>NW_027205603.1:17770098-18370098 GCF_024711535.1 Dipodomys merriami | reverse complement strand
AGATATTGTCTTTGTATTGTTAACAACATGTTCCACTGGTTTTAGATAAATGTAGAAAAGAAGGTCTATATTTTACTCAAAATATTTTCAAAAAAGAAAAGAAAAGTAAGAAAGGAGGAGTTTTCAAACTTTGTTAGAGCTTTTAAGATTTGTTCATCTATTTTTCTTTGCTCTGGCCACACACTGAGAGGGCTTGAAAACTGTTTACTTAAAGGTATGGATTTGTGGGTTTTTTTAAAGTGGCTAACTGATTTCTAAACAGCTCCTTGGGTTTTTAAGGAGGGTAAGAGTGGTAGGAAGCTATCAAAATCTACTTAATGGAATCATTTATGAAGGAATTTTTTCTCCCCTCTAAGACTAAATATTTTCATGGCAACAGATGACTTTCCTACCTTTCTGTCCTTCCATAGACAAGTGCAGGTGGCCTATGCTAGTAATACTACCTACTCAGGAAGCTGAGATCTGAGGATAATGGTTCAGAGCCAGCTGGGGCATGAAAGTCTGCAAGACTATTATTTCCAATAAATTATTTATTAAAAAATAAGCCAGAAGTATAGGCATGACTCAAGTGGTAGAACACTAGCCTAGAACAAAAAAAGCTCAAGGACAGCATCCAGGCTCTGAGTTCAAGCCCTAGGACTGGTATGTGTGCACACACACAATTTTTTTAATACAGGAAAATATTCTGTACAAGTGTTAGATTGAAAATTATTTGAAATTTGGTGGATGTCTTTGTTATTCCTTGCTTCCTATCACCTCTTTCTTTGAACTTGCTCAGTCAGTACCATTCAATTTGATAGGGCTTAGATCAAGTCAAAGCAAACATTGATTTGAATGCCATAAAGAAGGTTTTATGACAGCGGCTTAGATATTTTCTCTCTCTCTTTCTCCCTCTCTCTCTCTTTCTCTCTCTTTCTTTTCTCTCTTTCTCTCTCCTTTCCTCGTTTCTTCATTCTCTGAGAATAATTATGTTTTGTTGATCAGTTTGACAACAGTTTACAAGAGAGTAGTATTTCTTCATACTATCAATTAATAACTAAAGTATAACCTTGAAATATATTTTAGTAAAATGTCTTGATGAGAATGTATACCTTAGCATCTCCAATGTAGAAATAACTGTCTTTTCATAAATAATTTAGAAATATTAACTTAAGAAATATTACATTTCTTGTTTGTTACAATTAGCTCATAGATAAAAAGCAGGAAAGCATTTTTTAAATTGTTACACCCTCCTTTATTTTTCCCCTACCATCCTTTTCCTCCCCACCTCCCCAACTCCTCCCTTCCCTCTCCCACCCCCCCAAAGTTGTAAAATTCGATTTCAACATACTATCTTGTACATCTCATTGTTACAATGGGTCATCCTGTATCCTTATTTCAACATTTTATTATTTCCCTTCCCATCCCCAAATTAGAAAAATGTATATACAAGATGCAGGACACAGGACTCAAAACAGTGACAACAGGGGTTATACCATGGGGGAAGAACATACGAAGAAACAAAAAAATCATAGAGTACATTGTAAGTACATTAAAAGAACAGCAACAAAGATAAAGCTCTTGGGTCCCTATCTTGGTGTTCACTTCGCTTAGCATCATCTTATATGGTCATATGTACATAGCTTTTGACCTCTTCTGCTTGTCCTAAACATATAGTAGTTATTGCAGATAAGGAAAACCATGGGACCTATGTTTCTTTGAGTCTGGCTTACTTCACTTAATATAATTTTTTCCAAGTCTTTCCATTTCCTAACAAATGGGGCAATGTCATTCTTTCTGATGGAGGAATAGAATTCATAAATATATACATATATATACATATATATATCATATTTTCTTGATCCATTCATCTACTGAAGGGCATCTGGGTTGTTTCATATCTTAGCTATGGTGAATAATGCTGCGATAAAGATAGTTATGCTGGTAGCTTTAGTATGGCCTTGTTTGTGATTGCCCGAGTAAATGCCTATAAGTGGGATTGCTGGGTCATAGGGGAGCTCTATGTGGAGTCTTCTGATGAACTTCCATACCGCTTTCCAAAGTAGTTGAACAAGTTTATATTCCCACCTACAATGCAGTAGGGTTCCCTTTTGGCCACATCCCCTCCAGTATTTGTTGTTATTAGATTTCTTTATTATAGCCATTCTAACTGGGGTAAGGTGGTATATCAATGTTGTTTTGATTTGCATTTCTTTTATGGCTAGGGAGGTTGAGCATTTCTTCATGTGTCTATTGGCCATTCTTATTTCCTCTTCAGAGAAGTCTCTCTTTAAGTCTTTAGCCTACTTATTTATTGAGTAGTTGTTTCTTTGAGGATTTGTTGTTGGGGGATTTAATGTTGTGAGTTCTAAGTATTTTTTAGATATGAAACTCTTGTCCATTGTATGGCTAGTTAAGATCTAAGATGCAAACATAAAGGGGATCCAAATAGGGAAAGATGAAGTAAAACTCTCCTTCTTTGCAGATGACATGACCTTATGTCTAAAGAACCCCATGAACTCCACTCCCAAGTTACTTGAGCTGATTCGAAACTCTGGCAGAGTAGCAGAATACAAAATTAACCCTCAAAAATCAATGGCTTTCCTCTATGCTAATAATGAGAAGAACACGGCTAAGCAGAATACAAAATTAACCCTCAAAAATCAATAGCTTTCCTCTATGCTAATAATGAGAAGAATGTGGCTAAAAGTAACCCCTTTTGTAATAGGCCCGCAAAAAATAAAATACCTAGGAGTTAACTAAAGATGTGAAGGCCCTCTATGATGAAATCTTTAAAATCCTGAAAAAGGAAATTAAAGCAGAACTAAGGACGTGGAAAAACCTCCCATGCTCCTGGATTAACATCGTGAAAATGGTAATGCTTCCAAAGGCTATCTACAAATTCATTGTGATACCTATCAATATCCCAATCTCATTCTTCACGGAAATAGAAGTAGCAATCCAAAAATTCATATGGGACAATAAAAGACCCCTTAGCAGAAAAAACAGCGCTGGAGGAATATCAATACCAAACTTCAAACTCTACTACAAAGCCATAGTAATCAAAACAGCTTGGTACTGGCACAACAGACCTGAGGACCAATGGAATAGAACTGAAGGAAAATATTTTTAAATAAAAGATTATTTTTCCAGGAAGTGGCTCTGTGGCTCAAGAGGTAGAGTGCCTGCTTTGAGCTGAAGAGCTGAGGGACAGTGCCCAGGCCCAGAGTTCAAGCCCATGACCGAGAAAAAAAAGAAAAAAGAAAAATAATATCTTTCTAAAGTAATTTATTTTAAATAAAGCAGTGCTTCTACACACAAGAAAATTAATAATGTGTATGGCCAGCAAAGGTTATTTACAAAGGAATGCACCTGTGTTCAGACCATGAACAGCTCTAAAGCACTCTATTGCCCAGATACAGTCAATCCCACTGCAAAGCACATACTGGTTTCCAAACTATGTGAAGGTTTTTCTTGACTTTGGACTTCTCAAAAGCTAGTTGGATACATTACATTCCTTTTGTGCCTGACTTCTTTAACTTAACATTGTGTTTATAGGATTTTTTTCATGCTCTTGTATGTTATCACCGTCTCCTCTCATGGACATTTATATTGGCATTCATGAACTATATTTATGTTTTTTAAGTTGACACTAATAGTGTTGTGCTAATCATTTTTGACTCATATTTTTAAATACATCCATACATTTCTCTTAGGAATATTCTCAGAATGGAATTTCTGGGCCCTGACCAGTGAGAGTAGATGTGACCAGCAGTTTTCCAAATTTACAATTCTACTAAAATTGTGAGTTCCAGGTGCTTCACTTCTGAAATAACATATTACATGATTTTTTTAAAATAATGATTATTCTGTTGAGTGTATAAAAATATACACGGGAATTTTTTCCTTTTCTGGTGACTAATGAAATTGAGCATCTTTTGTACATATTCTGGCTGCTTGAATATCTCATCTAAGGAAATTCTTTCTCCCATTTTTCTTCGTATTTACATCTGATTATCTTTTATTGGTTCATTTACTACTCAGAATACATACACAATTATCTCCCTATAGTCTCTACCTGCATTCTTTCCTCCCTTTCTCTTTTCTTTCTTTCTCTTTCTTTCTTTTTTTCTTTGTTTTTTCATTTCTGTTTTGTGCTAGTAATGGGGCTTGAACTCAGGTCCTTGCTCTCCCTCTTGGCCTTCTATTCAAGACTGATGGCTTATCACCTGAGCTACTACTCCATTTTTGGCTTTTTGCTACTTATTTGAAGAAAAGACTTTTCTGCCTGGACTGGCTTTGAACCAAAATTTTCAGATCTCAGCTTTCTGAGTAGCTAGGATTGCAGGTATGAGCCACACATGCCTGTCTTCCTCTTTTTACTTTTATTATCTCCATAATATTTTTGATTAATAGAATTTCTCATTCTAAACTTGAGAAATTTCTTTAAAAAAAAAAAAAAACACTTAAGGCTGAGTGCCAGTGGCTCACGCTTGTAATCCTAAATTCTCAGGAGGCTGAGATCTGAGGATCGAGGTTCAAAGCCAGCCCAGGCAGGAAAATCCGTGAGACTCTTATCTCCAATAAAAAGCCATTAGAAAACTATAAGTGGTTCTGTGACTCAAGTGGCAGAACGCTTGCCTTGAGCTGAAGAGCTCAAGGACAGCAGCCAAGCCCAGAGTTCAAGCCCCATGACTGACAAAAACAAAAACAAAAACAAAAAAAACACTTAAGTATGACAAAAATAGCTTATTTATTTTAGTATCAATTAGATGCCTCAAAATGTGAGTACAGGATATGTGGTCTATATGGTAATACATTTGTTGTTCTAAGTACAATATGCGTAAATTTACTCAGGACAATGTACATTGGAAAATGACACATTTCTTTAGGCCTATCAATTGTATTGATTTTCCTCTAGTATTGAACTTGGAAAGATGTAAGTTCAATTGTGATCATTTCATTTTCTCTTATAGCCTGCATAGACTCATACATAAACTTTGCATTTAAATGGTGCCAAAAAAGAAAACCAGGACTGGCTCATGCTCTTTGTTCTTAGTGGGTGCCATGTTTGTTGTTTGCCTTGTATACCAGAGATGGTGTCAGTGTTCCAGGACTAGACATCTTTCCCTACTGCTGTTATTCAAAAATGAGATACTCATCACCTCCCTTTAGACCCAGGAAAGGCTAAAAGTATCTCAATGGAGGTGACCTCCACCCACATAGTCATACTGTCCCATGCTTTTTGGGATTGTGAGAAAAAGCAGTCAGCATACCATTGGATATCAAGGTATTAGAGTTTGATTTCTCCATGGTGAAGGCAAGAGATAAAGGCAGTAAAATAATTTACTAATAATAATACTTGCCATTACAAATGAGAGCTCAAAATATGAAAAGAATCTAAAACTGCATATAGAGATAAAATATATAAACGTTTACAAGTAAATAATGAGAATGAGATTTTTATTAAGCCCTTCAAAAGGAATAGTATCTAATAATACCAAAAATTAGTAGATCACTAAAATACATTTAGTACGCTAAAATATTTTTTAAATAAGTTGTTCTTTCATGTTCTCTGCCCTACCATGAATATGACCTTGAAAAAAGCAAACTTTATGGTTATTTAAAAAGTCCTCAGGTTGTTTCACTTGTATTTAAATAGTTATCTGAAAAACAATTGAAAATTATAATGTCATTTTGATTTTAATTTCGAACGTTTGAGTCCTATAAGTTTGTCTTAAACTAGCAGTAGCCAGATAGCCACACACACACACACACACAAAAAAAAAAAAAAAGAAAAAAAGAAAGAGTGTTTAAATCCTATCTACTCAGGAGGCTGAATTCTGGAGATCACAATATGAAGCCATCCCAGGCTGAAAAGTCTTCAAATCTCTTATTTACAATTAACCAGCAAAAAGCCAAATTCTCAACTGGTAGAGAATCAGGCCAACTGGCAAAAACTAAGGGAGATTGTGAGGCCTTGAGTTCACACACACATAAAAATTGCTGGCTTGGGTAAAGTAATGTCTGATTTGCTGATTCTTCATAGCCTGACCAGATAATTGTGAAGGTCATAGTCTCAGAGCACTATGATTTTTCTTAAGAGAAAAGAGGAATCTCTTGTGCCCCATCATGCCAGATTCTTTATGTGATTCATGGCTTAATTCTGTGGTATCTTGTTGAAGTTTGGGGGTTTTCCTTTTGTTTACTCATGATTCAAATCATTTTCTCTCTCCTACCTGACACCATCTTCTGTGATTAATTTTAGAAAATCCCAGTAACTAAACATAATACAACTTTCTAGAGGAACTTTAACTTGTTTGAACTTAATTGGATAGAGGAAATGAACTTAACGTGATAGGACACACAAATAGCACATTTAACAAGACGGATGAAAACTTAAATATACAGAGGAGGTGATCCAATTTTTAAAATCATCTTTTAGGGTGACAAGGGTGAAATTCTGACATTCTTTGACTTGCCCCTTTTCTTAACTCATCTCTTATTTTCAACTAATAGTGACAGTGTTGTGGGGTTTTTAAAATTACATTGGATTCTGTTTATGACTAAAGAACTCAAAATAAATATGCTACACACTTTGCATGATGCCTAAGCAATCACTAGGCCATTTTTAATGGTTCACAGAAAAAATAATGCCATATGTTTCGGATTAGTTTATATTTGATGTCATTTTTCTTCTTTTCCTGCAGCTCCAAGCTCATGACCTTTTTTTCTCTTTGTCCTCCTTCATCGTCACAGGCCTTGAGAAGAAGACCTTGCCCTGGGCACAGAATGGATACTGAGTGGTTTGAAAAGGTTATCTAACCTCCACCTGTCTGACAAGGTTATAGAGTTGTCATATGGCTGAAATTGGTCACTTGAACCCTAATACCTATGTGAAGAGAGTAAGGATCACTGTTAACTGTTTTAAGTGCTCCTTATAAGTGTCTTTGTCTCAAACTTCCTTGTACTCATTGATCTAGTTTCCACTTATTACCTCTTTCCTGAAATATTATAGCCATTTAGTTCCACTTTACTCTTCTCCAGCATATCGTCCTTTCAATAATCAAAATTATATAATCACTAGATTTAATGAAAAAAGTCTCACCATACAAATGAAAATGAAAAATTATATGGTATAGTTTGGTTTTTAGTAAGCTTCCAAGAAGAATATTCAACCATAGAGAATACTATACAGAGACATGTAAATAGAAGCAAAAGATATATTTCCAATCCATGGTCTATTTGCTAAGTTGTTCCATTCTGAGGCACTCTTGTAGTACACATTTTTTTAATAAATTTAAAGTCTGAACCTACAAGGGATAGAAATAGAATAGTTGATTGTCTTCAGCTTTGATTACTATATCCTAAGATTTTCTTTATTATCTTCTTTTCTAAAGATAAAACATTTAGTAAAATGCTCCACCTACACTAAGCAACATGAAACGAACAAACAGCCTAAATCAGACCAAGGAAGAGTTCCCCCCCCCCCCAAGGATTAAGTTCAAATCAAAGATTTGTCAGAAATATATATGCCTTTCAATTATTCCATTCTTTTTGCCACAATCATTTTCAGTTATAACACATTCCACAGAAAAAAAGAGACGTTCAAAAACAGATACACCTTATTAGATTTAATAATGAGCCTCCTACCAATGTGTTGATTAGTTAGATTTTCACACTTCCCATGTGTAGGGGTCAGAGTTTAGAATGGAAGGAATGTGCTCTACAGGGCACAGCCAGCAAAAGGAAGTGGAGAACAGTATAAAAGTAGTTTTCCTCAAAGACTAGTTTTGTTTAAAAAGTTCTTTGTTAGTAGATTTTCAGTGGTAATTTTTATTAACTTTTTCATCACACGTAGCAGGTAAAGTACAACACAAACATTTGAATGCTTTCTAATTGTCCCAAGAGTTGGGAGCTCTCTAAATCTGGATGCCTTGAGCTGCAGGGAGCAAGGGCTGTGTGCAGAAACTTTTCCTGGAATTGTAGGCCCTGATTAATTCCTCTATTAAAATAGGAAAGCCTGCCCATGGAATGTGATCAACAGAGTATTTGTGAAATGATGCCAAAACATTGTTAGTTATTGCTTTACAGAGCTAGCTTAGGGAAAATTTTGAGAGGTGGCAGATAGTGGAGGTGAGTGTGAAATAGTAGAATGCCAGTGTTGAGTGTATAAGTCAAGCAAGAGGTTTAGGTCCTGAATCCAAGCCCCACTATATACATGCATGCATGAGTACACACACACACACACACACACACACACACACACACACACACACACACAAATCTTATATAAAAGTAACAGCAACAACAACAACAAGGGAAGGGGTAACAATGATTGTTAATAATATACTCATTGCCTTACCCATGTAATTCTCTGTAATCCAGCTGTACAATAAAATAAAATAAATATTTAAAAAAAAAAGAAGTAACAGCAACATACCTTGAAACTTAAACCCTAAAAATAGCATAATAATATAATAAGTAATAACATAAAAAGTATCGTAGTAATGGAAACAGAGGAAACTAGATTTGGTTTAAAGTGATTGTTATATATTATCTATGAGACGTTATAAACGTATAAATGGAAGAAACAGAATAGAGAAGAGGACAACATGTGATATTAACGATTAAATTGGTATCTTCAAACGAAACTGTACCCAATAACATAATTAATAATATACCCAAGAATATAATTGGTGGTTGTTGAATAAAAGGAGCTTGGAAATTGGGAAACTAAACATCATACAAATTTCAAGAGAAGCTGGAGATGTAACTCAGTGGTAGAGCCTTTGCCTAGCATTCACAAGGTCCTGGTTTCCCTCCCCAGCATGGAAAACGTATCTCAAGTGAGGAACATTCTAGAATACTTCTGGGGCACCTTTCATAACTGTCAAAGCTGTCAAAAACAAGGAAAATCAAAATGTCACAGCCAAAGAGAGCCTAAATAGACATGGTAACTAAATATAATATGGTTTTCTAAAAGGATCTTTAGAAAAAAAGTACTAAGAAAATATAACTAAAACATGGCCTTTAATTAATAATAGTATTGATACTTGTGGTTTATCTGTAACAAATTAACATAATCACAGATTGATGCGTATTTGCTTATACAATTGGAGATAGTAACAGAGTAATGAAATGGAATAGAATAAGTGAGAATTCTCTATAGTGGCAGTAATTTTTCCATAATACGAAACTATCAAATACAAACAATTTACCTCTAGATCCACTGCCTTCATGAGAAAAATTGGAAAAACACCACATATTGAACACCAGTTCTTTTGGTAATTTTATCAAAAGAATATGACAGCTGATTACTGGTAACTCATACCTATAATTCTAGTTACTCAGGAGGCTGAGATCTGAGGGTTGAGAATTGAGGATCAAAGCCAGACCTGGCTTTAAGACACTTATCTCTAACTTTCAAAAAGCTAGAGTGGAAGTGTGGCTCAAATGGTAGATTGCCAGTCTTGAGCAAAAAGCCATTCTAGAGCACAAGGCCTTCACTGAGTTCAATACCAAGTACCAGCACAGAAAAGAAAAAATAGAGAAAGAATATGATAGCCTAAGTGTTTTACTGGTGTCATTAATTCTGTGAAAGCTATTAACTTCCTGCCTTTGGGACAGATAGAAAGCACATTTTTGCATTCTACCAGGAAATGTCATCTCTTTGTCAAAGCTTAGTTTTACTTTTAAACTGTTCTAATTTCTCAAGTATTTCTGCCCAGTGTATCTTTTAGTAGATTCATTTTAGAGACAATGTATATTTTATTGACTTTTTTCATGTGTGTTTTTTACATGTTAGCATTTTGAATGTGAAATCTCCATATTTTTGGGTGAAATGTATGCATATTTAATTTGTGTGATATTTACTCCCTATGCTTTAAAATGACTATTTCAAATGTAATCACTTACAAAATGAATCTGCCTTATGTTTTGGAAGAATATCTTCTCAGTAATGATAGAAGGCTATATTGAAAGTGTATTAAACATAGAAGCTCAAACAAGGGATTATAAAAGTATGCATAAAACAAAATTAACATTCCTATGCAATGAAGAGTCCATAATGGCTGAGTATGGGTGACTGACATCTGTGATCCTAGCTACGCAGCAGGCTGAGATCTAAGAATCACAGTTCAAAGCCAGCCTGGATAGGAAAGTCTGTGAGACTCTTGCCTCCAAATAATGACTAGAAAACTGGAAGTGGGGTGGCTCTAGTGGTAGAGTACTAGCCTTGAGCAAAAAAAGCTAAAATATAATACCCAGGCCCTGAGGTCAAGCCCCAGTACCAGAACCAAACAAAAGGAAAAGAAAAAGAAAACAAGATCCACAACAAAGATGCAGACTCCAGGAATGAAGAAAGAAAGAAAATGGAGTCAGACTAATTTCCTCTCTGTTCTTTACTGACTTGCTAATTCAAAGAAATATTTTACTTACAGAAACAGATGTAACCTTATGCTGGTATGACATATTTATGTGTATATACATATATATATATATATATATATCAGAAAAATTTTAGTATAATATGTGAATATAGCTTGTAAGTATACTTATTTGTATAAACTATAACTCTAAAATAATAAAAAAATGGCATCTAAATCCAACTAAATTGAGATTTAAAAACCTTTCTCAACAATTTTCTAACATTATTGTAAGGGTTATGGGACTGGCAACATTTTTTTCTAGAATCCATTTTTGAAACCTGAGTAGAAATGACACATAAATTACTGTTTGGGACCAAAATTAGTAGTTCTTAACATGGTCACTTTCTGACCAAGTTACTACTATTCAGTTGTGAGTGATACCATGTTTCTCTCAAACTTAATATCCACCTCCAAAGTATCCAAATGGGTTCTAACTAGAGCCATCTGAAATAATTCTTGACATGAGTCCTGAAACTATCTCTTAATGAATTACCTGTAGAAAAAAAATGCAGAAAAAACTATCACTTTGATTTTTTAAAATCCTTCTGAATTAACCCTACTGAGAAATGGAATGCTTGTGGCAGATGCCTGTGTTCTCTAGTGTTTATTTTCCTTAAAAAATGAGAAGTAGCTCATTTTTCAAAGATTGTGATGACATGTACTAAGATTTTGGTGAATAATAAATGAGAAATACTAATTTTCATCATTTAAAGTCAGAGGATTCTCTATTTTTTCTCTATTTTTATTATGATAAAATCCATATAACAAAACATTTTTCTGTGCACTGTCCAGTGTATTGAGAGCCATCACCCTGTTATGCAACCATTATCTCCATCCATTTCCAGAGGTCTGTTGCCTTTCAAAAATACAACTTTAAACCCACTAAACTATGAGTTCCTGCTTCCTCTCTCCTCATTGGAAACCACCTCTCACTTCCCTTAGCTATGAGTTAGAGCATTTGGGGCACTTGATATAACTGGAATCATATAGTAGTTTTCTTTTTTGTCACTTGATTATTTTACTTGCCATACGACCTTAATTGTTACCCATGTTGCAACATATGATAGTTAGCTTTCTCTTTCAAGGCTCAATAATATTCTAGATAGATGGATAGATAGATAAATAGAGAGAGAGAGAGGTAGAGAGAGATAGACAGATGATAGAGGATACATCCATTGACAAATGGACAAATGGACAAATAGATTTCATTTTGTTTATTGACAGATATGGGTGCTTCATGTATAGTGTAACTATAAAGGTTGATATAAAAATATCTTTTAAGATTTAATGGTTAGATGAACCATGATAGTATGCTTAACAAATTGCTGTACCATTTCACACTCCCAACAACATTTGCACACAAGTTCCAGTTTCTCCATATCTTTACCAAGGCTTCTTATTTTTCTGGGCTTTGAGTATTTGTTTGTAATAGTAGGCATCATAATGGATATGTGGTGGTATCTCACTGTAGTTTTAACTTACAATTCTCTAATAATGGTATCTAGAAATTTCATAGTTTTCTTTTCTCCATATAGAGGAGTTACAATTACATGGGCAGGATAATGAGTACATTTATTTTTATATTACTATTTTATATTCATTTGCTCAGCTTATTTGGAGAAAGATCATTTCAAATTCCCACCATGTTTGAATTTTATTTTTTGTTGACTAAAAGGAGTTCTCTCCATATGCTGAATATTAATCCATTTTTTAAAAAAAAGAGACTTTAAGGATCTTTCTCCCATTTTGTGAGTCGGGATACCTTTTGATCATGTTGATTTTTTTTTTTTAAGTTTGAGACTGGGTCTCATGAGCTCTACCATCTGAGCCACACCTCCAACCCCCAATTAAGTTGATTCTTTAAATGATCTAAATTTTTAAGTTTTAGTATCTAGTTTGTCTATGTTTTCCTTTGTTGGCTGTGCCTTTGGTGTCTTAGCCAAGAAAACATTGCCAAATTCAATGTTGTGAAACTTTATTCTATATACTGTTGGATTTGTGCAAATGATCAGCTTGATATTCAAGGACTGATCCCAGGGTTGGAATCACTGGAAAATGCTACAAAAGTTTAGGAGTTGGGTACCTATGAGAGATCCCTGAATCACTGCAACATTTACTCAAAGAAGATTGGGGCCAATATCTGTTCTTATTTTTTCATTTCATATAGTGTGTGGCTTTGCCTGCTCTGTCACACAGTTCTGGCCCAGTATGTATCTCTCTCAAAATTAGTTCCCAAGGAATGGGAACACTCGATCTTGGACTGGAAACTCCAGAATAGTAAACTAAAATAAACTTTTACTCTATCTAACTTAATTGCTTTAGGAATTTACTTAGAGTAACAGGAAGCTGATTAATGAACTCACTTAACACTTCTATTAGATTTCCAAATTGAATTGAATGCAAAGAATTAGAATAAATTTCACTGACTCTTCTTATGTGTTTGGAAGCAAATTAAAATATACCAGTCTATGGGAAAAGTGGCTGAAAGGATCCTTCACAACCCTCCCAGGGGACCACACCGAGGCAGACAGGCACAGGAGAAACATTATGGTAAGGTTTATTAGAGGGGCCATATCTCCTGGAAGAGGGAGCACATGGTGTCTGCACCCATCCAAATCGTGGGTAGATTGGGGGGAAGTGAGGGCAGAAGTAAGGTAAAAGGTGTGCACAGGTGGGTCTGGGTGGAGGGAGGGAGTGGCCAGCTGTGGGGTGTGGACTCCAGGGCAGTAAGGTGCTCAGGTCTGGGTGGAGCTGAGGACCAAAGATGGGGATAATACTAACATTCCCCACTTTGTTGTTTAATAAAAATTAGGGGGTACCAAGTAGGGGGTAAGGATGAAGGTCATTTCTTCTGAAGCTACTTCCTGCTGTAAAGGGGTGAAGCATTCACAGGTCTCTGAATTGTTGCTTGGCCAGGTATGGTCCAAGGAGCTTGACAGTTGGTTGCTAAAGGTCCTCATCTTTTTCATGACAATAGTTATCAGAGCCAACAGGTATCATGGGCACTTTTGGCTACTTCCTGCTGGCCTGGGGGTATTGAGGAGTCCCTGGAGCTGGGGTCTTTAGGGTCCGGGACTGCGCTGGGCAAGGCAGGGCAGTGTAACTGAAGTCTCCAGTTGCCTGTAAGAACAGCATGTCCTGGATTTGTTCCCAGGTGGTGTCCTGGTTGGGGAGGCTGTTAACCTGTTAAAAGAAACTTTTGGAAATGTCAGGCAAAAAGCTGACAAGATGACAAGGTCAGTTAACGTGAATGACATAGGAAAACACACATTGGCCAAGGGCCAGAAAAGTTCCATTTGGAGCATAAGCCCAGCTGTGGCCCATTACAAGGAAGGAGGAGTAACTGGCCTAGGGGCGGGAAAGGGTGTCTAGGTTTTGAACTGGTTGGGAGTGACCAGTCAGAGGCTACTACAAATAGCATATACAGGACATTTAGGATTTAAACTATCCCCACATTTTACAAAATTAGCTTTTTACTACCCACTATCACAGAAATCAAATCACATGGCTTTCCTACCCCAGTGGGCTGTGAACTGTGATCCTCAGTTCTCAGCCCCCTGAGCAGCTAGGATTAAAGACATGAGCCATTGGCATTGGCTGATAGCTACTTTTTGTAGCAGGTATTTTTTTCTCTAAGTATTGACTTGTATACTAAGGACATTTAAGCCTTGATTTTTGTAATGACTAACCAATACAAACTTACCTGGAAAAATGCAATGGGCAACAACATTTTTTTAATTTCAATTATAAGCAATACATTGCATCTAATAGTTTGGGTTTTGTGTATGTGTTTGTGTGTGTATGTATGAGTGAGTGAGTGAGTGTGTGTGTGTGTGTGTGTGTGTGTGTGCGTGGTGTGTGTGTGTGTGTGTGTGTGTGTATTGGTACGGGGGCTTGAACTCAAGATATTGTGCTTTCACTTGGCTGTTTCTGCTCAGTGATGGCATTCTACCACTTGAGCCAGAGCTCCACTTCCAGCTTTTAGCCACAGATAAGAATCTCATGGACTTTCCTATTTGGGCTGGGTTTGAACCTTTATTGCCAGATATTAGCCTCCTGAGTAGCTAGGATGACAGGCATGAGCCACTGGTGCCTAGTCTAATAGTTCTAATAAGTTAACTGGATATTCCATTGAATGTAGCTACTACCATTAGGGGTTTCTAAAGTCACAGCATGATTTACAAAACCCTGGATCTAAAGATGAGCTGGTTGTGATCCTAGGTATAAATGAATGTAGATTTGACCTTTTGTGGTAAAAAATATTCCCAAGCACATCAACAGAAATATACTATATAATGCCTCCCAGAAATTAAGCTCTATCTGGTAAAAGTAGGTGAGTATGCTCTAATTAATTATATAGGTTTACAAGGCATTAGAGGATCGATCATCTGTCTATCAATCTATTATACATCCAAGAACACTAATCCATTTATCCCATATAAGTTAGTCACAGACTTCTAGTAATTCAGGGAAGGAGAGAAAGAAATTTGGAGCTGCGCGCTGGTGGCTCATGCCTGTAATCCTAGCTACTCAGGAGGCTGAGATCTAAGGATCACAGTTCAAAGCCAGCCTGAGAAGGAAAGTCTGTGAGACTCTTATTGCCAATAAAACAGTCAGAAAACAGGAAGTGGTGCTGTGGCTCAAGAAGTAGAGCACTTATCTTGAGCTGAAGAGCTGAGGGACAGCACCCAGGCTCAGAGTTCAAGCCCCACAACCAAAAAAAAAAAAAAAAAGGAAGAAATTTGGGAAGGTTTCCCATATTTTGCTTCCCTCCAAATATTTAGCATATATTCACTTGTACTGATTTTACCTCCAGCCTATTTTCCCATCTGTTTATTTTGCTTCTTCACAGTTGTTATCTTAGTACTTATTTATCTGAGTTACTCTGGTATCCATTTAATTTCTCTCTGCTCTGTCCACTGTTAGTCACAAATTGAAGTCTGTGGCCTGGCACCAATGCTACACAGAGGCTTCTAGAAAAGAAGACATCTCAGACCTCACGACAGATGAGGTGACCTAGAGTCAATGTTTTCTCATCTCCGGGTGATACCTTTGCCATTGCAGTCAAGTGTTTTTCTTCAGAAAAAAAAAAAACAAAATATGTTTGGCTCTTTTATGGGGGTGAGGGTTGAATGGATGATGGAGACCCCTGAAAACCATGGATTTATTGATTAAGTGGAGAATAAGCTAGTGTGACGCATAGCAGGTCCACAGACACCTCAGAAGCTTTAGAACCAGCAGACTACATTCCACCTCTTTATTCAAATACCAATTCGTTTCTTTACTGCATCACCTTCCATTTGAGGCACACTTCTTTTCCCAAAGGCAGCTAGCCACACCATAAGTAGCTGCTCTTCATTACTAACCTTCCATAGCTTTGTTTCTTTGTTGTTTTCTATTTGTTTGAATTATATCATCACTATGTGGGTCACTTGCTTTAGGAACCACTGGCATTTACAGGATTCAATTCCAGCTTTCTAATTTCACTGACTTTCTTTTATTCCAACCATTCAAAGAACAAAGCAGTCTGTAGGCCCTCCTCCCTCTGTATTATCTGTCTTCCCATTGAGCTCTCATTGTTTTCTGGACAAAATGTTCAAGCTAATTCATTTTCTTATCAGGAATTAGCATTGATCGTTTTCTCCCCAAGCAAAATGGAATGAGCTATTAAGAAATTCAACAAAATGGTGAGACAAAGTTCAAAGCTCAAACCAATGCAACAGTGTAATTCACAAGACAATATGTTGGAAATGAACGGTACAACTTGGGGAAGGGGAGATTGGGGGGAGGGAAAGTGGGAGAAAAATGAGGGAAGAGGTAACAAGTTCCATAAGAAATGTACTCACTACCTTACCTATGTAACTGTAACCCCTCTGGACAATAACCCCTCTGGACAATAAAATTAAATTAAAAGAAAACAAAACAAAACGAATTTCGTTTGGGCTCTTGCTGGTGGCTCACGCTTATAACCCCAGCTACTCTCAGCAGGCTGAGATGGAGGGTTGTGATTTGAAGTCAGTCTGGGCAGGAAAGTCTCTGAGACGCTTAACTCTAACCACAAGAAAACAGGAAAACAGGAAGTGGGGATGTGGCTCAAGTGGTAGAGCCCTAGCCTTGAGGAGAAAAGCTCAGGAACAGTGCCCAGGCGCTGAGTTCAAGTACCATGACAGACAAAAAGTCATAGG
Source organism: Dipodomys merriami (assembly GCF_024711535.1). Taxonomy (NCBI): domain Eukaryota; kingdom Metazoa; phylum Chordata; class Mammalia; order Rodentia; family Heteromyidae; genus Dipodomys; species Dipodomys merriami. Next base: position 18,353,504 of record NW_027205603.1, on the reverse strand, counting down.
CATTGGAGATATTGACAAGGCAGTGCTGCTGGCAGAGCATTCCCCGGCAGGTTGCCACGGAGTGTGTACTTGTGCTCGCTATCAAAGGGGAGATCCTGCATGCCTTGGGAGCCCGCTCCTTTCGTAGCCTCACCCCATCCCGGAGGGAGTCTCCCCAGCCCTCTATCACAGACGGGTCTGAGCGCCCAGTCGTTGGCTGAGCGCCCCTCTTTGGGGGTCCTTGAAACCCATGTATGAGCCTGCTGCTGGCAAAATACTCCCCTACAGGAAGTCACCGACAGCTGGGCCGGACACCTGAGGGGATACTACATGCAGCCTTGGAAACCCCCCCTTCTGAAGCACACTCCCATCGCCGAGGCCAGCCCACCCTTCCCAGCTGCAGACAAAACCGAGCTCCTTCCAGCTAGTCCAGGCACCCAGTGTGGGCTAGTCCACCCAGTGTGAGGCAGCCTGGGCCAGGGAAGGGCTGCCGCCTGTCAGGTATGAACAGGCCAAGCTCAGGCCATGGCTCTCACAATCCTTGAACCCAAATGCATAAATCACAAAGATAACAAGATTCATCACCGCAATCCAGTAGAGGACTCCAGTGAGAGTGAAGAAGAGATGGAGGACTAAAATAAAATAATAAAGAAATGATGACAGAAGTCAAGGATAAGACAGAGAACAACAAAAAAAATCAAAGGTATGGAAAAAACACTCAAAACTTACCAAAGGCAAGCCCAGCAATTGGCAGACTCTGCCAAGAAACCAAACCTATGAAAATCTGGGATCAACAAAGGGGAAGAATTTAATTGTAGAGGCATCAAAAACCTATTTAGTAAAATATTAGCTGAAACCGTCCCCCACTGTTAGAGAGAAAAATCTCACCCAACTCACAGAAGTGTAGACAGAATCCAAGAAGAAACCTTACTAGACACATAGTAAAAATATTAGACCTTAATAGCAAAGAATTGATTTTTTTTTTTTTGTCAGTCATGGGGCCTGAACTCTGGGCCTAGGCACTGTCTCTCAGTTCTTTAGCTCAAGGCTAGTGCTCTACCACTTGAACCATAACACCACTTCTGGCTTTATCTACTTACGTGGTGCTGAGGAATTGAACCCAGGACCTCATGCATGCAAAGTGAGCACTCTACCACTGAGCCACAGAATTGCTTTTAAATGCTGCAAAATCAAAGAAGGAGCTAATTACAATAGAAAGAATCACTGCAAATGTCTCCACGCAAACCCTCAAAACAATAGCCTGGAATGGTATAATGCAAGCTCTGAAGATCAACAACTGCCAATTCAAACTGGTGTACCCAGCGAAGCTATCATTCACATTTATAGTGAAACTAAAACTTTCTATGGCAAACAAAAACTAAAGGAATTCATAAACACTAAACCAGCATTATAAAGAATTGTATTCTGAAGAAAACAATCAAAATCAAACACATCAAACAAAAATCACTAGAAGACCAATTTACAAAACACAGGAAGAAGAAAGATACAAAACATAGAAAATCAAGAAAATGGCAGGAAATATGATACATCTTTCTATAATGATCACAAACATTAACAGACTCAATTCCTCAATCAAAAGAAAAAGAACAGCAGATTGGATCAATAAACAAGATCCATCCATTTGTTGTCTCCAAGAGACCCACCTCACAGTCAAAGATAAAAACAAACTCTGAATGAAGGGATAGAAAAAGATCTTCCATACAAATGCACCTTGCAAGAAAGCAGGAGTAGCCATATTGCTATCTGATAAAAATAGACTTTTCATTAAAATCAGTACAAAGAAACATATTAATAAAGGGAATTACCCATGAAGAGGAAATCATAGTGGTCAATATTTATGCACCAAATAATGGAGCACCTAAATACATTAATCAATATTGTAAAAATGGCCATGCTGCCAAAAATGATATACAAATTCAATGTAATCCCCATCAAAATCCAATGACTTTTTTACTGAGATAGATAAAACAATCAAAAAATGCATATGGAGCAACAAAAGACATAGAATAACCAAGGCAATTCTAGGCAAAATAAAAACAATGCAGGTAGTATCATAATACCAGAGCCATAATACTACAGAGCCATAATACTACAGAGCCATAATAACAAAAGCAGTTTGGTATTGGCACAAAAGTAGACCCCAAGATCAATGGAACAGATTAGAAAACCTAGAAATAACATCACATACCTATAGTCATAGTAATAATCAACAAAGGATCCAAAAACATACAGTGGAAAAACCATAGCCTCTTCAACAACTGGTTGTTGGGCAGCCATAGACAGAAAACTAAAAGTTGATCCCTGCTTGTCACTATGCACCAAAATCAATTCAAAGGGGATCAAAGACATCAATGTCAGACCTAAAATTCTGAAACTACTGCAAGAGAGAGTAGGAGAGACATTAGAACTTACAGGCATAGGTACAAACTTCCTGAAGGAGTCCCAGGGGCACTACCAATAGGAGAGAGACTCAACAAATAGGACTACATTAAAATAAAAAGCTCTGCACAGCTAAGGACAAAGTTACTAAACTAGAAAGACAGCCAAACAATTGGGAAAAGATCTTCAGACAAAGGCCTAATATCCAATATAGACAAGGAGCTCAAGAAACTAACCCCTCCCTAACTTAATAAACCAATCACAAATTGGCAAGGGAGCTAAGAAGTTACTTCTCAGAAGAAGAGGCAAGAATGGCAAAGAAACACATGAGAAAATACTCATCCTCCCTGCCCATAAAGGAAATGCAAATCAAAACAACCCTGAGATACCATCTTATCCCAGGTAGACTGGCCAACATTTCAAATTCTAACAAATGTTGGCAGGGCTGTGGGGAAAAAGGAACCCTACTTCACTTCTGGTGGGATTGTAAACTAGTCCAACTATTCTGAAAAGTAGTCTGGAGGTTCCTCAAAAATGTAAACATGACCCAGTCAAAGCACTCCTTAGCATCTATCCTGAGCCTCATGAGGTAAGATATGATAAGGACACCTGCACATCCATGTTTATTGCTGCACTTTCCACAACAGTCAAGATGTGGAAACAACCCAGATGTCCTACTATGGATGAATGGACCCCTCAAATATGGTACCTATATATAATGGAATTTTACATAGCTATTAGTAAGAGTAAAATAATGTCATTTGCAGGAAAATGGATGGAACTAGAACAAATCATATGAGATGAGGTAAGCCAAGACCAGATGGATAAAGGGCACATGTTCTCCCTGAGATGTGAAAGTTAGACCTAAAATACACTGGGATATGACAAATTATACAGAACTCCAGATACACACATATAGTGAGATCCAAAGAAGATAGTCTTAGGAGAGAATCACAAAGGTGCAATACCCAAGTGGCTCTTCAGATCTATACAAAACAATACATATACTGAAATGAACTCCCCAAATATGGAAACAAAGACGTTTTTTCTTAATTTGTTTTATTCATTTGTGGATGACTGTGGATTCTTCACCTTCCATAAGGTGTATTCACATGCAAATCTGGGCACAGAATCAGAGGGAAAACAGTGAAAAGGTGCAGCAGTGGTGTGCACTGGCTGCACCGGCCATCAACGAAAATGAACTATGAAATCTGTGGGTTGAGGGGGGAAGGAAAGAAAAGGTGAGAATGAGGGAATAAATGATACTATGCAATAGAAAATGTGCTTATTATGTGATGTAGGTAAAAGTAACCATGCTGTATATCACCTTTAAAACAACAACAAAGTAATTTAGAAAAAAAAAATCATTTGGGTTACCACACCTTTATGTTTCAAACTGTTCTGTTGTTTCCCACCAAGATGGTTTATTTTCATGCATTTAACCTGCACCCAAGTTCATGCAAGATTCTGTCTTAATCTTCTTTCTAGCATTGTTTTGCCCTGCTGGCCTTTCTACTCAATCTTCTGAGCACCAAAGCTCCTGTGGCTTATTTATTTCTTTTCGTACATTTATTTGTCAGTGTAGCCTTGTGTTTTTTCTTTAATTTAATTTAATTTTATTTGTGAACATACTGTACAGAGGAGTTACAATTACGTGGGCAGGATAATGCGTACATTTCTTACCAAGCATTGCAGCCTCCTCCTTTGTTTACCCTTCACATCCCTTCCCAGCCTCCCCCCTCCCCCCAATCCCAATCTTCTCCTTCCCCCCCTCCCCCTCCCCCCCGCCCCCGCACCGACTTTGTAAAGCTCATTTTGGAAGGACAACTTATACTTCTCATTGTTGCAACAGGTCCACCTGTATCCTTAAACAACTGGTTTTTCCCCATCTCCTCCACAAGTTATACTGACATCAAATATAGTGAAAGCAGAGGTTATACTGTGGGGGAGGGACATACAAAGCAACAAAGAGATAATCTTATAAATGCGTTAGAAACACATGCATGAAAGAAAAAAACAATAAAATACACAAGGGTTCATTTTTCTGACATCACATTATCTGACCTTTTCTGCTTGACTCATACATATACTAGATATTACAAATAAGGGAAACCATGGGACCTATGTTTCTTTGGGCCTGGCTTACTTCACTTAATATAATTTTTTCCAAGTTTTTCCATTTCCTAACAAATGGGGCAATGTCATTCTTTCTGATGGAGGCATAGAATTCCATTGTGTATATATACCACATTTTCTTGATCCATTCATCTACTGAGGGGCATCTGGGTTGGTTCCATATCTTAGCTATGGTAAATAATGCTGCAATAAACATAGTTGTGCTGGTAGCTTTAGTGTGGTCTTGTTTGTAAACATTTGGGTAAATGCCCAAAAGTGGGATTGCTGGGTCATAGGGGAGCTCGATGTGAAGTCTTTTGAGGAACCTCCATACTGCTTTCCAAAGTGGTTGAACAAGTTTACATTCCCACCAACAATGAAGTAAGGTTCCTTTCTGTCCACATCCCCTCCAGCATCTGTTGTTGTTAGAGTTCATGATTTTTGCTGTTCTAACTGGAGTGAGGTGATATCTCAATGTTGTTTTGATTTGCATTTCTTTTATGGCTAGGGACGTTGAACATTTCTTGATGTGTCTATTAGCCATCCTTCTTTCTTCAGAGAAGTTTCTCTTTAAGTCTTTAGCCCACTTATTTATTGGGCAGTTGTTTCTTTGAGGATTTGTTGTTGGGGGGTTTAATTTTTTGAGTTCCAAGTATATTTTAGATATGAGACCCTTGTCCATTGTGTGGCTAGTAAAGATCTTCTCCCAATCTGTGGGCTTTCTATTGATCTTGCTAGCTATGTCCTTTGCCATGCAGAAGCTCTACAACTTTATGCAATCCCATTTGTCCAATCTTTCTTTGATTTGTTGTGTTTCCGGGTCTCTATTCAGAAAATTTCGGCCTGAGCCAAGGAGACCTAGGGTTTCTCCTATTCCATCCTGTAATGTTTTCAGAGTGTCTGCTTTGAGTTCAAGGTCTTTGATCAATTTGGAGTTGATTCTGGTGCAGGGTGATATATAAGGATCTAGCTTTAGTTTTCTACATGTGGTTAACCAATTTTGCCAGCACCATTTACTGAAGAGGTTGTCTTTCTTCCATTCTATTGTTTTAGCTCCCTTATCGAAGATTAGATATCTATAGGTCTGTAGGTTCATTTCTGGGTTTTCAATTCTATTCCATTGGTCCTGAGGTCTGTTCTTATGCCAATACCAAGCTGTTTTGATTACTATGGCTTTATAGTAGAGTTTGAAGTTTGGTATTGATATTCCTCCAGCAGTGTTCTTTCCATTGAGGAGCATTTTTGCTATTCGGGGTCTTTTATTGTTCCATATGAATTTTGGATTGCCTCTTCTACTTCCTTGAAGAATGAGGTTGGAATTTCAATAGGTATTGCGTTGAATTTGTAGATAGCCTTGGGAAGTATTGCCATTTTCACGATGTTAATCTTTCCAATCCAGGAGCATGGGAGGTTTTGCCATTTTTTAAGTTCTGTGTTGATTTCCTTTTTTAAGATTTTAAAGTTTTCATCATAGAGGTCCTTCACTTCTTTAGTTAAGTTAATTCCTAGGTATTTTATTTTTTGTGGGGCTATTACAAATGGAGTTGCTTTCCTAATTTCAGCCACACTTTTCTCATTGTTGCCATACAGAAAAGCCATTGATTTTTGGGGGTTAATTTTATAACCTCCTACTTTGCCAAAGTTTTGAATCAGCTTGAGTAATTTGGGAGTGGAGTCTATGGGATTCTTTAAATACAAGATCATGTCATCTGCAAAGAGGGAGAGTTTTATTTCTTCTTTCCCTATTTGGATCCCCTTTATGTCTGCATCCTGTCTTATTGCTGTAGCTAGGCATTCTAATACTAGATTGAAGAGAAGTGGAGAGAGTGGGCATCCTTGTCTTGTTCCTGAGTTAAGAGGAAATGGCTTTAGTTTTTCACCGTTGAGTATAATGCTGGCTGTAGGTTTGTCATATACAGCCTTTATTGAATTGAGGAATGTTCCATGGATTCCTAATTTTTCCAAAACCTTCATCATAAAGGGGTGTTGGATCGTGTCGAATGCTTTTTCTGCATCTATTGAGATAACCATGTGGTTCTTATTCTTGCTCCTGTTGATGTGATGAATAATATTAATTGATTTGCGTATATTGAACCAGCTTTGCATCCCTGAAATGAATCCTGTTGGATCATGGTGTATGATTTTTTGGATGAATTGTTGAAGTCAATTGGCCAAAATTTTGTTGAGAAGTTTTGCATCAATGTTCATCAAAGAAATGGGTCTATAGTTCTCTTTCTTTGATGAGTCCCTGCCTGGTTTTGGGATGAGGGTTATGATGGCTTCATAGAATGTGCTCGGTAGTGAGCTTTCTCTTTCAACTTCATTGAAGAGTTGGAGGAGTATTGGTGTGAGCTCTGCTTTGAAGGCCTTGTAAAATTCCGCTGTAAAACTATCTGGTCCTGGACTTTTCTTAGCTGGGAGGTCTCTTATTGCTGTTTCTATTTCAATGCTTGATATGGGCCTGTTAAGCTGGTTTAACTCATCTTGGTTTAGTTTTGGCATGTCAAGATTTGCTAGGAAAAGGTCCATTTCTGTCAAGTTCTCAAACTTATTAGCATAAAGTTTTGAGAAGTATTCCCTTATAATGTTCTGAATCTTGGTTGTTTCCATGGTGATGTTTCCATTCTCATCTCTGAGTTTATTTATTTGGATGTGTTCTCTTCTTTTTCTGATAAGATTTGCTAAGGGTCTGTCAATTTTGTTAAGTTTATCGAAGAACCAACTCTTTGTTTTGTTGATTCTTTCTATAGTTTTTTTTTAATTCTAATTCATTTAATTCTGATTTAATTTTGATTATTTCTCTCCGTCTACTGGATTGGGGTTTATCTTGCTGCTCTTTTTCAAGGAGGTTTAGATGTGTCATTAAATTGCTAGTTTCAGATCTCTCCAATTTGTTGATGTAGGAGCTCAGAGCTATAAACTTGCCTCTGAGTACTGCCTTTGCTGTGTCCCAGAGGAGCTGGTAATTTGTGTGTTCATTTTTGTTGAATAGCATGAACATTTGAATTTCCTTTCTAATCTCTTCCATGACCCACTCTTGATTCAGCAGTGTGTTGTTCAGCCTCCATGTGTTACCGGACTTTCTTTGGTGGCTTTTGGTGTTGAGTTCTAATTTTATTCCCTTGTGGTCAGAGAGCGTGCAAGGTATAACTTCAATGTTTCTGAATGTAGACAAGTTTGCTTTGTGGCCTAAAATGTGGTCTATTTTAGAAAACGTTGCATGTGCTGCTGAGAAAAACGTGTATTCAGATGCTGCTGGGTGAAATGTTCGGTAGATGTCTGTTAAGTCTAGTTGGTCTATGCAGCTGTTTAGATCTGCGGTTTCTCTGTTGAGTTTTTGCCGAGTTGACCTATCTAGTGGGGAGAGTGGTGTGTTAAAATCCCCAACAATTAATGTCTTTGGATCTATATGGGATTTGAGGGAAAGTAGTGTTTCTTTGATAAATTTGGGTGCTCCATTGTTTGGCAAATAGATATTTAGAATTGTAATATCCTCCTGAAGGAGAGATCCTTTAATTCGTATGTAGCGACCTTCTTTATCTCTTCTCACGAACTTTAATTTGAAGTCTATTTTATCTGATATTATGATTGCAACTCCCGCCTGTTTATGGGGACCGTTGCTTGGTAGATTTTGTTCCAGCCTTTAACATTGAAAATGTGTTTGTTTTTACGGGCAAGATGTGACTCCTGTAGGCAGCAGATAGAAAGGTCTTGTTTTTTAATCCAACTAGACAGTCTATGTCGCTTAATTGGAGAGTTCAGTCCGTTAACGTTAAGAGATAGGACTGAGAGGTATTTGGGAGTTCCTGCCATGTTATGCACCTTCTTGGGGCCTGCGAAAACTGGGTTCTTCCTATGGTTCTTGGATTCTCAGTTTGGGTGCAGTTTCTTGGCCTTTGTTGTGGTCTTGTTGGTTTTCTATGTGTAGGACATCTTTAAGAATCTTTTGTAGGGCTGGTTTGGTGGAGACGTATTGTTTCAATTTTTCTTTGCTATGGAAGGTTTTTATTTGGCCTTCAGTTATGAAGGAGAGTTTAGTTGGGTACAGTATTCTTGGTTGATAGTTGTTTGTTTTTAGGGCATGGCATACATCATTCCAGGCTCTTCTTGCTTTGATTGTCTCTGCTGAGAAATCTGAGGTGATTCTAATTGGTTTCCCTTTATAGGTGATTAATCTTTTCTCCTTGACAGCTTTAAGGATCTTTTCCTTGGTCTGAGTTGATCCTGTGTGGATGATAATGTGACGGTGGGATGTCCTATTTTGGTCTGGTCTATTTGGGGTTCTAAAAGCTTCTTGTATCTGAATAGGCCTATCTTTTTGTATGTTTGGGAAGTTCTCTGCTAGGATCCTGTTAAACAAATTTCCTAGACCATTAACTTCTGTTTCTAGGTGCTCCTCTACACCCATTATCCTTAGATTAGGCCTTCTGATGGTGTCTTCCAGGTGTTGGATAGATCTATCATATTTCTTGGACTTGTCTTGGATGGTTGTATGTTCTTTCTCTATAATATCTAGGCTGTCTTCAATCCCTGAGATTCGATCTTCTGCATGGTCTAACCTGCTGTCAAGACTCTCTACTTTGTTTTTTATCTCTTTTCCTTCTAATTGGTCAGCTTTGATGGCTTCAAGTTCTTTGTTGAAGCTCTGTTTTAGGTCTTGTATGAATTTCTTTACTTCCTTAATTTGGTGTTAAGTGTTTGTTCTCAAATCACTTAGTTGATTGGTTATGGTTTCTTTGGACTCCCATTCCTTCTGTTGGGTTCCATTCAGCATTCCCTTTGTGGTCTCCCTGACTTCCTTCAGCTCTTTGTTAATGGATTCCATGAATGCCTTTAGTGATCTTTGTGTATTCTCTACCTGGTCTCTCAATTCCTGAATTACTCTTTGATTAGCTTCCTCCCGTTTGTGGGATTCCTGCAGTTCTCTTTCCTCCCGTTCGTGGTATTCCTGCAGTTCTCTTTGAGTGTTCTCAGCCTGCTCGCGCCATTCCTCCTTTTCTCTTTGAGTATTCTCAAGTTGTTCACGCAAATCCTGTATCAGTTTTTGAGTAGCTTCCTCACGCTTATGATATTCCTGTATAAACTTTTGGGATGCCTCCTCTCTCTCCCTATCACGCTTATACAGAGTCCTTTGTAAATTGTCAAACTTCTCATTTATCATGTTTGCCACCAGTGTTTGTAGAGCTATTTGGGAACTCTCCTCTGGATTGTTCATTATCTGATCTGGCCCCTGATTATCAAGATTGGGAATTGAGATACCCGGATTTGCCCTTTTTCTTGTGTTTTTCCGGCTTACTCTGCCCATTTGAGATGAAAATAGCACCAGTTTTGTGCTAGAACACTATCTTAAGGCCACCATCAACCAACGTTTGCATTTATACAGTCAATAGTCTACAGATACAATCTAGTTCAACAGATACATCTATTCAACATCAAACAACTATATGTTAATGGGCTTCGAACCGCAGAGAAGAATTTGGAAAACCAGGAATTTTTAGGGTTAGGGAGAGATGTGTGTAAAAAATAGGAATAGATTGGTGTGGGGAGGCACAGTGAGAGTTAACTATGTCCTAATCTCAATGCAGGAAATAGATGCAAGTAGAGAGAGAGAAAAAAAGAAGAAAGGGAAAGGGAAATGAAAAGAGACCAGAAAAAAAAATAGAAACGTAAAAGTTAATATAGTTGTGGAGATTGAAAGACCATCTATTTAGAGAGGAATGTGAATATATTGAGAAAACAGGAGGGAGATAGAGGAGATGTGAAAAACTTTAAAAAATGCTTAAAATCTTATATAGGTATAAAGAGGTAGTACTGCTATTAAGGAATTTAAGTCTCAGAGGTTTTGGATTGAGTAATAAATTTGTGGATTAAGTGTGTACACAATGGGGGATAGGGTCTACTAGTTAACTATGGGTTTATCTGAGGATGTGCAGGACAAGAGTTAAGTCACATACAGAAGAACAAAAGAGAGGAAAAGGTGACAAGGATAAGAAAGGGAGAAAAAAAAGATCAGAAGTTCAGTAGAGCTAGACAAAAAACAAAAAGATGATTAAGAAAGAAAGAAAAAGAGAAAAGACAAGAAAAGAAAGGAAAACGTACATTCACGTATTCCTAAAATAAAAATTATAAGAGGGAAAAAAATTGCTGGAAAACAATTATTTTTTCAAAAAAAGGCAAAAATTAAAGATTAATAAAAGTTTTAGAAAAGGAAAAAAAATTTTATATATATAAGGTACCAAAAAAAGAAAAAAGAAAAAAAAGAAGAAAGAAAAAAAAAAAGTTCTTTGATTTTTTTTTTGATTTTTTTGGGAGGGGTGGGAAGAATCCTGTATCTCCCTTTTGTCTGTAACCAGCCTCTTGTTGGAGTCTCTGGTCAGCTTGAGGTCCTGTGGCTTGCTTGGTTTTTTAAGTCAGTTTGTTCGAACAGGCAGAAAAATGCTCTGCTTTACCCAAGATTTTGAGATCCCCCTCCCAGGTTAGTTTAAAGGGAGGGTGATCTGCTTTGAGAATCACAAAAGAGGGGTGATGAGGCTAGGTTCTGGTAGAGTTGAGGCCTTTCAACAAACAGTAGCTTTTCCCTGGGGCTATTTTGTGAAAAACTCACAGAGCCCAGCCTGGAGCCATTCTCAGGGTTTCTGTTTTTCAATTGATTGTGGAGGCTGCTAGAGGGACGGGCAGCCTCTGGCTCTGGTTACCCAGTGAGGAAAGCCACTCCAATGGCTGGTGCCTGAGCTGGGTGACTTTTCCCTGGATGGAGCTGAGACTGGCAGGTCACTTCGCCATTAAGTTCTTATGACCTGCTAAATGACTCGTTTTATTCCAAGGCCTGAGTTGGAGCTAGCAGCTACTCTGAGCTTTGTCGGTATCCAAGATGGAGATCACCGGTGCTGGGGGGGGAGGGGTGGCCTTCCCTCCTCTGCTCCCTGAGAAGGAGTGAGGACGTCGGGCTTGTACTCACACCGAGTCTTGGATCCTGGGTCGTCTCTGGTCTGCAAACTGCAGGATGAAGATGTCCGCTCCTTGTCGGTTCTTGCTGGTGTTGAGTAGAATCCTCTCGCCCGCTGCATCTGGCTCCTTCATCCCGGACTCTCTGTGTGAGCGCTAAGGTATGGCCACGGCTGCGGTCGCCGCTGCGACCCTGCTGCCGCCGCGGCTGCTGGCAGGTGCTCTGATGTGTCTCCTTGTCTTGGCTTCCCCTCTCTTGTCTAACTCTCTGTCCTGTGATGGCACACTTGGTGTGATTCTCTGGCTTAGGACTGTTCACTGGAACTCTAAAACTGCTTTCTATGCGAGAGCTTGTTCAGATTCCAGCTTCTCCTCCGCCATCTTCCTGGAACCGGCCTTGTGTTTTTTGCTTCACTTATTTGCTCTAGACTGGTATTTACCACTTGAGCCACATCTCTGCTTTGGGCTTTATGCTTGTTAATTACAGGTAAGAGTCCATTAAATTTGTCTGTCCAGGTTGATTTTTGAACTTTAGCCATCATACCTCAGCTTCCCAAGTAGCTAGGATCTCAGGCAGAAGCTACTGACACGCTTAATGGTTCAACTCAACAATATCCAGTCTACTTTACACCATTTACACCTTATACTTAAGCCAAACTGTCATTCTCAGCAGATCTTCCCTCAGCCATTACTCTCTCTTCAGACTTTCTCCCCACTAAGTTATTCTTTCTCAGAGAACCCTGCGCATAATGTAAACAATAGTCATCCCTCCTTCTGAATGCATTTGCTTAGTTTCTTTAAACTTTGAACTCTGTTTTTAAACAGTCCATTTTTTTCCCTCACACCTGTGCCCCATGTCAAAGCCAGTTCAAAAGCCAGCCCAGCCAGTTAGCATAGCCCAGAGATTCTTACCTCCAAGTGAATAACAAAAATCCAGAAGTAGAGGCATGTGTCAAGTGGTAGAGCACCATACTTGAGCAGAAAATCCAAGTGAAGCCTTGAGACCCTGAGATTTTGCCCCATTACGGGCATACACTCATACATACATACACATACACGTACACAGAGTCCCATTTCTGTTTGTTCTTTATTGTATACTGACTACTATGTACATTTTTGTTTTCTCAAACCAAAAAAAATTCAGTCTTTTTTATTTAACAGATGAGGAAACTGAGTCCCAAAAGGGTTCATCTGGCTTGTCAGTGCCACAGTTTTGCAAGTAGCAGAGCCAGAATTCCTGACTCTCAATGCAGTACACTTCATTATATCTCCACTGCAACAACCAATTCAGCAAGCTAAGACAGAGTCCTGCTAATTGAAAATGACTCAAAGACATAAACTTTGACCATATAACTGAAATTGCAGTTCAACAATAACCAGGACACTGGCTGTCAAAGGCATCAGTGTGAAAGAGGCTGTTTCTCATTGATTGAGGCCAGTAAGTCTGAGATAAATAAAGAAGGGACTGTGTACATTGACTCATGAGTCAACTCCAGCAAAGTGGGTGGAAGTGAAAGGCATAGTAGTGAACCAAAGTTTGACTCACTGGCTACCATGTCTCATTACTCCTAGCAGGGAGCATTTGCTCTCAAGCTCCTGAGCTCACTTTTCAGCAAATCAGGAGATCCAATGTCACAGCCCACCAACCTTGATTGGTCTTCTTGGGTGATATGCATGGATATGGTATAGCTAGGAATGTACATTGCCTTCTATATGCAAGAGAGAAAAATGCAGTGCAGCAGGAACAGTACTGAAGGGAACATTCCTTCTTTAAAAAGAATTTTAAATACCAAATTGGGTAATCTACCTAAATGAAGTCATCGAATTAGGAAGCTTTATCATTGTTAATATCTTGGATTGGATTAGCTGGACAGAAATCTGTTTCTCCTTAAAACACACACACACACACACACACACACACACACACACACACACACAATCAAATAGAAGAGAAGCATCCAGCTTAGTTATTTTAACCTCAACACCACACTAAGTTTAATCTTCAAAACAAGGAATATCTTCCCCATCAAGTATACAGTGTATGATTTTTGAGAACCGATATAGGACCATGATGACAGAATTTGAAAGAGGTAGAAGGTCAGTGTAAAAATAGTTACATTGCCATCCTAACTTGAGAGCTTGTTTCGAGGTTCTAGCAGGGGAGCGCAGCTACTCGTATACCTTTGACCGAAGACCGGTCCTCCTCTATCGGGGATGGTCGTCCTCTTCGACCCAGCACGCAGCTTCGGGAGGGATGCACATGGAGCGGTGAGGGAGGAAGGGGACACCCGCCTAACCAGCCAGATCAGCCGAATCAACCCTGGCGATCAATGGGGAGACAGATGTTGCAGCCAGATCGCCCTCACATCCTGTCTTCCTAACTTACCCAGGGCGTCCTGTGGTCTGCCTGCCTAGGGCTATGACTCTTTGAGGTGGGGCAGGATGGCTATCTGGAAATGTATAGGTACAATACATAATTAATTGGCTTTATCTAGAAGTGTTAGAATCTTGCAACTATAAGCAGCTAAGTTTAAAACTGTGTGTAATCCATGTCTGTTCATCTGCTATTGCTCAAGACATTGTACCCAGGTGAATTAGAAGCATGTGTGATAAGCCAGTCCTCTTCAACCATCATATTGTCTGCTTGTGCAACAGGATTGGCCATTAACTTACTGAACTTATTTTGGGGATGCACCTGCAATGAGCAGGGCAATATAATGAGGGTTAATTATAGGGTTAATAAAATGATAAACTTTGCATACTCAGCAGCTGTGGGCCATATTTGTGCAAAATAATTTCCATGTGCAACTAATTAGCGACTGCCTCAATGTAAGCACCCTCTAAGAGAAGCAATAGAGAGAGCATAATGGCATGTGTGGTATAAATAGTCTTTTAATTATAGCTTACAAAAGTACTGCTACATGATGCAGAGTACTTATGGTTGTCCATTATGTGACTTCTGAGGAATTAAAACTAGCTTAGGAAAGACCTACTGCAGCCAGGCTTGTTCATCTTCTAATAAAGCCTAATGAGGGTTAATTTGACCTTCCTGCTCACCAAGTGCTGAGTTCTCTGCACAGGAGTCCAGGGGTGTGCTTGAGATGCAGTATGTTTACAAGAAGAAAATTAATCATTTACTTCATTACAGTTTTTAAACATTTTGGAAGAAAGATTCCAAGTCTTCTAATTGACATTTTCACCTATTCAGAAAACATTTTCCTTTGTGATTCATAAGGTAAACATGTTTAAACCAAACTAATCATTTTATAATATGCCAATTGGTATATACTTAAAACAAGTACCTTGAATCAACACAGGATTATTTCCAAAAACCAAAGTCTCTGTTTTGTTTAACCATATTATTAAATCTCTAATAGAGAAGTGTTGCTAACAATATAATATTTCAGCTTTGCCCTCATTCATTGTGTTTTGGGTTTGGTGTTATATCTTATAAATGTAGATATTGTAAATAATTTTGAACTTCTATACTCAGACCTCTTTAAACATTCTTTCTCCTTCACGTATATATTCATTCTTTTTTATTCAGTTAACTAATTTATTCAATAAATAACCTACTTTTTATTCACTGAGTGCTAGGTACTTTTCCAGAAGTTGGGTGACCAGAGTATAACAAAACAAAATTTCTGTTTGGTTAAGCTTAACATTCTGGTGAAAAGTGCATATGTACATATACATACACATACACACACTCTCTCACACACATATGTATATATATGTATGTAAAAAGTACATCTATACACATATATGCACCTTTATGTACATAGATATATGTATATATACATATATACATGAACATATACACACGTATGCATATATATACACAGATATGTATATACACATGCATATCTGTGTATATGTATATACATGTGTATATATATACACCTATATGTGTATATGTATACACATATACATGTATATGTGTATACATATACATATATACATATATGTGTGTGTATATATGCTTTTGAAATTTTCTAAAATAGATTTCTGAAATGTTCTCACCATGAAGATGATGCATATTTCCATTGTCTTGATTCAGCTATCCACAGTGAAAACACTAATCACAATATCATGTTTATAGGATCAATGTATACATAGTTCTGTGTGGTGTGAGTGTGTGTGTGTGTGTGTGTGTGTGTGTGTGTGTGTGTGTGTGTGTGTGTGTGTGTGTGTGTTGGTACTAAGGCTAGAACTCTTGGCCTTAGACTCTGGTTTGGATTTTATGCTCAAGGTTGGAACTTGAGCCCACACCTCCACATCTGGTTTTTGTTTTTTTATTTGTTGTTTGGGTTCTTTTCTGGTTAATTGAAGATGAGTCTCATGAACTCTTTTTTCTGCCCAAGCTGGTTTTTTAACTGAGGTCCTCAGCTCTTGGCCTCCTGAGTAGTTATGATTATAGGCACGAGCCTTTCTTTCTATTTGCCTATTAAAAATAAACAAGTAAATTCAACAATGCTATATTGTAGTTCCTTATTTGTTCAAGGCTTTGGAGACTGTCGTTAAACAGTTATTTCATCAGGAGAATAGCTATAATGAACCAGTGTCTTCCCAATCAAGAGATTTTCCAGGGCCTTTAAAAAGAATATTCCATTTTTAAATCTCTGAAATATCAGATATAATTGTAACTGCACTCAGTTGTCTTTTCTGTTCATATCACCAGGCATATTCTCTGTTGCAGTCCAGATTCTGTCCTTGCGTAAGCCTTTGACTGTCACTTCTATTATGTTTGTCTTTCATCATCAGCTACCATGTATGCTTGTATTTATTCCTTTCTAATTTTCCTAGGACTTCTTTTTAAATCATTGATTCACCTTGCACTTGTTTCTTTTCTGTGACTATAATGAAATACCTACAGTTAAGTAGTTTGTAAAACTAAAAGGATTATTTTACTCTCAAGTTTAGAGGTTCCAAGACCAGCAATCAGCATCTGCTCATCTCTGATGAAGAGCTCATAGTATATGACATCACGAGGGAAGAGATCACATAATAAGGTAGGAAACCAGAGAGTGACTCAGGGGCCAGGTTTGCTCTTTACAACTCCCTTTACCAGAACTCTTAGCTCATTCTCCTGAGTCCAGCATCAATGAGAGCAGCTTGCCTACTGACCTTTCTCTGTGCTCTACCTCTTGCAGGCCACACCACCTCTCACCACCACTATTCTGGGGATCAAGCTTCTTGCAAATGAACTCTTGTGGGACAAACCACATCCAAAACATAGAATCCTATTATTATTGTTATTGTTATTATTTTATTATATATTACATACTGTTATTGTTTATTATTATTATTTGCCTTGTAGAAGTCACTCCCAACCTCAGATTCCTCGACTATAGACAGTAGACCTTAACATGGTCTCTATGACAGCTAGCCTTGCAAAGATGATATAAGTAAAAGGCTGCATCAGTATCCATTGCTTAATATATGAGATGCGATTTTATATGTATGTGTATATTTTACTCCTGTGATAAGTTTTCTTCATCTGTGTTTGTGTGTGTGTGTGTGTGTGTGTGTGTGTGTGTGTGTGTGTGTGTGTGTGTGTGTGTGTGTGTGTGTGTGTGTGTGTATGTTATATGGGGGCTGGAACTCAGGACTTGTACCCTTTCTGAATATTTTTGGTCACAGCTGGCACGCTATCTCTTGAGCTATGCCTCTAGTCTGGCATTTTGCTAGCTAATTTGGAGATGGAGCCTCAAAGGCTTCTGCCTAGCCTCAAAACCTCAATCCTGCCAGGCGCTGGTGGCTCACGCCTGTAATCCTAGCTACTCAGGAGGCTGGGGTCTGAGGATTACAGTTCAAAGCCAGCCAGGGCAGGAAAGTCTGTGAGACTCTTATCTCCAATAAACCACCAGAAAACTGGAAGTGGTGTTGTAGCTCAATCAGTAGAGCGTTCGTCTTGAGCTGAAGAGTGCAGGGACAGCACCCAAGCCTAGAATTCAAGCCCCACGACTGAAAAAACAAAAAACAAAAAACCCTCAATCCTTCAGATCTCAATCTTCTAGGTAGCTAGGATTACAGGTGCCAGCCACTAGTACCTGGCTCCTTTCATATTTTTATTAATCTCATCTTATTTTCCTATTTTTTTCCTGTTATTGGTTGTAGGGCTTGATGTCAGGGCCTGGGCGCTATCCCTGAGCCTTTTTATGCTCAAAGCTGGTGCTCTAACACTTAAGCAACAGTGCCACTTCTGACTTTTAATTGGTTAATTGGAGATAAATGTCTCACAGGGACTTTTGCCTAGGCTGACTTTGAACTTCAGTCCTCAGATCTCAGCCTCTTGAGCAGCTAGGACCACAGTCCTGAGCCACCAGTACCCACCTTATTTTCCTATCTTTATTATAACCTATCATATATTTGGATTCCTGGGCACATACTCAAATATTTGTCAGATAAATTAAAAGTAAATACATAAAAGGAGATACAAATTTGAGGTACAAATTTTGAAATAACAACTCATGTGGAAAGTGGTGTACCATTTAGCTACTTATTATGCTAGTCCAGCCTCTACCAAAAAAGACTGCAATAAAATGTAAAAGTACTGTATGACATTAATTTTCTTAGGCTTTTGCAAGAATAGTAGCTAAACTCACATTTTAATTAATTAAAGTATAATATTAAAAATGCAAGTAATTAAAAATAGAATACATAATATTTTTAAATGCCAAGATATGGAATCAGCCCAGATGTCCTTCAATGGACAAATGGATCAAGAAAATGTGATATATACATACAATGGAATACTACTCATCCACCAGAAAGAATAATATTATACCATTCATAAGGAAATGGAAAGATGGGAAAAATTGTATTAAGAGAAATAAACCAGACCCACAGAAACATAGGTTGTATGGTTCCTTTATTTTTGGTAGCTAGAATGCACCATAAATCTACAAGTAAACACACTGTGGGAGGGGTAGACAAGGGGTTATAAAGGAATTAACTGCAGTGTAATAGACTCTATGAAGAGTGCAAACAGTATAACATTTTTAAAATGATGAAGTCAAATACTATGTTGAAAATGAACTATACAATTTGCAGGTGGAGACAGGAGGGAAACCTGGGAGAGAGGGAGTGAAATACTGACATTGTTCATAAAGAAATGTACTCTTTATCTGAGGGGTTACGTAACTGTAACCCCTCTGTACATCACCTTTATAATAACAATTAAAAATGTATTTAAAAAACACTAAGTCAAGGCCCAACAAAATAAAGTAAGAGAGGAGGTTGGGGCCAAGGAGAGAAGTATAGAAGTATGAGGGAAGGGGAGATGCAGGAAAGACTTCATTGTATACACAGAATTGAGAAATATAAAGGAAGGGGTAGGTAGAAGGTGGATGGAGATGTTGAAGTGGCGACACAGATCAAGATGCAGGATATTCATAAACTGCTTTGGTGAATGTCCAGTCCTTTGTATAACCACTTAAAGATAATAAAAATATTCAAAAAGTGTGTCAAGTAGAAATCTGTATCTTGTTAAATTATAAAGAAAATAAAATTGAAAACCCAAAAATGATTTTTGTAAAATGATAACATATATCACATTGGTAAATAAAATTTCACTCATACAGCAAGGACTTTTAACTCTAAGGAAAAGAGCAGCGAGTGTTACAACAATGCCAGGACATTTACCACAGACTTCAAAGGAGCTCCAATTTAAATAACCCAAATCCAGTGCATTTAACCAGAGTCACGGCTGCTCTAGTACCATGAGGATCATTCATCATCTAAGTCAAACAGTTTATGGAGAAAGGACATAAATTCTAACCCTAAGGCAGGAACGCTATCAATGAGTATGGAAGTTTACATTCTGTTGGTGGGAGGCCACCATGTGCTGTCACTGGTGATCAATAACCCAGCCTGTGTCCTTAACCCTAAGCTATCTTAATGGCTGTAGCAAATTTCCCAGTTTTACAAGACTCACAGATCTTGGAAAATGATTGCTGTTGTATTTTTTTCTATTGAAATTCACCAACTCTCATTTTGGGTGACTTGAAATAGCAAACAATTCTAAAAAGAGGTAGTAAGTAATCTGCATTGCTAGACAAATGGTTAGGGTTTTAGAAAAGGTGAATGATGACCAGAGGAGAAGGGATTCTATCTATAAACAGAGACTTCAAACCTTTTAGCAGGAATATCTCTATCACCCAGTTTCAGCTCCTGTGAAAATAGGTCTAGTCCCCTGACAATTGGACAATCTTTTCTGATGATTAGGAAGGCATATTTTATTTCCTTATGTAATACTAATGCAGAACTGGAAGTGCAATGGTTAATATTTTACTGAATACTAGTAGGCTTTCCCCCATCACTGACATTTTAACCCACTTATCTCTGATTTTTTTCAGCTTCTTGACATAGAAGGATATATTTTGCCTGAAGGACTGACAGTTAAGGCAATTCCATGTACGCTTTTCTTCTCTCTGAAGAGGATGATGCCTGCTGTCCAATTGCTATTTCATGGTGCAGCAGTCATCAAGATTATTTCTAAGGTCTGGAGGTTTATGCCTTTACAGTATTTCGTAGAGAATCAGTAAAAATGACATTTTACATTAAATTTCACACTTTAGGGAACAAAAAAACCTAAGATTTTAATCAGAGATTAATTGGGGGTACCTTGAAAGAAATGCCCAATAATACTAAATAGGTATCATTGAATAGAATAACTAAGATGTTGCTAGATATTAATCCCTTTCCCAATGCATTTCTGGTATTGATAAGATTTCTCTCTTAGTTACTTATGGTAGTGACAGAGATTCCAAGAAATTTACTTGTCATTTTATGAAAGGTTAAGTTTCTGTACATGATTGTACTAAACAGTGGTGACCTTGATTTACAAGGAGTTATCAGGATATTTTTAAAGAAATATGGTACCAAACTCCCTCATGCCACAATATAATTCAATTCATTCTACATACATCCAGTTACAACACACCTTCCAGTCTCAGGTAAATGTGGGCTGTGTTAATAAAGAGGTACGATCATACATTAGAAGGGTCTGAACAAAATTCATCACCAATTCTGGAAGAAAAGATTTATTAGGCAGTAGAATCAGCAATTGTATGTATGACAGGAACAGTCTGAAGTAATTTTAGCCCTCACATTTTAATCGGGAAGTGTTTAGAAGATTCATAATCTACTGTTAAGCCCTAGATTCAGAAAGAGTGGGAAATGCTCAGAGTCCAAATTATGGTTTCTTTGCATTAGCATTTTAAGTTCATTTGTAATGAAAAGGATTGCAAATATAACGTATTTTCGCATTATTCATTAGCCTCAGGACCCTCAGGAAATATCATATGAATGAATTCTTTTTCTTTTGAATTGTGAGTCTAAAATGAAGTGACTGCACTTTTAAAAATAAATATTCAAATAGTAGTTGCAGGACAGTATCATGTTTTACACTTCAGTATCAAGGTAGGTATTATCAATGAAATTTATAATATCTAAGTATATATATTCAAGTAAATGTTATATTTCTCTGTATCTGCCACCTTATACTATTGTTTAGTTTCTATAATGTATCTGATTAAATCATAGGAGTAATTAACTTTTTAAAATTTAATAAACCATAGAATTAGTCTACAAGTGTAACTTTAAAAAGTGGAAAACAATCATATTGCCTAAAAATATTCATGGTTCATACTCACTAAAACTTAAGTTTGGCTATTATAAAATTAAAATTATTCTCAGAAGAATAAAAAATGAAAGTGTTTGACTAGTCTCTCAAGGAACCTTGCAAAAGGAAAGAAAAATTGCATATTGAAACTATTTCAGGCATTAGCAACATTACTATCATTATATAATTCTCCCAGGTGGCTAATTTAAAGGAGGAAACATTTATTTGAAGCTAGTAGTCTTTCTACAGTGGTTAAAAACAAGAATTTCATAGACTTTTGTGCCCAGGCTAGCTTCCGACCTTGATCCTCAGATCCCAGCTTCTTGAGTAGCTAAGATTGCAGGAGTGAGCCACTGACACTTAACTAGAATTGTTGTTTATTCCCTTACTGTTAATACTATGTCCAAAAGAAAACAAAATTATGGGACATAACTGCAGGAAATCAAGTCCTTCCCACCCATTCCTGTGACTCAGAGCTGCCCCTCTACACACTGTTTCATCAAACACACTTTTACCAATTTTTTAAAAGAATCCGAAGGAAATCATGTTTTATTAACTGCCAAAGTAGTTTTTTTTAACAACATGAAACAATGGACTCAATTCACATAATTTTTTTAAATCTGTAATACATAATGGTTTTCAATATGCACAAAAGCAGAGGATTCACCAGTGGTGCTCCTTGGAGTAAATTGAGAGGAGAAATGAAAAGGAAAAACAAAGAGAATGATCTATGTAGTTGTATTTCTATACTGTATGTTTTTACTTCTGTAAGGTCCGCTCCTGGATGGCGGGCAGACTGTGCTCTCCTAGCAGCCAGGTTTCCGCCCAGTACCTGCGAGGTCACATCCCCATCCACTGAGGTAATATCTGGATCCAATGTGGCCACACCTTTCTCCCACCTGGTCCCACCTCCCTTACCAGGTCCCACCTCCCTTTTCCTGGCCACAACTTTCCCCACCCCTACCCTAGATAAGGCTTGGCCCTGGGCCAGATGCCCTCTTTGCCAGCTGCCTGGAGTGCCAACCAGGTGTGGTGCCAGCCAGTCTACTGAATAAACCTACCACTTACCTGAACACCACGTGCCCTCTTTAAAAACCTAACAACTGCTTTCTGTTCAAACACAGAGATATTTCAAGTCACAATAGATATTTAGAGAAACATTATTGATCTTTATTGTTTTAGTCACAAGAATCATTTCTTGCAATATTTGAAATATTTAATTTTAGAAAAATGAAACAAAAAACAGAAATGGTACACTTCATCAGATGTCGAAGAGCATGCTGTAATCCTAGCACTTGAGAGTCTGAGACAGGAGCATTGAGAGTTCCAGGCTACCTGAACTACACAATGAGTTCTGGGCCAGTCAACTGGAATATACAACAAAACCCACTCTCAAATGAAAACAAAGTACATTTTGATAATTCATAGTTAAGAAAGAACAACATAAAATGTCAGTTCCTGTATTATTAAAATAATTTTTCTATCTCTGATATTTATAGATCACAGTTTCTTAATGTGAAATATGGAAACTATTTTCTCATACTTTCTAGTAGCTTGACACTTTAGAATGACAGATGCTAATCCCTTTGGTAAAAGTATTATTTTACACTTAGTAAAAATATATATTTTATATTTGGTAAAAGTATTAATATTTTAGTTTTACTTTCTGAATCATGCATGTCAAAAAAGGAAAAGATGAAGAAGAGGAGAAAAGAGAAGCAACAATCAAAAATTAAAGTTTGCTTCAGGAATGTGATACAGCTCAGTAGGTAGAAGAATAAGTCCTTGTCTGTGGATGACTGGCCTTGAGTTCTACACTAGTCACCAGGGGAAGCAAGAGCAATGACCTCTTTTAGATATTTTAGCAAATCCATATGTACTTTATAACCTAACACAATTGTTGATATCTGTCCTCAAGCTTTTTAGAATAAGTCCTACCAACAGTCTGGATCAAAGTTCATTGAAAAGCATACTGATTACAACATTAGATGAAAACACATAGGGCAAAGGGAAGAATGCTTTTTGAGTAGGAATAGAATATTAAACCTCTATGGAGGAGCTGGGAAGGTGGCTCAGTGGTAGAGCGTTTGCCTTGCATGCCTGAGGCCCTGGGTTCGATTCCTCAGCACCACATAAGCAAAAAGAAAAAAGCCGGAAGTGGCGCTGTGGCTCAAGTGGTAGAGCGCTAGCCTTGAGCTGAAGAGCTGAGGGATAGTGCCCAGGCCCAGAGTTCAGGCCCCACAACCAGACCCCCCCCCAAAAAAAAAAACCTCTATGGAATCCTGGAGTCTTTTGTGGCTATTCCTGATAGTTGATGAACAGCCAGGTGGAGAAGTACAATGTAGATATGTTGATCTTATTATGATTTAAGGTGAGCACCAGAGAAAGTCTTTATTGCTCTATTGCTGGGACTACACTGGGCAATAAGGTAACCAAAGTGTAGTACTAATCCTGTTCTCAGGACCTTATTTAGTTAGTTAGTTAGTTAGTCATTCATTCATTCATTCATTTATTGTTGGTCGTGGGGCCTGAACTCTGGGCCTGGACACTGTCCCTCAGCTCTTCAGCTCAAGGCTAGCACTCTATCACTTGAGCCACAGTGCCACTTCTGCCTTTTTCTGCTTATGTGGTGCTGAGAAATCAAACCCAGGGCCTCATGCATGCAAGGCAAGCACTCTACCACTGAGCCACCTTTCCAGTGCCCCCTTTTATTTTTTTAACTTTAATTTTATTGTCAAAGTGATGCACAAAGGGATTATAAATTCATAAGTAAGGTAGTGATTACTATTCTTATCTAACTTGATACCTTGTTCCCTCATTTTTCTCCCTCTTTCCCTCCCTCCCAATCCTGCCTCACCCAAGTTGTACAGATCATTTCCAACATATTGTCTTCTGAGAATTGCTATTGCATTGGTTCCCACATTGCCGTTTGTCTCATCATTTTATTGTTTCTCTTCCCTTCCCTAGTTCAGATAAACATATATACAATACCCAGCATACCAAAATCGAATACAGTGACAGCAGAGGATAAACCATAGAAGGGAAAACACAAAAGAAAAAAGAATCCTGTAGTACATTGAGAGCAACAACAACAAAGAAAAACCTCTTGTGTCCATGTCTTGGAGCTGATTTCACTGAGCATCATCTTATAAGGCCATATGTCCATGGCTATTGACTTTTTCTGCACATCTGCTAAGATATCCTAGATATATATTAATTATTGCAAATAAGGGAAATCTTTGGATCTGGCTTACTACACTTACTGTGATATTTTCCAAGTCCTTCCATTCTCTTACAAGTGGGGTGATGACATTCTTTCTGAGGGAAGCATAGAATTCATATATATATATATATATGAATATAGGTGTATATATATGAATATATACATATATGAATATATATTCCTATATGTATGAATATAAATGTGAATATATATGAATATATGTGAATATATATATATATGAATATATATGAATATATTCATATAGATGTATATATATGAATATATACGAATATATACATGTATATATGAATATATATTCATATATATCTATATACATATATGTATATCACATTTCCTTGATCCATTCATCTACTGAGGGGCATCTGGTTGGTTTCGTATTTTAGTTATGCTGTGATAAACATAATTGTGCTGGTAGCTTTAGTATGGCTTTGTTTGTAGTCATTGGGGTAAATGCCCAAAAATGGGATTGCTGGGTCATAGAGGAGCTCTATGTGGAGTTTTTTGAGGAACCGCCATACTGCTTTCCAAAGTGGTTGAACAAGTTTACACTCCCACCAACAGTGCAGTAGGGTTCCCTTTTGGCCACTTCCCCTCCAGCATCTGTTTTTACTAGATTTCTTGATTATAGCTATTCTAACTGGGGTGAGGTAGAATCTCAATATTGTTTTGATTTGCATTTCTTTTATGGTTAGGGAAGTTGAGCATTTCTTCATGTGTCTATTGGCCATTCTTATTTTTTCTTCAGGGAAGTCTCTCTTTAAGCCTTTATCCCACTTATTAATGGGGCAGTTGTTTTTTTGAGGATTTGTTTCTGAAAGATTTAATTTTTTGAGTTCTAAGTATATTTAGATATGAGACCCTTGTCCATTGTATGGCGAGTGAAGATCTTCTCTCTATCTGTAGGCTTTCTACTAATCTTGCAATGCTGAAACTCTGCAGTTTAATGCAATCACGTTTGTCCAACCTTTGTTTGATTTGTTGTGTTTCTGGGTCTTTATTAAGAAAGTTTTGGTCTGTGCCAAGGAACCAGGGCCCCTCTTAAAGCAGAAAACCCACCGCCTTGTTTGCTCAGGGGTGGAAAGTTCATAATGGTTCTTCCTTGCAGGTGCAAGCCAAGCAAGCCAAGCAGAGCCTTGAGCTAGGGTAGCATGACCCATTTCTAGGACCCATTGCTAGGACCTGTTACTTAGGAACATATACAAAGCAGTGTATATACAGAACACACATATATATTTCTTTATTGACATTAAATGATTATAAAAATTTCACAAATTTCACAGTATTGTGGGATAGTGATACTTAGCTTAAGTCACAAACATAGTTTAACCTTCACAAGGCAAATTGTCATTATTGTGGTCTAGAAAGTTTGTGAATTCTATAAGCTTTGACAATACAACTATTTTTCCCAAATCAGGTGATATGTATGTTTCTTTCCTTTTGCTTAGTGTAAGCTCTTCCCTCTTTCTGACTCCCTCCCTCCCTCCCATTGCTGTCCTTGAGTTGCTTAGTTCACTTTTGTCCAGTGCAGCTGATGGGCCCCTTTGTTGTATTTGTTTCACATTTCCCTCTGATTCTGCGCCCTCCTCTGAGCTTCCCTCAGATGTGCACATGAATATACCATATGTGATATCAAGCACATTGAGTCATCTAAAAGTGATGTGACAAATTAAGAAGAGATCCTTTGTTTCTTGAGTCTCCTGTTTACTTTGTAATATCTCATTCCATTTTGAATTTATCATCAGCATATCAGTGAGACCATGTGCCTTTTGTCTCTCTGATCTTGGCTTACCTTACTCAACATGATTTGTTCTAGCTACATCCCTGCAAATTCCATTATTTTGTTTTTTCTAATGGCTGTATAATACTCTAATGGCTGTATATAGGTACCACATTTTCGGATCCATTCATCCATAGTGGGGCATCTGCATTGTTTTCATATCTTGGCTATTGAATACTGTGCAGCAATGAACATGGAAATGCAGGTGTCTTTGTTGTATCCTGGTTTCTGAGGCTAGGAGTGGTATGGCTGGGTTGTAGGATACGTTTATCTTTAGTTTTCTGAGGAACCTTTTCCAAGGTGGTTGTATTAGTTTACATTCCCAACAGCAGTGCAATAGGGTTCCTTTTTCTCCACATCCAGGCCAGCATTTCTTGTTTGAATTTAGAATATAGGCTATTCTCATTGTTGCAATGGGTCCACCTGTTTCCCTAGTTAAACAATTTGTTTTATGTCGAAAAACGAACTTTACAACTTTGGTGGGGGGGAGGGGAGGATCGGGTAGGGGAAGGGAGGAGTATGGGAAGGGATGGGAAGGGGAAACAAAGAGAAGGCAATAATACTTGATAAGAAATGTAGTCATTATCTTGCCCATGTAATTGTAACTCCTCTGTATGGTATTCTCACAATAAAAAAAAATTTTTTTAAAGAATATAGGCTATTCTGGTTGGGGTAAGGTGGTATCTCAGGGTTGTTTTTGTTTGTATTTCCTTTATATCCAGGGATGATAAACATTTCCTCATGTGTTACTTCACCATTTTAACCCATTCTTGTGAGAAATCTCTCTTTAGCTTCCTTGTCCATTTAGTGATTTGACTGTTAGTTTGGGGAAGGATTAGTTTCTTGAGTTTCCTGTATATAATGGATATTAGGCCTTTGATATATTGCTGGCAAATAACTTTTCCCAAATGGTTGGCTGTCTTTCTAATTTGGTAGCTATGTCTTTGGCTGTGCAGAAAATTTTAATTTTAAGGTAGTCCCATTTGTGGAGTTTCTCTCCAAATTGTTGTGACCCTGGGATTCTGTTCAGGAAGTTCTTGTCTGTGCCTATAAATTTAGTGTCTCCTACTCTGTCCTGTAGTAGTTTCAGTTTCAGGTTTAATGTTGAGGTCTTTAATCCATTTTGAGTTAATGATGCATATATCTTTAAATGTCAAACATAAGGAATTAGTCTCACAGGTTGGGGTGCAGTCCTATCTTTAAGATGGAGTTACAACATCAAAATGTAGTTGCAGAAGCCAAAAGTAAACTCTAACACAGTGAGGTTTGATAAGTTTTACCATAATTAGGAACTATTGATGACAAACTCTAAATTAAGATGTATTCACTGAATATTCCATAAATGTTAGGCAATGTTCTACAATAAGCAAGTAGTAATGGAGACTACACAGTTTCTTACAAACAAACACCTGCAGACAACAGAAAATGAGAAATAAAAAGCAAAAGAAAACACATTGGCAAAGAGAAAGTCAAGTCTATGATACTAGCAAAATGAGGACAAAGATGAGGATCCAGAGTTCACATGCAAGATGAAAAAATAAGGGATAAGTTCAGTACAGCACTCAGAAGAGCACTTAGATTGTAATTAGACTGAGCAATATATAGAGAACTCTTAATAAAACAAAAGTATAAAAGTATTTGATTTAAAAAAATTGAGAACCATCTATAAACAAGCAAGTTCAAATCACTGGAAACAAAGTATCTGTTAGAAAAGTACATGATTCAACCTCTGCAGTACAGTTCTTATAAAAGACAAGAAAACACCAAAACAGGAATTTTTTCTGCAAAGATACTGTAGAGTATTTTTCCCTATTTCTCCTGATATAAGGCCTGAAGGTTATATATCAAACAAAGTACTAATCAGCAAGATTTTTCTGAAGACTATTTATTGAATAACAACAGGCAATACAATACAAATACATACACTGTAGTAAGCCATGGACATACACCAGTAGAATGAGGCCAGGGGTAGTTTCTAAAGTAGACCGAGAAAGAGACAGAGAAAAAGGGAGACAGAGAAGCAGAGAGAGAGAGAGAGAGGACAGAGGATAGAAATAGAGATAGTAAAATTTGCATAATCTACCTGGTTAGTTTGTTGATTTTGGAGACAGAAGTTAGTATCAATCTGTTAGTAGATATGTCATTGCTAAGCAATTGTTCCTAAGGAAGTTTCTTGTCTAAATTAATTTAGCAGTCTTAAAGAATGTGAAGGTAAACTTTGTTACAGAAATTTGTGCAGCAATGAGAAGCCTACAAAGCATGGGATGCATATAAATCCTGAAAGGATTTCCTTAAGATATTTAGGTAGTCCTTGAAAAAGTTAGGGCAGCCTAGGCTTCTTCATCATTTCTCAGTTTTAATTTTGTCCTGTTTTGATAAGAATGGTTTCATCTTGATATCAACAATTATCATAAAAAATAAACATGAAGAGAGTAAAATGTTGAGTCAGATCAGCCAGGGAACTCAGCATTCAAAGAACCATATTTGGCTTATATAACCAGAACTTGAAGCAGAAGAAGGCAGAAAGTATGAAGACCATTGGCAAGAGGTAATCAAAGCCTAACAAAAGTTTACCTTCAGCGCCAAAGGACCTCAAAAGGACCATTATAACAAGACAGAGAAATACCTCTCTATACCAGACAAAAAAAAAGTAGCACTAGACTCATTTATATCACAAAAGTCCAATCAGATAGACTAGACTTGCCAACCAATGGTGAAGACATCCTATAACATCCCTCCTAAAGGTTTGTCTGAGAAAGCCAGCTGAGGACCTAGGAAATTGTTCTTCACCTCCAAGGAATAAGCGCTTCCACCTAAGATGTGGGTAGTGATGAAGGCAGCATGGGTAAATGAAAATAAAAATCCAGAAATTAAGAAAAACCTAATGCTAATGAATCACTTGATTAGGAACTTAGACGCTTTTCTTATACTCCCTTACTGAGATTTAGCAAGTAGTTTAAGAATATCACAACAACCATCTTTTCTCCTTCTGACCTTGTCCACTTGCCAAGTGATTATTATGTTCTTGGAAATAAGCAAGAATATTTCAAAGACAGAAACTTATCCTGAAACAAAAAATTGTCAAAAGTGATTCCTGTAATCATAGAAGTTTTCTTTTTGGGGGGGGTCCGGTCGTGGGGCCTGAAATCGGGGCCTAGGTACTGTCCCTCAGCTCTTCAGCTGAAGGCTAGCACTCTACCACTTGAGACACAGTGCCACTTCTAGCTTTTTTTCTTTTTCTGCTTATGTGGTGCTGAGGAATCGAACCCAGGGCCTCAAGCATGCAAGGCAAGCGCTCTACCACTGAGCCACCTTCCCAGCCCATCGTAGAAGTTTTCTACAAAGAAAAATTATTTAAGGAAGAACATCTGCCCTGAAAGGAGCCTCCGATGAAACTTAACTTTTGTGTAAAAGGATGCTCAAAGAAAATATACAACTATGGCACAATCACCTATATTTAGCATACCAACTACATGTAATATTTCTGGGCTCATTTGATAAAATACTGTATATCGACAAGAATGCTCAAAGAATTCTAGATGTTTAGAAGAACTCTTACATTAATGGGAATTTAACCAAGCCCTCAATTCACTTTTTTCACTAAGAATATCTCAGACAGCAGAGCACTCAGCTACCTCTTTCCAAGTGTGCCCACATCCATATTTGGGTGTGTTACTCTCCTTTCATTGCTCATATTTTTCAGAGAATCTTTAATAAACTTCCCTGGTCTCTATTTCAAAACTCTTTTTCATGATATCACAAATCCAGTATTCAAGCTGAAGGCATCTCTCCTGGGGAAACTCCTTGGCCTAACTTTGTCCCAGTGATGAGAAGAACCTCTACTTCCATCCAGCAACAGCAAGACCATTGTTGCTCTCTCTGGATGGTTTCTTCAGACCATTGTCACCTTTTCTAGAGGCTGATTGTCAGCACATTCCCCACTATCCAATGTTAGCAAGTCCAATCCTCCCTAATATTACTGGGGACCACATAGGGACCTAGGTTGCTTCTACTTCCTACCCATGACTATGACATAGTGGAACTGGTGAATCTGAACATGTGGACTTTCACAACTGGATGTAATAAAAGTTCCTCCTTTTGCCATATTGGTGGCCAAAAATGCAATTGAAAGATGTTTAAGTAAGATACAGACTCTCATAGAACAATATAATGTCTAGGCATCAATATTGTTCACCAAAATTAAATCAAGTATGAAAAACGGAATGAAAAAAGATAGTTAACACATGACACCATCAATACAATACAATTAAATCAAACAGAAATCACCATCAGGACTACAGTAAACCAATCAGAATTACTACAGATGTCTCAGCAGAGACCATGAAAACCAGGAGAGCCTGGAATGAGGTATGCCATGCCCTAAAGATGAATAACTACCAAACAAGAATAATTTACCCAGCTAAGCTCTCATACATAGCTGAGGAACAAATAAAAACCTTCCACACCAAGGAAAAACTGAAACAATATATCTCCACCAAAAAATCCTCAAAGACGTTCTACACATCAAAAACCAGCCAGAACCTGATACTGGCAGTGAAACAGCCCCCAGATAACTAGGTAATCACACCAAGAACAGTCAAGGCACAACCCCTAAAAAAGACAGATAAAAAGGCAAGAACTGACAAACCCCTCTCAATCCTAACTCTCAACAGCAATGGATTTAACTCTCCAATTAAATGATATAGACTGACCAGTTGGATCCAAAAGCAAAATCCTTTGGGCGCTGGTGGCTCATGCCCATAATCCTAGCTACTCAGGAGGCTGAGATCTGAGGATTGCAGTTCAAAGCCAGCCTGAGCTGCAAAGTCTGTGAGACTCTTATCTCCAATTAACCACCAGAAAACTGCAAGTGGCGCTATGGCTCAAGTAGTAGAGTGCTTACCTTGATCTTTAGATTACAGAGTTCAATCCCCACAGTGGACCCCCCCCTAAAAAAATAAAAGCAAGATCCATCTTTCTGTGGTCTTCGTGAGACATATCTTGCCCCCCAAAACAAAAATATTTTGAAAGTGAAAGACTAGAATAAAAATCTATCAAGCAAATGGTACTCATAAGCAGGCGGGAGTTACAATCCTAATATCAGATAAAAATAGACTTCAAATTAAAACTAGTCAGAAGAGACAAAGAAGGACATTACATACTAATAAAGGGAATTCTCCTAAAGGAAGATATAACAATTCTAAACATCTAAACACTGGTATTTACACTGGAGCACCCACTTTCATCAAACAAACACTACTTAATCTAAAAACACACATAGACCTCAACGCAGTGATCATTTCTGATTTTAACACACCACTGTCACCTCTGGACAGATCTACATGACAAAAATTCAACAGAGAAACTCAGAACTAAACAGCTGCATAGACCAACTAGATTTAACTGACATCTATAGAATATTCCACCCAGCAACACCAGAATTTACCTTTCTCTCATTCTTTAAAATAGAAGAGGTTCGAGGGAACAAAGCATGTCTATACAAATTCAGAAATATTGAAATTATTCCATGCATTCTCTCAGACCACAATGGAATAAAATTAGATCTCAACACCAAAAGCCACAATAAAAAATCCTGCAATGCATAGAGACTCAATAATATTGTTGAATCACCAATGGGTTATGGAACAGATGAGATGGAAATTCAAAAGTTTATGATATTTAACAAAAAGGAGCACACAAAATACAAGCTCCTCTGGCACACAGCAAAGGCAGTTCTCAGAGGAAAATTTATAGCTATGTGCTTATATCAACAAATTGGAGAAAGCTCAAACCAACAATTTAATGATATACCTTAAGCTCTTTGAAAAAGAGCAACAAGCCAAAACCTTTCCAGAAGATGGAAGGAGATAATTAAAATTAAATCAGAGTTAAATGAATTACAGGCCCCCAAAAAACATAGAAACAATCAACAAGACAGAGGTGATTCTTTGAAAAAAATAACAAAATTAACAGACTTGTAGCAAACCTCACCAAAAAAAGAGAAGAGAAGGCATCCAAATAAATAAAGCCAGAGACAAGAATGGAAATATCACTACAGAAACTAGCAAGATTCTGAACACCATAAGAGAATACTTTGTGGACCTTTATGCTAATGAATTCAAGAATCTGGAAGAAATGGAAGAGTTTCTAGCAAAAATTGACATATCCAAACTAAATCAAGAAGATTTAAACCAACTAAATAGACCCATATCAAGTAACAAAATAGAAACAGTAATAAGAGAATTCCCATCCAAGGAAAGCCCAGGTCCGTATGGATTCACAGCCAAATTCTATAAGGCCTTCAAAGAAGTACTCATTCCTATTCTCCTCAAACTCTTCAATGAAATTAGAAATGAAAGCTCACTACCAAATTTATTCTACAAAGCCAGCATAACCCTCATCCCAAAACCAGACAGAGAATCATCAAAGAAAGAGAACTATACACCCATTTCTCTGATGAACATCAATGCAAAACATCTTAATAAAATTTTGGCCAATCAACTTCAACAATTCATTAAAAAATATACAGGATTCATTCCACGCATGCAAAGCTAGTTCAGTATATGCAACTCAATTAATGTAATTCAACACATCAATATAAGCAAGGACAAGATGTAGAAAAATCATTTGAAAAGATCCGACACCCCTTTAGGATGAAAGCTCTGGAGAAACTAGGAATCCATGGAATATTGCTCAATATAATCAAGGCTGTATATAACAAGCCTACAGACAATATACTTAATGGTGAAAAGTTAAAGCCATTTCCTCTAAAATGAGGAATAAGACAAGGCTGTCTGTCTCTCTACTTCTCTTCAATACAGTATTAGAATTCCTACAGCAATAAGGCAAGAGTCAAACATAAAGGGCACCAAATAGGGAAAAAAAGAAGTAAAACTCTCCCATTTTGCAGATGACATGATGCTATATATCTAGAGAATCCCATAGACTCAACTCCCAAGTTACTTGACCTGATCCAATATTTTGGCAAAGTAGCAGGTTATAAAATCAATCCGCAAAAATCAGTAGCTTTTCTCTATGCCAACAATGAGAAGAGAAAGGCTGAAGTTAGGAAAGCAACTCCATTTTCAATATCCTCAAAAAAAGTACCTAGGGTAAGCCAGGCCCAAAGAAACATAGGTCCCATAGTTTCCCTTATTTGCAATAACTAGTATATGTCTGAGTCAAGCAGAAAAGGTCAGGTAAGTTGATGTTAGGGAAATGAACCCTAAGATATGTATTCAAATGTTTTTTTGCCTTCATGCGATTGTTTCTAACACATTTATAAGATTATTTCTTTGTTTCTTTGTAAGTCCCTCCCCCATGGTATAACCCCTGCTTTCACTGTATTTGATGTTGTTATAATTTGTGGAGGGGAAGGGAAAAAATGAATCGTTTAAATAGGGATACAGGTGGATCCATTGCAACAATGAGATGTACAAGATGTTATGTCGAAAACGAACTTTACAACTTTGGTGGGCGGGGGGAGGAGGGTTGGATGGAGGGGTGGGAGGAGGATGGGATGGGAAGGGAAACAAAAGGAGGAGGCTACAATGCTTGATAAGAAATGTACTCATTATCTTCCCCATGTAATTGTAACCCCTTTGTACAGTATTTTCACAATTAAAAAAAATAAAAAATTAAATAAATAAAAAAGGACCTAGAAATCAACTTAACCAAAAAATGTAGGCCCTCTATGATGAAAACTTTATAAAACTGAAAAAGGAAATTAAAGCAGATCTCAGAAAGTAGAAGAACCTTCCATGTCCCTAGATTGGGAGGATTAACATCCTGAAAATGACAATATTGCTAAAGGCTATATACAAATTCAATGCAATACCCATCAATATCCCAAGTTCTTTCTTTAATGAAATAAAGAAGCAATCCAAATTTTTATATGAAACAACAAAAGACCCCAAATATCAAAAACAATCTTTAGCAGAAAGAACAATGCTGGAGCGATATCAATACCAAACCTCAAACTCTATTACTAAGCCCTAGTACTCAAAACAGCTTGGTTGGTACTGACACAAGAACAGGCCTAAGAACCAATGGAACAAGTCTGAAGACCCAGAAATGAACCTGGAGACCTATGGCCACCTAATCTTTGACAAGGGGGCCAAAAAAATAAAATAGAAGAAAGACAGCCTCTTCAATCACTGGTACTGGCAGAATTGCATAAACACGTACAGAAAACTAAAGTTAGATCCTTATATATCACCCTGCACCAGAATCAACTACAAATGGATTAAAGACCTTGAGGTTAAAAACAGATACCTTGAATTTGTTAGGAAATGGAAAGACTTGGAAAAAATTATATTAAGTGAAGTAAGCCAGGCCCAAAGAAACATAGGTCCCATGCTTTCCCTTATTTGCAATATCTAGTATATGTCTGAGACAAGCAGAAAAGGTCAGATAAGTTGATGTTAGGGGAATGAACCCCAAGATAAGTATTCAAATGGGCTTTTTTTGTTTTTTTTCCTTTTGTGCAATTGTTTCTATCATATTTATAAGATGATTTCTATGTTGCTTTGTATGTCCCTTCCCCACGGTATAACCCCTGCTTTCACTGTATTTGATGTTGGTATAATTTGTGGAGGGGAAAGGCAAAAACAAATTGTTTAAATAGGGATACAGGTGGACCCATTGCAACAATGAGATGTATAAGTCGTTATGTTGAAAAATGAACTTAACTTTGGTGTGTGTGGGGGAGGATTGGGGGTGGGAGGTGGGGGAGATGGGAAGGGATGGGAAGGGGAAACAAAGAGGAGGCAACAATGCTTAATAAGAAATGTACTCATTATCTTGCCCATGTAATTGTAACTCCTCTGTACAATATTCTCACAATTAAAAAAAAACAAATACCTTGAAAATATTACACGAAAGAATAAGAGAAACACTAGGGCTCCTTGGCACAGGTCGAAACTTTCTTAATAAAGATCCAGAAACATAACAAATCAAAGAATGGCTGGATAAATGGGACATAGCTAGAAAAGGACATATCTAGAAAAATATATCAAAGCCCCTCAGACTGGGAGAAGATCTTCACCAACTATCCAACAGACAAGGGTCTCATATCTAAAATATACCAACAGCTCAAGCAATTAAATTCCCCCAAAACAAACCCCCAAAGAAACATTAAAAAGTAGGCTAAAGAGCTTAAGAGAGACCCTTTTGAAGAGGAAACATGAATGGCCAAGAGACACATGAAGAAATGCTCAGCATATCTGGCTATAAAAGAAATGTAAATATAAATAACATCCAGAGTCCACCTTACCATTAGCAAGAAATCTAATAACAAAGATGCTGGTGGGGATGTGGCCAAAGTAGAATGCTACTACACTATTGGTGGGAGTGTAAACTTGTTCTACAACTCTGGAAAGCAGTATGGAAGTTCCCCAAAAGACTAAACATAGAGCTCCCCTATGACCCAGCAATCCCACTTCTGGGCATTTAGCCAAATGACCACAAACAAGGCCAAACTACAGCTACCAGCACAACGAAGTTCACTGCAGCTATATTTTCCATAGCTAAGATATGGAACCAACCCAGATGCCCCTTGGTAGATGAATGGATCAAGAAAATGTGGTATATATACACAATGGAATGCTAGGCTTCCATCAGAAAAAAATAACACCGCTCCATTCGTAAGGAAATAGACTTGGAAAAAATTATATTAAGTGAATTAAACCAGACCCAAAGAAAAGTAGGTTGCATGATCTCCCTCATTTATAAGAACCAGAATATGTATATGATATTCTTAACAAGGGATCTCAATAACCCAACTGCTTAATGCATAGGACCATATATAATTAAGTATATGAACTTCAATAAATGGAAACAAGAGGTTCTTAATAGACCTTTTATGTAGTTTGTTATTTTTTCCTATTGTTTTAATTTTTGTTGTAGTTTTTTTGTACCTCATGTTTTGCATATAAGATAATGCATAGAAACAGCAAGAGAATGGATGAACCAAAGCAACATTGGTACTGACTTAACACTTGGTTGGATATGAGCATTAGAGCTGGGGGACCGGGAGATAGGGAAAGAAAAGTGGGAGATAATGAGGGATGGGGTAACAATGATTTAAAACAATTGTACTTATTGACTTACTCAATGGTAACCCCCTTGCTTGTCACCTGTTCAGTAAAAAAAGAAAAGAAAAGAAAAGGCAACAGTCACCTTTGTCACAATCAAGACTACACACAACACATGTCACCATCAAGTCTACACACCTGGCACAAATTTGACAGAAGTTTAAATAGTTATAAAAATACTTTGGTGGACAAATCTAGTATGAGTTAGTAAGGGATGATTCATGTATTTGTATTCATATGTTTGTATTATCTTTTATTCAGTTAGATGAACATAGGCCAGTGGTTAACTCTTTACTCATCTTTCTAGACCTGTCCCTGCTTAAATCAAAGCCTTATAACATTGAGGCATGATCTATTAGATGACTTCTTGGAATTTTTGCAAATTTTACTATCTTTTCTTTATTTTTCCTGTGATAGTGGAGTAAATATTGGGAGATGAGATTAGGTATAGATGCTGTTGACTCTATGAAGTGGAGAGAAGAGGCATCCTTTGAGAACATATCATTGAATATCCTAGGAGACAAGAGTCTAAAAAGTCTGAGAGCACATAGCCCCTTCCCCAACACCAAAAAGAATCCACTAACATTGAATTGGGGCTAACTTGTAATGTCAGTAAAAAGACCTAGTAAACCAGAAATTTGATAAGCCACATGCTTGCCCTTGCTTGACACAGAGATTGGGCCTACCATTGCCCTTACTCTAGTTTACTTTATGAAATTCTTTGCTGTACAACTTTACGTGTGTGTGTGTGTGTGTGTGTGTGTGTGTGTGTGTGTGTGTGTGTGTGTTTCTTTGTTCAGTTCTTTGTTCAAGACACTAAGCATCTAGAATCTTTACTAAAAGGAAAATAATCAAAAATACAATTCTACTTGGAGGCATCAGTGTTTCTCCGTTGCTATAACAGACAAAAAGTCAGTGAGAATATGGCAAAATTCAACAATATGAACAAACAGAAGCTGATCAATATTTATTGAACATTCCATCTAACAACAATATTGTGCATTGAACATACACCAAACTAAACGATGTTCTGAGCTAAAAAACAAAACAAACTCCAGTAACTTTCAAATAAATGAAATTCTAGAAAATACATTTTGTCATGACAGAATTTGTGTGTGTAATCAATAACACATTTTTTATTGTGAGAATACCATACAGAGTAGTTACAATTACATGGACAAGATAACGAGTACATTTCTTATCAAGCATTGTTGCCTTCTCTTTGTTTCCCCTTCCCATCCCTTCCCATACTCCTCCCCTCCCCCAGCTAATCCTCCCCCCACCCCACCAAAGTTGTTAAGTTCCTTTTTTGACATAACAACTTGTACATCTCATTGTTGCAATGGGTCCACCTGTATCCTTATTTAAATGATTTGTTTTTTTCCCTTCCCCTGAACAAATTATACCAACATCAAAAACAGTGAAAGTATGGGTTATACTGTGGGGGATGGACATACAAAGCAACATAGAAATCATCTTATAAATATGATAGAAACAATAGCACAAAAGGAAAAATAACAAAAACAAAAAAATTTGAATACTTATCTTGGGGTTCATTCCCCTAACATCAACTTATCTGACTTTTTCTGCTTAACTCAGACATATACTAGTTATTGCAAATAAGGGAAACCATGGGACCTATGTTTCTTTGGGCCTGGCTTACTTCACTTAATATAATTTTTTCCATTGTGTATATATACCACATTTGCTTGATCCATTCATCTACTGAGGAGCATCTGGGTTGGTTCCATATCTTAGCTATGGTAAATAATGCTGCAATAAACATAGCCGTGCTGGTAGCTTTAGTGTGGTCTCGTTTGTGATCATTTGGGTAAATGCCCAAAAGTGGGATTGCCAGGTCATAGGGGAGCTCTATGTGAAGTCTTTTGAGGAACCTCCATACTGCTTTCCAAAGTGGTTGAACAAGTTTACACTTCCACCAACAATGCAGTAAGGTTCCCTTCTGTCCATATCCCCTCAGCATCTGTTGTCATTAGAGTTCTTGATTTTAGCCATTCTAACTGGGGGGAGGTGTTATCTCAATGCTGTTTTGATTTGCATTTCTTTTATGGCTAGAGAGGTTGAGCATTTCTTCATGTGTTTATTGTCCATCCTTCTTTCCTCTTCAGAGAAGTTTCTCTTTAAGTCTTTAGACCACTTATTTATTGGGCAGTTGTTTCTTTGAAGAATTGTTATAGGGGGATTTAATTTTTTTTAATTTTTTAAGTTCCAGGTATATTTTAGATATGAGACCCTTGTCTGTTGTATGGCTAGGGAAGATCTTCTCCCAATCCATGGGCTTTGTGTTGATCTTTCTATTGATCTTTGCCATGTAGAAGCTCTGCAATTTCATGCAATCCCATTTGTCCAACATTTCTTTGATTTCTTGTGTTTCTGGGTCTCTATTAAGAAAATTTCGGCCTGTGCCAAGGAGACCTAGGGTTTCTCCTATTCCATCCTGTAATGTTTTCAGAGTGTCTGCTTGGACTCCGAGGTCTTTGATCCATTTGGAGTTGATTCTGGTGCAGGGTGATATATAAGGATCTAGCTTTAGTTTTCTACAAATAGTGAACCAATTTTGCCAGCACCATTTACTGAAGAGACTGTCTTTCTTCCATTCTATTTTTTAGCACCCTTATTGAAGATTAGATGGCTATAGGTCTTTAGGTTCATTTCTGGGTTTTCAATTCTATTCCATTGGTTCTGAGGTCTGTTCTTGTGCTAGTACCAAGCTGTTTTTATTACTATGGCTTTGTAGTAGAGTTTGAAATTTGGTATTTATATTCCTCCAGCACTGTTCTTTGTGTTAAGAATTGTTTTTGCTATTTGGGGTCTTTTATTGTTCCATATGAATTTTTGGATTGCCTCTTCTATTTCCTTGAAGAATGAGGTTGGAATATTGATAGGTATCGCATTGAATTTGTAGATTGCCTTGGGAAGTAAAACTAAAGCCATTTCCTCTAAACTCATGAACGAGACAAGGATGCCCACTCTCTCCACTGCTCTTCAATCTAGTATTTGAATGCCTAGCTACAGCAATAAGACAAGATGCAAACATAAAGGGGATCCAAATAGGGAAAGAAGAAGTAATACTCTCCCTCTTTGCAGATGACATGATCTTGTATTTAAAGAATCCCATGGACTCTGCTCCCAAATTACTCAAGGGGACTCAAAACTTTGGCAAAGTAGCAGGGTATAAAATTAACCCTCAAAAATCAATGGCTTTTCTATATGCCAACAATGAGAAAAGTGTGGCTGAAATCAGGAAAGCAACTCCATTCATAATAGCCCCACAAAAAATAAAATACCTAGGAATTAACTTAACCAAAGAAGTGAAGGACCTCTATGATGAAAACTTTAAAAATCTGAAAAAGGAAATCAAAACAGAACTTAGAAAGTGACAAAAACTCCCATGCTCCTGGATTGGAAAGATCAATAACACATTTAATACTTGGAAATTAAATACTACATTTCTTTCCTGTGCTTGAGTTTTTTATTTTTATTAATTTCCTTTATTGTTACTATAGAGGTGATATACAGAGGGTTACATTTATATATGTCAAATAACAAGTAAATTTCCTTTTGTACAGTGTCACCATTCTCTCCCATTCCCTCCCATGTCCACCCATGAGTTATGTAGTTGACTTTCATTAATGTCCAGTGCCCTCCACTATTGTACTTTTTCATCCTTTTTCCTCAAGTTCTGTGCCCTCCCCCCACCTCCCTACATATGTGTATGTGAATATACTGCATACAAGGTAAAGAATATACAATCATAAATAGCACATTTTTGTAATCCACTTGTCAAAGAGAAATCTCAAGGAAACTTTAAATTGAATGACAGTGCCCAGGCCCAGAGTTCAAACCCAACAAAACAACAACAAAAAGAAAATATGATTTGGCAAAGAAGAATAAGGTATCAAGAGTCACTCTACCTAAGATAAAATTAATTTTTAAAAAATATATACTATATTCATAGTAATTAACTCTATGTAGAATAGGTGGAAAGAACAGTCACATGGGATTCAAAATCACAGAATAACAAACCCAGATGAGTAAAAATAGAAATATTGTGGGAATTTTGGAAAATAATTGGA
The DNA here is from genome assembly GCF_024711535.1 of Dipodomys merriami. Lineage (NCBI taxonomy): Eukaryota > Metazoa > Chordata > Mammalia > Rodentia > Heteromyidae > Dipodomys > Dipodomys merriami. Next base: position 18,313,225 of record NW_027205603.1, on the reverse strand, counting down.
CTGTTTCTCAAAAAACAAATAAAAGTACAAATAATTAAGACCAACTAAACATGAAACAAAAATTATGTTCACATAAGAGCCTGGAAGCCAATATAATTCACCAGCTCTATTTAGAATTGCTTGAATCTGGAAACAAAATGGTTGTCTTTCAGTACATGAATGGTTAAGCAAACTGATACATTTTTCATGTAGACAATAATAAAAATGTTACTCAGTAATAAAATATTACAAACTGTTCATATGTGCCACCAGAGATGAAGGGTGAATAAAGCCCTACCACAGATGCTGAGTCGTCACCATGCCAATATCAATAGTCTGTCAATATACTTGTATGAAAACCCAGCCATCCAAGTGGTCATTTCAAGGAAGAAGAACTGGGTAAAAGGTACATGGAATCTCTTTTTCCTTCTTGCAACTACAGTGGATCTATAATAATTATGTTAAAAATGTGTGCTATATATGTTTGTGTGTCCTTATGTATATGTATGTATATAAATGTGTTGTATATATATATATATATATATATATATATATATATGAAGTAAGGATGAAGACTTCAAGGAAATGAATTGAGAACACTGAAGCCAAGAAAGAGTAAAGAGTATAAAGAAGAATGGAACAAAAACTGCATACTCTAGAAACTTTCATGAAGGTAGAGCCCTTGCACACTGGCTCACAGAATTTTCATTATTATAGATTTATTTTTATTACAATTAATATATAATACAATTTCCTAATTTCTCTTGTCTCACAGAGTTCCAACAAGAGTTGGCTGTAACTAAAAGAATGGTAAAGCACAGAGTCTTGGAGTAGGAGTATTTAGAGTAGCCTAAGGCCAAGAGGTAAGAAAAAATAAGAACATTAAAAAGAATTTGAAGCTTTTTTTGTCAGTTGTGGGGCTTGATTTATGAGCCTGAGCACTGTCCCTCAGATTACAGGCATGATGCATGCAGCTAGTACTAACTCCTAGACAGATTAGAAGGAAAATCTTATAACAAAACTATGTTGATTTCTATTGCCCAATACAAACTATCTTCTCTTGTACGTATCTGGTTAGCTACAGGAAAGAATGCTGAAATCAAGCCACTCTCCTAGTCATGAGGAGACACCTGTGAGTCCTGTCTCCTCCTAGTACCTCTTATAGCCACTCCTCCTTGGCACTAATTAGTGAACAGACTGAAGTTACAACTTAACAAGTAGAATAACCTAAGCCAATTCTAACCAAACTGAGGCATGTAGCCTTAGCCTGACCTTTGCACAACAAACTTACTTAAGGTTTCATGTACATTCATTGCATCTCATATTTCATATCTTTCATCTTTCTCTCTTATCTCCTCTATACACCTACACATAGTGCATATACACATATACATATATGTGTCTATATATATATATTTGTGTGTGTGTGTGCTACAGCAGTATCATACATGAGCAGATCCCTTCCAATACTCTGCCAGATATTTCTCAAAGAATAGCCTACTTACTCACCATGAACTACCACATTCTCCAAAGAAAACCACCTTTTTTGTGGGGGTGGCCTTTTCCTCATTAGCATAGCTTTGTGAGAAAATAACTTTTAGTACACAACATTATTTGTGTGTGTGTGTGTGTGTGTGTGTGTGTGTGTGTGTGTGTGAGTGAGTACTGACTGTGTGCTTGAACTCATGACCTAAGCTTCTTGCTTGACTTTTGCATTCAAGGTTGGTGCTGTACTACTTGAGCCACTCCTTCCACTTCTGCATTTATGCTAGTTAGGTGGACATGAACTTTTTGCCCTAGCTGGGTTAGAACCTCAATTCTCACATCTCAGCATCCTGCATAGCTAGAATTATAAGTGTTAGCCACCAGTGCCTGGCTGTGTTTCATCTTTAAGCAAGATTAACTAAACTCATTAGTCTGAATCATGTTCAGCTTCATGCCCATTCTCTTTTCTTCATTTTTTCTTGTCATAAACTCCTAAGAACCAGTGGGATTCTTAATGGCCCTAAACCATTACATTCTCAGTCCCTAAATTTAAGCCTTTCCAAAGCTAATGGATCTTCTTGAGGCATTTATATTCTTGGGTTACATATTCTCCTAATACAATCACTTTGAACTCATCACACCTTATTGAGGATTTACTAACCAATAAAAGAGTATGATTCATAATAATGTCATGGAGTTTGAGAATTAATTGGATGTTTAGGACAAGAGATTCCGTTTCAAGATATATTGAAACAGACATAGAAAGAAGGATCCATATTCATTCCTTTATGAATAATATAGATTTTGAAACCAAATACCCAAAGGTAAATAGAAAATAATTTTGTATATTGTGCTCTTTTATATTACTGGAGATTATCTTTGATTATTATTTGATTATCTTAGATTATCTTTGCTTTGAGAAAAGGAATTTGGACCATTATGAGCATGTAAATTGTTTTTTTTTTCAAAATAGAAGAAAAATATTTGCATTATTTGGGAGGGATTTCAAATGTAAGGCAAGTAAGGAAGATATTATGTAAAAGCAAATTACAACTCCTGCTTTTGAAAAAGCACAATTTATCATCTGACTTAAAACAAAATCACTTTTCTCTAAAAAAAATAAAATAAAGTACCCTTTTGCTTTCTAGAGTACAATATGTAAGAAACATTTTAATTTTAACTTCCCCTCAGTGACAGTGACCCCTCCTGCCCTCCGCATTTTATAAATTATTGACAAAGCATCAGGAAGATTCCAATTGTGCAACAGCTAATTGGCCCCTCTGGTCATTTCTCAACAGCCCTGAGAAGTTCATTGTTTTTAGATAAAGGCTGTCCTGGAATTGTAGGCCCAAACATTGAGAGTTTGAAAAAGTTTCTACTTTTTATTTGCTTTTTAAAATACAACATTTCGAGACCAGGACTTAGTAAAGAATTATGAGATTGGGATAGTTTGCTAGCTAAGGAAACAAATGAGAACTAGAATTGGCATTTGATGTGGAACTAAATTTAAAATGTATATTTTATATTTTTACCCCTTCCCTCATTTTTCTCCTACCTTCCCTCCCCCCTCAACCCCTTACCTCCAAGTTGTACAGATGATGAAATATATATTTTAAAGCAAAATAGACATTGCTTAATTTTTAAATAGGGGGGAAAAGACTGTGTGCACAAAATAAATGGTGGGGAAAAGGGTGAACTAATGCAGCGGTGAAACTTGCTAGACACTCTGTTGGAAATGAACTATATAACTTGGCGAGGAGGAAAAAGGGAGGCAAAAGTGGGAGAAAATGAGGGAGAGGGTAAAACTGTCCAAAAAGAAATTATACTCATTACCTGACTTAAGTAACTATAACCCTTTGTACATCACCTTTACAATAAAAAAATTACTACAAAAAGTTTTTTTAATTTAATTTTATTTTATTTGTGAACATACTGTACAGAGGAGTTACAATTACATGGGCAGGATAATGCATACATTTCTTACCAAGCATTGCAGCCTCCTCCTTTGTTTACCCTTCACATCCCTTCCCAGCCTCCCCCCTCCCCCCCAATCCCAATCCCAATCCTTCTCCTTCCCCCCCCTTCCCCCCCCCCCACCGACGTTGTAAAGCTCATTTTGGACATGACAACTTGTACTTATGTATTTTAATGTTTTTTTCTTTTATGCATGTGTTTCTAACGCATTTATAAGATTATCTCTTTGTTGCTTTGTATGTCCCTCCTCCACAGTACAAAAAGTTTTAAAACTATAAACATTGGAGTTAAAAATTTCCATTCCCAGCAAGATCTTATAATGCATTTTATAAGACTCACACTGGTATCATGCTTTTGGCACTGATGATGTGTTATTTTGGCTTGTGCACTAAAAATACCTTTTTGTTCTGACATGATTGTATATAGGAAGACCAATGGAATGTTTTTAAGTCCTGCTTATAATTTTGTATTGGTTGAGAATTGTGATGTTAAAGGCAATGTAGTTTTGGCTCCTATCTTTCCATTACGAGGTAGCTTCTGAAATATTTGTCACAAGTAAATACCTTTTTGTCAGTTGTGGGGCTTGGACTTGGGGCTTGGGCCCTGTTCCTGAGTTCATTTTACTCAAGGCCAGTGCTCTACCATTTTGAGCCACAGTGCTAGTTCCAATTTTCTAGTGGTTCCTTGGAGATAATAGTCTCAAAGTTTTTCCTGCCTGGCCTGGCTTTAAACTGTTATCCTCCCATCTCAGCTTCCTGGGGAGCCACCAGCACCCACCACAAATACATTTTTGAGATTGCAAATTTAGTTCTTCCTACCCAATGGAGTTTAGCCCAAGGGAACGAAGGTATTAGTCTATATATTGGAATCATATGATGAAAGTGTGCAGTTATGGACTACAATAAAGCAGAAACTCTACTACTTGCCAGGCTCTCATTTCTCTGTCCCTTTCTCTCTCTCCTTTTTAATATTATCATTATCTTTAAGTAGTTGGGCAAAGGAGTTGTCATTCAATAAAGCAGTTTATGTATGCAATGTGTCTTGATCCATATTCCCTTTTTTCTCCTTTGAAGTGCTGTTACTAAATTCTGATCTTAGGATTGTGAATATGTGCATTAATGAGTGTATGGTAAAATGTTAATAGAAGAGATATAAGATTTTTTTCTGGGAAGTAGTGCTGTGGCTCAAGTGGTAGAGTGCTTGCCTTGAGCTGAAGAGCTCAAGGACAGCACCCAGGCCCAGAGTTCAAGCCCCATGACCAACAGAAAAAAATAATATTTTTCTGTTCTTTACCTCTGTAATTTTATCTTTAAGAATGTTGTTCCAGTTGCTTGTAATGATTAGATTCCAATTTTAGCAAAAACGTTGTTAGTTTAGTGCTTATCTGAAAAGTTGCTGCTTATCTCAGATACATTAGCAAATGTAACATTTTCCTATCTTTTTTTAATCTTCTCTTAAAATTAATGTTTGACTTAATTACCTGGGAAGGTAGTCAAATAATAAATGATAAATAATGCATATAAATGAGCACAAACACAAAGGGAAAATTTAGGAAGAAATGAAAATTAAAAAGGAACAAAATGAGAAGATAGCATTTTTGAAAATTTTAATAAATTATACTGCCATTTAAATCTATATAATTTAAAGATATCTAGTACTTCCTAGTGCTTTCTCTTCTCTGAAAGGCTTGCTTTCAGAATAAAGAGGAAAATGAAGACATAAGTTGTACTTTGTTAATCTCAATTTAAATAAATAAACCTTTTATTTTACTTTCTGAAACTCTGAAGAAGCTGAGAATGGAGAACTGAGGTTCTAAGCCAGTGTGAGGAAAAAAGATTTTGAGACTCTAATTAATCAGCACAGAGATGGGCTAGAGGCATGGAAAAGTGGTAAAGCATAGTTAATGAGAAAGAAAGCTAAGCCACAGCTCAAAGACCCAAGTTCAAGCCCTGGTACTGATGCATGCACACACACACTGAAAAGTAAACATGTCTGAATTTATGCTCAGAAATGTCTATCAAATGTAATGACAAATTAAAAATGAATTTATATACAGAATAAATGAGCATTTGTGAAACTTCAGTGATTCTGAGCTGCCTATGCAAACTGGGTCTTCTCAAATTTTACACCTTCTTTTCTCACTGTACAGTGTAATATTATGCATACTGCACAGATCACTTGTCTAGTGTCTGGATCTGTGTTCACTATAAGCATGACACATGAAGGATGCTTGTTTATCCTTGTTGAGTTGTAGAACTATGGATACGGAAAACAACAATTTATTCTCACTCACCCTAGAATTTCACAGTTCCCAAATTGTGATTAAAAGACACTTCCATATTCCCATATTTTAAGTAAAAATTAAGTTTCTCTTTAAGGTTCTCTTTGTTCATCTAATAAAAAGTTTATTTGCAAATGGGTTGTTCTAAAGTGTCATAGGTCATCCCAGCATCTAAATGTTACCCACATCTCACTAAGTTTATAATGGAATATTTGCTTTGTTGTTCTTTGGCAGAGAACACAAATAATGTGTCTATTGGCTTCTATAGCTGGGTAGTCAGAAAGAAGAGAGCTCATACAAGGAATCAAAATAGAGAACTATACATCTGTACACATCTGTGTACAAACCCACAGCCTCTCTCTTGTGGCAATGAACATATATGGTCATGTGTGCACTACACTATTGTATCAGTAGGTTTAGGGCTCACCTTGAACATAGGTCAAGCATGAAATTTGAATCTTTGCTGATATTATACAAGTTTTATAATTGAAAAAAATCACATCTATCATTCACACATACACAATCAAGTCACTGGAGATGGTTGCTACATTGCTTGCAAACAAAGCAGTGAAGCCATTATTGAGAAGGAAAAATGAGCTTAACACATTCACTAATGTATCTTCAAGTATACAAGAGTATTTATTACTTAACTGTGTGCCTTGGGGAAAAAAACTGGAAGTTGTGAATAATTAGCTAAGTTCCTCTCTAAAAAAATGCTATGTCTCTGCATCTGAAAGCAAGAAAAGGAAACCAGGAACTTCTTTATAACCCAGGTGAAAAATAAGTATTGACTTCTAAATCAGGTTTGGACAATATTTTTTTCAGCAAAGGATAAGATAGTTCATATTTTAGACTTTGCAAAGTCTGATGGTCTTTGTCAAAACTACTCAGCTCAGCTATATATAAATGAAGTCATACCATTCCTAAATGATAACTTTTTAATAAAACTTTATATAAACAACTGGTAAGCTCCAGGTGGTTTACTAACTCCTGTGTAAAATGAAGGACTCCTGCTCAGGAAGATTGACATATATGTTGATTAGTGAAAAAGACGGTGCAACTGTTTATTAGTACTGGTCATCACATAGAACAAATATGAGAAAGAGCATTTGGTACTGGTGTCAGTGACTCACGCCAGTAATCATAGCTATTAGGAGGCTGTCAGAGGCTCAAAGTCAGACAGATTCAAGAGACTCTTAACTCCAATTAACCAGCAAAAATCTGAAAGTGGAGATGTGGCTCAAGTGGTAGAGTGCCAGCCTTAAACAAAAACAAATCAAATAAGAATGTGAAGCCTGGGTTCAAGACTCCAGTAGCAGAACAAAATAAAACAAATAAATAAAAATACCCAAAGAGCAGTTAGCCATTGGCTAGAAAACAAATTAGCCAAATGCCTTAGATGCAGAGAAAATTTTATTCCTAGGCTTTCAGATACATTTTATAATCAAGTAAAATATTACTATTTTAGCTGTAGCTAAAGAACAGGTTAAGACACAAAAACAGGTAAGGCTAAAGGACAGCATATGGATTTGAACCACAGATTCCTGGAATTAAAACTAAAGAGCAAGTACAGACATTAAATGTTACTGATTTGGCACAATTTTATTTACAGAAGCATAATGATGGTAATGATGTAGACTTAAAGAATTTTGCTACACTCACTAAAGTCTGTGTCTCAAAAAGAAATTACTGCTTAATATTTTAACTTGTCTATGTAAATATTCATTTCATTCATCTTTTAGTTCAAGTAAAAATTTTAAGAACCTAGGAAGATATGCTTGAAAAGGAATAAACACATCTGCATTAAGAATACAAATGTATTGGTAAACACATCTTTAATCATATTTCTAAACTATGCCATGGAATTATAGTCTATTTTATTCTTATAGTAGTTCTTATGAGTTAGCGGCTCCTAAAGTACTTGAGAACATATTACATTAGCATAGTGATTCTAATTAAAGTTTTAAATGTGTTTGATTATATTTTTAATAAGTGTGTAAATATTAACAAAGTTTTACACCTTAATCCATATAGCTTTATGAGTTTTAACATGAGTAAAAATTTCAGAGGTTCCTTACATAATCTTTGAAATGTAGCAGACTGGAAAATCATTAAAATTGAACATTTTATAAAGTTCAAATGGCTGTTCATTTTGTTTTGTCTAGAAGTTAACAACTAAATTAGCTATTAACAAATGAAAACACAAAATGAAAAACAAAAACTCTATCACCAAGTAAATGTACAGTGCTCTTCAGGAAAAACTTGAGCAAGGATAGTTAAATATTTTAAAATATTTCTCATGATTGTCAGTCTCTTCATCAATAGTTTAATTTGATTAAAAATGGGAATAGGCTGGGAATGTGGCCTAGTGGTACAGTGCTTGCCTAGCATGCATGAAGCCCTGGGTTCGATTCCTCAGCACCACATAAACAGAAAAAGCCAGAAGCGGTGCTGTGGCTCATGTGGTAGAGCCCTAGCCTTGAGCAAATGAAGCTCAGGGACAGTGCTCAAACCCTCAGTTCAAGCCTTCAGACTGGCAAGAAAACAAAAAAGTGGAATTACATTTAGTAAAAAAAAATGGGGATAGGTCTTTGCTTTAGCTTTTGTGCTGTTTATATTAAACACTCCGAATATGAAATTGCATTTTAGCTACATGAGTTCATCTAAGTTAACAAGTATTGCTCTGAGCAGTCCTTGAGGATGGAGAGTGGTAAAAGAAAGATTTTTTTTATAAAATTGATGTTTGAGACAGTATTTCCTGTGAGGCTAACCAGCTGTTATTATTATATGTGCTGCTGTTGAAATTATTACCCAAAGTATAAGTGTGATTTGTAATTCAATTAAACCTATGAATTACATCTCATGTCATGAACTAGAATCAATATCAGGATAGTAACAGTTTTAGTTGTGTTCAGTTCAGTATATATATCAGGATAAATACTTGGTGATGAATATCCATCACTCCATCTTCTCATCACAGAAAATTTTAAATGCAATTGAAATTAAGAAAAGTAGATAAAAGAATTAAATGATTGTTCATTTATTATCAATGCATAGAAGACATTATCTTATTTTCCAACAATATTTGTAATTTCATGAGCTAGAATAATTGGTCACTTTGGCACATTCATGATTTGGTGAAACTGTGTTTTCTCTGTGGTAAAGAGGAAAGTACCTGAAAGCGAATCTATAGCCACAGGGTGTTCATTTCTGTCTAGGCAGCATACACACAATGCTTCAGAGAGCAATCCATCACAACAGGATCCGTAGTTCCTTTGCTGCTTTCTCCAAGCCCTGATGAATAAAGATCTGCAAGAGATGCATAGATGTTATTAAAATAATTGATTGCTAAGTTTTATATTCTGTACTAAACAAATAGAGTATTGAGTTTTATATTATGCAATAAACAAATATAGGTTCTATTAGTTGTCAAATGTAAAGCTTCTGCAGTTTATCTAGGAACCACTGAACTATATACTGTGGAAATCCTAGAAGTGTTTTATATGATTTTCTTCAATGACCCCTCCTACTGCAAGTAGGTCCTAAAGACATTTTCAAGGTATTTATAGTCCTATGCATCATACAATGTGAAGAAAACTCTAACAGGGCATCAAATTTTTCCATTAATATTTTTAAAGGACATGAAGCATTTAAAAGAATTATGCAAATACATCATGCTGTGTGCCATTTAGCACCTTTTATTATTTCACAGATTAGCACAATTTAGTTCTTGAACAGTGAAAACCTCTATGAGAATTGTTAATAGCACAAAGCAGCTGGAGGCAGAATGCTGACATCAGCCCACAAAACGGATGGATAACGAAATTGCAAGTTAGAAAATTACTAAGGAGATCCTTCTAAAGTAAAGCAAGGATGTGGTAGGATGCATATCTCTGAATATTTCTGTTTTCAGAGGCACACTAAGATGTCATGAAGGTATTATTCTTTCTCTCTTTATGAGCTTGTACTGGTGCTTGAACTCAGGACCTTGGCTCTCTGTTCCTTAGTTTTTCCACTTAAGACTGGTGCTCTACCACTTGAACCACAGCTCTACTTCTAGCATTTTCGTGGTTAGTTGGAGATTTACTGCTCTAGCTGGCTCTGAATCATAATTCTCAGATCACAGTCTCTTGAGTAGCCGTGATTACAGACATGAGCCACTGGCACCTTGCTTTCTACTCTCTTGAAGAATAACACTCAGTCCAACAATTATACCTAGCAGTCCCAGATATAAGATATTTCAAATGGAATTAGAAATGTATGTATTTTTACCAACAGTTCAATGTTCATAAAAGGTAAAATAAAAATGTTAATGTGTTGTCATAAAAGAGTAGTAAATGGTTATATCTTTTCAAATATATTAAATTGTATCACATCAATGAATAATCATTTTAAATAGAGAAGAGGGAGACTTGAAACAGATCTAATTTGCATCCCAGTGTTTTCTGAGTCTAATAGACCTATGACTGATAAAATAGTGTATGTGCATTCCACAGGAACCATACTTCAAAGCCTTGTGTACTTAAGTTTTAGCTCTGCTGGTACTCTCTGTAAACTCTTATTGATTTTTTTAAAAAAAAACCGTGGGCTCTATATTTCATTTTCACTGGACTCCATGAAAACATAGCTCTCCGTGCAGTTCAGAGTTCAATGGGATTTATGCACTCCCAAAGCATACCAATCAATGAAGGTTGTATTACAATAAAAGACAAAGTAATGTGCAATAATAAGTGTGCATGTTTATGTATGTGTGTGTGCATGTGTGTTTGAAAGCCTCAAGGGGATTATTGAGGCAGCCATAATTGGTGTGCAGAGAAAAAGAGAAGTTTAGAGAAATGAATTAGCATTTGATTGAGGGGTGAGTTCTTTTTAACTGTTAATTTTTTTTTAAGGACCAGAATTTGAAAACTGTAAAAAGCTTCTTCTAAAAGGAGAAAATTTATCAGAGATTCATCAATCTGACAATTTTGAAGAGATGAAACTTGGATGAGAAGATTGTCAAGAAATTCAGAATGTCAATGGTCAAGATCCTAGGAGGAAGGAAAATGGGGAGAAAGAAATCCAAGCTGTGTGTATAAAAAGCTAAGCAGATGAGCAGGAAATAAAAATGCTTGCCTAAAAATCATTGGATATTGTGTTTAAAACAAAAATACAAAGTGTGTATGCACCCACATACCAGGAAATGTACAGCTAATACTTAACTTACAATGAGATAACCTACCAGTAAACTCAACCTACGTTGAAAAATCTTTACTATGATTATGGTTTTACCTGTGAAACTTAAAATACATAGAGAATAAGAACACACTTAAAAAAGCGAACAAAGTCTGGACAAGAATGCATGGAGCTCTCATTCTACTTTTTCAGCACAGCCTGGGAAAATTTCAATTTATAGAAAGTTTCTAATTTATATTTGATTTAGTAGTTTATTTGAGCTTGACTCCCTAAAGCCATCAATTAAATGTACAACTATCCTTCAATCTGAGAGAAACTTAACGGCTGAAAGCATGATGAAATACTTTATGGTAAGCCAAACCCCTTTAAAAATAATGAGAAGACTCAGTCAACAAGCAACATCATGTTTAATGGTAGTAGAAAAGTGAAAAATCAAAAGAACTAGAGAGAGAAAATTATGGTTGGCAGAGTACCTCTAAGAAGTGCATTGGATGTAATTCGCTGCTTTTCCTTTGAATCTACTTCTAATTTTTGGCTGTGATTTGGTTCTTGTCTCAGGCAAAGGAAGGCACTGATAAATTTGCAAAGCTGTTGATGGTTGTAGAGTAATTTAAAAATTCAGGACGAAATTCTTGGTTAAGATAGGTTTTCATTTCTTTAATACAATTTGAAGCTGTGAAGGACTAAAGAGCGAAACTAAAGCTTAAAAGTGTAGTTTCTCACAGCCTAATGATCTGGAAGAAATATATTTGCCAGCTGGAAAGACAACTAAAGATGTGCCAGACCATAGCTGTAAGACCTAGAGAGAAGTGTGAACCTACAACATCTGAAGTTGTTGCCTTGGGGCACCTCCTGATTTTAAATACCTAGAGGCTTGGAATCTCAGCTTAGCCATCAGAACCTGGTATTCATTCGGAAAAGAAACAACAGCAGAAATTTTAGTAGTCCCACAGTGTCTAGGTATCAAAGATGGAAACTTAATAGATTTCAACTAAATAATATTTTCCTTCAAGATCCTTGCCAAATTCTGAGATTTTGTAACACAAGAGTCTAAAATGGAAATCTTTTTAAAATGTTCTCTAAGAAGTAGAGTGGAATTTCCCACAGTCTCTTGATACTAAAGAGCAATGACCCAATGGGAGCTCAGAAGAAAGTCTGGACGATTACTTCCTCAGAACTGTGTTTACTTGCCTCATTTCCTGCTTGGATGATGAGTCAGTCAAATGTTTTCTCTGCCTTCCAAAGAAAACTTTGCACCCAATTCTATTGTAAGAAAAACTCAACCAAAATGAGGTGAAATAGTGAAATAAATATGAGTAGAAATTAAAGTCCTATGAAGCAAACCTATTAGAGAACTTAAGCAAAAGTAAGTTATTGCTTTTAAAAAGTCATAAAATTGATCAACCCTGAGCCAGCGTTACCACACCTGGAATTTCAATGGAAAATGAAAGAAGAGCCACACTTGAATGAACAGTCACCAGCCACAAGTACTGGAAAGGTCAATGGACTGGCTCTGTACTGCAAAGAATCTTCCTGTTATTAGAGAAATCAATGAAAAAAATCTGTTCATGTGTCAGAGGATTCAACACTATAAGGAGTTAGTATAGTTGCAATATAATCTGAAAGGTGAGTGCAATTTCAGATACAGATACAGAAAAAGGTGAGTCAGACCATCCAACCTTATTCCTGATAGAAAAATAAAAGTAAGATGGAATAATGCTGGAAAGCAAGAAAATCAAAGAAGGAAGAGAGAGAGATGAATGAAAGAAGGATAAAGCCAGAAAAGAAGAAAGACGAAGGAAGGAAGGAAGGAAGGAAGGAAGGAAGGAAGGAAGGAAGGAAGGAAGGAAGGAAGGAAGGAAGGAAGGAAAGAAGGAAGGAAGGAAGGTAGGAAGGAAGGAAGGAAGGAAGGAAGGAAGGAAGGAAGGAAGGAAGGAAGGAAGGAGGGAAAGAAGGAAGGGAGAGAGGGAGGGAGGGAGGGAGGAAGGGAGGGAAGAAAGAAAAGAAAGAAAAAAGAGAAAGAAAGAAAGAAGAAAGAAAGAGAAAGGAAGAGAGGGATAAAGGGAGGGAGGGAGGGAGGGAGGGAGAAAGGAAGGAAGGAAGGAAGGAAGAAGGGGAGGAGGAAGAAAGGAAGGGAAAAAGAGGAGAGAAAGGAAGAAAGAGACAAAGGAAGAGAAGGAGGAAGGGAGAGAAAAAGAAAAAGAAAAGAAGAAAGGAAGAAAGAGAAGGAATGAATAAAAAGAAGATAGTAAGAGAGATAAAGGATGAAAGAGACAGAGGAAGTGAAGAAGGGAGGGGGAAGGAAGGAAAGATGGAGAGAAGAGAGAGAAAGGAAAGGAAGGAAGGAAGGAGGGGAGGGAGGGAGGGAAGGAGAAAGGGAAGGAGAGAGGGAGGAAAGCAAGAGGGAGGAAAGATTTTTAAAAAATAGACAGGAAGTGGTAAAAGAGGCCCTATACTAAGGAAAGGGTCATCTTTCCATAAATATTTCAGATTCTAACTGGATATCTACATGAGGGAAATTATTATCACCTATATCTTAAAGCAAATGAAAAAGAATACTTAATACCAAATAGGTTTCAGGATTTAATGTGATAGATAAGACAATGAATAGTAAATTGATAATCTTCGTATAGGAAAAAATGTTCAATATCAATCAAGACAATGCAAATCAAAACTACAGTAAAAACCATCTCACTGTAGTTACAATGGCAGTGATCAAAAGACAAAAAGAAAAAAAGAAATTAACTGCGGATGAGGATTCAAGCAAAGGGAACTCACACACAGTTGATGTGAATGTAAATTAGCACAATCATTATGGAAAACAGGATAGGCAGGCCTGAAAAACTGAATATAGACTCACTTAAACTAGCAGTCCCACTACCTGTTATACATCCAATGGAATTAAAACTTTTAAATCAAAGTAATAACCCCACGTCCAGGTTTATTGCAACACTATTCTCAATAGACAAGAGTTAAAATAAACTGAGATGTCCATTGATGAGTAAATGATTTTAAAAATAAATGTGGTATATATACATGCTACAACGTGGCCTGTACAATAGGCCACAACAAAGATAATCTTGTCATTCACGGTAACACAGAGGGTAATAGGGAATATTATGTTAAATGCATTTAGCCAAGCTCAGAAGGACCAAAAACATGCATTCTTTCTCATTGTGAAAGCTAAAGTCAATCATGTAAAGGTAAAGTATAGGGATTATTAAAGTCTAAAAGGCACAGATGATAAGGGCATAGTGAAAGGGTAATAATGATTATCAAAATACTATTGGGAGTCAGAGAAGTATTTCTGGTGATAAATAGTGCAATAAGAAAACTATGGTCTGCAACAATGAATTACACATTGCAAAATAACTAGAATAATTTAGAGGTTTCCATTGCATAGATATAATGTGTGAAGAAATGGAAATGGCAATTGCCTTGATTTGGTTATAACATGGAATAACAACACATTGTCTCATAAACAGATTTCATTCTATTGTGCCAATAGAAAACTATTTTTGAAAAGAAAGCATATGATTTTCCAGGAGTAGGAGTTTTTTAATTGAGCAAGTGATGATTTTTTTTAATTGAGAAAGTGATGATCCTGAGGAGAAAAAAGGATAAATCAAACCTTATTAAGATTAATAATATATACCAAAATACCTTTTTGAGAGAGTGGAAAGAGAGGGCCACTGTGTCTTGCATAGACTAAAAACTCACATATAGAATAAAGAATTCTTAGAAAAGTAATAGCCTAAGGTTTTTAAAAATAGCCAAGAACTTGAACAGGTGCTTCACAAAATTAATCATCAATATTTAGAAAGATAAAAAGTAAAATTTAAAAAATAACACTTCAACTCATTTTCTCTAGAGGCTAAAATAAAAAGGCTATATAACAAAAGTTAATTTAATATGACAATATTAAGCTGAACACATCCAAATCCATGAACCAGCAATTCCACTCAGGCGTGTACTTACTAGAAATATGCATCTATATGCTCCAAAACCACATTTAGGAATGTTCAGGAATGTTCCTCTAAACTGGGAACTGCCAGAAGTACATCACTATTACAATATAGGAGTCTTCATCAATGGAACTCTGTGTAACCAAAGTCGAAACACTATCGTCACTCTTGCCTTGTGTTTACATAGTCCCCTGTGACATGGAAGCAAGTTGCTTGGTAAACACTGAGTAAGCAGTAAAATTATTTTTTGATCTGTTTAAAAATATGAGTAGCTAATCTTTCTGTAGCTTTGATCATATTCTAGCAATGGTCTGAGCCATTAAATAGTCACATCAAAGCTTGAGGTAGATTATGATCTTCGTTGTAGGGAAAGGTATACAGAGGTAGAGCCAGTGAAAGCAGAATCTCTAAGTGTGGGACTTGTCTGTTTTTGTAGTTTTCATGGCAAGGTTTTTCTTGCCTGTGTCCTGCAGTGCCATATTGAACTCAAACTCAAATGCTCACCATCTTTTGTGTTTGGAGTATCTTCTTTCACTTTTTTTCTCTTGTGTTAGATATGGTCAAATTATGATCATCTGCATTTTATGTCAGTTAAATTCATCTTTGCATAGTTTTAGGTTAAAAGTATAAGCCAGGTGCTGGTGGCTCACACCTGTAATCCTAACTCCTGAGATCCGATGGAAAAGAAAAGATCCAACTTTCAATAATCACTTTGGTTTCATAAAAAAATCTAAATCAATATGTTATTGGAACCATACTAACTAAAGTATGCTATATACAGGAGAGGATTCCAATTGTGTAACTCCTTTGACCTACAAAACAAATACCAGGAAGCTGGAACATGTGGGGGTTGGACAAATGGAGAGAGGAAGATGAGTGAATAGTCATTATATTCAATGTACATATGTGAAAATGGAACTAGGTAAATTGAGGGGATAGGTGGGAGAGAATGATGAAATGGAGGCATTAGGACGTCGATCAAGAAACACTGTACTCACCAACTGACCTAGTCAATTAAAACATTAAGACATAAAAAAAAAAACCTCAGGTGAGAGAGGAAGGGTACACCGCACACACAGCAAACCTAGGGAGTCTCTGGAGTTCAGCACCAAGTCTCTCCTCTCTCACTTAACACGGATGCAAAGCACAGCACAGAGCTGCCTACACCTTGTGGGGCAAATCTGACAGCTCTGGACCTACCTGCTCTGTCACTCATCAGCCTCTGTCTGCGTCAGCAGCCAACTCCTTTTCACACTAGGCTTGGACAGCTAAGGTTTGAAAAATGTCCCTTTCCCCGGGGCAACTGCTTTCCAGCCTTCTCATTGTTCCCAAAGGAGAATGACCCACATGCCAGCATGACAAGAATCCAGCAATTGATAGAAGCTTCATTGTAAGCCTAACTCCTTCACAGGGACTGAAGCTGCAAAAGCTAAATGAAGAGACGGGCAGTGCAGCAAAGCAGGAAGTCATTAAAATAATGAATCAACCAGCTGGATTTTGAGCTCCTTTCCCACCCCTTTAATGGAAAGATTTATTACCTCCACATTGGTAAATTTATCATTTACTTCTGCACATATGTTGATATCTGTGTTTTATCACTTGTTACCAAACCATAGCTCTAGTGAACTCCTAAGTCTAAATCAAGGCAATTTAAGCAAAAGAAAAATGTCATTTTCTACTCTGTGATGACAATATCATTTGATGTTTTCTTTCATGACATTTTTCTTTCAGTAGTGATACATTTTTCCTTAAGTGTTTCAGTGTGAATTAAAACTTTCCTATTTTCACTAGGTTTCAGTGACTCATGCCTGTAATGCTAGCTAATCATGCGGCTGAGAGCTGAGCATCACAGTTTGAAGCCAACCTAGGCAGAAAGGTCCATCAGACTATCTCCCACTAACCAGCAAAAAGCCAGAAATGAGAGCTTAAGGACCAACTTTTTGTGGTTCTGTAAAAGATGAGACCCAGCAACACAAAATAAATGTTCATCTACAGAAAGATTTGGTAAACATGTTAGTTTTCCATTACTGTGATAAAATACCTGGTATAAATGACTACAAGGATGAAGGATTCGTTGTTGTTGTTCCTCACAGCCTGAAAGTTTGTAATTCATAGTCCTTAGTCAGGCTTCGTTGATTCTGAGCCTAGGGTAATGCAGAATATCATGGCAGCAGAGTGTATGGCAAAGGAAACAGATTGCATATCCTCTGGTTACCTTCTTCCTACCCAGGCCTTCCCAGCACCCCTTAACAAGTGCCAATACTGGTAACATACTTTTAATACATGAGCCCGTGGGAGACATTTTGTACTCAAACCATAATGGTAAGATTTTATGTGGTTCAGTATTACTCTAACCAAAGAGAAATAATTGGGATTATTTTTATCAACTTTATATAACTTTTATTTATAATAAAATTTTAACACAAATAATTCATTATAGGAGTGATAGAATTTCTAAGTATCCAAACAGGTGAGGCAAGCTAGAGATTACCAATAACAAATATCAAAACTTGACTGCTATTAGCCAGGCACAGGAGTGAGGCTGGAGCAAGAGAATAGCAAGTTCTAAACTAGCCTAGACTACATTGAGAGATCCTGCCTAAATAAATGAATTGCTGTTAACTGAAGTTTGCATCACAATGTCTCTCATGTGTAGCAGTTACTTGTCCAGTGTTAAACTATATGGGAAGAATTTATATTTCTAAAACTCCCATTCTGTTCCCTTAATCATCTTTGTTTTGGTGCCAGTGCCATGCTATTTTGTTACTATCACTCTGTAACATAGTCAGGTATTGTGCTGCCACTTAGTATTGCTCTGGCTAGTTGAAGTCTTTTGTTCATTCATACAAACTTTTATGATTTTGATTTCTCTACCTCTGTGATGAGTTCATGGGAATTTTGATGGAGATTGCATTAAATATACACATTGTTGGGAGTAATAAAACTATTTTCCCAATGTAGATCCTGCAGGTCATGAGCTTAGGAGCTTTCTCCAGCTTGGTTCTTTCATAATTTTTCATCAGTGATTTTGCTTCTTATTGTAGAAGATTATCACTTCCATAGTTAAAATTATTCTTAAATTTATGTAAATTTATTCCTAAATTTATTTCATTTTTAGAAGCTATTGTAAGTCAAATTGTTTTCCTGATTTATTTCTCTACTTATTCACCATTGATGTATAGCAAAGCTGCTGAGTTTTGCATGTTGATTTTTAAATCTTGCTATCTTGCTAAAAGTGTTTATGAGATTTAAGAGTAAGAGAATTTTGGTGAAATTCTTAAGATATTTCAAGTATATAATCTTCAAATGGGGATAAATTGATATTTTTTTCTTCCAGATTTGAATCTTTTTTTCTTTCTCTTGCCTTATTTCTGGAATTATAGTATTAATTGAATAAGAGTGAGGGGGAATGGATAACCTTTCTCTCTGAGTCTAGAGGAAATGATTTCAGGGTTTTTTTCCAGTTAGTGTAATGTTGGGTATTGGTGTGCCATATATATATAGCCATTATTATTTTTTGGTACTTTCCTTCTACTCTTAGTTTCTTCCCAGTCCAATTAAGTTACTTACATTCATCTATATGAAGCATATAGGTTATGATAATTTTTCCTCTCTTCTTTAAAGCTTAAGAGTGCCATATAATTTCTTCTCTTGTAGTACTTAGATATTGTATATAATTAAAAACCACATTGTAAAAGATTTATATTAGTAAGGGGAAATCAATCGTCTGTATTGAAATACATAACAGTTAAGCTAAATGTTCTTTGATGACATTAAATGTCAGAGAATTTGGCATTGATCTATATAATTAGGAATATAAGTTATCTTGAATTATTTCTAATTTATATTTTAATTATTGTGAACAATAAATAATTGATGAAGCTTTAAGAAAATTTGTTTTCTTATTTTAGTGTAATTTTATTTTAGTGTATTATTTAAAATTAGTTGTACAAAGAGATTTCAATCCAACATATCAGTGTCACCACTTTCAACATTCTCTCCAATCTCACCCAATCTTTTATTCTGATAATTTTATTTGAAATTATTACATGTTAATTCAAGTCAGAACCTCAAGATTATCATATGAAAAACGTCAAAAGTTAAAAACCACTGAGTTGTATCTATTTTTAACTAAAATGGATATAAAAGCAATCACATTCAGAACTAAATAGTTGTGGAAATTAAGTACTACAGTCAATTCTTGTTATTATTAAATCCTTGGTTTGCTTTTTCCTCTTGATACATATGTGACACATGCTTCTACTGGACACACTGGAACAAAAGAGCTGCTTCAGCCTATTTATTAGCTTTTATTACAAAAGTAAGCCTCATTATATTTAACTTGTACCCATCTTTTATTAAGGTTAGATTCTTTTTCTACTTCCAAAAAAGTGATAGAAACACATACATATTTTGTGTTTATGTTTTGTTTGTTTGCTATTTCCTTTATAAGGGAGAGAAAATAGCTAATGATCTGAGAATTCGAATCAATTTTCTGAAGAATTAAGCTACTTTTTCTTATACCTGTGTGGAGATGGGGGGCTTGGTAATATAACACATACACACTTTACTCCAGAACATTTTTCTTTCACCTGCTTCTTTAGTTTTAGTTTAGCAGGTGCAAATATTTTGTGGTTGATTGTAAATAGAATGGGCTACAAAGCTCCTGCTATCAGACATTTAATCTGATATATGAATCACCCTTACATTATGACTTGGATTATCATATGTAGTAAGAGAACAATTCCATCTGCTTTGTGTTTAAGGGTTTCCTGATAATAACAACAAAGAACTTTAATTAAATAAGAGCTTCATTCTGATGTATGCTGTATGAGCTTCAGATATAGCTCAGGCTGATTCAGAGAGTTTAAGATTAAAATTCAGATGTTGTCTGTATAATGGGATTTTCAACACATAACTTTGTAAGTACAATGAATCTTAATGCATGTCACCCCTTTTGTCATGGCTTAGATGATAGTCAATTAATAATTCATTGTTCTCCAGTCATATACACGTATATCTATATCTGTATCTCTAGATTGTGTATATAAATTTATAAGTATATGTATATGTGTTTTACATACACTTACACTGATAATACAAGTTTCAATTGTATTTTACAATGTTTTCCTTAAACAATTTAGCAATTATTCTTATGGTTTTTATCAACAATAAATAGTATATAACTAAATATTATATCCAGTGAAAATTTTCAAATAATTAGTCAGGATTAAATTTAGGCTTTATTTTCTTTTACAAAGCAGAATAAAATTACCTTATGTTTTCAGAATATTATTTGTCAAATGTTCTACTTTTACCTGGGAAAAGGTCATGGTGGAGTCACAAACTTTTCTTCCCACTAAATATTTCTTTAAAAAAAAAAAAAAGTAAGGTCGCAAAGAGTTTATTTAACAAAGAGAAAATAAAGTCTGATCAGGAGAGTGAGTGGTGGTCCAATGCTTTTATGTTATCCCTCCCCAAGCATACACACTGTGACAAGAAGCAGGTAGCAGATAAATAGCTGGTTGAGGCCCAAGATTTGGGAAAGTTCTGTAGCAAAGGAAAGAAAAAGGACTTAGAGGTGATAACCACCTTTAGTATTTTCACTACATACACAGCTACATATATTTGTTACTAATTTGGATATATTTTATTATACTCAACTTGAATATCAATTAAGTTAATGTAAAAAATTCATTTGATTCCAGAAAATTGCATCAATCCATAGTATTTCCTACAAACTAATAGTTCCAAATGCCTATGTAATGTCTGATATATGCTTGAATTCAAAGCCAAAATTTATACACTCTTCTTTTTCATAGGAGGTCTATTGATCGGATGGGGACTACTTTCTGTAGTAGCCAAATGGCTATTAAGATTTTGTTCTGGGAAATGAGTTAGTAGATTCCTTTCATCATGATGCAGTGACAGCTTTTGTATGCTACTGTGGATCGAACTCAGGGCCTTGGGTATGCCGGTTATGTATTACCATTGGCTACATCCACAGGTGAATGAAACTTTTGTGTTCTGAAGGTAATCTTTTGGTTGAAGATTTCTAGTTTTCAGCAATGTACCTGAAGTGTGATTAACCTATGTATCAAGAAAATAACAGTGACCATTTTCACCTAGGAAGGCAGGAACTATGTTCTTCTTGATGACACAGATAAAACAAGTATTACCTATTTCAGGGAGCAATACATGTAGCATATTTAACTCCCAATTAATTGCTATAATTTCAAATCTAACTTTATCATTTTACTTTTCATTAGGATATGGTTTTTCTATTTTCAAAGAATTTTTAGGCCCCCCTCGCTCTCGCTCTCTCTCCCCAAATGAACCCCTACAACTTTGAGGCAAAAACCTTAGATGGGGTCACAATTCTCCATTTTACATTTGAGTGAGTGAAATCCAATAGTTGTCAAAATGTTTGAGCTTTATTTTTTGTCTACTATTTTATGGTACAACCTTTGGTTTGCTGGGCTGTTCTTCCCTACCAATTTATATTATAATTATAATGCTATTATAATAATAATATTATATTATAATCTATATTATAATGCTTGGGAGAGGTAAAGAAGGGACTGCTATAATATGCTTTGTTGACTCAAGTTATTAGGAGATGATTATTTTGTCACATATGCATCAAGCTGTATTTTGTTATGTGTAATGCAAATAATTTCCAACATTAGATATACATATATGTTTATTAAACAGACTTATTAAATAGTCTGTTTCTGATCATCAAAAGTCAAATCACAATTATCTAAGGAAATCTAACTTGAATCTTACTAAATACACCACATAGATTTACTTCTCTTAGCGAGTATACTTTTTCTTACATAAGCATTTTCTTACACTGACCTACCACTTTTTAATTAAATACACTGATAAAATTTCACCCAATGGTAGAATTTCCTTTGCTTGACATTAATGCTTTATTCTTCTGAATATCACCTGCGCTGGTTTCCATTGTCTAGATATCTATAAAGAGATGTGCTGTAATTCAAGAATAAGAACAAAGCCCTTTCATTGCTAGGAATCAAATTGGTTTAACCTGTGATTATATTTAAGGTGGCCTCAAATTTCTGATGACTGTGCACCCTCTAGAAAAATGCTAGGTTGCTTTTTCTCTTTTTCCTATTATGTTAACTAGATTCTGAGGCTCTTAAAAACCCAGCACAAATAAATTTAGCATCAGGCTGCTCTTGTGAATTAGTAAGTCAGATGTGTTCAATAGAGCTAGCCTTTGCCTTTATATAAGTCATTTTATTGCTGTGCATTTCTTCCTATAGGATACAGATTTTTTAATATTTTATGGCTTTTTATTTTAATCCACAGGGTGTTGATTTAATTTTCTTCAACAATGACTGGATATTTTCATTCTCCATCTTAATTTACTAATGAAAATCAACAGAGAAAATAAGTGAACCCTAAACTTCATAATCCAAAAGAAAATTGTACTAATTTTAATATAGTCATTTGCTTTTGGACATAATCTACTAATTTCTGGCTTTCTAGTAGAATAGTCAGGAATTGTTTTTAAGTAACAGGTGTAAAATGTAAAATATAAAACCAGGTGTTAATGTCCACCTGCCAGGGTTACTCTTTTTATCAAGAGAGACATCATCCCCAGCATAAATGAGGCATTTATAAAACACATAAAATACAAGTTAGAGCATAGGGATATATTAAACTAACTGCACAAAACACCTGGTGATAATCTGCATGGTTATGTTATGTTTAAATAGGTTTAACTTCATTTACTCCTGTAATGTAACAGGACAAATAAATATTTTCAGTGTCTGTGAGCTGGAAGTGGTAAGACACTATTAAAAATAATTACTTCCTGAGAAATGTGTTTACAAAGTTCCCAGTTCTTCACAATAAACCTTAGCTGTCTGCTTTAATTCTGGATATCAAAATTACTGCAAAGTTTTATTGGTATTAACTTCAAAGTATTCAGGGAAATTCAAAACAAGCCCAATACTGAACCATCCTCAGCTGGAGAGTGTATGACTATAATTTTCAGCCTTGACCTTAAATAAACAAAGAGAAAAGAAAAATGACCATTTTAAATTTTAGGCAATTGTGAGTACTTATATTAGGCATGTGAGTATTTATATAAATGACATTTGTTGCCCCAAATTATTCTTAACTTGATGAACTTTGGCAAAACAGTTCCCATTAGTCATTGACCAACATACCATAATTGAGCATAGCATATATAACTACATAAGAGCTGTGATCAGTCTTGATTCTTTTGAGCTATTACATTGACTCATAAATGTAATGTATCTTGAATTTACATGTAGAATTTAAATGATGCCTTTTATTTGGGGATATAGGTAATAATAAGGTATTGATTATATTAATAAAACTTCTAACATTAAATTCTTACCTTGTGCCAAAGATACTTGGCCAAAATGGACACAATTTAAGTTGAATTCTTATAATTAGCTGTATCATTGACATTAGCCAACAATAGTGAATACATATATATTCCAAATGAGACTTTCTTTTCTTTCTCATTTACTATGTTTGATATCAATACATTTACAAATCTCATCAGCATGTCACAAACAATAAGTTTTTATTTCACAAAATTGACATTGACAACTATAATTATCTATTATTTTCATATTTTTCTCATGAACTATTTGAGTTATTTCAAAAGTATACTCATATGTTCAAGATAGAAAATTTCAAATAAAAAGGTAATTTTTAAAGAATTCCAAGAGTACTTTAGTTCTCATCTGTGATATATGAGTGTATACTCTATTTAGAGTGTATACTCTAAATAGGCTGTGTATGCATGTGTGTCTGCATTTACTTGTTTATATGCATTGTTGAGTGAAACAGTGTTCCTAGAAATAGAATGGAGTTGAGGCCTTCTAGGCTAGATTCTACATAATAAAGAAACAACACTGGTGGTTTCTTGACCACAACATAATCTCTTGTCAGAGTCCCAAGATTAAAACTTTCCTTGAAATCAAGACTTACTATGATAAGCGTCATTTAATTATGATAATACCTTCCCAGGACAATTAATTTGAACATACACAATGTTACATTTATTTTATCACACCTGCAAGACTTTTGCTTTTTCTCTATGAAAATCTTACATTAATTTTCAATGGTTTTAGTTACAAAAATGGCCCTAACAGAATGACCCATTGCAACAATGATACTCACAAGACACTATGTTGGAAATAAACTTTACAGCTTGGGTGGGGGAGAGGTGGAGAAGGTTGGGGAGGGAAGGGGTATTGGAGAAAAACAAAGGAGGAGGTAACAATGTTGCACAAGAAATGTACTCATTTACCTTACTCATGTAACCATAACCCCTCTGTACAGCATCTTTACAATAAGATAAATTTTAAAAAAAATTTAGTCCTCTTCCTCTTCCTCCCCCGGCCCCTTTCCCTTTTCAGCCATGATTCTCCACCATGCATGGTGGGGGGCAGCAGTTCAGTAAATAAACTTCTTTTCCTGCCTGAATAGCACATGGTGTTCTCTTCATCGGCTACCTAATGAAACCTACCTATTTAATATACCTTACATATGGTGCCGTGACTCAGAAGGGGATTTTGAGTTGGAAATGTTAGAATTTCTGTGAACCGAATTGCCTTGAGATACCATGCAAGACTTTTCACCAATACCATTGCTGGCCTTCACATCCACGTCCACACCACTTCTCTACTCTGGTGAGTGAAACTACTCTCTACAGTTCTCTGTTGCTCAGTCTCTGTCCAGATGTGGCGCCACACCAGAGAGCTCCTATGGCCTTTAGCTGAAAGGCTGGTCACCTCTGAAGCCGAGGACATTTGGTTTTGGGGGCTTGGCCATTTCTCTCTAGAGGGCTCTGGGGGAAGTCAGGACACCACTTCTGCCTGGTCAGCTCTCCTTCACTCACCAGACTGACTCTCCTACACATTTAATGGGGTGCTGCAAGTCACCCAAGCTGTGAAACCCCTTTGAAATGCCTCCTGCGCTCCCTGGAAAGCCAGAGAGCCTAATTTTATGCCATTCTCAGTTTTAAACAGTTTTTGCTTCTACAATGGTAAATGGTCAGAAGTCTGTTTACTTTCAGGCTCTCTTTGCTCTCTCTCTCTCTCTGCCATTCATGTCCAGCTTTCCCTGTCTCTCCCTTTCTCTTTTCTACACATTTTGGCTTGTACCCTGAAGAGTGGGACACAGGCTGGGTCCCGGGGACCCCCCTCTAGACTTCATCTAATGACTCAGCACCCAAGTGACAGCTGCTGTCTGCTGCCTTCTCCCAGAGGGGACACATCTCAGCCTTTTACCCCTACTATCGATGCCCCCTTGTCAGCAGGAAGTAGCCAGAATCTGCGCTCCATTTCATGATTATTAAAAGGCTGGAATGTAAGGTCCATTCCTGGATGGCAAGCAGACCCCGCCCAGTACCTGCATTACTAGGCAACTGGGACACCTGGAAGAGGTCACATCTGCATCTGCTGAGGTCACAGCTGAATCTGATGTGGCCACACCTTTCTCCCACCTGGTCCCACCTCCTCTTACCCAGTCCCACTTCCCTTTACCTGGCCACACCTTTCCCCGCCCTTACCCTAGATAAGGCCTAACCCAGGACCAAATGCTCTCTTTGCCAGCTGCGTGGAGTGTCAGCCTGGCCTGGTCCCAGCAGGTCTACTGAATAAACCTACCGCTTACCTGAAAAAAAAAATTTTTTTTAAGATTAAAAATGGCCCTAGTGGAAAAAAAGGGGAAGACCTGCTACAGTTCATGGTTAGCTAAGTAAGGAAGCCAGGCAAATGAGGTCACTGGGGCTGCTTCTCTCTGATTGGTGGTGAACTTGCTGCCAGGTGACTAACTGGACCTGATGGAGTCAGAGTACAGTCCAGCTTTGTTCTGTTTCCTCTGCATCTTAAGGGTTATGACATTATATTTTGAAGAGAGTTGAGAAACATCTACTAGATCTACAGGAAGTTGATGGGGTTAAAGTATCTTGAGATTTCTCAGTGTAGGTCATCTAAGATGTTCTAGTTGCTGATCTCAGAGTAGAATCCTTAATTTAGGCAAATATCATCCTGAGTTACAAAATCCAAAGAATGGAAGACATCTACATTAAGATGCAGGATGACTGCTGGGCACAGTGGTACATAATGTAGTTCCAGCTAGTCAGGAGGTAGGAAGTCCATCACTTGAGACCCATGTGAGGAACACAATGAGATTTATTTCTCATATAATCAAACAAATATGCAAAAGAGTGTGGCCTATTTCACTTTACATATGAACATGCATGCATATCGATAAGTATATATAAAAATAAATACATTATATATGCATGTATATATACATACATATATACATGTGACTATACATGTGAATGTATTTATATGTGTATGTGTATATGCATATATGTACATATGTATGCATATATTCATGCATACATATGTACACTCAGAAGATGAGTTTCTAATGGATCTTTAGATATGAAGATCATTTATAAATAATTAAAATTTGAGTTGAATTACAATTCAAGTTGAATTTATAACATCAGTTTACTCTTTTCTTGGTGATATTAAGTGCTCTGGACTGGGTAAAGGTTATAATTTGAATTTTATAAGCATGTGATAATCTTATGTTCCATTCTCACATTTGTAAGTTACCAATTCAATGCAACTTACTGAATATTTACTGAGACTATAGTAGGATATTTTCACCACCACACTGCTTTAGGCTTTTAGGCTAGAACAAAATACATCCCTGCACATGATGTAGACATAGAGACAGAAGGTTTTCATGTAATAAAGTTAAAAGCAGACTTGATGCATGGTGATGTAACACTATGGTAGAACCTTCACCTTGAGTGCCTTGGGTCCCTGAGTTCCATTCCTAGAACCACACATATAACAACACAATTTTGTTGAAAGATAACTTCACAGATGTGGGAATGCTTAACTTTACAAGCCACTGGAGTTAGAAAAGGATCACAAAGGTTTTGATACTGAGCTCAATTTTGGATAAGTAAGAATTCACCTGGCCTATAGGGAGAAAGCACAGTACATACAAGGGAATAGTCCCATAAATACACTCAGATTTTTAAAGCTATCAAGCTGTGTTAGGTAGCAGATGAGGCTACACAGAAACAAGTTAGGCAGAGCTCTGTACACAAAAGGTGTACCACTCTTGTTGCACCCATGCTGCTGACAATGGAACAAGAGAGAGAGCATTTTCCAGCAACTTCTCCAAGAGATAATCCAAGTGAATGAACAGTTGGATTCTCCAAACTGAGATTGTAACCATGAGAGGAAGCCATAGGAAGATCACTTTAACTTGGATTCTTGTTCCTAATGTTGTCTGAAGTAGTTCATAAATATCTGAAAAAAATGTATGATAGGTTTCACATAGTTGCTCACAGCAAAGAGTGGCCATGGCACACTATTTCTAAATTAATGAGGACAAAGAAGAGTATTTTGTATGTCTTCTTAGTAAAATATTGGAGTCATAAAATTAATAATAGTTTACCTAGTACATTTCAGATATAGTTATGTTTTGAAAATGATTTTTGCGAGAGATAGGCAGAAGATGGTGCAGGTGCAGCTGTGTCTTAACGGAGTCTCTCCAAGAAACCAGTTTTTGCATCTCAGTGAAACGTCTATGGCTAGAGAATCACACCGTGAGCCATAATTGTACAGATATTTTGCCCAAAAAAGAAAAATACAGGCAGCCTACTTGAGAAGACAGATTTGAGCACATGCCTATACCAGCGTTGGGGGCGGCAGTGGCAGCACCAGACAGAGCTGGGACAAAGCACCAGACACAGGGTGTATGTGGCTTTTCACTCACCTCCAGCATGAACTGGATGACTAGGAGTAGAAATCACATCCTACTGGCCACAGATGGATGCAGATCACAGAAGGTCCAATAAACCAGCAAAAGACATCCCCACTGCTTCCCACAGAATAGCTTATGTAACATAGACCTCCCCCCTCCACCTGCGAAGAATGCCATCTTTGATACTGGCATAGGTCCTGCCAAAGCAGCTAGCAGATAACTCAGGCCAAGGAAGCAGCGACTGTAGCGACACTTTGCAGCAGGGCAAAGGCATTTAACCAGTGAGAATCAGCTCTAGCCACAGAAAGGTTGCTCCACCCAGGACGAGAAAGCTTCTCCTAAGGAGGGACAACTTTCTTTACCTGGTAAACTCAGCGAGAGACCGCCAAGCCCCTCTACAACAAAGACATTCAATGCAGCACAGAAGACCAGGGATTAAAAAATCAAAGGTCTTTAAAATATCACTGGGAAAACAAAAATGTAAAATAAAAACTGGACACGTCATAAAAGCTGAGAGTAGCTCCAAGATGGTCCAAAACGGAATATCAGGAGGTAGCCCCTCCAGGAAAAGCCACTGATTTCAGACAGGCCACAGCCCTACTAACACCCATGGTCAACTCACAGAGACTCCACGCCACCTCCTACCTGTATTACACACAAACCAGATCACTTTGCCACTAAACTAATCTGAGAGGAAGACACAAAGACCCCAAGTCTGTAAAGCAGAACTTTTTCCTGCCCACTCAAACAAATTAATTTGAGAAAGAAACTAAGCCACAAGGAAAATTGCCTACCACAAGGAAATCAAAGGTGCCATCAAAAGACCAGGCTGCCTACTTAATTTTGCATACTTAATTCTCACATTTTTATTACTCAATTATCTATTTTGCAATCATAGTATTTTTAATTTCATTTTTAATTTTTAATTATTATGTTGTCCAGATAGAGTTATTTAATTTTTAATTTTCAATTTTTTTCTTTTTCTCTTTTTTCTTTCCCTGAATTTAGGTCTTAGGTTTTTTTTCCTTCTGTTCCTTTCCTTCTCTGTATTCCTCTACTCTTATTTTCTCCTCCTATTTTCCATTACGGATCTTAATCTTTCTTCTAATTTCATCTTAACCCATTTTCCTTTATTTCTGGTCCTTTGCTGCTTCTGTTTTCTTTAGTCTGTTGACCCCTAATGTGGGTCAATGAGCTAGACCGCATTTGTATTCACTGTGACTGTATTGACTGTGATGAGCCAAAGTGGCTCATCGTGTTATCATTTCAGTACAGATTGCTTTAAACCTCATAACAGAGTTAGTTGTCCACTAAAAACAACTATATATAGTCTCCACTCCTGAAACACAATACTCCTCCCCTAACAAAGAAAAGAAGAGATAGGTAAGAGAATACCTATTTATGATTTTGAGCTCCTAAAATCAGTTCAAATACAGGGATTGGAGTTGGCTTTTTTTTTCTTAAAACTGTGTTCTGTGATGGTAATGGTGTTGGATCTGCTTTCATATGCAACAAAGGAAGATAGTGTGCAAACACCTATCTGTGATTGTGAACCTCTAAAGTCTGTGCAACTACAGTCTCTGGGTTGGTGCTTGTCTTAAAATTGTGTTCTAATGTAGAATTGGATTTGCTTTCTTTTTCAAATGGGCAGAACAAGCCATAGAAACACAAGAAAAATGGAAAGTCAAGGAATCTCAATTCCCACTCAAAATAAACAGGCAAGAAAATAGTCAACTACCTAGAGGGTAGTTCTCAAAATGCTCTACATTGCTAAATGAAAAGACTGAAAGCCTTCATATGGCTAAGCTTGAGAATACTTTGCAAATATTAATACTAACAAATTTGAGAATAGAGAAGAAATAGAAGAATTTCTAGTAAAGATAGATAAACTAAACCCAGAAGATCTAAACCAACTAACTAGGCCCACATCAAGTGTTGAAATGCAAATGGCAATAAAAGACCTCCACCCAAGAAAAGCCCAGGACCAGATGGATTCACAGATGAGTTCTATAAGGCTTTCAAAGAGAACTCATTCCAATACTCCTCAAGCACTTCAATGAATTTGAAAGTGAAAGATCATTACCAAACTCATTCTATGAGGCCAGTATAACCTCATCCCAAAACCAGAGAGGGACCCATCAAAGAAAGAGAACTATAGACCCATTTCTTTCATAAACATTGATGCAAAATATCTCAATAAAATTCTGGCCAACCACTTCAACAACTAATCAAAAAACATATACTTTGACCAAACGGGATTCATTCCAGGAATGCAAAACTCATTCAATATATGCAAGCCAATTTATGTAATTCAACATATCAATAAGAGCAAGTACAAGGACCACATGATCATCTCAACAGATGCAGAAAAGCATTTGAAAGGTTCAAACACACCTTTACGATGCAAGCTCTGGAGAAACTAGGAATCCTTGGAATGCTCCTCAATATAATAAAGGCTGTGTATGGCAACCCTAAAAAATTTCTTTTAAAATCAGGAATGAGACAAGAATGTCCACTCTCTCCACTCCTCTTCAATATTGAATTGGATTTTCTACCCAGAGCAATAAGCCAAAAGACAAACATGAAGGGGATCCAAGTAGGGAAAGAAGAAGTAAAACTCTCCCTCTTTGCAGAAGACATGATCCTGTATTTAAAGAACTCCAAAGACTCCTCTCCCTAGTTAACTGAGCTGATCCAAAACTTTGGGAAAGTAGTAGGGTATAAAATTTACCCACAATATATATACACAATGGAATTCTATGCCTCCATCAGAAAGAATGACATTGCCCCATTTGTTAGGAAATGGAAAAACTTGGAAAAAATTATATTAAGTGAAGTAAGCCAGGCCCAAAGAAACATAGGTCCCATGGTTTCCCTTATTTGTAATATCTAGTATATGCATGAGTCAAGCGGAAAAGGTCAGATAATGTGATGTCAGGAAAATGAACCCTTAGATATGTATTTTAATGTTTTTTTCATTCATGCATGTGTTTCTAACGCATTTATAAGATTATCTCTTTGTTGCTTTGTATGTCCCTCCCCCACAGTATAACCCCTGCTTTCACTATATTTGATGTCAGTATAACTTGAGGAGGAGATGGGGAAAAACCAGTTGTTTAAGGATACAGGTGGACCTGTTGCAACAATGAGAAGTACAAATTGTCATGTCCAAAACGAGCTTTACAACGTTGGTGCGGGGGGGGGGGGGGGAATGGGGGGGAAGGAGAAGGATTGGGATTGGGGGGGAGGAGGGAGGCTGGGAAGGGACGTGAAGGGTAAACAAAAGGAGGAGGCTGCAATGCTTGGTAAGAAATGTGCGCATTATCCTGCCCATGTAATTGTAACCCCTCTGTACAGTATGTTCACAAATAAAATAAAATAAAAAGAAAAAAAAATTTACCCACAATAATCAGTAGCTTTACGCTGTGCCAACAATAAGAAGAGCAAGGCTGAAATCAGAAAAGCAAGTGCTTTTGTAATAGCCTCAAAAAATTTACCATAGCTAAGATGTGAAACCAACCCAGATGCCCCTCAGTAGATGAATGAATCAAGAAAATGTGGCATATATATGCAATGGAATTTTATGCTTCTACCAGAAAGAATGACATTGCCCCATTAGTAAGGAAATGGAAAGACTTGAAAAAATTGAATTAAGTGAAGTAAGCCAGACCCAAAGAAACATAGGCTCCATGGTTTCCCTCATTTGTAAAGTTAGTATATGTCTAGGATAGACCAAATAGAGAATCACAATAGCTCAATAGCTAATGTTTCTAATGGAAATGAATAGAAATGAACTCCAAGATATGTTAACAAGAGTTTTTGTTGTTATTTTTAATATTTGTTTTTTCCTCCATTTCTTTTTGTTTTCTTTTCCTTTGGTTTATCCCCTGGTGTCACTGTTTATTTTTTTTTTACCCTGTGTCTTGAATATACTTTTATCTGATTTGGGGAAGGGAAAGGGAATAAGAAAATGGTGAGTCAACAGACAAAAGGTGAACGAATGCAACAGGGATACTCACAAGAAACTTTTGGAAATAAACTTTAAAACTGCTGCGTTGGGGGGGGTGCTCAGGATGGGGGAAAGAGGGAGACAAACAAGAAAGAAGGTAACACCTTTAGGCAATAATGTACTCATTGCCATACTTATGTAACTGTAACCCCTCTGTAGAATTCCTTTACAATAAAATTAAGATAAAAATAAAAAATTATTTTTTCAGAGTGAATGATAACTTCAATGTTAATATAAAACCATTAATGTTATAATGTCTTGATGTCATGACACAACATACTTTAGTCACATAAACTTGCTAGAATCAGTTCTCTGTGTTACAGCATCAAGTAAATTTTTGGGGAGGGGAGGGGGTTCCGATTGTGGGGCCTGAACTCTGGGCCTGGGCGCTGTCCCTCAGCTCTTCAGCTCAAGGCTAGCGCTCTAATACTTGAGCCACAGCCCCACTTCCGGCTTTTTTCTTTTTCCTTATGTGGTGCTGAGGAATCGAACCCAGGGCCTCATGCATGCAAGGCAAGCGCTCTACCACTGACTCACCTTCCCAGCCCTCAAGTGAATTTTTTAATGTAGAAAATAGTTAGGGAATATGTTGAGAGAGTGAAATTACAGTCAGAAACATGAGAGCCGTGTCCCACTCTTCCCAGATCTGTTACAGATTAGCCATGAGACCTGCCAAAATCTTTAGCACCTGGATATCATTGCACATGTATACAATGGGGTAGTGCCACTTGATTTCACAACCTCAGTTCCCAAGGTTGTTGTCAAGGTCAAATAAAATATTCATGTAAAGTCATGGTATAAATTTGAATTTGAAAATATTCTTATTCTACACAAAAATAGACTGGAGCCCTAACAAATACGTGTTTTTATATTAACTACAGGGCTGACTGTTAAGATCATAATCTTTTTAGCTTTCACCTCATGCAACAATTTTCATTTCCTATACACCTATTTGTCCAGTGCAGATGAGGGACAAGTGCACAGGTTCATTTCTTCTACAAAATAGAATCTTTTCCCACAAAGTGTGAGCAATGTTACACTCTGAATGCCTAAAGCTTTTGATATCAGGAGACCAACATGTTTATAAGGTTTTGCATAAAAGAAAGAATATTGTTCTCAAAACAATCATATTTACAAGTTTGAGGAATGTTCCAACAACTATTACAAGAAACTACTTTTCAGGAGTCTGGGATGACTCGCTATTCTGATATTTTAAATATTTGGTTCTTCTATCATAATCTCTTCATGTTATTCACACAGTGATCACAAATTTCTTGAAAATTTCTTGATAATACTAGTCCACCTTGGTCTGATCTTACTCTAATGGGACACAGCCTCTTGTCTCTGCCCCAGAATAGCCTGAGTTTCTTTCACTTCAATTCCTCTGACAGGGAGAGTCCTCTCCCCCATCCTTCTTTGTTATAATACCAAGCACAATTTACTCCAGGTTGTAATGAGGTGGAGACAAGAGAGGATGTTTTTGGACCAAATGCTGCAAAATATATATCCCTCTCTCACATACCACACATGTATATACATTTGACACAAGTAATCAAAAGTTCCACCAGAGAAGGAATTTTCAAGCAAATCCTAACAATGTATTCTTGGTACTAGTTTTCTAGACACTACCTTTTATCTGTGTCTAGGTCTTCCAAGCTTCTCTTCAGCATTAGCATGCTAGTCATCTTACTTGTCCTATGCAAGAGCTCACTGTGTTCCATATTTGTAAGGAAACATTAGATCATCTAAAAGAGATGAGTAAATAAACCAGGATAATTTATCAAGGCTGTTTTCTTAATTCTTTATCAAAAATGCCTCTCAGACAGGTGCTTGTGTCTCATGCCAGAAATCTTAGCTACTCACAGGCACACATTTGAGGAGCTTGGTTTGAAGCCAGTCCAGCAGAAAAAAATCCATGAGACTCATATCTCCAATTAACATCCAAACATCCCTAAATGGAGCTGTGGCATTAGTGGTAGAGCACTATCCTAGAGCAAAAAAAGCTGATGGACAGTACCCAGGCCGAGTTCAAGCCCCAGAACCAGCACGCGCACACACACACACACACACACACACACACACACACACACACACACACACACACACACACACACTGCATCTCTCAACAATATTTGGATAAATAAAACTTTCAATCCCAGAAGACATTCATTATATTGACTCATTTTACAAGTATAATATTTTCCATTATAATCAAAATCTTTCTAATCATATAACATTTATAAAACAAGAAAATTGTGTACTTAGTAAAAGTAAATATTTTAACACAGTTGTTTGTGATTTTTATGTCATTAATTTAGGAATAAAATTGTGCCAGTGAATGAATATAGGTAGTCACCTCATGGATCAATAAAACTTGTACAAAATAATAAGCAGTTTTTTATGGTATGTAGTCTACACTAATGCCACCAACAGGAAATTTTTTTAACAGATTTAGTCATTAAAAAGTCCTTTCAAAAAGGATTTTTATTAGCATATACTAGTTGCATAAGGGAGATCTCATTGTGGGGTTTCCACACAGTCATATAACACATCTTCATCCATCTCACCCTCTCCATCTACTCCTCATCCTATTCCCTTTATAAAACCATTTCAACAGGTTTCATTGTTCTATTTTTATATATGCTTTAAAGTATTTCCACTATTCACCTTCATTCACTCTCTGTGAGTTGTACCTACTCCTACTTGTACCTACCTCCCCAAAGGAGCTTGTTTTACTTTCCCAACATTTGTTCTTCTAAAAAAATAACTTAGTGAATATATATATTGGAAAAATGTGTTTCATCATGGTATTTCACAGCATATCTTAAATTACACTTTAGTCAAATTAATATTTTCCTTCCTTCCTTCCTTCCTTCCTTCCTTCCTTTATTCCTTCCTTCCTTTCTTTCTTTTTCCTTCTTTATCTCTTTCTCTGTCTTTCTCTCTCTTTCTTTCTTTCTCTTTCGTTCATCTGTGTGTTTCAGTACTGGGACTTAAAAATCAGGGCCTGGGTGCTATCCCTTAGCTTTTTGTTAAAGGCTTGTGCACTTAGTCATGTTTCTGCTTCCAGCTTCCAGAATTTTGCTGGTTCACTGGAGAGAAGTCTCAGGAATTTTTTATGCCCAGGCTGGCTTCTAAGATCTCAGATCTTGTTCTACTAACTAGGTTATAAGCATGAGCCACCAGTCCCTGGAAGATTAATGTCTTCTAAGTTTCTTCCTTCATTCTTCCTTAGACCAGATCCATACATAGACATAATGAATTTTTGTTTTATTGGGTTTCCATCATTCTCTTTTCATCTCCTGTTCCACCCCTATCCCAGCCAAAAATGTCTTCACTTACGTTCAGAATATATATATATATGCATATATACATATGCATTTATATATATGCATTGATATATGTATGTATAAATAAGTACATGCATATATGTCTATTTTCAATGATGTTTCAAGATGTTTTATTTATTTTTAATATATATTTTTATTGTAAAGATATTGAACGAAGGGGTTACAATTATATGAGCAAGTAATGAGTTCATTTTCTATTGAGCATTGTTACACCCTCTTTTATATTTCCCCTACCATCCCTTTCCTCCCCACCTCCCCAACTCCTCCCTCCCCTTCCCAAACTCCCACCCCCCAAAATTGTAAAGTTCCTTTTCAACAAACTGTCTTGTACATCTTATTGTTACAATAGATCATCTTATATCCTTATTTCAGCATTTTGTTATTTCCCTTCCCCTCTCCAAATTAGAAAAATGTATATACAAGATGCAGGGCACCAGAATCAAATACAGTGACAACAGGGGTTGTACCATGGGGGAAGAACATACAGAAGAAACAAAAAAATCATATGGAACATTATAAGTACATTAAGAACAGCAACAAAGATAAAACCTCTTGTGTCCCTATACAATGGACAAGGATCTCATGTCTAAAATATATTAGAACTCAAAAAATTAAATCCCCCAACAACAAATCCTCAAAGAAACAACCACCCGATTAATAAGTGGGCTAAAGACTTAAAGAAAGACTTCTCTGAAGAGGAAATAAGAATGACCAATGGACATATGAAGAAATGCTCAACTACCCTGGCCATAAAAAAAATGCAAATGGAAACAACATTTAGATTCCACCTCACCCCAGTTAGAATGGCTATAATCAAGACATCTAATAGCAACAGATGCTGGAGGGGATGTGGCCAAAAGGGAACCCTACTCCATTGTTGGTGGGAGCGTTAACTTGCTCAACACTTTGGAAAGTAGTATGGAGGTTCCTCAAAAGACTCCACATAGAGCTCCCCTATGACCCAGCAATCCCACTTTTAGGCATTTATCCAAATGATCACAAACAAGGCCATATTAAAACTACCAGCACAACCATGCTTATCAAAGCAGCATTATTTACCATAGCTAAGATATGGAACCAATCCAGATGCCCCACAGTAGATGAATGGATCAAGGAAATGTGATATAAATATAAATGGAATTTTATGCCTTCATCAGAAAGAATGACATCTCCCCATTCATTAGGAAATGGAAAGACTTGGAAAAAATTATATTAAGTAAAGTAAGCCAGACCCAAAGACACATAGGTCCCATGGTTTCCCTTATCTGCAATAACTCATATATGTCTAGGACAAGCAGAAGAGGTCAAAAGCTACATACATATGACCATGTAACGTGATGCTAAGCAGAAAGATGTTTTTAAACTTACAACTATGGATAATTATTGACTTGCATTTATCTGTACATTTGTAAATTTTAAATACCTATCTACTTCTAATTATTTCTTCTATGGTCTCATTTCAAAATTGAACTTTTACTTATCATTCATGTTTATTTATGGGTCATGAATAAATAGCATGGGTCATGGACAATAGCATACAAATTCACAGCTTTTTTTGTAATTTACTCTATTGTTAAATCAGTCTTTCTGAAGTTTGACCTGAA
Organism: Dipodomys merriami; assembly: GCF_024711535.1. Taxonomy (NCBI): domain Eukaryota; kingdom Metazoa; phylum Chordata; class Mammalia; order Rodentia; family Heteromyidae; genus Dipodomys; species Dipodomys merriami. Next base: position 18,276,587 of record NW_027205603.1, on the reverse strand, counting down.
CAATTCATCATGTGATAGTATCCATGAGAGAGGAAAACCCTATTGAATTTTCTCCCTTTTTATAAATGAAAAGACCCATTCTTCTTGTATATGCACAAAGTACATATTTGTACTGTATTCACAGCTCTACTTAAGAGTTGGTGTTAGATGTGGGCCCAGGGGATATTTTAATCTGTAATTGGAAAGATTCACATGAAAAGGAATTTTCTTTTTGACCATGTTTGGTATGTGTGTGTTTGCTTTGGTGGGTAGATGTTAAGGGGAATAAGTATTGTTTCTTCTTGTTTGTCTCCCATTTTCTTGAATGGGTAACAATTTTTAATTTTATGTTAACTAAATAGTTTTGAATTTTGCTAATTTATGTAGTTTTTTAAATAAAATCATAGAATCTCAAAGTAAGGAAGAATGTTGGAAATTATGGCATAATGATTAATAGATAGAGTTCTAAAATTAGCTTAAATCCTTTTTCTCATTTTCTAGCTATATGGTCTTAGGCTAATTACATAAATTATTTGTGTTCAGTTTTCTTATTTATAAAATGGGGAAAGGGGAAAACTATGTTGTTCCTCTCTGGGATAAGATTGTGGTGATGATAAATAAATTAATATAAGTAACATTGTGTAGTGATGCCCAGTATCCAGGAAGTCTCTTTTCTGTCTCTCTGCCTATCCATCCATTAATCTATCTGTATCTATACATTTGTACATATGTATGTATATACATTTAAAATATCTTCAGACACATAAAAAATCCCATCCATTTTCATGGTGAAATTAATTAGCTTTCTGCTGTACATCATTTGCATCTATTTAGTCTGTATAATTTGCAAATCAATTTGCATATATCCTCACTGTGTTCTAAGAAAAATGTTTAAAAAATCAATAGATATAATACCCTTATCTTCATGGTAAGAGCATCGTTATTCCATAAGTGACTATAATTTTGACATTCTGACTGTCACTATACTTAAAATTCTTCTAGAAGTTATTTGTATCCAAATGTAATATATACATAGCAGTAATATCTTGATTGAAGTCAATATGTTTTGAAAATTTGGCATAACAATCAAGAAAATGTAAATATGTCATATAAAACAGATAGTTTCAATATGTTACATTTTCCCTATTGTTAAAGATATAAGTGGCTGACTAAATAAAAACCAATTAAATTATGTCATGTGCAAGAAAATGGGTGGAAATCAAGATTATCATGTTTATCAATCGAGTTTCACAAAGATAACTATCCTATGCTTTCTCTGATATGTGGAGTTTAGGGAAACAAAGAATATGAAAATAAAATAGGGACTGTTGGGGATATGGAGGGTGAAAGGAGGAAAGTAATAAAGGAAGGTTGGTTGATAGAGAAGGTAAAAATTGTCAGGGTATATTATAAGCATGTATAGAAATCAAAATGAAACTTATTACTTTGTACAATTAGTATATACTAATAAAATTGACAGGCTAAAATAGTATATGATTTGTAACACATTTTAAAGCTTTTAAAAAATCTAAAGGGCATAAATTTAGGCAGAAATAAGCCCTTGTCAGGGTGTCAGAAATCTAAGGTTCAAGGTGTGTTGCTCAAGGTGAGTGTGTAAGAGAAGAGGTTTTCACAAAGTGGAGGAATTTCTCTGAGTGAAGAAAATATCACTCGTGGGCTTGGAATTTGCGAATTCCTATAAACAGAATAAATTTTCTCTTTTCACCTATTGATTCTTCACAAAAGATGAACTGCAAGTTAAGGAAACATTCCTGATTGCTTAATACAATTGCAAATAACAATATACTGAGGAATTTAGAACATATATAGCAGTAAAAGTATGACAATATTAATAAAAAGATGACAGGATATATAAAATTGTAACATTGTCAGATTATTAGATCACTCACAAACTTGTAAATTGCTCCTTCAAGAAGATTACTATTAACAACCCAGCATATAATCATCTGAATTATAACTAAAAACATACCACAAATACTTGTAACTAAGAAACCAATAGAGAAGATAAAATGGAAGAATAACTGCTTGATTCATGTACAAAGATAGAAAATGATGACTAGTAAGTACAAAAAAGTGATAACATAGTTGAATTGATGCTAGCCAAATCAGTAATTATATTCAATGTAAATGGACTACCAGGATTGAACCAAGATGATATAACCCCCTTAAACAGACCCATCGTTAGCTACTGAGATTAAAGCTGTAAGTCTCCCAAACAGAAATAGCCCAGTGATTAATGGATTCACATATGAATTCTGCAAGACCTTCAGAAAAATTAATACAAATGTTCATCAAACTATTTAAACATCTATAAAAGCAAGGATAACTACCAAATCCAATCTATAAAACCAGTACTATATTACCTTAATTTCAAAACCAGACAAGGAGCCTTGAGCCAGTGGCTCATTCCTGTAATCCTAGCAACTCAAGAGATTGAGATCTACTGATTGAAATTGGAAGCCAGCCCAAGCATGAAAGACCATAAAAATCTTTTCTCCAATAAGCTACCAATAAATAAATAAAATAAAAAGGTGGAAGTAGAGCCTTGGCTGATGTAGTAGAGCACTAGTCTTGAACAATCAGCTCAAGAACAGCACCCAGGACCTGAGATCAAGCCCTAGGATCCTCACAGAAACAAATAAACAACAACAACAACAAAACCAAGACAAATTATAGGCCAATGTTTTGATGAGCAGAGCAAATTTTCAGTAAAATATTTGCAAACTGAATTCAATACCACATTAAAATGTCATGATCACATGTGTTTATATATACAATGTATTGTTTTAATTATAAAAAGAGTGAAAATTATGTTTGCAGAGCAACAATTGCAACTGGAGATCATAATGTTAATGAAAGAATTCACTTTATAAAGATAAATATTGCATTTTTGCTCATATGTTATATATAAAAGCAAGATTCTTTACCAGAATCAAAAAGCATGAGAGCCAGTCTGAAAAATAACTAAAGCTAAATGGGACTAGGGGGATAGCTCAAGTTATGGAATACCTGCCTCACAAGAATAAAGCACAGAATTCTAACCGCACAACTGCTAAAAAAAAAAAAAAATGACAGAAAGAGAGAGAGAGAAAAAAAGAGAGAAAGAAAGAGAGAGAAAGAAAGAGAGAGAGAGAGAGAAAGGAAGGATGGAGGGAGGGAGGAATCAAGGAAGAAAAGAAAAGAAAACCATAATGAAATAAAGAGAAGTAACTAACTTATAATAGAATTTGCCTAAAATGTAATGGTAAGCAAGTTGAAAGTTAAATAATTTTAAAAAAAACACTATGCAACTAATGAAGACACTAATGTGGCACAAGGGGAGTATAAACTAAAACAATAAGGAAATATGAATGCCAACTATTTGAGATGGCTAAAATTTAAGAAGAAAATCATATGATTTGTAGGTCATAAAGCCATAAAACTCTCATACACTCTTGTTGGGAATATGATGCAATCTCATCTTGAAACTTTTTAGTTGATACTAACATGATTAAACTTATAATTTAATGAATCTGTACTCTACATCCCTAAAATCCTATTCTTACATACACATTTAAAAATTAATATATATGCCCTCTAAGAACTATCATTACTAAATGGTTCATAGAAGTTTATTTTTAAAATCTTAGTACTAGAAAAAAATCTGGAAATAGGAGATGGTAAGTAAATGACAACATTCATATGAATAAATATAATGTTAAAAAGGCAATATGGGGCTGGGAATGTGAATTAGTGGTAGAGGGCTTGCCTAGCATGCACGAAGCCCTGGGTTTGATTCTTCAGTACCACATAAGCAGAAAAGGCCAGAAATGGCACTGTAGAATGCTAGCCTTGAGCAAAAGAAACTCAGGGATAGAGCCCAGGCCCTGAGTTTAAGCCCCAGGACTGGCAAAAAAAAAGGCAATATAAAACAATAAAATATTATTACACAAGTCAACAGATTTCTCTCAATACAATATATGGGAATAAGATAGGTAGAGTAATAACAATTATAACTAAATTAGTAGATACTATATAATTTCATATGTCTGAATTTCAAAACCAAGCAATCCTAATGACTGATAAGGAAATTAGAGTAACAGAAATGTGAGGGTGGATTTTTTTTTTTTTTTTTTTTTGCCAATCATGGACCTGAACTCTGGGCCTGGGCACTGTCCCTTAGCTCTTCAGCTCAAGGCGAGCGCTCTACCACTTGAGCCACAGCACCACTTCCGGCTTTTTCTGTTTATGTGGTGCTGAGGAATCGAACCCAAGGCCTCATGCATGCAAGGCAAGCACTCTATCACTGAGCCACCTTCCCAGCCCAGTGAGGGTGGATATTATACACAGCAAGAGATAGAAGAGAATTTTATGGAGAAGAGTAAAACATTGAAACATACAGAATAACAATTAGTTAAGCAAGCAGATGCTGTTGGCACATGCTTGTAATTCTAGCTATTCAGAAAGCTGGAATCTGGGATCACTGTTCAAAGCCAGTTCAGGCAGAAAAGTCTGTGATATTTTTATTTCCAAAACCAAGAATCTCAAAAGAAAAAAAGCCAGAAGTAGAGGTATGGTTCACTGTTAAAGTGCCAACCTTGAATTTAAAAGGCCCTGAGTTCAAGCCCAAGTCATGGCAAATACAAAAAATTAGTTAATATTAAATACTTGTATTTTAACTATATATGAATTACTTCAATCAAAAAGAGGGTATTTTCCAGGGATCAAATAAAAAATGACTTGTCCTCAAGATTGTGCTGTTTCAATAGAATGGAAGAAAGACAACCTCTTCAGTAAATGGTGCTGGCAAAATTGGTTAACTACATGTAGAAAACTTAAGCTAGATCCTTATATATCACCCTGCACCAGAATCAACTCCAAATGGATCAAAGACCTTGAACTCAAAGCAGACACTCTGAAAACATTACAGGATGGAATAGGAGAAACCCTAGGTCTCCTTGGCTCAGGCCGAAATTTTCTGAATAGAGACCCAGAAACACAACAAATCAAAGAAAGGTTGGACAAATGGGATTGCATAAAGTTGCAGAGCTTCTACTGGGCAAATGACATAGCTAGCAAGATCAATAGAAAGCTCACGGATTGGGAGAAGATCTTTACTAGCCATACAACGGACAAGGGTCTCATATCTAAAATATACTTGGAACTCAAAAAATTAAACCCCCCAACAACAAATCCTCAAAGAAACAACTGCCCAATAAATAAGTGGGCGAAAGACTTAAAGAGAAACTTCTCTGAAGAGGAAAGAAGGATGGCCAATAGACACATGAAGAAATGTTCAACATCCCTAGCCATAAAAGAAATGCAAATCAAAACAACATTGAGATATCACCTCACTCCAGTTAGAACAGCAAAAATCAAGAACTCTAACAACAACAGATGCTGGAGGGGATGTGGACAGAAAGGAACCTTACTTCATTGTTGGTGGGAATGTAAACTTGTTCAACCACTTTGGAAAGCAGTATGGAGGTTCCTCAAAAGACTTCACATAGAATTCCCCTATGACCCAGCAATCCCACTTTTGGGCATTTACCCAAATGTTTACAAACAAGACCACACTAAAGCTACCAGCACAGCTATGTTTATTGCAGCATTATTTACCATAGCTAAGATCTGGAACCAACCCAGATGCCCCTCAGTAGATGAATGGATCAAGAAAATGGAATTCTATGCCTCCATCAGAAAGAATGACATTGCCCCATTTGTTAGGAAATGGAAAAACTTGGAAAAAATTATATTAAGTGAAGTAAGCCAGGCCCAAAGAAACATAGGTCCCATGGTTTCCCTTATTTGCAATATCTAGTATACGTATGAGTCAAGCAGAAAAGGTCAGATAATGTGATGTCAGGAAAATGAACCCTTAGATGTGTATTTTAATGTTTTTTTCATTCATGCATGTGTTTCTAACGCATTTATAAGATTATTTCTTTGTTGCTTTGTATGTCCCTCCCCCACAGTATAACCCCTGCTTTCACTATATTTGATGTCAGTATAACTTGTGGAGGAGATGGGGAGAAACCAGTTGTTTAAGGATACAGGTGGACCTGTTGCAACAATGAGAAGTACAAGTTGTCATGTCCAAAACAAGCTTTACAACGTCGGTGGGGGGGGGAAAGGGGGGGAAGGAGAAGGATTGGGATTGGGGGGCAGGGGGGAGGCTGGGAAGGGATGTGAAGGGTAAACAAAGGAGGAGGCTGCAATGCTTGGTAAGAAATGTACGCATTATCCTGCCCATGTAATTGTAACTCCTCTGTACAGTATGTTCACAAATAAAATTAAATTAAATTAAAAAAAAAAGATTGTGCTGTTTCTTCAGCATATCCTGTGTTGCAAAATAGATCTCCCACACCTCAGTAAATCAGGTTGAAAGCTCTAGGTGTTGTTTCATTTTCAGGTACTTTCTTTTTAACAGGCACTGATTCCTGTTGATTAATTCCTTAGTTTAGGGTCTTACTTAAATATTTTATATACATTATATATAACCTTTCTATATATTTTATTGTAATGCTACTGTACAGAGGGGTTACAGTTACATGAGCAAGGTAATGAGTCCATTTCCTATTGAACACTGTTACCCCCTCCTTTGTTTTCCCCTACCATCCCTTCCTCCACAACTGGCCAGCTCCTCCCTCCCCCCACCTCCCAAAGCTTTAAAATTTGTTTTCAAGATAGCATCTTGTGCATCTCGTTGTTACAATGGGTCAACCTGTATCTTTGTTTAAGAATTTTGTTATTTCCCTTCCCCTCCCCAAATTAGGGGCACTGGAATCAAATACAGTGAAAACGGGTTATACCATGGGAGAAGAACATACAAAAGAAACAAAAAAATCACATAGTTCATTATAAGTACATTAAAAAGAATATCAAGAAAGATAAAACCACTTGTGTCCCTATCTTGAGGTTCATTTCACTTAGCATCATCTTATATGGTAATATATACATAGCTTTTGACCTCTTTTGCTTGTCCTAGACATACACTAGTTATTGCAGATAAGAGAAACCATAGGATCTATGTTTCTTTGAGTCTGGCTTACTTCACTTAATATATTTTTTCCAGGTCTTTCCATTTCCTAACAAATGGGGAGGTATCATTCTTTCTGATGGAGGCATAGAATTCCATTATATATTTATACATTTTCTTGATCCATCCATCTACTGAGGGACATCTGGGTTGGTTCTGTATCTTAGCTATGGTGAATAATGCTGCTTCAATAAACATAGTTGTACAAGCAGTTTTAGTATGGCCTTGTTTGTGATCGTTTGGATAAATGCCTAAAAGTGGGATTGCTGGGTCACAGGGGAGCTCAATGTGGAGTTATTTGAGGAACCTTCATACTGCTTTCCAAAGTGGTTGAACAAGTTTACACTCCTGCCAACAGTGCAGTAGGGTTGGTTCCTGTTTGGCCACATCCCTCCAAACATCTGTTGTTATTAGATGTCTTGATTATAGCCATTCGGGTGAGGTGGAATCTCAATGTTGCTTTGATTTGCATTTTTTTTATGGCCAGAGAAGTTGAACATTTCTCCATGTGCCTATTGGCCATTCTTACTTCCTCTTTAGAGAAGGTCTTGCTTCCTTATGTGCCTAGGTACTATATTTGGTTTCCCATTGTTGCTAGGGTAACAGGCAAGAGTCACTGCATCCAGCATATCTATCTCACCCTCGCCCTCGGCCCCCTCCCCCCTCTCTCATTCCCTCTTCCTCTCCTTCTTCCTCTCTCCTTCCCTCTCCTCTCCTCATGAAGTAGGCACTGTCCCTAAGCTCCCTTTGCTCTACCCTAGCACTCTGCTACTTAAGCCACAGCTCCACTTCAGTTTTTTCTGTGATTAGTTGGAAATAAGAGTCTCATGGACTTTCTTGCCCCAGCTGGCTTCAAACTGCAATCATCAGATCTCAGTCTTGGTATCTAGGATTACAGACGTGAGCCACCAGCACCTGGCTCAGCATTCCTTTAACAATAGTTTCACAAACTCTTCTGCCCTGATTGGTCTTGAATCACAGCCCTTCCAAGCTCAGTTTTCCAAGTAGCCACCAGTGCTAAGCCCCCACTTTAAAATATTTGAGTTCCCTCTTTAGTCTTTTTCTGTAACTTTTTTTTTTCCAGTCATGGGGCTTGAACTTTGGGCCTGGGTGCTGTCCCTCAGCTCTTCAGCTCAAGGCTAGCACTCTACCACTTGAGCCACAGCACCACTTCTGGCTTTTTTTCTGCTTATGTGATGCTGAAGAATCGAACCCAGGGCCTCATGCATGCAAGGCAAGCACTCTACCATTGAGCCATCTTTCTGTAACTTTTATGATCTCTTATTGGTTTAGAAAGAAAAATTACAATAGTGAACGCTATGTATCTGCAAGTTACCTTTTAACAAATCTTTTTTTAAATTGTGAAAATACCGTACAGAGGGGTTACAATTACATGAGCAAGGTAATGAGTACATTTCTTATCAAGCATTTTTGTTTCCCATTACCGTCCCTTCCCATCTTCCCCCCATCTCGCCCCCCCCCATGCCGAAGTTGTAAAGTTCATTTTTCGACATAACAACATAACATCTCATTGTTGCAATGGGTCCACCTGTATCCATATTTAAACTATTTGTTTTTTCCCTTCCCCTCCACAAATAATACCACCATCAAATACAGTGAAAACAGGGGTTATACCGTGGGGGAGGGACATACAGAGCAACAAAAAAATAATCTTATAAATATGTTAGAAACAATAGCAAGAAAAAAAACCATTTGAGTCCTTATCTTGGAGTTCATTTTACCTAACATCAACTTATTTGACCATTTCTGCTTGGCTCAGACATACACTAGTTATTGCAAATAAGGGAACCCATAGGACCTATGTTTCTTTGGGCCTGGCTTACTTCACTTAATAGAATTTTTTCCAACTCTATGGAGGTTCCTCAAAAGACTCCACGTAGAGCTCCCCTATGACCCAGCAATCCCACTTTTGGGCATTTACCCAAATGATCACAAACAAGACCATATTAAAGATACCAGCACAACTGTGTTTATTGCAGCGTTATTTACTATAGCTAAGATATGGAACCAACCCAGATGTCCCTCAGTGGATGAATGGATCAAGAAAATGTGGTATATATACACAATGGAATTCTATGCCTCCATCAGAAAGAATGACATTGTCCCATTTATTAGGAAATGGAAAGATTTGGCAAATCTCTCTTTTTTGCTACAGTCTTCTCTTTATGTTCACCCCATACCCACTATCATATTCATAGAGTTCATTATCTCATGTCTGTAACCCATATCTCCTAACTACCATTCATTTATATAAACCATCTGAATACCTAAAATTTCTTATCCTCTCTAAAGCTTAACTCAAAAAGTTTAGAATTAGGTCTTTTATGAAAATGTCACTGAGTCCATAATATAACCAACTGACATCTCCCAGGAGTCTCTAGTCTTTATTTTATGTTGTTATAACGGTACATATTTTACTCTACCTTATATTTTAGCTCTATTCCTTTACAAAATATAGTATAAATCCCTGTTATTTTGCCAATCCTGTTATTTTGCACATATCATTTGCTAAATTCATTTTGAATTGAATTGGATTTGTTGGTGAATTCACCTATTAATTTTTTTCTAGTATTTCCTTTAATCTGCCCCTACCTCAATTGTCTCTATTTCTTCACCTCCCCTCTCTTTTTAATCTTTTTTTTTGTGCCAATTCCAGAGCTTGAATTCAAGGTCTGTGAGCTTTTGGGCTCAACAGTAGCATTCTATTACTTGAACAACAGCTCCATTTCTGGCTTAATTGGAGATGATTCTTACAGATTCCCTGTGCTGGCTTCAAACTGTGATACTCAGATCTCATCCTCTTGATTATCTACGATTACAGATGTGAACCACTGGAACATGGCTAATAGCCTCTACTTTCTAAAAGAAATTAATATTAGTATTATGGGCACGGCAGTGTGGGCATGTAATCCCATGGCATGTAATCCCATCTATGCAGGAATGATCACAGTCTAGGGTTGATCCCAGACCTTAAGCAAGGAGACTTTATTTGGAAAATAACCAAAAGCAAACTGGGCTGAAGGCCTGAATAAAGCGGTAGAGTACTTTCTTGAAACTTTGAATTGAAAACCTTAATATTATCAAAAAAAGAGGAAAAAGAGAAATTAATTTCATTTTTGAGGGTCCTATTTTTCACAACAAAAACAATGGAAAGTCCCAGGAAATTCTAGTGCTTGCTAAAGCTGGTCATTTAAAATGTTACATCAATTATAAGAAGAAAATTCTCATGGAAGCCAAAATATGGAAGGGACCTCAAGTAGTGGAGCTGGCCCAAAAGACGAAAGATATTGCTGAGACAAGAGGAGATTATAGACAATGAACAATTCCCGCCCCAAGATTGTCATTATTTTTGTGCAAGTTGGTAACAAACTGATCATATCTATAAACTTTTTGTTTTGTCTCTCCTAATATCAACCTTACACAAAGAAAACTGTATAATTAAAACCAAATAGAGGATGAAAATTAAATTAATATAATTAAACAATTAAAACTATGACCGAAGTTAGATGGAAAACTTGCAGTGTTTCTTATTTTGTCTAAGTCTGCTTTTTTTTTTTTTTTAAGAAACTACAGGAACATCTATCTGAAAAAATTTCTGAAAAACCCAACAATATGAAAAAGAAAATGTTCATACTACTGGTATCATAAAATGGATTTGGATTAGAAAAATATAAAAAGCTGATTTCCTATGGATATATGGAAATCTTTTGGCAATGAATTTTGATTGAAATAACTATTTTATTATGTTTAACACTTTTTAAAGCTTAGTAATGTAAAAAAAAACTGGTATTGTTTTTAGTCTGAACTTCTGCACAAGGTACACATGGAAATTTAAGTAAGAAAGAGTGCAAAAATATCTAATATAAATATGTATTCATCCTGTATTTTAGGGAGACAAAATAGTCTTTAAAAATATAGGTTGTACTCCAGTTAGAACAGCAAAAATCAAGAACTCTAACAACAACAGATGCTGGAGGGGATGTGGACAGAAAGGAACCTTACTTCATTGTTGGTGGGAATGTAAACTTGTTCAACCACTTTGGAAAGCAGTATGGAGGTTCCTCAAAAGACTTCACATAGATCTCCCCTATGATCCAGCAATCGCACTTTTGAGCATTTACCCAAATGTATACAAACAAGACCACACTAAAGCTACCAGCACAACTATGTTTATTGCAGCGTTATTTACCATAGCAAAGATATGGAACCAACCCAGAAGCCCCTCAGTAGATGAATGGATCAAGAAAATGTGGTATATATACACAATGGAATTCTATGCCTCCATCAGAAAGAATGACATTGCCCCATTTGTTAGGAAATGGAAAGGCTTGGAAAAAATTATATTAAGTGAAGTAAGCCAGGCCCAAAGAAGCATAGGTCCCATGGTTTCCCTTATTTGCAATATCTAGTATAGGTATGAGTCAAGCGGAAAAGGTCAGATAATGTGATGTTAGGAAAATGAACCCTTAAATATGTATTTTAATGTTTTCGTTTCTTTCATGCATGTGTTTCTAACGCATTTATAAGATTATTTCTTTGTTGCTTTGTATGTCCCTCCCCCACAGTGTAACCCCCGCTTTCACTTTATTTGATGTCAGTATATCATGTGGAGGAGATGGGGACAAACAAGTCATTTAAGGATTCAGGTGGACCTGTTGCAACAAGGAGAATTACAAAATGTCATGTCAAAGCAAGCTTTACAATGTCGGTGTGGGGGGGGGGAGGGGGGAGGCTGGGAAGGGAGGTGAAGGGTAAACAAAGGAAGAGGCTGCAATGCTTGGTAAGAAATGTATGCATTATCCTGCCAATGTAATTGTAACCCCTCTGTACAGTATGCTCTCAAATAAAATAAAATAAAATTAAATATATATATATATAGGTTGTTAATACCTTTTTTTTTTTAGATGCCTAGTGGGGGTTTTTTGTTTTTTTGTTTTTTTGTTTTTGTTTTTGTTTTTGGCTATCACTTAATTTACCCTAAGTCTCTTTTATATTTGAGACTAAAGTATAGCTTGAAGGAAATGAATTCAACATGATTTAACATAGAAGAAGAAACTACTACCTGATTTGATGTAGAAAGACAAAAGGAAAAGGCCTTTCCTTCAGGTTCTGTGTTCTTAGGGCATTTTACAGAAAGTGCTTTGCATCATATTACTTATGTCCAGAAGATTGCATTATATGAACAATCTTCACAGGACATTAGTTTTAGAAAATTCTATGTTTTCAGATTTATGTTTTGATTCAATGTGCATTGTTACATGTAGGCCAACTAAAGACTTTTGTATAACACTTCTATTCAGTTTCTTCAGTTTCTTTGTATCTGTTAATTGAATTGAGAACACTAAAGGAATTTCTATCCACTTTATTTGACACAGTTTTTCTTCATTATGTATTGGTATGTTTGGTAGAAAGATTATAAGATTGTAAGGCCTACCAAAGTTACATATTTGAGAATTCCCTCCAGTAAATCATACATGATTTCGAAGGGAACCAGAAAAAGTAAACACTTTTTTGTTTTCCTTACAAAAATAGGATGTTTCTGCAGTGTGGATACATTGATGAATTTAAATGGTATTCAAAAATTGAAGCCAGTCTCATTTTGCTCATATCCATGGTTTTTCTCTCCACTATGAATCCTTTCATGATCTTGAGGGGAACTAGAATGAATAAATGCTTCATTGTGTTTTTTATTATACTTTAATTTTATTTTTAAAAATTTCTATTATAAAGGTGATGAACAGAGGGGTTACAGTTACCTAAGTAAGGCGATGAGTAAATTTCTTTTTGAACAGTGTGAACTCATCCCTTCTTCTCTCCCACTTGCACCCCTGATTTCCCTCCTCCCCCGCCCAAGGAGTAAAGTTCATTTCCAACATAGTGTCTAGTGAGTATCATTGTTGTATTGGTTCACCCGTTGTCCCACCATTTCTGTGATTCTCCTTCCCTTTCCCAAATCAGATAAACTAATATACAAAATGTACAGAAATAAAAAACAGTGACAGCAGGAAATAAACCAAAGGAGAAAAAAAGAAAAAATGAATAACTTAGAGCAGTGCAATAACATACTTCTTGTTTCCATCATTGGGGTTCATTTTTATAAGCATCATTTTTTATGGTCATTTGCAAATAACTATTGAGCTATTGTGTCCCTCTGCTTAGAATAACTTCAACATATTCTAGTTATTACAAATGTTTCTTTGGGTCTGGCTGACTTCACTTAATATGATTTTTTTCCAAGTCTGTCCATTTCCTTATGAATGGGGCAATGTCCTTCTTTCTGATGGAAGACTGGAAGCACAGAATTCCATTGTGTATGTATACCATGATTTTGAGCCATTCATCAACTACAGTGCATCTGGGTTGATTCCATATTTTAGCAATGGTAAGTAATACTGCAATGAACATGGTTCTGCTGGTGGCTTTAGTAGAGTTAGAAGTTTGGTATTGATATTCTCCAGCACTGTTTTTAAGGCATGACATAGCTCATTCCAGGCTCTGCCTGCTTTTATGGTCTCTGCTAAGAAATCTGTAGTTATCTCGATTAATTTTCCTTTAGAGGTAATTGATCTTTTCTCCCTGACAGCTTTAAGGATCCTTTCCTTGGTCTTATTAATCCTATGTGTATTACAATGTGGCAGTGGAATGGCTTGTTCTGGTCTAGCCTATCTGGAGTTTTAAAGGCTTCTTGTATCTGAATGGGCCTATTGTTTTGAATGTTCTGGAAAATCTCTGATAGAATTCAGCTGTATTTCCTAACCCTTCTCTCTCCCTCCCTCAATAACTATTAGTCTTAAATTAAATCCTCTGATTGAGTCTTAGAGTTCTTTTTATTATTATTATATACATCCATTTATTTATTGTAAAGGTACTGTACAGAGGGGTTACAGTTACATGAGCAAGGCAATGCCTCCATTTCTTATCAAGCATTGTTGCCCCCTCCTTTGTTTTTTCTCCTACCATTCCTTTCCTCCTCACCTTCTCCCTCCCTCCACAAAGTTGTAAAGTTTGTTTTCAACATAATGTCTTGTACAATGGGCCATCCTATATCCTTATTTCAGCAATTTGTTATTTCCCTTCCCCTCCCCAAATTAGAAAAATGTATATAGAAGATGCAGGACACTGGAATTAAATACAGTGACAACAAGGGTTATACCATGGAGGAAGAACATACAAAAGAAAAAAAAATCACATAGTACATTATAAGTACATTAAAAAGAACAGCAAGAAAGATAAAATCTCTTGTGTCCCTATCTTGGGTTCTTTTTTATTTATATTAATTAATTTATTTTTAAGTTATTGCATAGGGGATTACATTTACATAAGTAAGGTAATAAGTGCATTTCTCTTTAAACACTGTTATGTCTTACCTTGTTTTCTCCCACTTAACATTTCCACCCCTTCCACTCACATGTTGCAAAGTTCATTTCCAACATAGTGTCTAGTGAGTTTCATTGTTGCACTAGTTCATCCTCTGACCTGCTGTTTTTGTGATTCCCTTTCCCATCAGATAAGCTTATATACAAGACAAAGGGTGCAGAAAACTAAAACAAAGAAAAATAGAAATAATTACAGACAGGACTTAATAAGAACCTCTTGTTTACAACGCATGGACTTCATTTTGATATGCTTCATTATATATGGTCCTATGCATTTAGTGATTGGGCTATTGTGATCCCCTGCTAAGAATATCATAGACATATTCTAGTTATTACAAATGAGGGAAACTATACAACCTACTTTTCTTTGGGCCTGGCTTGCTTCACTCAGTATAATTTTTCCAGGTCTTTCTATTTCCTTATGAATGGGCAATGTCATTCTTTCTGATGGAAGCACAGAATTCCATTGTGTATATATGCCACATCATATATGAGGGGCATCTGGGTTGGTTCCATATTTTAGCCATGTTAAATAATGCTGAAATGAACATGGTTGTGCTGGTAGCTTTAGTATGGCCTTGGTGATGGTCATTTAGGTAAATGTCAAGGAGTGGCATTGTTGGTTCACAAGGGATTTCTATGTTTAGTTTTTCAAGGAACCTCCATACTGCTTTCCAGAGTGACTGAACAAGTTTCAATTCCCACCAATCGTGTAGTAGTGGGACAATATCTTCATTATCCATACAAAGGACAAGGGCCTCAGATCTAAAATATACTTAGAGCTCAAAAAATTAAATCTCCCCAAAGGACATGCTCAAAGAAACAACTACTGCATTAACAATTGGACTAAAGACTTAAAGAGAGACTTCTCTGAAGAGGGAATAAGAACAGCCAATAAATACATGGAGAAATGCTCAACTTCTCTGGCCATAAAAGAAATGCAAATCAAAACATTGAGATTCTATATTACCCCAATTAGAATGCCCATTATCAAGAAATCTAATAACAGAGGCTGGCTGGGATGTCTTGAAGTTCTTGTGAGAATATATTTTGTTTCTTGCATTTCTTCTGAATAGTTCTCTGTTCTTTCTGTATAAAATCTAGACTATCTTTCATTTCAGAGATTTTATCTCCTCCATCTAATCTTCTGTCAAGGTTTTCTCCTGTGTTTCTTTATTTCCTGCCTTCTAATTGGTCATTTTTGATGGCTCCAATTTCTTCATTGAAGCTTTGTTTTATATATTATATGGAATACTTCATTGATTTTCAGGGTCTTCTCTCATATCCTTTAGCTGAGTGACTATTTTTTCATTGGACTCCCTTTTCTTCTCTTGGAATTCATTCAATTTTCTGTTTGTGGATTCCATGAATTCCTCAGTTAAAATTTGGTTAGCCTCATCTTATTTAGGCATAGCCATGTGCAGGCTTTCAACCTTTTCATTCAATGTATTTACCAGTAGTGTTTTTAAAGCATTTTAAGAACTAAGTCTTCCATTGACTACATCATTGCCTGTTTTTTGAGTGGAGTTGAGGTTTCATAGCTTGTCATGTTTCTTTTGTTTCTAGGGTTTATTCCTGCCCAATTGGAAACAAAAGCAAATCTAATGCCAAAAAAGAATGCAATTTTAAGACAAAAACCAACCAAGAACCCTGTAATTACACAGAGTTTCAAAATCATAGATAAGTATTCCCCTATCTACCTTTCTTTTTCTTTGCTTATTGTGGTTCAGAATTGCAGATTATATATAGTTATAGCTACTGAACATATCTGCTGTGTGTGAAACAAAACAATATAAACCAAAAGGATAAGAGATTGAGCCACTTAGACACATTCAAAAGGTTAAAAAATACAATCTAACTCACAATGAGGAATCAACAGAAAAGAAAACAGAGAAAGCGGTAAGGAACAGAATTAAAGGAAAACTGGTTAAAGCGAAATTAAAAGAAAAATTAAGAGATATAGTGAAAAATAGAGTGAGGAGCAAGTAATAATAGAAGAATATAGAAAAGGAACAGAAGAGAAGGAAGATGACTAAGACCTAGATTCAAAAAAATTTTTAAGTAAACAGTATATATATGATATTAATAAATTAAAATTTCTATGACTGATATAAAAAATAGAAAATTAATCTAAATATAGAGTGAATTAAGTGTACACATAATTAAAGAGGGCTAGTAATTACTGTAGACTGTATATCTAGGCCTAAACAAAATAGCAATGATGAAAGAAAAAGCTAATTAAAATTTGAAAAATTAAAAAATAATTTTTTTAAAAAGAGAGGGGAAAGAATTCTTTTTTTTAATTGTGAAAATACTGTGCAGAGGGGTTACAATTACATGGGCAAGATAATTAGTACATTTCTTATCAAACATTGTAGCCTCCTCCTTTGTTTCCCCTTCCCATCCCTTCCCATACTCTCCCCACCCCCCCCCCCCACCCAATCCTCCCCGGGCCTCCCCTCCACCCCCGCACCAAAGTTGTGAAGTTCGTTTTCAACATAACGACTTGTACATCTCATTGTTGCAATGGGTCCACCTGTATCCCTATTTAAACAATTTGTTTTTCCCCTTCCCCTCCACAAATTATACCGACATCAAATACAGTGAAAGCAGGGGTTATGCTGTGGGGGAGGGACATACAAAGCAACAAAGAAATAATCTTATAAGTGTGTTAGAAACAATAGCATGAAAGAAAAAAACATTTGAATACATATCTTAGGGTTCATTTCCCTAACATCAACTTATCTGATCTTTTCTGCTTGACTCAGACATATACTAGATATTGCAAATAAGGGAAACCATGGGACCTATGTTTCTTTGGGCCTGGCTTACTTCACTTAATATAATTTTTTCCAAGCCTTTCCATTTCCTAACAAATGGGCAATGTCATTCTTCCTGATGGAGGCATAGAATTCCATTGTGTATATATACCACAATTTCTTGATCCATTCATCTACTAAGGTTGGTTCCATATCTTAGCTATAGTAAATAATGCTGCAATAAACATAGTCGTGTAAACATTTGGATAGATGCCCAAAAGTGGGATTGCTGGGTCATAGGGGAGCTCTATGTGGAGTCTCTTGAGGAACCTCCATACTACTTTCCAAAGTGGTTGAACAAGTTTACACTCCCACCAACAATGCAGTAAGGTTCCCTTCTGTCCACTTTGAGGGGAAAGAAATCTTGAATTTCTTTGAGAGACCTTGTATCTCCCAGATGTCTGCTATCAGTCTCTTGATTGAGCCTTTGATTTCCTTATAGTGTCATCTTTCCTTAAAGTTTAGTTGGATTCAGAAGTCTTCCTGATGGGTGTTATGTACATTCCCACACTCAGGCTTGTCTGAACCTAACATATAACTCAAAGTGAACAGATGAATTCTTAAGTCAGTTTCTTTGAGAGAGCAGAAAATAGTTGTGCCTTACAAACTTGGAGACTTGGTACCTCTCCTCCCAACCTAACAGAGAGAAAGGAGATTTGCTTGGTGCTGTTTTCTGTCCCTTAGAATCTCTGCAAGCAGCTTGAGTACCGTCAGGCCTGTAGGGTAGGTGGAATCAGTGGCTTTTTCCTGGAGGGGCTATCTCCTGACACTCTCCTTTTAGTCCACCCTGGAACCAACCTCAGTTTTTGTGTCCTATATAGTTTTGTTGTTTTTTTTTTCCAGTGAGATTTTTAGAGACTTGGTTTTGTAATTCCAGTGTGCTCAGCTAGCTGCAAGTAGAGCTACAGAACTTGCCTTTGAGTGCAGAACTTCTCTTTGTTCTGTGCTGAGAGGCAGGGCTGCTTCTCTGAGCCTTCCTTCCCCTGGGTGGAATTTTTTATTTTCTGCCAGAGAGGGGCAGTACAAGGGTAAAGATTCCTTTACCCTCTTTTAAAATGTTACCATTTCTCCTGTTCTTGTTACTGGCTACCTATATTCTGGCAGACTCTTATACCTGGATCAAGGATAGAGTTCTTCTTGGGTAGGGGAAAGGGTTTCCTTCCGGTTGGCTTTCTCTGGTAGGTTTTCTCTGGTCTTTTTTGGACACTTAACAAGTTTTCAGACCATCTGTGATGTGATGGTGTAACGAAGTGTCTCTGCATCCAACTGTGGCTGGCTGAGATGTAGAATCCTGTTCCTACTTTTACGCTTATGCTGGAGGTGAGTAGAAAGCCCCCACACACGTTGTCTCTGCTAGTTTTATCACAGCTCTGCTGGTGGCCATTGCCACCACCTCTATCACTGTCTGCAGGTGCTTAACTTGGTCTTCTTAAGCAGGTTGCTTATAATTTTCTTCTTCTTTGTCCTTGTATAATTATAGCTTACTTGGTGTGACTCTCTAGACATGAATAATTTGGTGGGATCCTCTGCTTCTTTGGAGAGAGCTCTGTTGGTCCTTTGTTAATTTTCCCTGTCATATTTCCTCACCATATTTTTCGTGGTACTGCAGATTGTATAAGCTGGTACCTCATATGTGCCAGGCAGGCATTCTATGACTTGAACCATAACCCAATTTCCAATCACATTTTTTACATACAGTTCCCTTCAATGTGATTTTATTTCCTGTATGACAAATGAAATAGAATAGCCAAAGCCTTTAATACAAACTTCAAATTTGTTATCACGTGTCTTTGAATGTATCCCAGAGTCAATCATATAGATATCCCACATTACTTTCACAATTCTTTAGTGAATTCTTGAACATCACTTGTGACTCCTGAAGGTTTTCCTCTATCCGTTACATGTATGTGGTTTCATTCCAGTATGAATTTTTCATGCTTCAGAAAGCATGATATAAGATATAATATACATACAGATATAGATATAAGTGAAGAAATATTTTCCAACATTACTTACATTCATATGGCTTTTCTCCAATATTTCCAGTATTCCTATGTTTAGGGACCAGTCTGAACTCTGAGGGACACATTTAGAGATGGATTACTAATGAGAATTTGTCCATACTCAGCTTTCGCTCCAATCTTTTTCTAGGAGAATTTTCCTTGTTTAAAAATAGGATTTGAAATCCAGCTGTATATTTTTCAACAGTCAGTTTCTTCCTTATATTTATATTTTCCCTGCTACTTGACTTGTCAGATTTCTTCTGGAGTTTTTGACGTCACCAACAATGTTCTAGTCTCCATCGTTTTCCTAAAGAAGCGTCATTACATCTTGTGGAGCTTATGTATACAGAAGCTTCTGGGTCTCACTCCTCCAATGGTGAAGTTTGCAGTCACACCCTCCAGGTCGCTGACTATATTTCTCAGTTTCTGGGGTCTCATAGAATCCTCTACATGGCTAGAGAAATCAGTGGGAGTTATGGAGTAAAGGAAGCTAATCCTCCTGTGATCTCTTTCTACAGCTAAGTCAGAGTATGGTAGCATCAGAAAGAAAGATCATGCACTACAGAGATCAAAAGCAAGGCCAGGACCTTTCTTCTCACCACTTTCAAAGCAGGGTCACCAATTTGGAAGACAGATTGTCATGATAAATATTAAGATTTGACCTTACACTGTGGCAATTGTTCTTTTACATATTTATCTACTTTGTAAAATTATTTCCATAATAAAACTTGTACATGACTACATATAGGAGCTTTACTAATATTTACCCAAATCTGGGGGCAAACAACATGTTCTACCATAGATAAATAAATAACCACTGCTATCCATTTAAGGGATATTGTTCAGATACAGAAGGAAATGATCTGTCTGTCAAGGAGTTTAGGGAGGGAATTTAGCAAGAAACAAAAGGGGGTGTTATCATGTTATTTTGTGTGATAACACATTTGTAAAAGTTATAGATTGTCAAAGTAAAGAATTTTACTACATAAATAATAAAATTTAATGTATGAAAATTTGAAAAGTAACAACAAAAAAGCATTAAGGGGCTAGTGATCCTGGATGGAATGCAGAATAACTTAATCTGAGCAAATGTACAAATGGATGAAGCAACCTCACCTAAAAAGGGTGTGTTGTGTCTGAAAGAATGAAGATAAGAAGAATAAATCCAAAGGGATAGTTTATGGTGTCATGTATTTTAATTGCCAACATTTCTTCACTCAGTGTAATAGGACAGCAATGAGGATACCAATATTTAACAAATGTATATGGGAACTCAAGTAAGTAGATGACAAATGATATTTACAGATGAAAGCAGATACAAAATAACCAAGGACAAGTGAACAATACTTGTGATAATGGAATTGACTTTGAAATACTAGTTCTTAATAAATATATAAATGATCATAAGTAAATAAATGTATGCATGCCTAATGACATATACAAGTGGTATATATCTTAGTATATTCATATACCTACTTCCTTTCTTTATAGACTAAGTTGACCTAAAACCAATGATACTTCAGTATCACAGAAATGAACAAACCTAATACAAAATCTTGGGGGGTTTGTTTTTTAGTATTTTTATTGTAATGATACTGTACAGAGGGGTTATAGTTACATGAGTAAGGTAATGAGTACAATTCCTATCAAGCATTGTTACCTCCTCCTTCTTTCTTTTTCACTCAAAGGAAGTAGGGCTTCTTGGAGAAATTACTAAGTTTAGAAATAGGAATAGAATGTGGAAATGTACAAGATAGCCTTGAGCATTTTGTGCCAGAATGTATGACATTATGAAGGACAATAACAACAACAACAAATACAGTGAAAATGCCTCCAGTGACCAAGGCTAGATCTATAAAAGAGGTGAAATAAATGATGTCTTTGGATTTTAATCTAAGATGTATAATAAATATTTGTGAGTTCGTATAAAGACATTTGTAAATAAATAATTGGTGGAAGAGGTACATATATCCTATGCGGAAGCAATCAAACACTTGGTCTTCAAAGAAGTGAAGCATAAATTCCTATTCTTGATTTAATCTGTGCATAATGATCACCTTCCAACAAACGTAGTATGGAAAGAGAACAAAACTAATAACTTCACAGTAGAGAAACCTGACCAACAAAAGATAAGTCATGCTGGTAAGTGTATGTCCATAACATTGGATATTAAGCATGAAACCTCCCGTAGGTGCTCTCTTCCCCAAAGTTTAGACAGGAACCTTAAACAGAAAGGAAATAAATTCAACACATGTAAATACAATATTATTTTACACAATTCCTCACCAGTTTTCTTCAAAAGGCCTCAGAGTCACCAAAAATGAGGCTATACTGAAAAAGAGTCAAGTTCCCTAAGGACAGGAAGAATAAATGTTATTTGATGTGAGACACTAGAACACCATCCCATTAGCTACCAATTTAAAATGTCTGTGACATGTGGACAATGTATTACTATTGAGAATTGAAACAAATGTAATAATTCTGATCACAGAAGTAATAGCCAGGGTACTATCTTCACAACATTTCTATGAATTAAAAATGTTATTTGAAAAAATACTTGTTTGAAATTCATTTGCAGATCATTTGTTCTAATGCTTCTCTAAATATATCATATCCAACTGGCTGCTGAGTATATTATTAAGAATGACATGAGCCATGTATGGAACCTGCCTTCTAAGAAACTTCAACACTCATAAAGGAAATTACAAACTTCTAGATGAGTGTATAGTAACAGTGTTTCCAAAATGATCATGAATACATGAAACTGCAAGAATTCATGTTTTGTGAAAAATTCTTATTGTCTTCTTTAAGTAGTTGTACAAAGGGGATACAGAAACAGAAATTTATTCATGTACATTGCCTAAGGCATACATTTGATACTGACATACTTCAAACTTTTGACTGTATTCCTGTGCTCTTTCCATTTTACTCTTTATTTATTTATTCATTCATTCATTCATTTAATTTTACTATTGGTAACAAGGCTTGACTTCAGAGCTTTATACTCTTTCTTGGCTTTCTTGTTCATAACTGGTATTCTGCCACTTCAGCCACACTGCTAGGGTAGCATTTTGCTACACAAAATTTTCCTGACTAGTTAGGATTACAGGTATGAGACACTGGTACCTGAATGGTTTCTTTTTTATTGAAGCAACTGCTGAAGCAACTTCTTTCTAAACCAATCTTCCTAGCTTGATGGCAAAGGAAAATAACTTCCTCTAATGATATCTAAGACAAATAGGAGATTTGCATGGCCTTACAGAAATTCTGGAAAAACAAAAATTGGTCTAGATTTTTAAGAGAATCATGCTGCCGACAATAAGGAGATTTAAAAAATTGTTTGTGGAAACATTTATAAGATTATTTCTTTGTTGCTTTGTATGTCCTTCCCCCACGGTATAACCACTGCTTTCAATGTATTTGATGTTGTTATAATTTGTGGAGGGGAAGGAGAAAAACAAATCGTTTAAATAGGGATACAGGTGGACCCATTGCAACAATGAGATGTACAAGTCATTATGTCGAAAACGATCTTTACAACTTTGGTGGGGGGTGGGAAGGGTTGGGTGAGGGGAGAGGATGGGATGGGAAGGGGAAACAAAGGAGGAGGCTACAATGCTTGATAAGAAATGTACTCATTATCTTGCCCATGAAATTGTAACCCCTCTGTACAGTATTTTCACAATAAAAAATAAATGTTTGTGGTTCTAATGTTTTTTTTCTCTCTTTTGTCACTGATTTCTGTACCCTTTGACTTGTATATAAGTTTATCTGATTTGGGGAAGGGAAAGGGAAGCACAGAAATAGTGGGACAAAAGGCAAGCCAATTCAGCAGTGATACTCACTAGACACTATGCTGAAAATGAGCTTTACAACTGGGTTAGGAGGGAGGTCACAAAGGGAAAAAACTGAGAGAAAATGAGGGAGAGGGTGACACTGACTTACGTAACTGTGACCTCTCTGTCCTTCACCTTTACAATAATGTTTAAGTAAAAGCTAGATTAAAAGTAGTTCATTATTCAGAACAGTATCAGCCCCAATTTGTTTGAGACAATTGCCAGTACCAATGCTCCCTCATTGCTGTGCATTTGTATTGTAAGTGAGAAACAAATGTCATAAAGGAAAAAGGTTGTCTTGTATCACAGAGCCAACATTACAGCTCTGAAATGCATACACATTTGTCTATTTCAAGCCTGCTTTTCTTTCTGTCACATTGCATCTTGTACCACTTATGATTAATATTTTTTTTAAATTTCCTGTTGCTCACTCTAAGAAGTCCCTTACATATATGCTGTCTATTCCAGCGAAACAATTTAGATATTAAGGAAAATATGAATTAGAATCAGATATTATGAGATTTGATACCCTTGAGTTATCTGTACACCTTTTTGATGTTGTCATAAGCCATAATGAAGTGGTTATTGGTAGGCAAGGACTTCTGGTTTTTTATGTTCAGAGTAACCTAGACCTTGATCAGCTATGAAACATGCTGATAGAACCAAAGAGAAAAATGTGTGGGATTTCAAGTAAAGGAGTTCTATGTATTCTAGTTATTGAAGAGATAGTATCTTAAGCTTGAAGAATATTTGTGTAGGGGTATGTGTGTACCATGCAGAGGATTGATTGATCTCAGGGTCTCGGCTTTTTCACTCAAGGCTGGTGCTCTACTACTTGAACAACACTTCCATTTCTGGCTTTTTGCTAGTTAATTGGAGATAAAATTTCACAATATTTTCTTCCTGCACTGGCTTAGAACCATGATCCTTAGATCTCAGCCTCCGGAGTAGCTCCTGGCATCAAAGATGTTCAAAGATGGGGAATCTGGCTTGCTGTAGTGACAAAGGGAGATTTATTGTCATGGCCTCCAGTGCTTTCTTTGAGGGACTTTATGGTAGGTACATGGAGTGGTGAGCAGAGCTAAATTCTTACACTCATTAAGTACACATTCTTGGGGATGATGGTAAACATGTTGCCTATCTTAGGAACACACAAAATTTGTCATTCTATAGCTATCTGGCCCATATATTTGATGCCATCTTTTTTCAGATACTAGGCTTCAGTTCTCTATCATTCCACTTGATAGATTAAAAATGATTATTTTCTTATATGACTCAAAAAAATAATTATTTCCTTCTATAACTTATGTAGGGATTTGGTTCCATCTCAAAGATACAGTTTATGGTTAATCAAATATAGCTAACATAGAGCTATATAGGTTTAGAGAACCTGAAGACCTCTAGGGGATTCTTAATTTCCTCTTGTTAAAAATACCAATTTTTGCTTGGCTGCAATTCAAAACCATACACATTTTTCATGTGGTGTTTTCTAAGTCCTAATGTATTATTTGGGGTGGTTTTTTTTGGAAAGTGCAAATATCTAGTATCCTTTAAGAACATTTTCAATTTTCTAAGGCGGTGTTTAGTGTTATTTCATAAAGGCAATTAACGGTCCAGCCATACTAAAATAAAATTTAAATGTTTCAGCAAAAACTCGTAAGTTTTAATTTAAACAGATTTTTAAAGTGGGAAAGGATAAATTGTTCTTGCCTGAAAAAAATCCTTACCTGACATTTTCTGTGAAACGATAATTTTTGTAATTGATAACATCAAAATAGAAGAAACCAACTGAAGAAGAGGACATAACTCTCTGAGTGGGTCTGAGACTGTGGAAGAAAAGAAAAGCATACATAATATAGCATAGCTTAAGCCTTTCTTAACAGGGGAAATTTTAAGGATGATTTCTGGAGACTTTCATAGGATTCCAAAGGTACCAATAGCAGTCTGTAAAATAATACTATAATATTTCATTCTTGTAGAGAACTTTTTAAAAGTCTGTACTAAAGTCAGAACAAGCTCAAGGTCACTGCTAACCTTGGGCTTCCTACAGCATTGTATTTTTCCATGAAGCTTAAGGAAAAACACAGATTTAAAAAAGAACAGGCCAAGAAAACTTGATCTTTCACTCCCAAGTATTTCTTTGCACTTGCAGTGTTTATCAGCAAAGCTCTGTTTCTTTTCAGCAGAAAATTTGACACACGGGCTCCATAGATCTTCATTCATATTTTGTTTTAATTATGATGTTTATAGTGTACAATCATTCCCTTTACTTATAAATAGTCTTTTAAAGGAAATAAAAGTCTGACAAAGTTTGGATTGCATTGCAATTTTAGTATTAATGGCAACCTCAAATATTTGCTCCTTCTGCTGTGTTAACCCTTCAGGCACAGATTCTAAGATCACAGTGGCTGTTAGTCACCAGCTTTCCCTCACATTCAAATCATACTAAGATTGAAAAGTTTAAAGAGAACCTCCTTTTGGTTTAAACTCTTGGGTCCACATTGTGTTTCTGTCATAGGCATGATGGTAAGAAAGACTAATTAAAAGTCCAATGAATGTGCCAGGGTTAAAATCACAGGCTCTGCTCATTAACAGTCGTTTACCTAAGGATATGTCCAAAGAATTCTTTTAAAGTCTGAGAAGAACAAAAACTTGCAGTTTGGGGGAGGGAGGAATAAGTTGAGAGAACCATTTATAAATATTTTATATTAGAAGTATGATTTTGTTTTAATTCAGTGATGTCATCCATAGAAGAATCCAGTTAATTAAGTAGAAGTTCAAATACTGATTTTTTTTTCCACATGTGCTTGTGTATATATTTGGGTGTATGTTTTAAAGGAGGGCTCTCCTCCTGAAATCCAAAGAATAGAAAAAGAAATAGGAAGAAAAAACTCAGAACCATTTTGTTAATTGTCTTTTTTTCCCCCTGCTGTTTCCATGGTAATACTGCCTGCCAGATTTCTCTGCAGAGTGACAGTCCAACAATTCTCACACACACCCTTTCAAGCACAATGAATGGCCGTGAAAGAGGCCGAACAGGCACCATTCAGGAAACATGTGATATCTCCTCAATGCACTACCTTTCATCCACATTTTCCAAATTGCAGTTAATTTAATTCTAAACAAATAGCTAAGGGGTACAAATGAGGATTAGAAGGAAAAGAACATCTTGAGCTCTAATGGGGATGGTTTGTGTGAAGGACAATGCAGTACTTTCTTCTGTTGCCAAGAAGGCTGGATGTGAAGATGTCTTTCCCCTCTCCATCTGAGGCCTTCATTTAGACTCTATATCAACAGTCAAAACCATGGTAGAAAATTTCTTGGCAAAACAGAGTTTATGTAGATATTGGCTTCCCATGTGGAAACATACTGGATACAGTATGAACTTATTTCATTTATTATGTAATAAAATATAACATCAGACTTACACTGACATCTAAGAACTCCCAGTTTTATATGGTTCCATTTTCCCTTTCCTTTTTTAAACTTTCAGAGTCTAAGCAAAGAAACTGTAATGCTATACAGTTTTAGGCAGTCTACTACTGTTGAAATGTGACTTCTGAGTTTAAATGTCAGTAATGTAAGCCATTGTCAATTGAAAATTAAAAAGAGAATAAGAAATGGTAAAATGAGACCTTACAAATGACTTGAATTATTTAGTTGAAATAATCATGAATTCAATCTGCCATGTTCAAGTAATTATTTTAAGTAAATGCCTCAGAATACTCAGGAAAACTCATGTTTAAATTGATATTCCTAATAGTTTAAACTTCGATCTAGTGCTTCTTATTTCATTAGTATGCTTTTCATGTGTTGCAGTATGTTGAATAATTAGGTGAGTGGGGTATAATAATCACATAACAAACTCAAGACTTCATATTTAATCATATATTTGCCTCTAAGCTATCTGTGTCTTCTTTTATATTAAGTTTCCAAGAAACCGTTCTTACATATATTTACTGTTATCAGAAAAAAGAAGCCTAATGAACCTAATCATTGTATGACACCTAATATAGATAACAATAGATCATTTCTGTATGAAACATGAACACACCTATACATTTATCTTCAACAGTGAATTCTACTATGATGATTATATAATAGGCTTTTAATCCTATTATTGAGTTATTTGAGAAGAGCCACATTTGTCTATACTTTCTTACTGTAGTACTTCCAGAAGATCCACTTTCCTTTCCTTTGATTCGTCAGCTCTTAAATCAGACTTTGGATTTGGATGGATTACTTCTAGGAAATTGACCCCAGAAATCAGAAATTGACCCCAATTCTCCGGACATTTCAATGTCACCCAAATCCTATATTGGATTTTGGCAAATACATCATTTTTTCTACCTCTTTATTGTAATGTTGGGATCCTTAGGGTTGACAACCTACAGCGGGTGAAATACACAGGCCAGAAGACTGTTTTCATTATGTCTGGAAGGCAGTATCAGATGCTTGTTTTTTAAAAAGGCTATGTCTAATCTGGTGATGGGGGGGGGGGGGGAAGCCACTAGTGTTATTTCTGAAAGTTTTGATCAGCTAGATGAAATCTTGATGACTTTCTTGTGAACAGCAGTAGAAACTGATACTCTTAGCGAATTGCATGGAATCTGAAAATATCCTTTCAAGACAAGGACTCAGAAACATCCAGCATTTGCAAAAAGAGCGATCCAGAGCTTCCTTGTGGCAGAGTGCTAGAGAATGACTGCCTCATTTATGGCTCTCTCCATATCTGGAATTTTGTCTACTTATTTTTAAGTGTTCAGTGGAATTAGAGAAGTGAGGATTTTCAACTGCTAAATCATAACAAGTTGTGCTCAGTCACAAGCCAAGCCCACCCCTGTGTGTTATTGCCTGTAGTGTATGGGGGCAGGAAATGAAAGGGCAACTGTGCTATTAACATTTTTAAAATATGTGATAGACAAGCAATGCTCTAAATAGAAAAATCGTCTATGCTAAGGACTTAGAAGGAGAATGAAGAAGAAATTGCACAGGTAAAAGATAATTACTAAAAGCAAAGTGCTCCCATGCCTGAATAAAGCTCATTGCCAAGTTCGTTTGAAAAGATGGGTGTGAGTTTCCATAGTTTATGCATGCCTAGCCATATGCCTTACTATTAACTTTTAGAGCCCTTTCATTTAAGGAAAAAGATACTATCTGGTAGAATTTTCAAATTTAAAAAGCAGTGACACCATTTGAAACAACAAGAAAAAAATAGAACGATAAAAAAGTACCAAGAAAAGGCCACAGAAGATTGGTTGCACTCCTCAATGTGATAGGCAGAAATTCTCTGAAATGAACAAATTGCAAAATTCTTCTACAGAAAACTCTACACCTTAGCTAGGCTCTGGTGGCTCACATCTGTAATTATAACTACTCATGAAGCTGAGATCTGAGGATGGTGATTTGTAGCCAGTCCTGGGGTGGGGAGTAAAGTCTGTGAAATTCTTATCTCTAACCAACCACCACAAAGCTGGAAGTGGAGGGATGGCTCAAGTGTAAGAGCCCCAGTCTTGAGTGAAAAAGACAACCAAAGCTTGAGGCTCTAGTTCAAGCCCTTGTTCTAGAAAAGGGGGGGGGAAGAAGGGAGAGAGGGAGAGAGGGAAGGAATTTCTCCAAAGAATACACTATAATTGCTTTATATCATCTTAGTCTGTTTTTCTGAGGAATAGGTCACAACATTATCCAAATCTTAAAAAGTGAAATTACTTAAAAATGGTGATCACTTGTATATAAAGTATGTGAGCACTCAGACAGAGCATGGGTATTCTGCACATGGATTCTTTAGATTTCATTTTCTAGAGGGACTAAAACTGTAGTCTATATAAAAAGCAAAGATTCCCTCAGCCCAGTAAGTTCCTAAAAATAAAAACAGATGCTGCTTATCTGTATATAGTTAATAGGAAAAAGTGTCCTTGACCTCTTTCTCATACTTGATCCAAATAAAAGGTCACTAAACTGTACATTTTCAAACTTTGTATGAACACAATTGCGATCACACAAAGGTGACTCTGAGATATTTGATGTCTTTTTTTTAATCTCTTTGGGAGCACATATTAAGAGTCTGTGATTTTACATTATCACCATTCTCAGAAATAGTGATGCTTTTCTTCTGGTATAAATAAACCTTGTTTTTAGACTAAAGAAAGAGGCAGTTGAAAATCTTAACCTCTCAATATGATGGAGAAAAACATAAATGAATCACATGGTGCTGTCAATATGGGTATATTAACTCCAGGACATGATTATGTGGGCCCTTGGAACAAAAAGTTCCAGCAAATTCTGACCTAAGAGCAGATCTTTACCTTTGAATTTAAAGTCAATATTAAATGTTTCCTTTCCTTCGGGAAACAAATAGCTCTTTTCAGAAGAAAGGATAATATTATTCATTTTCTTTCATCCAATCAAGTGATGTGATTTTTCTTTTCTTCTAATGGAATGTAGCAATTATCATTTGGGGTTTTTTGTTTGTTTGTTTGTTTGTTTGTTTTTGGGGGGGTCCGATCGTGGGGCCTGAACTCTGGGCCTGGGCACTGTCCCTCAGCTCTTCAGCTCAAGGCTAGTGCTCTACCACTTGAGCCACAGCTAGACTTCCAGCTTTTTTCTTTCTGCTTATGTGGTGCTGAGGAATCGAACCCAGGGCCTCATGCATGCAAGGCAAGCGCTCTACCACTGAGCCACCTTCCCAGCCCTTAATATTTGTTTTAACAGTTGCTATTGTTTCTTCTCGATAGACATTTATGTATGTTAAAAGAAATTAGGACTTCAGAGATATCCTCCAAGGATATTGTGAAGTGTTGTGTCTTTGGAGATATGGATTGGAGATATGTCTCAAATTTGGCACCTTGTTTTATATGTGTGTGTGTGTGTGTGTGTGTGTGTGTGTGCGCGCGCGCGCGCGCGCGCGCGCGTGCGTGTTTATTATATATATTATATATATGAATATTTCTATATAAAATAACACTTCTAAAATGATCTTTTCAACACTCATTTCTATTCTATTTCATTTCATTTTGTACTAGAAAGCTCTTGGTTATTTAGTTTTTATTTCCTATGAGAAAATTATTATTTTAAGCTCTTCAAACATCCATCCATTTTTAGAAGATAAAAGGGAAAGCAAAAAAAAGACTTTGGTTTTCTATATTGTTGTAATTACCGATTAAGAAAGAATTTGAAAAGAAGTCTAAAATGACAATTTTAGGTTAATAAATTCATTTTGCTTATACCATATTCTTTTCAAAAGGCACATGCATGGTTGTATCATTGGTGTGGCTCCAGGTCGTGGTGTATGTAATGTAATGCCTGCAGCACCCACTGGACAGACAACAAGTAAAGGAGGCTGAATTCACCAAAGATCATAGAAGTCAAGGATTTGAAATAAGGATGTATAGTTAGCCTAAATGACTTCTTTATTTTTGTATTTAGCTTCATAATCCTCTTTCTTAACATTTACCACTTTAGTGAGATATTCCTTTATGTCCTTATGTGATTTTTCCATCACTTCATCTTCAATATTTTTTTTACTAGTTCTGGGTTTGAACTCAGAGCCTGGGGGCTATCTCCAAACTTTTTTGCTCAAGCCTAACTCTCTAACATTTGAGCCAGATTTTTTGGTAGTTTACTAGAGATAAGTATCTCAACAGACTCAAACTTTACTGCACTGGCTTGCATTGGACCAAGTATGAGCCACCACCACCCAAAAATAGAGTTTTGTTCTTAGTGGAGATATATTTTTTTAAAACAAATAACATGTTGCTAGGCTTGGGGCTTTTTTGTTTTTTGGTTTTTTTGGTTTTTGGTTTTGGTTTATTTTTGTCGGTCGTAGGGCTTGAACTCTGGGCTTGGGCGCTATCCCTGAGCTCTTCAGCTCAAGGTAAGCACTCTGCCACTTGAGCCACAGCACCACTTCCAGTTTTCTAGTGGTTAATTGGAGATAAGAGTCTCACGGACTTTTCTGCTTGAGCTGGCTTTGAACCGTAATTCTCAGATCTCAGCCTCCTCAGTAGCTGGGATTACAGGCGTGAGCTACAAGTGCTTGGCTGCTAGGTGTTTTTTGAAGTGACAATTATTATTTCATCCAGCAAACTGAGTATTATTTTATGATGATTACTGATGCTCTTGGATTTTTCTTTACTATCTTAATTAACATGGGTTTTCTTTCTTTAATTTAGGTTTCTTTGTTATTTCTTGTTTTATTCGTGCTTTGTTATTTATTAAACTTTATGCCTGCTCTTGCAGTTCATCATTTTAAAAGTTCTAACAATTTACATATTTAGATTTTTGTATAACTAACATTTGCTTTGCTCTATAAGGAACATATAAGAACATACGTTCCTTACACCTCAGATTTTCCTTCTGAGATCCTTTCTTGTTGAAATAATAACAGCATTCAGAGGTCCTCTCCAGCATTTGCTTCCATGATATCTTCACTTGAATTATTTTTGTTGAGAAGTATACTATAACTCTGATTGCTCTTCCTTCATAAATGATTTTATTTTTGTTATTAATTTTTTGTAAAATGTTCTTTTGACAGTATTCTGCAGTATCATTGAAGTGTGCTTAGGTGGATGTCTATTATGCTTTTTAAAAAAAAATTTGTCTGTCATAGGGCCTGAACTCTGGGCCTGCGCACTGTCCCTCAGCTCTCCACCTCAAGGCTAGCACTCTACCACTTGAGCCACAGCACCGCTTCTGGTTTTTTTCTGCTTATGTGGTGCTCAGGAATTGAACCCAGGGCTTCATGCATGCAAAGCAAGCACTCTACCACTGAGCCACCTTCCCAGCCCCTCTATTATGTATTTTATCAATTACTTCTTATAGGTGGAGCTTTCTTTACCTTTGGCTGTTGAAATCTTACATTGCAGAAAAATGTATTTGACTTCTTTCTTTCCCTCCTTCCTTTCTTCCGTCTTTGCTTTCTGTTTTTCCTTTCTCTCTTGTTAGAAATTAAACCTCAGGGCCTCATGCATTCTAGGTAAGCAATCTACAATTTGAGTTCTATCCTTCACCATTTTCATTGTTGCTGTTGGGTTTTGGGGTGGGGGCGGGCTTGATAAGGTCTTGCTAAGTTTGGGTTACTGAGCTTTGAATTTGCAGCCCTCCTACCTCTGTCTCCAAAGTAGCTGGGATTACAGATGTTCATGACTCTTCCTGGCTAGACATTTTCTTTTCTATTATTTTATCTCCTCTGTTCTATCCATTGTTAATGAAGTTTTTAAAAACTACTTCCCAAATAATAATGTACATTCTTTCCTTAATATTTTGGAGTCTGAATCCACTGTTTATTTCTTGATCTTTTTAGTTCACAGTGGTTCTATTGTTGTAAGATGAATTATCCAAGAAGCCACATTTTGGAAGATTGAATATTGGAGTCTCTGTCTTACACAGTTAGCAGGCCACAGCCAGTTGTTACAAAGGCCTGCAGCCCCCAAATACACATAACACGGGATAAGAAACAAATCAGAGAGGACAGAAAGAATAAAAACAATACCAACAAACCAATTCAGCTCTGATGGAGAGCTGGATTGGGACACCATGATGACAAGATGAACCAGGAAACAGGACACAATCATGGATACACATATGGCAATGTTGGCCCTGAGTCTATGCTGTTCCATGCCTAAATAGAGTCTGGGCAGGGGGAACAGGGTCACAGGACACTCCCAGTCCCAGGCACTGGATTGACAGGATCAGCAACCAATCAGTCAAATGCCCATCCTGTCCCCCAGGGATCCAGGTATGCCCATCACCTGAGGGGGGTGAGGGGCATCACCCTCCCCACCATGAAAACAGATAACATCTGCATTTCTCTGAAGCAGTACCATCCTAGCTCACCTTGAGCTAGGCATCTTCATTTCAAAGGATGGCTTGTCTCACCCCTAGGCCTTGGAGCTGGATGGACATTTCCTGCCCCATTTCCTGCCTAGACACCAAGATGACTGCAAGAAATTATTTAGGCTCAGCCACTTTACTTAACTATTATTGGTATAAAAGGGGATCTTTAACTGGAAACTCATATATAGCTAACCATACTCCATGAGCATGTTAGAAAGCCCCACCATCTTCCTATATGTTCAGCAGATTAATTTTTTTTAATGTAAGTGTCTTTAAAGTAAAAGTAACGTACAATGTAAAGCTTACATGCTGAACTCAACTCCAAAATTTTGTTCCTAGAACCTACCAAATATTTACTTTATAGTTTTCTGATGCTTTCCCTATCTCCCTCCCTTCCTCGCCTTCCCCCTCCTTCTTCCTCTCTCTCTTCCAGTTCCTCTGCCATTTCTTCTCCCTCTTCTGCATTTTCTCCTGTATTTCTAATTACTAAACTTAATGTTTGACATTGCCTGGCATAAAGGCAACTACTTGTGAAGAGAACTTGAAACTTAAGTTCTTGAAAAAAGCATATTTCAACTGGATTCCAACATCCCAAGGGAGGAAAAGCATCTCTCTCTTTTGTTCCTTACAAGATTTTTTTTTATGTCAATACCTTATATAATTATACTAGTTATCAAAAGCCATATAGCATCTAATTTTATAAATGAGGAAAATTAATTTAGAGGAGCAAGCAACTTATCAGTAATTTCAAAGGACAAAAAAACATGGTTTAAACTCCATTTTATTGTAGAACAAAACATTTTGTTGTCTTCTTCAAGCTAGCACTTCCTTTTTTTATACTTTCTAAACTTCAAATGGTTGTACAAGGAGGTTTTAATTTAACATGAACATATATGTATCCATAGGTCTGGAGCAGAGTTAGCCCTTTCATAATTTCTGTTTTTTACATCCTTTCTCTTTCCATTTTCTCTTCCTCTCTTGATCTCTTACTTTTGTCTTCTTGATAAAGATGAAGAGAATGTAATATGGACTCTGCCTAACTAGAACAGCATATAGATGATGTTGTCAGTATAAAAATACTGAACTAGAGCAAAGGAAGTCCAAATGTGCCCTACGTCTCACAAATGTCCATTTCTCTGTTTCATCCCTGAGTTATGTGTTGTTTCCTCCCCCTTATCTCCTACTTTTCCAATTTGTCACAAATCTGTCTACTTATCTTCCTCTCTTCCCTAACTTATTTGAATTTTCTGGTCTGGAACTACATCAGACTCCAAAAAGTTCCTTAATTTCATTTGGATAGGCTCCAATCCATTATCCAAAGTACAGCCAATTGGTATTTCTAAAAGAAAAATGAGTCTTGATGATGTTATATAGCTGCCTGAAGTCTTCAGTGGATTTCTCCATGAAACTAGAAGCGTTTCATTATCACTTATTTTGTGTGCTTGAACTCAGGACTTTGTGCTCTTGAATGACTTTTTCATTCAAGGCTGATGCTCTCACTTAGGCCACACCATCACATCTTGCTTTTTGCTGGTTAACTGGAGTTAAGAGTCTCCCAGACATTTCTGCCCATACCATCTTTGAGCCATCATCTTCAGATCTCAGCCTCCAGAGTTCCTAGGATTATAGGTGTTTGCCACCAAAGCAGAACTCATTGTCACTTTTTACTGGCTCTGCAGGTTTTCAACAACTTTTTTTTTCTTCTGTCAGTTGTGGGGCTTGACCTTTGGGCCTGGGGGCTATCACTGAGCTCTTCAGCTCAAGGCAAGTGCTCTACCACTTGAGCCACAGTGCCACTTCAGGTTTGCTGGTGGTCAATTAGAGATAAGAGTCTCATGGACTTTCCTGCCTGGGCTGGTTTTGAACTGCAGTTCTCAGATCTAGCCTCCTGAGTAACTAGTATTACAGGCATGAGCCACCGGCACCTGGCTTTCAACAACTTTTTTATATGTCATGCCCCATTCCTAATTTTATTATTAATTTTCACTGTTTGTTTACTCTTTTACAGACTACTGTGTATTTACTGTTTCTTGTTTCATCTTGGTTAATTCCTTCTATTTTTAATACCAATTTAGTCATGATATCCTTCGAGATTTCTCTTATATTAGCCAGGGACTGGTGGCTTATGCCTGTAATCCTAACTACTCAGAGATGGAGATCTGAGCATCACAGTTCAGGATCACAGTTCAAAGCCAGCCTGGACAGAAAAATCACCATGACACTCTTATCTCAAATTAACCACTGAAAAACCAGAAATGATGCTATGGCCAAAGTGATAGAATGTGAGTCTTGAGCCAAAAGACTTATGGACAGCACCTAGGCCCTGAGTTCAAGCCTCATGCCCAACAAAAAAATTGGCAATATTAGATGACCTTTGGATATGTGTAGCATCCATATGATCAGCTCAGTGGTCATGTTGTTCCACAGCTCCCTGTTCACTCACTTGTGTCATTCACCATTCTACCTCACAATTAGCATGCTGAATACCCTTATTAAATGTTTATTTAATAAATGATTGAATAAATGAGCATTAAGAAGATAAAGCTAGAGCATAGCACCCATATTGTGATCTAATTAAAATGCAAAAACCTCTTAAACACATAGGAATACATCCACAAATTTATGAAAAGTAAATAGGAGACTATTTGGCATGTGATTTATAGAATTTACAATAAAAATATATGTATAAGTCATCATTCAAATGATATCTAATGTAGATTTAAAACTTATTTTTTGATCATGTGTGGATGGAATTATATTGCAAGTAGAGATTTAGATGCTTTACTGTATCACTTTATTGAGTGGTCTTATGCTGGGATTTAAGCCTTAATTTGATTTCATAAATTATTCTCTCATTGCATATTACATTCCTAGCATGTGGTTAGCACTTGACCAGGCACTATGGTAGAAAGAAATTATTTTCCAACTGTTTTTTAATTGATTTGAAATTTTAAAAACAAAGTTATTGATTTATAGATAAGATTTAAAATTTTCTTTCCCAGATGCTCAGGAGATACATTTACAAATATTTTACATAGTATATTTGAAGGTTGGACTTTATATGTATTTAATATTAGTCCATTCTCTTTCTCCCTTGCACCAAACTCTTCTGCTCTAGTCTTTTGTAAAACATAGAATTCTATACTTACAGCTGAAAGAATTTCAATGAACAGTCAATCATTCTTTACCATCAACACTATCACTTAGTAGCTTTTCAGATGTGAACACCCACGATCACCATCACTGAACACTTCTCAAGACTTCCTACCTTTGAGCAATCAAATAACCAATACTTTGGTTATTCCAATCTTTTCTTTTTATTTCTATTAGCAAATCTTGATAAGATTATCCAGCTCAGTTTCTTGGTACCATACCCAAGTATATTGATTGTCATGAGAAAATGTTTCTTTGTAGATGTTTGTTTATTTTCACACATCAAAAAATATTTTATTATCATTGTTTATAATGTATAGTAACGTATATGTGAATATTTGTAATGAAGTTGTGGCAAATACATTCAGGAATGCATTTTAATTTATGAGTTTGTTAACAAAAAAAAATACTGTCCTATATTACAACATGCTATTTCCTTTCTGGTTTCAGTACAATGAGAATCAACTGAGAAAACTTACTCTCACAATAAAAATTGTTTTATGTATTCATTTTTGTGATTCCAAGTCAATATAATGCTTCTCTGCCTAAGAAGCAATGAAAGCTATTTAGAAACTACACTGGAGTTAATTGTGTTCTTGACATGGGCAGAGTGACACCATGTGGAATAAAATGGAACAGAGCCACCCCATTAGGTTCTGTCTGACACCTGCTCTCCCCAGAACAGCATGGCCTGAAACTAGGAACTAGTTAAGTAACCTTACTTTCAGCTAAATAACCTAATTTTACTTGGAATTTTTCATTGAAGATGTGAGAAAAAAACGTATTAAAAGGGCATGTACAGATATAATGGAATGTTTTTATAAGAAAGATTTTATATGCTATTTAAATATGAAGTAGGCTTATTTGTTATCAGCTCTGTACCTGTCATTTAGAATGAAATTTGTCCACTCAAAGTTGCTTAGTAAATAGTGATTGAATGGATAAGAGTTCAACATTTGTCTACTCATTATATATTTTTATTTAAATTTCTATGTATATATATATGTTTATATGCACATATAAATAAAATGCATTCGTAGATGTACATATCTCTTCCAGAAAAGATATTTGCAGACCGTTCATTTCTTTTTTTAAAAACCAATGTTCTCCTAGCTGGACACTAGTGGCTCAGTGCTGTGGTATTAGCTATTCAGGAGGCTGAGATCTGAGATCATGATTTGAAACCAGCCTGGGAAGGAAAGTCTGTAAGACTCTCATCTCTTATTTATCACCAAAAAGCTGAAAGTGGAGCTCTGGCCCCAGTGGTAGAGCATTAGCCTTGAGCTAAAATTCCTAGGCCCTGGGTTTCAGCTTCAGGAACAGTACCAAAATAAAACAGCCAAATAAACCCCCAAACTTCTCTTTGTTCCAAAGCCTCTTTCCCTGGTTTATATATTCTTCACTCCCATTGTTTCCCCTTCCTTCACTTCTTTCTCCTTTTTTGTTGAGGAGAGGTGGTCAGGGCTAAGGTATTGGTTTGGGTTTTGTTGAGACAGGGCCTTCTGATGTAGCCTAGGATGCCTTAAAATTCAAGATCCTCTTTGATGATGCCTCCCAAGTACAAGTAGACACGCACCTGTCTTTCTTCTTTGCTTGCTTCCTTGCTTCCTTCTTTCCTTCCTTCTATCCTTCCTTCTTTCTTCCCTTCTTCCTCTTGTCATCTGTTTTCCTTTTTATTCTCATTCTTTCTTACCTTCCCCTCCTTATTTTTTTCCTTCTTTCTTTCTTACAGAAATCTGAGAAATTTTGTGCACATCTCATAGGGAAATTTTTAATTCAATAGAAATTCAGATGTCTTTGTTTTGACTCAGCTTATAAATATATAAGTAAATACTTTAGGAGGTATGCAAGCGTACACAGTGTATTAACTGAAATACTGTAGATTCAGAGGAGAATTCAAACACTGTAATTCCTTAAAAGGGAAAATCAAAGGTCAACTAAAAAAACACACATTAGCATAAAGGTACTTGAAATAGCAGGATGGGGCTAAGGGGCGGGAGTGGATATTAATGAAGAGAAGAAGAGGGAATATGCAGTACAATAATTTAATTTGTATCCTACAAAATTAAGAAAAGTGAGAGAAGGGGAAGTTGGGAGGGAGGAGTAATATTGTTCAAAGGAATGCCATTTTTACAACTACTCTTTACAACATTTTATAACTAAAGTTTTTTTAAAGGAGTATTTGACATTGAGTCTCTAAATATTATGAAGAGCACAATGTTTTGATAGCATGATGCAAGGCATCAGGATAGATTTAGAGAACCAATAGAAGAAAGCCAAAGGCAAAGCACTTACCATATGAATATGGTAGTTGTAGGTAGTTGTAGGTAGTTGATAATAAAGATTGGCATTTGAAGAAAAGGGACATGAATCTACTGATACCTGCTTCTCTATGCCTTGCTTACTATTTACTTTTCTAATTTATTTTTATGTTCTTTTTAAAATTAACTCTTAATGGCACATGGTAGAAAGAGAAAGATACTTTTTTGAGACAAATTATAGCTTAGGTAAATACTTTCTTCTTTAAATTAACTACTTTATTGTCATTATAGAGGTGTTGTATTAAGAGATTACAGTCAGGTAATTGGTACATTTTCTTACATGCATTATCTTCTGTTCCCTCATTCTCTCAGTCTCTCCATCCCATTGATAAATATTTTCATATATGCAAGACTAACTTCCATCTTTGTAGGAAACTTTAAATAATTTCTGACTTT
Source organism: Dipodomys merriami (assembly GCF_024711535.1). Lineage (NCBI taxonomy): Eukaryota > Metazoa > Chordata > Mammalia > Rodentia > Heteromyidae > Dipodomys > Dipodomys merriami. Next base: position 18,237,810 of record NW_027205603.1, on the reverse strand, counting down.
ATCATTCAATTTGGATAGCAGAGACATTATTATAAAGTAGAAATAATACAAAGAAAATATTGAAATTATTGAAGAATGATATGTCCTTGCTTTTTCTATAATGTGTCATTTCTATTGCAGAATATTATGCATAATAATTGTTAAATATACTAAATGTAGCATGTTAGGTCTACTTGATATCCTACATACTATTATACTGAGGGAAGGAATTGTTGAATTGATTTTTTTTGGTAGGTCATGGGGCTTGAACTCTGGGCCTAGGTACTGTTCCTGAGCTCTTCAGCTCAAGGCTAGTGCTCTACCATTTGAGCCACAGCACCACTTCTGCTTTTCTGAGTGGTTTATTGGAGCTAAGAGTCTCACAGAGTTTCCTGCCCGGGCTGGCTTTGAACTGTGGTCCTCAGAGCTCAGTCTCCTGAGTAGCTAGAATTACAGGTATGAGCCACTGACACCAGTCTGTTCAATTGATCTTTAACAAACCATTCTGAGGAAGAGACCAGAAAACTGAAATTTAGTAGGTAGGAAGTAACCTCCATTGTAACTTCCATTGAGTTCTTAAATCCACCTTTGATCAGTGTAAAATGCCCTGTCCAATGTCATTATTGTTGTTGTTGCTATTTAATGTGTGTTTGTTTCTGTGTGAGAGTGTGTGTGTGTGTGTGTGTGTGTGTGTTCTTGAACTCAGAGCCTGAGCATCATCCCTGAGCTATTTTGCTCAAGACTATGAATCTACCACTTCAGCCACAGATCCACTTCCAGCTATTTTGTGGCGGTTAATTAGAGATAAGAGTCTCGTGGACTTTCTTGCCCAGTCTGGCTTCAAACCATAATCCTTAGATCTCAGCCTCCCAAGTAGCTGATGATGGCCCAGTTTGGACATGCTATTATTTATTAGGAAATGGAATACGGTATAAATTAGGACTTGTTATTAAAGTTTAAATAGTCTTATAATAAGAATCTTTCATAATTTGGTCTAATTGCTTCATTGTATCTATATTTTTATGAAATCCTGAAATCTTCTGTAAAATTCTGTTCAATATAAAAGTGTAATTGCTATCTAGAGTATAAGCACTTAAGGCAATAAATTTGAATAATGAGGCTAAAAGTTAAATATGACTGCATGCTTTCCCACTTGATAATGAAAATAAGTGTTTATGCTCTCAACAGTGGGAGATACTGTATGTGGTACAAATGGGATCCAGCACTGCAATGTACAGTTTCATCAAAAGACAACCAGGAAGTATTCACAGCTGATGAATAATTGGAAGGAACACAAATTTAATCACTATTCATTCTTTCTGCATCGGGTGTGAGTTGGGAAGGACATTTTCTGACAGTGGCTGGTGCTTCTATTGCATATCAAGTTTCTTAGACTATAGTCTAGCTTGACCCTCTTCCCCCAACATGTGACTCCTGTTAGTTTACATTCTGCTCTACACATGGCTTCTGGCTCTGTTCATGTTAGACCCTCCCTTAATTCTTCCAGTACTCATCTCTGGGTTGCCACAAGACTGAATGCTTGACTTCCTACCTTACTTTATTTTATTTATTTTAAAACATTATTTTTTAACTATCTTTAAATAGCTGTGCAAGGGAGTTGCCATTTAACAAAGCAATTTATGAATACAATATATCTTGATCAATATCACCTCTTTAAATATTCTCACTCATCCCTTCCTACTTTCTAACACACATCATAAGTAAAATGATCAGTTGAAATACCTAAAATTGGAGATTGAGAGGAAGATGGTGGAAAGAGAACAGGAGACAATCTATAAACTCTCTCTGTGAAGAAATAGAGTTTTAAGGTTACATCAGGTACTCCACATCTATAGACTCACACCAAGTAAGCTATAATTATACAGAGTTACACACAGTTTATAAGCTTATTGCATAAGAAGACAGAAACCAGTGCGCAGTGCATCAGCAGTGCCAGTGATAGTGGCAGCGGCAGCCAAGCCCTGGGCTTTGCATGTACTTTTATGGTGGAATTTAAAGAACCCACATAGGAGAAAGCAGAAACAGGAACCCAGAGCCAAGCTGGCCACAGTCAGGTGCAGAGACAATTTGATACATCATGAGTGGTCCAAAGCATCACGGGGAACTGGGAGTACCCCACAAAAAAACATACCTCCTCTTCTGAGAGAACAGCATCTGGCCCCTACCCCTATCCAAGGAGAACACCATTTTTGAAAATGGCAAAGAGGCTGCCAGAGCACCGGCCAGAAACAATTGCAGAAGTGGCACCATTTTTGAAAAGGACAAAGGAGACTGATACCATTGCACCATCCTTCTCGGGCATCAAACAAAAGATCTGTCCAGTGGGAGGCAGCCTGGCCTTGAAGCAATGAGCAAGGGCACGGTCGGCATTCCAGCCACATGCCAGCATGTCTTGTGGCCAGCTGAGCTCCTTGGAATTATAAAACAAAGTCTCTAAAATCTCACTTAAAATGAAAAACTAAAAAAAATTGAGTAATCAATAATACAATCAAAACAACAGAAATAAACACAAAACAAAAAAATAGTTCCTATTTTTGGGGGGACCTGTATCACCCAACATCTGCTATTCAGTATCTTAGAAGGGTCTCTGCTTTAGATTCTGAGATCTGCTGCTGTGCTTGTAGCCAAGATATAGACGGTACCAGGAGTTGGCTAGTACCTGGGTTCCTACTCTCAGTAAGGCCTGGAAACACACTCAACTTTTAAGGCCTTTCTGGGTTTTTTTAAGTGAGATTTTAAAGACTTTCAGTTTTAGTTTTTAGTTTCACTTTTTTCTCCTTTTTACTCTCTTTTCTTTGTTCTTTCATTTTTCTCCTTTTATTTTTCTTTCTATACCTGTTAATTTTACTTTTATTTGTTTTCATTTATTTCCAGTCCTTGCCTTTTTCTTTCCTTTCTGTATTCTTCTGTTCCCTTATTGTTTGTCTGTTTGACTATATTTGTGTCCATGTTGGATACTGTTTAGTTTGCTCATCCTGTTATCATTTTGGTTGGTTTTGTTACCTGACCCTTACAACACAGTTGCTAACTGCCTACAACTATATATAATCTCCTTTTCTGGACCACAATATCCCTCAGCAAACAAAAGGGAAGAACTATTTAGACAAGGGAATTTCTATCATTAAAATACTGATTTAAAGCCTCTGTAGTTCTCTGTGTTGGTTTTTGACTTTACATTGTGTCTTGTGGTTTTAGATTTGAGTACCTTTGTCTCCCAATGGACAGAACAAACCAATGAAAGATAAATGGCAAGTAAAGGAACCTCAACTCCCACACAAAATAACCAGGCAATATAACAGACACAGAAGTACCTACAGTTATCAAAATGCTTACAAATACTTCTGATAAATATAATTAATGAAAAGATCCAAGGCCTACATAAGGCTATGCTTCTGTAATGAGACTAACCAAAGATTATTAGATGAATTCAAGGAGTCCACAAACAAAAACTCAATAAATTCCAAGAGAAGGAAAGGGAGTCCAATGAAAACAATAGTCACTCAGCTAAAGGATATCAGAGAGGATAAATCAAGGAAAGGAAATAAAGAAGTCTATTAAGACCTAAAAGAAATCTTCAATAAAGAGATAGAAGCCACCAAACAGGGTCAGTTAGAAGGCAGGAAAATATAAAACGAAGTAGAAAGTCTTGACAGAAGAATAAATGACATAAAGGATAGTCTCAGGAACTGAAGATAAATTAAATATTATAGAGATGGAGGAGACAATGTTTCAGATCAAGTCCAAGAAACAAGAAAGGAGCATGCAGGAATTTCAAGGCTAAATCAGAAGACTGAATTTAAGACTTATAAGTATTTAGGAAGGAGATTAGAAGACAACTAAAAGGATAGGAAATATATTTAACAGTGAACTTTCCAAATATCCCAAAGGATAGGCCCATGCAAAAGCAAAAGGCCTTTAAAACAACAAACAGACCAGACCAGAAAAGAACTTTGCAGCATCAAATTGTAATCTTCACAGAATTAATAGAGACCAAGAAAGGGGACCTTAAAACTGTTACAGAGACAGGATTAACTACTTATAAAGGAAAACTAGTCAGAATAACTACAGATTTCTCAGCCAACACCATGAAAGAGAGAGGCTAGAATGAGGTATGCCACATCTTAAAAGCAAACAACTACCAACCAAGAATATTATAATCAGCAAAGCTCTCCTTCATAACCTATGAGCAAATAAAAAGTTTCCATTACTGGGAAAATTGAAAAAATTGATCACCACAAAACCAGAACTACAGCAAATACTTAGACATCCAATGTATAGAAAACCAACAAGAGGGCTGGGAAGGTGGCTCAGTGGTAGAGCGCTTGCCTTGCATGCTCGAGGCCCTGGGTTTGATTCCTCAGCACCACATAAGCAAAAAGAAAAAAGCCAGAAGTGGCGCTGTGGCTCAAGTGGTAAAGCGCTAGCCTTGAGCTGAAGAGCTGAGGGACAGCGCCCAGGCCAGGAGTTCAGGCCCCACGGCCGGACCCAAAAAAAAAAAAAAAGAAGAAAATCAACAAGAATATGATAGTGGCAGAGAAATGACCCTTACCAGAAAACCAGATAAATATAGTAAGAAGCCAGGAAGCATAGCCTCTAAAAATGTGGATTACATGGCAGGAACTCCCAAACACTTCTCAGTCTGAATTCTCAATATTAATGGACTTAACTATTCAATTAAATGACATACATTGTCTCATTGGAACAAAAGCAAGATCCATCTATCTGTGGTCTTTAAGAGACACACCTTGCCCACAAAAACCAACCTCTTCTGAAAGTGAAAGGGTGGATTAAAATCTTTCAAGCCAACAGCCACCATAAGCAGGCTGTAGTAGCAGTACTAATATCAGACGAAATAGACTTCAAATTAAAATTAGAAGAGACGGCCGGGTGCTAGTGGCTCACACCTGTAATCCTAGCTACTCAGGAGGCTGAGATCTGAGGATTGCTGTTCAAAGCCAGCCCAGGCAGGAAAGTCCGTGAGACTCTCATCTCCAATAAGTCACTAGAAAAAACTGAAATGGCGCTGTGGCTCAAGTGGTAGAGCGCTCGTCTTGAGCTGGAGCGCAGGGACAGCGCCCAGGCCCAGAGTTCAAGCCCCACGACTGACCAAAAAAAAAAAAAAAAAAATTAGAAGAGACAAAGAAGGACATACATACTAATAAAGGAATCTCTCATACATGAAAATAATACAATTCTAAATATCTATATACCAATTGCAGTGGACCTAACTTCATTAAACAAATATTACTGAACCCAAATACACACATAGATTCAAATACATTCATTGTGACTTCAACACAACATTGTCATGTCTGGATAGATCATTCCAGCAAAAATTCAAGAGAGAAATCTAAAAACTTAATAATTGCCTTGAATAACAAGACTTAACAGAAATCAACAGAATATTTCAGAATATACATTCTTCTCAGCAGCTGATAGAACCTTCTCCAAAATAGATCATATTTTAGAAAACAAAGCAAATCTGTACAAAGTCAGAATAATTGAAACCACTCCCTGCTTGTGAAAATATTACAAGAAGGGATAGGCAAATCACTAGGCCTCATTGGTACAGGTTGAAACTTCCTAAGTAAAGATTCAAAAATACAACAAATCAAAGAAAGTCTGGATAACAGTATTTCATTAAACTTCAGAACTTCTGCATAGTAAAGGACATAGCTAGCAACATAAATAGAAAGCCCACAGATTGGAAGATCTTTACTATATAAAACATACAAGGGCCTCAAATCTAAAATATGCTTAGCGCTCAAAAACTTAAACCCCCATAAACAAATCATCAAAGAAAAAACAACCCTTTAAGAAATGAAGTAAAGATTTAAAGAGACACTTCCCCAAAGAAGAAATGAGAGTGGCCAATAGACATATGAGGAAATGTTCATGTCTGGCCATAAAAGAAATGCAAATCGGGCTGGGAAGGTGGCTTAGTGGTAGAGTGTTTGCCTCACGTGCATGAGGCCCTGGGTTCCATTCCTCAGCACCACATAAATAGAAAAAGCTGGAAGTGGTGCTGTGGTTCAAGTGGTAGAGCCTTGAACTGAAGAGCTGAAGTACAGTACCCAGGCCCAGAGTCCAAGCCCCACAACCGACATTTAAATTGTGTCAGCATAATAATTATACTAGATGTTGAATTAAAAAAAATAGAATATACAGGGCTGGGAAGGTGGCTTAGTGGTAGAGTGCTTGCCTTGCATGCCTGAGGTGCTGGGTTCGATTCCTCAGCATCACATAAGCAAAAAGAAAAAAGCCGGAAATGGCGCTAGCCTTGAGCTGAAGAGCTGAGGGACAGCGCCCAGGCCCAGAGTTCAGGCCCCACAACCGGACCCAAAAAAAAAAAAAAAAATAGAATATACAGTAGTGGTTAATAAAAAGAGGCTGTTATAGAACTTTGTTTTAAGGAAAAAAGTTTTTCTTTTTTTATTCCAGGTCATCTCCTATTGCCAGGAAAAACTAATGCCCAGATTTATGTGTTTCTGCCCGAATAGTCTCTTTCTGCAAGGCCAGTGAGTAATTTTTTAATACTAAGTCCAAGGAAAATTGAATGGTGGTTTATAGTATTTGTATAAACATTTGGTATAATTACAAGAACAGGGATTAAATATCTGTAGTTAAGTGATATAGAATTTGGGAGTTGAGGAATAAATGTCTATTAAAATTTCTTAGTTGTCTACAAATCCAGGGAATTTCAATGTGAAAATTTTTGTTCTTTAAACCAGTCTTTACACATATGAAGATTAAAAGTATTTCTCTTAAAGGAAATCCAATTAGTTTAAAAGCATTGGTATATTGTCTTGATAAACTAGTATTTATAATTCTAGAGAAGGAGGAGTTAGGAAAAATTGGCTAAGAATTCTCAAGCCTAGAAAACTTAACCAACCATTATTAAGCTTGAATAGATTGAATACAATTTGGGGGTTTTGTTTGTCACTCACAGAACTTGAACTCGAGCCTCTGCACAGTCCTTGATCATTTTTGCACAAGGCTAATGTTTTAGAAGTTTGAGCCAAAGTGCTGAATGGGAAATAAATGTCTCCCAGACCTTCCTGCCTGACTAGGTGCAAACTGTGATCCTCATATTGAGGATCTAGATACTCATTTTGAGTATCTAGAATTATATGTGTGAGCCAATAGTTCAAGTTTAGATTGAATAAAATTTGTAAACTTGATATTCATTTAGTATGGTATTTCAATTTTTATTAAGTAAAAACCCAAATTCTTAGTAAAAAAGTGACTGAATTTCTGTTTATTGTCACATTTTGAGCATTTGTCTTGATTTTGAAGTATATATATGGTTAATGACTATTGCATTATATTAAATTTTAAAATACTGAGTGACTGTTGATATAGTATTATCCATGAGAAAGTCAAGAAATAATTGTTTCAATACTGCATTAATTGGCAAAGACCAATGAAATGTAACTTTTCATGAATAACCAGTATTTTCTTGTTTTAAAGTATAATAAAGGCTGAAGGGGGAAAATGAGTATTTATTTATTTTATTTTTTCTTCTCTTTTATTGCACGGGTGATGTATAGAGGATTTGTAACTACATAAGCAATGAGAACATTTCTTGTCCAAAATTGTTACCACCTCCCTTGTTTTTTCCCACTTTCCCTCCCCCCCAACTCTCCTCCCCCCAAAGCTATAAAGTTCATTTCCAACATAATGTCCTGTATCTCTATTGCATTGGTTCACCCTTTGTCCCTTGTCTCATCATTTTGTTATTCCCTTTCCTTTACCCAAATCATATAAACATATATACAAGACAAAGGATACCAAAATTAAAAATAAAACAGTGACAACATGGTATAAACCAAGGGGGAAAATGAAACAAAAAAGAAATAATTTCACAAAGTGATCAAAAAAAGAAACTCTTGTTTCCATAATTTGGAGTTCATTTCCATTAGCATCATTTTATATGGTCATAGGTACATAGCTATTGATCTATTGTGAGTTTCTGCTAAGACTACCCTAGACATATGCTAATTATTACAAATGAGGGAAAACATGGAGCCTATGTTTCTTTGAGTCTGGCATATTTCACTTAATATGATTTTCCCCCCAAATCTTTCTATTTCCTTACGAATGGGGCAATATCATTCTTTCCGATAGAATAGAATTCTATTGGATACACATACCACATTTTCTTGATCCATTCATCTACTGAGGGGCATACTTAGCTCTGGTAAGTAATGCTTCAATGAATATAGTTGTACTAGTAGCTTCAGTATGGCCTTGTTTGTGATCAGTTGGGTAGTCTAGTAATTACTGCAGGCTGAGTATCCAGGAATAAACAGAACAGCAATAAAGAAGGAAAATGGAGGAAAACGGAGGAATAAAATAAAGAAAAAATAGAAAATATAAAAATCTATTTGCAGGATCTTGTGTCTCTCCAGTGTCCACTATCCATCCTCTTGATGGAGCCTTTAATTTCCTTGTTCTGGTGAATTTTCCTCCTGGGTTAGTTGGTTTCTTAAATCAGTTTGTTTGAGCAGGCAGAAAAAATTCTGCCTTACAATGGAGTCTTTGTGTCCCTCTGCTCAGATTAACTTCTTTGGAGAGGAGATCTACTTTGTGTGTAACACAGGATGGAGGTGACTGGTTACTGTAGGTTGGAGTCTGCAAGTGAGCTTGAGTGTGGGTGGAGTTGTGTGTCTGCAATCAATGGCTTTTCCCAAAGAGGCTAGCTCCTCAGACTCTCTTTTGGCCCAGCCTGGAGTACCTCTTGGCTTTTACAGCGTATCCAGTTGTTGTTTTTTTCCAGTAAGATTTTACAGACTTTTGTCTTTTTAATTCCTGCAGATAGCTAAACTTCAGGTTTAGCTGACTAGCAACAGGTTTCTATGCCTGGAATATCTTTGTTCCATGCAGAGGGGCAGAGCGGCCTATCTCTGAGTTTGCAAGTAAGGAAAATTATGTCTCCCTCGGAGAAGCTTCTTCCTCCTCAGTGGGGCAACCTTCCCCACAGTGGAGCTAACTCTCACTGGTCAGATTCCTTTGCTCTCTTGAAAAGTGGTGCTTCAGTCACTGCTTCTCTGGCCTGAGTTATCTGCTAGCTGCTCTGGCAGGGTCTATGAATCAAACATGGTGTTCTTCTTCTCAGTTGGCAGAGGTTGCGGGGAGGGGAGAAGAGGACTATGTTCCATAAGCTATGCTGTGAGTAGGAATGTAGATGTGTTTCGGGGGTACTCATTCCTTCCCTTGATTTTTCAGAACATCTGTGATCTGCACCTGTCTGTGCCCAGCAGGAAGTAGATTTGCACTCCTAGTCATCCAGTTCAAGGAAGAGGTGAGTGAAAAGTCATGCACACTGTCCCGGGTGCCTATAGCCCAGCTCTGTTTGTCTGCCCTCTCAACTGCTGGTGCCCGTGTGTGCTAAACTCTGTCTTTTCAATCAGGCTGTCTGAATTTTTCCTCTCTAACCAGTATCTCTGTACCATTATGGCTTACTTGGTGTGACCCTCTCTAGCCATGGACTTTTTGCTGGAACACTAAAAGTAGTTTCTTGGAGAGTGCTGGGTTAGACCCCAGCTGCACCTCCACAATCTTTCCCCAGTGATAATTCTTTTTTGGTAATTACCTGATATAAATCATTTCTTTTGTGAAAAGTAAACACTTTCAGTTCTGATTTCATTTCCGTTTTCTCTACTTTTAGCCAGTGGAGCAAATTGATTTGCTTATTTAACCTGTCCTTCAAGCATAACTACTCTTATTTACTGAATTAGTAAAAATTCTTTTTGAATTGCTATTTTAACAAATGCTTAAATAGGGATACAGGGTGACCCATTGTAACAATTACATGTACAAGACACTATGTTGAAAAACAAACTTTACAATTTGGGGGATGGGGGGAGTGTAGTTGTGGAGGTGGGAGGGAAGGGATGGTAGAGGAAAAACAAAGGAGGTAACAATTCTTGATAGGAAATGGACTCATTACCTTGCTCATGTAACTGTAACTCCTCTTTACAGTACTTTTACAATAAAAATGTATAAAAATCAACTTAAATTAGATTAAAGATGTAGATGTAAAAGATCTGAGCCACAGATTTCATATTTTAGCATATGAATCTTGAATATTATTGTACAATTCACTATGTTATCATTTTCTTTTTTGTGTACTTTCTGACAAATAGAATTGTAAAATAAAATTCTATTGAGGAGTAAAACAAAAAAAGCAAGTAAATTTGTAGGAGAAGAATTATGGTCTCTCAATATGAAATGTTTACTCAAAAGCATATTAATTTAAAAATGTGAAGGAATAATAGAATCATCTATAATAATATTAATATCCTTTGTTAGGGTTAAGATATATGCTTTTGTTAAAACTCACAAAATTATGCTTTTAAGATTTGTGCATTTCACTATATGTTAATTTAAACTCAAAAGAAAAAAAACAATTATCTGCAAACAATTATGGAAATCTTCTAAATAGTATTGAGGGGAAAATACTGATATCTGTAAATTATATCAGTCTCCTTAAATCTCAGGTGTAATGATTGATGGATAGAAAATGAATAACCAACTAAGTACAATTAAATGCTATTGGTAGGATTAAGGAGCTAGATATTGAATATTCGTTTTAACATTTATTTGTTTAGCATTTATTAAATGTACCTTTAAGTTTTTAAATTCCAATAAAAAATTGATTATTTACATATGCCTAAAGAAGTTAGCTTCACTTTCAACACATTTTTATAGATTTGAGGAATATGTTGTTAACAGTATCAAATTGTTCAACCATTTCAAAACCATTTACATGAGTAATTGTTTTAAATATATATATCATTTCTTGTAGGAAGATAAACAAATGAAAACTTTCACATTTCACTCTGTATATGTAACTTTCATTGAATGGATTAAAACATTTCTTGTCCTTCCATTGACCCCAATTTTCAGAGGTTTAGAAATTGGCTCCACAATTGGCTTTGTTGCTGAAATTTGGCATCAGGACCTAAAACTCATGACCAAGTCATCATTTTCAGTTTATTTTTAAGATTATTGGCAAGAAAGTACAGTATTCATTTCTCCAGCTACAACTATAATTTCAGAGTCTGTCAAGACACAACATCCTCCACCAATGTATGAGAGTAAGTGCAAACATTTCCAGCAAGACCATGATGGACAAAATAAGTGAGAAAACAGTGTTTAAGTGTTTAAGAAAAAACAGTGTTTAAGTATGAATCACCATGGTGCTTCATTCTCATGAAACTATAGACATGTTAATGTTCTAGCCAAAGATTCAAAATGCCAATAATATGGCTTATTCTTTTTTTTTTGATATTCCTGTATGGCTTTTAAAATAAAGGCAAATATAATCATGCAAATCATTTTTATAATATATAAAGTAAGCAAAATTTTTCTTCTGATTCACATTTTTAGTTTCTTTTTTCTCTTTCTATTTATTTGCACCTTTTTGTTATTTTTGATATTTGGCTGAAACACTACTATTTATTTGAAGAAGTCTAATATTTGTTTTAACCTGGTTCTAGCTTTCAATTTATTCATTGCTCGCTTTTGACTATTTTTTTCACTAAACATTAAATGTATATTTGAATTGTGGTTCAAAAACCAGCCAAGGCAGGAAAGTCCATGAGACTCTTATCTCCAATTAACCACCAGAAAACCAGAAGTGGCACTGTGGCTCAAGTGATAGAGTGCTCGCCTTGGAGCTGAAAAGCTGAGGGACAGCACCCAGGCCCAGAGTTCAAGCCCATGACCAACAAAAAAAAATAAGCAATAAACAATAAACATACCTAGAAAAGTATAAACAAATCTCTGTATGCACTAATCCTGGTATAACATATATACTTGGAAAGAACCAGAAAATAGACTGAATTAGAGAGCTTGTTAGTAAGAACTCGTAGAATGATGAAAAGTAAAACCTGGGTATAAACAAAATCTAAGGTGAATTGGTTAGCAATATATGATTCATATTTTTGTCTATGAACCCACTTAATTCCTTACAAAAAACACTTTAACACTCAGCTGGGCATATGCTGGGTTCTTCACTGTCCGTTTGGTTTTTGTTTGCTTATTTTCATTTTTTAATAGGTTTGAAATATCCTTTGAGAAAAAAAATTGCAAAAGATTATAAGTTTACAAATCTCCCTTCAAATTTCATAAAGGATACTTGATACAAACTTAGGGAACACATACACACATATAGTTTCAAAAATATTAAAGAACCACAACACTTACAGCATACCAAAAGACTTCAAATTTGGTAGAACAAAAGCATATGCTGTCAAAAATTTACCTGGTTCCATTAAATTCAGCATCTTGAAAAACTAAGAGATGAAGTCCTTGCAATACATTTCTATTTTGGTACATGATCCTACTGATCTCCTAAATGCTATCTTTATTTTTTAAAGAAATATATACCTAATGGAACTGAGCAGTTTATACTGCATTTGAATGAAATTTATCATGGAATATTAATTTGGGTTGTTACAAATATATCTGAAAGAAATCACAAAGAAAATTTGTCTGACTGGTATTTTCTCACATATAAAGCATAAAGATCAAAAGAAATAAATTGTTATTAAATTTTAATGAAAAGTAGTATTGCTTTGGTGTCCAGTGTAATTAAGACCATTCTTTACTCAGAAAGAAGTGGCACAATAGATTCTGAGTCAGTAAACCTTTCCACTTTTTTGTACAATTGGTAAGATGTGAGCATTTGATTGCAGACCTTGGAAGACCACACAGTTTTTCAGAACACTTACTGTGAGTTTGTCTATATATTTCATACATGAAAAATTGTTGGTCCAGCTTTTCCTAGTAAAAGCTTTTCAACTGACTCTTGTGTCTCATGATCATATATCCTGTTGGTGGCTTTTTGGTTTCGCTTTATTTCTGGATGTTCCTCACTTCCAGACAGGATCATTTCAGCTCAAGTATCTAAAAGAGTGCACTAAGGAATAGACAAAAGAATTGCAAAACTATTAAACACAGAATCTGAGGCTGGTCCCAGCACAAAAGGAATTAAAATTCTCTGCTTCTATCTATTCTTGTCGATTGCAATCAATTCAGAACCTGAAGGAATATCTCTTGGTGGACAAATGGTGATGAGGAAGCTCTAAGCTTCCGTAAATATCTGCATAAAATTTGAATTCAGTTTATGGAACTGACTGTTTACATGGTGCATTACTTGAGAGGAGTCTACATTATACTCCATCCACCATGGTGCAAGCTACTGATATACTGTGTCATCATTCTGAAACCAAAGCTACTTCTCTGGTAGCCAATAGTTACTGCTTCTCTCCACTCCTGAGAATCTATCATCATTACATTTTTCACCTAACTCTCTTGGCCATAGCCACAATGTCCTACCTTCTTGTATCTAGATCATCCTTACAGAGTAGAGTTGGGATACAAAGGTGCACCAGTGCCCTGGGAAGTGAAACCAGCATCACACTGTTCCTTGATCTTTAATTCCTAACACACAACTGTTCCCCAACCATTTCTTGCAATGATAGCAATTAGCCTCAAATTGCCTAGACCACTACTGGGTCAATTCATAATCAATTCACTATCCCCTCAATAGTGTCTAGAGTAGTTAATGAAATTGCCTTTTGCTCCAAAAGGTCTAAGTTTCTTCAATATCTTTCTATCTCTATATTGATGCTAGTGCTGTGGCCTGAGCACTGGTATCAGATTCAGAGCTATATCCATTCTTACACACTTTGCCTTAGTACATAGTCATAGTCTTTGGTATGATAAGAGATTTGTATTCATTTGTGTCTAAGAGAGTAAATCTGCACCCATATAACATTGCCGCAGTGGTTAAAATGGCACTGAGCTTTCAGCCCTAGACCCACAAATTACTCCATGTGCCCAAGAATACAGCACCACTGCAATTGTCTGGTTCATTTCAGACCATGTCTCCCTTGTGAGGAAAAATGAGAACAGGTGATGCATAAAACCCACGCAAAATCCTGACAACTGACCTTTTCACTACCAGTGACTCAGCAGCCTAAATCACCTGCAGGCCTCAGTTATATGGTTTTCAGCTCAAGACATGCAGAGTGAACTACTACATTAACTCAGGCAAATCTACATACATTATGCACCCAATACCTTGAGAGCCTACTAAAGCCATTCTATGAAATTGGAATAGATGGCTGTTCTATCAGATGTACCAATTTTGACATATGGACACATAAGCAACATGGAAAAGCAAAAAAGTATTATCACCAAAGGAGCACAATAATTCTTCAGCACTGACACTATTGATACCATAGAGTATAAATTTATAAACTGCCAGAAAGGATTTCAAAATAATTTTAAAGGAATCCAGTGAGATGCAAAAAATATAATAGGTAATTCAAAGAAGCCAGAAAAAAACCTTTGTAATCAAAATATAAACTTAATGAGAGGGTAAATAAAATAAAAAGAACCAAATAGAAATTCTAATACTATATGGGAAAAACAAACAGATGAAACAAGAAACCACATAGAACATTAAAAACAACAATAAAGAAAAAGCTCTTGTGTCCATGTCTTATAGTTTATTTTGCTTAGCATCATCTTATATGGTCATATGTACATAGCTATTGAGCTATTCTGCTCATCTGTTAGGAATATCCTAGACATATACTAGTTATTAAATTTGAGGGAAACCATGGGACCTATGTTTCTTTGGGTCTGGCTTACTTCACTTAATATAATTTTTTCCAAGTTTTTCCATTTCCTTATAAATGGGGAGGTGTTATTTCCCCTATGGTTTATCCCCTGTTGTCACTATATTTGCTATAGGTACCCTGGGTAATGTATATACATTTATCTGAATTAGGGAAGGGAAAGGGGAAAAATGGTGAGACAAAAGACAAAGGGGGAGCCAATGCAACAGCAATTCTCACAAGACAATATGTAGGAAATTATCTACAACTGTAGGGAGGTTATAGGGGAAGAAAAGGAGGAGAAAAATGAGGGACAGGGTAACAAATTCAACAAGAAATGTACTCACTACCTTACTTATGTAACTGTAACCCCTCTATACATAATCTTGAAACTAAAAGAAAAATAAAACCTCAAAAAAGGAAATCCTAATGCCAAATGACTCAATGAACAAAATAAAAAAGATTTCTTTCTTTAGATTTTTATAGTTTTCACTGAATAGGTCCTTTACATCTTTGGTTAGGTTAATTCCTAAATATTTTATTCTTTTGGGGTTATTGCAAATAAGGTTGTTTTCCTGATTTCCCTTTCTGCGTATACATTGTAGAGAAAGGCAACTGATTTTTGTGGGTTAATTTTGTGTCCTGCTACTTTGGCCAAAGTGGTTTGTTGTAGGAGGTTGGGAGTGGAGGGGTTTTTGGGGGGTCAGTTAGGTATAAGATCATGTCATTTGCAAATAGGGATAGTTTAATTTCTTCTTCCTTTAAGGTCCTTCTCTTGTCTTATTGCTCTGGCTCAGGATTCCAGAAATATTCTTACAAAGAGTAGAGAATGGGAATCCTTGCATTGCTCCTGATTTTAGGTGAACTGGTTTTAGTTTTTCCCCAATTAGTATGATATGGGCTGTTGGTCTGTCGTATATCGCTTTTATTGTTTTAAAGAATGTTCCTTCTAACCCAGATGCTCCACTACTGATAAGTTGATCCAAAAAGTGTGGTACCTATATACAATGGAATATTATGCACCCATTAGAAAGGACAAAATAATAGCATTGGCAGGGAAATGGATGGAACTAGAGTAAATATTTTGAGCAAAGGTAAGCTAAGAGCAAAGAGACAAACCAAACTGCACATAGTCTCCCGGATAGGTGGATGCTAAAGCCAAAATGCAAGGGGATATGACAAAATAAACAGGACCCAAGAAACAAAGAACTGCCACTCATTTTGTCATATCATTGCTAAATGACTCCATGTTCTTGACCACATATATTGTATGGGAAGCTAGGGAAGCTCGGAGAAATGGAAAACAGTGGGAAATGGAAAACAGAACAGAGGGGCCCCTCCGCTGCACTAGATATAGATGGAAATGAACTAAGCAACCCAATAACAACAATGGAAAGGGAGGAATGAGAGGGAAAGAGGCAACAGCTTACACTAAGTAAAAGGAAAGATGTAAATAGCACCTGATGTGGAAGAAATAACTGTATTGTCAAAGCTCAGAAAATTCACAAACTTTACATGATAATGACAATTTGCCTTGTGAAGGTTAAAATGTATTTATGACTTTAAGTAAGTATCACAGTTCCACAATACTGTGAAATACGTGAAATTTATGTAATCACCTAATCTCAATTTAAAAAAGAAAGAATGTTGCTTCTATTCCTCTTTTCACCAGAACTTTTAACATGGATACATGTTGCATTTTATTAAGAGCCTTTTTTGCATCATAGAGATAATCATGTGGCTCTTGACCTTGGCTCTATTGATGAGATTAATTACATTTACTGATTTGTGTATGTATTGATTTAAACCAGCCTTGTATCTGTGGGATGAAGCCTACTTGGTCATAATTTATGATTTTTTAAAAATTTCTTTCTGGGATTCTGTTGGCTTTGCATCTGTGCTCATCAGAGAGATTGGTCTATGGTTCTCTTTTTTTTGTTGGATCTTGCCTTTGGGATGAGTGCAATATTGGCTTCATAGAATGAGTTTGGGATTGCTCCCTCTCATTCTATTTCACAGAAGAGCTTGAGGAGTGTGGATATTAGTTCCCCTTTAAAAGTCTTATAGAATTCCATGGTGAATCCATCTGGGCCTGGGTTTTTCCATATTGGAAGACTTAGAAGAATTCTGATTGCTTCCTCTATCTCATTGTAAGTTATTGGCTTATTTGGTTAATTTATATCTTCTTGGTTCAGTTTGGGCAATTTGTATTTCTCCAGAAATTTGTCCATTTCTGCTAAGTTTTCCTTCTTTTTTTATTTTTATTTATTTATTTATTTATTTATTTGTGAACATATTGTACAGAGGGGTTACAATTACATGGGCAGGATAATGCATACATTTCTTACCAAGCATTGCAGCCTCCTCCTTTGTTTACCCTTCACATCCCTTCCCAGCCTCCCCCCTCCCCCTCCCCAAGTTTTCCTTCTTTAGTGAGTATAGATTCTGGAAATTGTTCTTTATGATCATTTGGATGTCTTGGATGTTTGTTGTAATTTTTTGTGGCATCGCTTATCTTAATGATTTAGGCCTCTTCTCTTCTTTTTTGTGATTCTTGCAAGAGGTCTGTCAATTTTATGGATAGGTAGAATCAATATTGTGAAAATGGCCATACTACCAAAGTTGATAGACAAATTCAACATAATGCCCATCAAAATCCCAATAACGTTCTTTACTGAGATAGAGAAAGCAATCCAAAAATTCATATGGACCAATAAAAGATCTAGAATAGCCATAACAATTCTAGGCAAAGGAAACAATGCAGGAGGGATCACCATACCAGATTTCAAGTCATAATAACATAAACAGCTTGGTATTGGCACAAAAATAGACCTAAAGACCAATGGAATAGGTTAGAAGATCCAAAAATAAAACCACATACTTACAGTCAGCTGATATTTGACAAAGAAACCGAAGACAAACAGTGGAAGAAACATAGCCTCTTCAACTAGTGGTGCTGGGAAAACTGGGCAACGACATGCAGAAAACTAAAAGTAGATCCCAGCTTGTCACATGCACTAACATCAACTCAAAACTCAACATCAAACCTGAAACTCTGAAACTACTGCAGGACAGAGTAGGAGAGATACTAGGACTTATAGGCACAGGCAAGAACTTCCTGAACAGAGCTCCATGGTCATAACAAATTGGAGAGATACTCCACAAATGGGACTACCTTAAAATTAAATTTTTCTGCACAGCCAAAGAAATAGCTACCAAAGTAGAAAGACAGCCAACCATTCAGGAAAAGATATTTGCCAGCAATATATCAAAGGCCTAATATCCATTCTATACAGGGAACTCAAGAAACTAGTCCCACCCAGATCTGACAAACAAATCACTAAATAGGCAAGGGAGCTAAAGAGAGACTTCTCACAAGAAGGGGTTAAAATGGCAAAGAAACACATGAGGAAATGTTAATCATCCCTAGCTGTAAAGGAAATGCAAATAAAAAGAACCCTGAGATACCATCTTACCCCAGTCAGAATAGCCTATATCCTAAATTCAAACAACAAGAAATGCTGGCAGGGATGTGGAGAAAGAGGAACACTACTGTACCTCTGGTGGGAATGTAAACTAATACAACCATTCTGGAAAGCAGTCTGGAGGTTCCTCAGAAAACTAAAGTTAGACATATCCTACAACCCAGCCTAGGCATCTACCCTGTGCAACAAAAACCAGGATACAACAAAGACACCTACATTTCCATGTTCATTGCTGCACTGGATACAATAGCTAAGATATGGAAACAATGCAGATTGCCCCACCACAGATGAGTGGATCCAAAACTGTGGTACCTATATACAATGGAATTTTATACAGACATTAGAAAGGATAAAATAATGGCATTGGCAGGGAAATGGATGGAACTAGAACAAATCATGTTGAGAGAGGTAAGCCAAGATAAGAGAGACAAACAGTGCGTGTTGTCACTGATATGTGGATACTAGATTTAAAATGCAATGAGATATGACAAAGTAAACAGGACTAATTTTACCCATACACAGTGAGACCAAAAGAGGATAGTCTCAGGAGAAAAGCACCAAGTTGTAATACCCAAGCATCTCTTCATTTATATATAAAATAATATGCATAATGAAAAGAACCTTAAAGATAAAGAAACAAAGGACTTCTTCTTAATTTGTCCTATGGTTTTCACATTACTCTGTATTCTTTACCTAATAGATGGTGTATACATATGCACATCTGAGGGAAGGTGGACACAGAGCAGAGAATCCAGTGGAAAATGGTGAAAAAATACAATAGAGAGGCCCATCAGCTGCACTGAACATTGGTGAAAGTGAACTAAACAACTCAAGGGAGATGATGGGAGGAGGGAATGAAAGAGAAAGAGGGAACAGCTGATACTAAGCAAAAGGAAAGATGTACAAATCACCCGATCTGTAAGAAACAGTTTTATTATTAAAGGTCATAGAGTTCATAATCTAAGTAGATAATGATGACTATCATTATGAAGATTAAAAGGTGTTTTCGACTTTAGCTAAGTATAACTATGCCCGGTATTGTGAAGTTTGTATATCACTTAATCTCAATAAAGAAATATTTGAAAAGAAAAAAAAACAACAAAATAAAGAAGATACAACTGAGACTCTCAATAACAGTTTGGATCAACTAGAAGAAAGAATATCTGAACTTAAAAGCAAATCTTTCCAAGTTAATCAAAGTGAAATAGAAAGAATGAAAAGTCAACAGGAGTAAACAATAAATACTTGTACTATAAGAGTTCCAGAAGGTAAAAAGTTGGGGAAATATAGAGGAAACTTACATAACAAATTAACCATTGAATATTTCCTGTGTCTGTGGAGAGAGACAGGATGAAGATCCTTGAAGCTCAGAAGTACCTAGGACATCAATCCAAAGAATTTTCCTCTAAGAGGATAGAACCAGGCAAAAGTATAACCTAAATGTCTAAAGTTAGTAAGTAAAAAGCATCAAATCATATATGAAGAGATATATGATCATCATTGGATTTCTTCATAGAACCTTGGAATAAAATAATATGATATATTCAGAGTGCTTCATGAAAAGAAAATCTGCCTACTAAACAAGTATACCCAGCCAAACTGTGGGAGAGGAATGACAAGGAGAAGAATGGGGAAAAGAGTAGGTAGGGGAGGGATGGACCAGAACACTGAAATAGGTGACACTGATTAAGATTCATTTTATTCATAAGCTGCTTTGTTAAATGGCAACTCCTTTGTACAAGCACTTAAATATAATAAAAAATAGAAAGAAAAGAAGTAAATAAGCATAAGCAATAAAGTCTTTCCCAGACAAGTAAAACTGAGGAAATTCAACATCACTAGACTTGCCTTACAAGAGAGCTGCAAATGAAAGTAGAAGGATAGTGACTCTGGAAGAAAATGAAGGAGGGGCTGACATATTTCAAAAAGAAATTCAATCATTCCCTGACATATAACTGTAACCCCTCTGAACAGCAGCATTACAATAAAGTTTTTTTTAAATAATGATTACTATCATGAAAACATACAATTATAAAACTCTCCAGCAGTAGTAAACTCATTATGAAATCCAGACTCTCTCTGTACTATAATGATGGTGGGTAAATCTTTCAAAACTTTAGTATGAAGATTAAATTCAAATGGTCAAAAAACACTGGAACTACAATAAGTAAAGAATAACATATAAAAAATGAAAACTATGACAACACAAACATTTGTAAGGAGGGAAGATTCAACTCCAGAATATTTTTATTAACTAAATTTAAGTTGCTAATATCTCAAAGTAACTCAAGTGTTTATGTAAGCCTCATGGTAATCATGAAGTAAAATATTACAGCTAATGCATTAAAAGAGAAGCCAAATTTCAGTACTGCAGGAAAATAAACAGATGAGGAAGAAAGGAACAAGAGTTCCATAAACAAAATCATATAGCAAAGTATAGACTTTACAAGAGATACATCTGAAAAAACACTTACAATAGGCTGTAACAAAGTGTGCACAATTTGTACACATAGAACAACAAAACCCTCATCAGTATACATTAAAGGAACAAGCAAATGAAAGGTAGAAAAACTAACATGTTTTAAAGGTTTATACTGCACAAATCAATATACAGATTCAATTCAATTCCCACAGAAGTAGGAAACACAATCCCAAAATTTATATGAATAGAAACAATAAAACCCAGATCACAACAAACAAAACTGAAAAAGGAAAAGCAACATGATCACATTTTTTGATTTATAATTAAAATTGCAAAGCTTTCACAATTGAAAGAGTTATTGACATCAAAAGTGTAACATAGACTCATAGAATGGAATAGAAATAAATCCAAACATACATGGATTTAACTACTGTTTTACCAGAGTCCTAAGTGGATTGGGAACATAGAATCCTTTAAGTAATTAGGGCTCAGAAAACTAAATTGCCATATACATACTAAAGTATGAATTTAGACCATATTTCTACCAGCTAAAAATTGCTTCAAAATAAATAAAACACATGAATGTAAGATTTGAAGCCATAAAACATTTGGAAAAGAAAATACGATAAATTCTTCATGACTTTGGCTTGTGTAATGATTTTTCAGATATCACAGCAAAAGCTCAGAGTACATAAATAAATATAAACAAGTAGAACTACATTAAACTAAAAGCTTTCTGCTCAGCAAAGGGAACAATCAAAATATAAACATCTCCATAACGTGGGGGAAAAAACAATCATCTGTCTGACAATGAATGAATACCCAACATGTGTAAGAATTTTAAAGCTCAATAACAGAAAAATAAATAACAATTAAAAATGGGTAAAGGACTTGAACAGACATTTTCCAACAGACATAAAAATGGCCAGTGGAGAAACGGTAACCCCTCTGTACAACACTTTAATAATAATTTTTTGAGGACTTGAACAGACATTTTCCAACAGACATAAAAATAGCCAGTGGAGAAACGGTAGCCCCTCTGTACAACACTTTAATAATAATTTTTTGAGGGGTCCAGTCGTGGGGCCTGGACACTGCCCCTCAGCTCTTCAGCTCAAGGCTAGCGCTCTACCACTTGAGCCACAGTGCCACTTCTGGCTTTTTTCTTTTTGCTTATATGGTGCTGAGGAATCGAACCCAGGGCCTCGTGCACGCAAGGCAAGCGCTCTACCACTAAGCCATCTTCTCAGCCCCTAATAATAATTTTTAATGGGCAACAGATGTGTTAAAATGTGCTGAGCATCACTAGTCAATGCAAATTTAAAGCACAAAGAGAAAGCCCTTCACACCTGCAAGAATGACAACTTATTTTGTCAAAAAGACAAAAGATAAACATTTCAGGGGAGAAAAGGAGCCCTGGTTCACTGTTGGTGAGAATATAGATTGAGCTATCACAGAAAATAGTGGAGTTATCTAGGGAAATAAAAACTAGAAATTAAAACTGGAACTATTATAAATGAAGAAGCATATGATATCTATTATATCATATATGTGTTATATAATATATTCATGTACCAAGTATATGACATTATATTATACATTGCATATTATACTTAATATTAAATGCAATATACATTATAATATTACACTGAATTCTTTAACATAAACAATGAACAATTTTTTTAAATGAGAGAAACCAAAATCTGAGCGCTACATATGATCATTTCTACTGAAATGTCTAGCTCTTCTCAGCTGACACAGGAAATAGATACACATTTGTGCCTAAGTTACTTACATACTCATAGCTACATATACTTGTGTAATAAACTATTTGCATTTCTATTAAGCCAAACTGAGCTCGTGTTTATGTTTCCAATTTCATTCCACTTCCTATGGATCATTTCCTTGCCATTTTCCCTTGACAATCTGTAACTTGATCCTCCAACACTGAGAATACTGCTCCCACCACCACATGCTATTATTTGTTAATTCTGCATACATATTCAGCATTATTCTAGTCATTACCCTCATACTTATGGACTCACCACTGCTGACCTCAGTGATGCAATCTTCCCTGGAGTTTTACTTATGTCTCTTATTTGCTCCTAAGAAAACATCTTTTCCCCATTATTACCAGTGAGATAGCTTTTTAAAGCAGCTAAATTGTTTTGTTCTATTATACACTACTGCCTCCTGGAATCAGTTGAGCTCCTAAATGATATTTTATACTTGCACATATTAAGGTTATTTTATGTATCAGTGGGTTTTCACACGTACATAATGTCATGTATTAAAAATTACAATATCATAAAGAATATTCGTGCCCCTTACAACAGATCCCCTATTCTTTCCCTATTAAAGAAACTCTCATCCACAAAAAGAAGGATAAACCATTACCTTTATCTTGGCATATCTGTATGTCTTTTGGCTTATTTAACTTTTCAAGATACATCTTGAAAACCATTGAAACCTCCTATGAAAATCAAACTATCTTTCCTAGAACCTACCATCCGTCTAATTAATCTACTCTATATACTTCTGCCTCTGCTGAAAATATTTTTCTAGCATGTTAAGCTTGGGAAATTGCTATACAGTCTTTAAAAGCTATATCAAATATTACTACTGCTATAAAATACTTCTTACTCATAAGAAGCAGATTAAAGTATGCTATTTACTTGTATTGTTATTTTCTTTATACTTTGATAGTCAAAGCAGACACTCTGAAAACATTACAGGATGGAATAGGAGAAACCCTAGGTCTCCTTGGCACAGGCCAAAATTTTCTTAATAGAGACCCAGAAACACAACAAATCAAAGAAAGGTTGGACAAATGGGATTGCATGAAGTTGCAGAGCTTCTGCAGGGCAAAGAACATAGCTAGCAAGATCAATAGAAAGTCCACGGATGGATTGGGAGAAGATCTTCACTAGCCATACAATGGACAAGGGTCTCATATCTAAAATATACTTGGAACTCAAAAAATTAAATCCCCCAACAACAAATCCTCAAAGAAACAACTGCCCAATAAATAAGTGGGCTAATGACTTAAAGAGAAACTTCTCTGAAGAAGAAAGAAGGATGGCCAATAGACACATGAAGAAATGTTCAACCTCCCTAGCCATAAAAGAAATGCAAATCAAAACAACACTGAGATACCACCTCACCCCAGTTAGAATGGCAAAAATCAAGAACTCAAATAACAACAGATGCTGGAGGGGATGTGGACAGAAGGGAACGTTACTTCATTGTTGGTGGGAGTGTAAACTTGTTCAACCACTTTGGAAAGCAGTATGGAGGTTCCTCAAAAGACGCTCCCCTATGACCCAGTAGTCCCACTTTTGGGCATTTACCCAAATGTTTACAAACAAGACCACACTAAAGCTACCAGCACAATTACGTTTATTGCAGCATTATTTACCATAGTTATGATATGGAACCAACCCAGATGCCCCTCAGTAGATGAATGGATCAAGAAAATGTGGTATATATACACAATGGAATTCTATGCCTCCATCAGAAAGAATGACATTGCCCCAATTGTTAGGAAATGGAAAGACTTGGAAAAAATTATATTAAGTGAAGTAAGCCAAACCCAAAGAAACATAGGTCCCATGATTTCCCTTATTTGCAATATCTAGTATATGTATGAGTCAAGCAGAAGAGGTCAGATAATGTGATGTTAGGAAAATGAACCCTTAGATATGTATTTAAATGTTTTTTTCTTTCATGCATTTGTTTCTAATGCATTTATAAGATTATTTCTTTGTTGCTTTGTATGTCCCTCCCCCACAGTATAACCTCTGCTTTCACTGTATTTGATGTCGGTATAATTTGTGGAGGGGAAGGGGAAAAACAAGTCGTTTACATAAGGATACAGGTGGACCTGTTGCAACAATGAAAAGTACAAGTTGTCATGTCAAAAATGAACTTTACAACTTGGGGGGAGTATTGGGGGGGAGGGAGGGAGGATGGGAAGGGATGGGAAGGGTAAACAAAGGAGGAGGCTACAATGCTTGATAAGAAATGTACTCACTATCTTGCCTATGTAATTGTAACCCCTCTGTACAGTATTTTCACAATAAAAAAATTGAAAAAAAAAGAATTGAGCCATATAAAAAATAAAAATAAAAAATAAAATGTAATGGATCATTATGCCACTTGGGCACTTTTAATGTCAAAACCTGAACTTTCCGAGGGTTGTCAAGACTGAATCCAGAATGTAGTCTTTGATATTAATTCTAGCTTGCTAGAAATCAGAGCTTGTTAGAATCAAGAGCTCCAAATATATATATATTTAATAAAATTACTAAATATTTTTTACTAATCAGTAGTTCTAGGTAATAGAGGTAAATTTTAAAAGGGCACATACACACACATTTAGTAGATAAACATCAATTAAGCTGGGTTTAATTCTGTCTACTCAGAAGACTGAGATCTGATCATTGAGATTCAAAGCCACCCTGGGCAGACATATCCCAGAGATTTCTATCCTCAATTAACCATCAAATAATTGGAAGTGAAGGTATAGTTCAAGTGGTAGAATGTCTTTTGAGTAAAAAGCTAATCAAGAGCTCCAGGCCCTGAATTCAAGTACCACAACATAAAGAAAGGAAGGGAAAAGCCAGTAAATATATTTTAAAAGAATAAAAGGAAAGGAAGGAAGGAAGAGAAGAAAAAGAAGGAAGGTCCACAAGGAAGGAAGGAAGGAAGGAAGGATGGATGGAAGGAAGGGGAGAGAGAGAGAGAGAGAGAGAGAGAGAGAGAGAGAGAGAGAGAGAGAGAGAGAGAAAGAAAGAAAGAAAGAAAGAAAGAAAGAAAGAAAGAAAGAAAGAAAGAAAGAAAGAAAGAGAAAGAAGAAAGAGAAAGAAGAAAAAGAAATAAGTCAACAGAGTGATGAAAATGTGGAAGGTTCAGATTTCCAGGTTTCTGGCATAGAAAGACTAGTACTGCTTGACCTCCCCAGTGTGTGTTTGTGTGTGTGTGTGTGTGTGTGTGTGTGTGTGTGTGTGTAGGTGGGGGGTAATATGTGTACATGCACATCAGTCCTGGGCCTAGGCACTATTCCTGGGCTTTGATATTTAAGACTAGTGCTCTACCACTTGAACTGCAGCTCATGTTTAGTAGATATGAGTCTCATTGGCTTTCTTTCCCAGGCTGGCTTTCAACTGTGATCTTCAGATCTCAGCCTCTGAGTAGCTAGGATTACAGAGTGTGAGCCAGCAAGGCTCAGGTTTTGTCCTCTCTCTTATGTGGAAATTAAGTCTGAGAATATAATAATGTTTACTAGACTCTGGAGAGGAAAAGGAGAAGATACATTATGGGAGGCTGGAGCTGATTAGCCCTCATTATATGGATGTATCAAAATATGGCACCAAATCCAATTAATATTTACAATGAATGCCTAGTCATAAAAAAATAAAATAAACAGGTTGATCCATTGTAACAATGAGATGTACAAGACACTATGTTGAAAATGAGGGGCTGGGAAGGTTGTTCAGTGGTAGACCGCTTGCCTTGCATGCATGAGGCCCTGGGTTCCATTCCTCAGCACCACATAAGCAAAAAGAAAAGAGAAAAAGAAAAGGAACTTTACAACTTGGGGAGGTGGAGGAATTTGGGATGGAAAAACAAAGGAGGAGGTAACAATGCTAGATAAGAAACATACTAATTATCTTACTCCAGTAACTGTAATCCCTCTGTACAGTATTTTTACAATAAAAACATAAAAATAAATAAAATAGAAGAATCAGTCCATACAAGTCATGTTTTGATCTCAAACAGCTTACAATGAATGGGAATCAATCACACAGAATTATCTCCAACAAAGTACTCTGGCATTGACCTTTGTAATAATTACCTACTCTCAAAGGCAAACTCTGCAAAGCTAAGGTTTTGTTTATTTAATGCAATATACTTTGTAGCCCTTCCAAATACAAATAGAAAACTATTTGTATCCCTACTTTCTCAATCTGATTTTTGCTAAGTCTAACATGTATGAGGAAGAGAAAGGTTATTTTTTATTTTTATTTTTTAAAAATATCCTTAAATAGTGTACAAAGGGGTTTCAATGGTGTGAGCACCATGCATTTTGATTAATGTCATTCCTTCCATCGTTCTCTTCCATTGATCTCAACTTCTCTCCTCTCCTCTAGTTGCCTGGTTTTCTATCACATTGTACATTGGGTTTGTGACAGTATTCTCCTTGTCTATGTCTTTTCATTCATCTGACCCATTTCCTCATGGGTCCTACCCAAAGACAGAGCGATTAAATTTTGGGTTAGGTTTTAAAATACTGTCTTGAACCAGGAAGGAATTTTAAAATGTAAATGAAAAGACAAAATATTAACAGAGACTCAGATCTGGGAAAATTAGAGAGAAAATAATATCAAATTATGGTTTATCTATAATAGCTTTATTGGAAAAACAGGGACATGTTTAAACCATTTCTGAACTTGCGATTTTCAACCCTTTTGATACTGAAGTTATTATTTTTACTGTTTTCAGTTAATGCAATAGCTCTCAGACTATAATGCCTTCAATGTAAAGAACCATAAATGGGCTATGTTAAAATATCTTGAAGAAATGAAAGATGCTAACTGATTAAGGGACATTTTCCCTTTAAAGAGTTAAACATTTTTTCTAGTCTCTGCATATGTGAAAAATATGATTTTCACGATTACTCTAACACAAATACTGCTAACATTTGTACAATAATATTGCCCTTTTCTTTGGAATAAACAAAGCATCAAAACCAGTGAACCATTTCCTGCTATGTGTTATTCTCACAGTTTCATTTGCTCCAGATGGACTGCCAGGGAGAAAGCTGCTGTGTAAAATGCTCTGCCAAGCTTGGAAGTACAATAAACCTTCTGTGAGATTCTTGGAAACCAAGACATTGTGAGCTTGGGGAGTCCAGGATTTATATATTTAAGTCAGGTATTTCAGTTCTCATAATCCCATGAGGTTCTAAATAACCATGAGCTGCATAAAGCTGCTTTCTGCTGACAATGAAATTCCACCTAAGTCTATGAAGATAAAATGAGAGTCACCAAAGTGGGTAATAGACATTGAACTCATAGAAGACTAGGAATACCTAAGCACGTGTCATGAATGCTTTTGAGAAAGAACACCCAGGTTTGGTCCAGAAACCACAATTAGAAACTTTTAATAAAATAAAAACATATTTTGAGCACATTATAAGAAGAGATCAGTCCTGATGGGTAAGTTCAAAGGTGAATCTAATGACTGGATGCTCTCAGGACTGGATGCTCTCAGTCTGGCTTTCTTGCCACGGTTGAATCAGTAGTCAAAGAATACAGAAGCCAGTGGCATACTATTCTGGAAAAACCTACAGTTAAAATATTTCACATCCCAGACATCCATGAGGTCTGTGAAAATTTTGTCTCCCAGAGAGACACAATTTCATGAAAATGTCAGACTGGCGTCCGAAGGCTAAAAAGATACCTACATTTTATTTGAAAGACAGGATACCTAATGTCCTGATAATATGCAGAGGCTTTGCACAGCAGAATTGATCTCAGCATGTCTCAGTTTCCTGTTCAGTTTGCAGAGTGTAATTCAGACCCACAGTGGTTTAGGAGGAGCCTTGGCTGCTCTTTTCACCTGCAAAATAGCCTCTTGTCCCTCAGATTTCCAAATCTACTTTTCTGAGCCTTTGATAATGTATTTGGTTCTCAAAAGCTGATCAAGATGCTAGCCCAACAGTAGTAAACTTTTGATTTCTTCTTCCTACCTTCCATATCCATAGGGCAAGGAAAAGCTGACAACGAGAAACCTGACAGTACAATGGAGTTGGGTCAGTTGGAAGGGGACAGTTTTCCCCTGTCCCCAACATCCCTCCTCCCTTCTTGAATGGCTTGTCTGCTGCAATGTGAGACACATAGTTGCTTGTGTCTGCTCTCTTCATGAGGCGAGGTGAGGAGGGGAGTGGTGAGTGCCAGGCATCAGATTGATGGTGTGTGGAAACACTGAGCCAGAGCTGCTGGCAGCCAAGTGCTCCTCTGTGGGGATTCAGCATATTACACTTTCCAGATTTCTGGGCCTCCATCCAGTCCCATACAACTCTCCTTTGACAAGAAAAAGGCTGAGGTGGGGGAAAAGGTGAAGGTAGGGGGCTGTGCATACAGTTGTTTACCTATTTACTACTGTAATAAATGTATGGAACATATGCTACTTTAAGAATCAACCTGGGAAAAGAAGGCAATCTAACTACTCTTTCCATCAAACCTCCCTCATCTTCTTCTGGAGGAGATGATTAAAATAGGATAAGGGCCAGTTGGAAAGGGTGTTATGTCTTCCAGGACTGACAGCCACTAAGGGAGGCTTGTGTGAATGCAGTTAAAACACCACTGATTGTGTCTCCTCTGCTGTCAAGCCAGACGCCAAGAGCAAATAGAACTCCAATTCCAGACTATCACCTCTGGGCATATCTATTGGTGCCTCCAGGATGGATTTCATGGTGAAGGACCTTGTAGCTGGGGACTCCATCAGCTCCAATCACTGCAGAGCTAGATTATTCTCATAGGGATTAACCAAGGGGATTTCCTCTTACATTTATCCTCATTGGGTATGTTCTTCCTTCTGCTCCAGTGTTCTGCAAATCAAAGCCAAAGGTAAAGCAGGATAAATACAAAAACAAGAATGTACAAGGTTGTTAAATTAATAGAATTAGTCAAGAGCATATTGTATTTGTGTTGAGATGAATATATCAGTATAATCAGAAACACAAGAAGTTGTAAGATTAAAACTATGCATAGACCCAGTATCCCAATAAGCAATGGATAGAGTAGGTCCTTACACTAAAGTATCTGATTTAACATCTCTTACAATTTTACCTCTTTTGACACACTACTAAAAAGACACCAATGAATTAAGACTTGTAAATCCACCATAACAAAAAGAACAAAAAAAACGTAGCCTGTGTGCCTAGTGGAAAGCAGACAAAAGGGTGGTCAGACCAGAAAGATGATACAAAATCTTCAATACAAGAGGGTGAAATGAAACAGACCAGCTACTGGTTCAATAAGACATGAAAGAACAATAGAGGGAAGGCATAAAAACAAGCTGAATAGTAAATTTGATTACCTCAAATACAGACAAAATCATAGGGAAAACCCAGACTATAGCATACTAATTCCAATCTTTTGTACAGACTAGCAGTTCACACCCAGGCAACATTGGGAGAGAAGCTCTTTGTAAAAACTGTAGAATATTTAAATATTAAATTTAAATATTAAAGTTTTCATACCCAAATTGGGAAAACAAGGACAACTAGGATGAATGTTGTAATCCCAGAGTGAAACACTAGAGAGTTTAGAACACCTGAAGACCTCTAGGCTAAAGGCCAGCTCCTTGCTTGCTCATTTCTTGCCCATGTCCAAGGGTGCCATCAATCCATCTTAATGTCTCAACATAAGCTACAAATTATGAACAGAAGATACTAGCTATTTAAAGAAAACCTCGAGCATGGAAGTTAATACCTAGATAAAAAGTGACCTCAAATAAAGCAGATGTTCAAGGAAATAAAATCTGTTACAGAAAGCCCACCTCGACTTTGTTTCAGAAATTCCAGTAAATAAGCAGGGTGCCAGTGGGTCACGCCTTTAATCCTAGCTACTCGGGATGCTGAGATCTGAGAATAGGCTCAACGCCAGCCTGGGCAGGAAAGTCCATGAGACTCTTATCTCCAATAAACCACTCAGAAAACCAGAAGTGGTGCTGTGGCTCAAGAGGTAGAGCGCTTGCCTTGAGCAGAAGAGCTGAGGGACAGCACGCAAGCCCACGATTGACAAAGAGGAAAAAAAAAAAAAAAGAAAAAAGTAATTCCAGTAAATATAATGTACAGGAAGAAGTGAACAATAATTTAAAAACAAAGAAATTATAATTAAAAGGGCATTAGAAACTTTAAAAAATAGAGTTGATTAAATTTCTTTAAAACCAGAATACTGGGAAAAAATTGAAATGGAAATTAAGAAAAATAAACCTCCAAAAAGTTAGGCTAAAATATTAATCCAGATAATATCTGACTAAATATTTCAAGAAAAAAAAGGGAAATGGTTGAAGAAATAGTGGAAAAATGCTCACAAACTGAAATAGGATTATATGGTTTCAAACCTGAAAGAACCTATAAATCTTATATTAAAAAAATGTTTTTAAAAGATCTAGAATAAAGTACTGAGTGTGTCTCACATATAGTGAGACCAAAAGAGGAGAAAATCACAAAGGTATATAAAATAAGATATGTAATGAAACAAACTTCAAAGACAAGGAAACAAAGGACCCTATCTTATTTTGTCATATAAGATATATATATATATAGATATAGATATAGATATATATATATCTGAAGGAAGGGGAGGGGAGGCCACAGAATCAGAGGGAAAAAGGTGCAGCAGTGGATCTCAGTGGATGCACTGGACATTGATGAAAGTGAACTATGCAACTCGTGGGTGGAGATGGGAGAGAGGGAATGGGAGATCATGAGGAAACAAATAATACTGTGAGAAAGAAAATGTACTTACTACCTGACATGTAAAGGTAAAGGCATTGAAAAAGTGAGGAACAGGGGAATTACAGTTACAGAATTAAAGCATTGAGTTAATTTCTTTTTAAACAATGTTACCCTCTCCCTCTTTTTCACCAGCTTAACCCTCCCTACTCCTCCCCCCATCAAGTTGTGTAGTTTATTTCCAACATAATGCCTAGTGAGTATCATTGTTGCATTACTTCATCCTTTGTCCTGTGGTTTCTGTGATTCTCTTTCCCTTATGTGGATCACATAAACTTATATACAAAACAAAGGATACAGAAAAACTAAAACAGAAAATAGAGATAACTGCATACAGGGCATAATGATAACTTCTAGTTTACAATTCTTGGAGTTTTTTATATGTTTCATTATATAATGTCATACGCACTTAGCAATTGAGCTATTGCGATCCCCTGATAAGAATATCATAGATATATTGTAGTTCTTTAAGTGAGGGAAAAAATGCAGTCTACTTTTCTTTGTGCCTAGCTTGCTTCGCTTATTTTTCCAGATTTTTCCATTTCCTTATGAATGAAGTAATGTCATTCTTTTCATGGAAGCATAGAACTCACTTGCATATATATGCAACATCTTCTTGATACATTCATGTACTGAGGGGCATCTGAGTTGGTTCCATTTCTTAACTATGGTAAATAATGCTTCAATGAACATGGTTGTGCTGGTATCTTTAGTATGGCCTTGTTTGTGGTCATTTGGGTAAATGCCCAGGAGTGGAATTGCTGGGTCATAGGGGAGTCTGTTTAGCCTTTTGAGGAACCTCCATACTACTTTCCAGAGTGGTTGAACAAGTTTACAATCCTACCAACAGTGTAGTAGCATTCCCTTTAGGCCACATCCGCACCAGCATCTGTCATTATTAGATTTCTTGATAATGGCCATTCTAACTGGGATAAAGTCAATTCTCAACGTTGTTTTGATTTGCATTTCTTTTATGGTGAGAGATGTTGAGCATTCTTTCATGTGTCTATTGGGTATTCTTCTTTTCTTTTTAGAAAAATATCTCTTTAAGTCTTTAGCCCACTTGTTAATGGGGTGGTTGTTTCTTTGTTTTGGAGGAGATTTAATTTTTTGAGCTCTAAGTATATTTTAGATATGAGACCCTTGTCTATTGTAGGGGTAGTAAAGATCTTCTCTCAATCTATGGGCTTTCTAGTTATCTTGCTAGCTATGTTCTTTCCCAAGCAGAAGCTCTGCAATTTAGTGCAATCCAATTTATCCAACCTTTCTTTGATTTGTTGTGTTTCTGGATTTTTATTTAGGAAATTTTGTTGGTGGTGGTGGTAGTGGTGGTGGTCGTCATAGTGGGGCTTGAACTCTGGGCCTAGGCACTGTCCTTCAGCTCTTCAGATCAAGGCAAGCTCTCTACCACTTGAGCCACAATGTCACTTCTGATTTTCTGGTGGTTTACTAGAGATAAGAATCTCACGGAGTTTCCTGCCTGGGCTGGCTTTGAGCCGCAACCCTCAGATCTCAGCCTTCTGAGTAGCTAGGATTACAGGTGTGAGCCAACAGCGACCGGCTATTTAGGAAGTTTTGACCTGTGCCAAGGAGCCCTAGTGTTTCTCCTATTACTTCCTGTGATATTTTCAGGTTATCTGTTTTTACCTTGAGGACTTTGATGCATTTGGAGTTGATTCTGGTGCAGGTTGATATATAAGGATCTAACTTCAGTTTTCTACATGTGTATAGCCAATTCTGCCAGCACCATTTGTTGAGAATTTTTTATTTGGCTCCCTTTTGAAAGATTAGTTGGCCATAAGTGAGCAGCAGTCTTTATATGTAAGAGTTAAATTTTAATTTTAATGCCAATCCACAGTCTTTATTCTTTTCATTGTCCATTCTTCTAATACAGACCAGGACCAGCCTATACAGAGATAGATAGAGTATCCAAATAAGGTATGAAACAGAACATTTAGCCATATTAACATATACAAATTATCTCTGCTACATTTTTGCTCTCGTCAACTTCACAACTGTCAATAGGCAGTTGACTCCTTTCAAACATTCCACCATCTTCTTTTATCCCTAAAGAAATGGTCACTTTTTTAAACAAAATTTCTTTCAATATTTTAGTCATTTCTTAAGGAGAAAAACCCACAAATTCTTTTAACCCTTTCCATCACCCTTCCCTTACTCTTAGTGTCATTGTCTCTTGAAAAATACAATGACATTTTATTTTCCTTCTACCTTTCTCAGATGTGCCAAGAAAAATCCAAGTGTACTACTAGAAGGCCTCGTCTGTCATATATTATTATAGTAAAATTGTTAAATACATAGTAACCTTCATAATGTCAGTTGATAAACGTGTGTATTTATGGTCTATGAGGGATTTTTTGTTGGTTTAACTATCATTTACACTTGTCTTAAAAATGCTTCATTTTTATGCCAGTTGACTAAGTCAGATTTATGTAACTGAAAATTGCTATTAATTCTAAAGATAGTCATTTTTCAAAAGACTTTTTGACATGTCCTCTGCGTATGCTAAATTATCTAGGGGAAAGCCCAAAGAAAATGGGAAGAGACAAACAGAAAATACAAACATATGAATTTTTAAATTAGGAAGTGGCACTGTGGTTCAAGTGGTAGAGTGCTTGCCTTAAGCTGAAGAGTTCAGGGACAGTGCCCAGGCCCAGAGTTCAAGCCCCGTGACTGACAAAAAAAAAAAAATTAACAGAATGAATTTTTAAATTAATGTGATTAATCACCTCAGAGTTTTAATGCTATATTAATAGAAAAGCAGGATATTACTTACTAATCTATGTTTTTTATTTCCTACACTACTCTGTGTGTGTGTGTGTGTGTGTGTGTGTGTGTGTGTGTGTGTGTGTGTGTGTGTGTGTGTGTGTGTGTGTGTGTGTGTGTGTGTGCTGGTACTGGGGCTTGAACTCAGGGCCTGGGCATTGTCTCTTAGCATTTTTGCTCAGGGAGTCTGGTACTCTACCACTGAGCCACATCTCCACTTCTTTGTGATGATTAGTTGGAGATAAGGGCTTCATGGATTTTTCACCCCAGCTGGTTTCACACTGGTCTCTTCAGATCTCTCTACTTACTGAGTAGCTAGGATTATGCACTGGAACCACTGCTACCTGGCTTCTTTACTAATGAGTAATACCTAGGACATTGTAGGAGGCTCATCTCCTTTCCATGTTCATTAAGAAAAGGGGTTTTAGGGTCCTAATTCATAAGTTAGATGAGAGTAATTTTGAGTAGACTGAAATGTGAGTATCCTAATTTTGTTTCTTCAGTAAATGACATGAATAGAAAATAAACTAAGTCCAGAGAAGATCATGAACTGTGGTTTTTATCTCTCAAGTTTTAACGTTTAGTTTTTCTTTTTAATTTCACATAGTCCTTTTAAAATTGCTGCACTATTTTATTGAAAACATTATACTTCATTATAGAAGATCTTAGAGAAAGTGAATGACATACTCTAGAGAATTTCCTGGACTTTTTTTAAAAAGAATTATATTAAATGCAAGTGAAGAAAGAAGACAATCTTAATATATGTAGTATAAAAGAGAGTCAGACTTTTCAAATTCTTTCATGTTGTCTTGGTTAAATGATACTTAATTATGGTCATCTCTTAACCTGGATTAGAGCAACAGACGTCTAAACAGCTCTCCTATCATCACGCATACCCCAAATATGAGTGATCCTCTTCACCACTTCACACTACAGCCAAATCAACTAAACAACATAAAAACAAGTCTAAAACAGCACTGCTAATTTGTCAGCTCCAAGTGCTGATAGAACCAAATCTAACTTCCCCAGCTAAACAAATAAGGCTCTGCACAAACTGCCCTAGTTTCTCCACTCCATTTACACTTCCCAGCCAGGCCTCTATAAAGTCCTGATGATGATTTCTAAATTTTTACTTTTTTCATTCATCATGCTACAATACTTTCATCTTCATTTATGTACAGGTCAAAAGCAGCATCCTTTCTGTCAAATGAGAAATTTCTCTGGAAATTCTCTGGTCCATCAGAAAAAGAAAATGAAAAGAAGATTCACATGGAGTCAACAGGAAATGTTTTTTTTTCCATCCCAGGAGTCAGGAAATAAGCCTTACTGAAAACACAGAGTCAGGAAGCTGAACTTCAGCCCAAGAATAAGTTTTTAAAGAACATCTAGAATGGTAACAGTTTCAGAACGGCAATCATTAACCAAAGTGGACCTTGCCACACTTCAACAGATGTATATCAGGGCGTAGATTAGCAGGTGGATTGGCCACCACTGGAGACACAAGTGAGCAGGGCAACTGGCAGGGGCTGACATGGCTGTTGGTTGTGTTAGCGGGTTCGTGCAAGGGCATCACTTTTTAATTTCAGTGAAAATTAATGCAATAAAGTAAAACTTGAGAAAGTCTGAATGCAATTAGTAGACTACATTTTAAGACACAACATATTTACTTTCATTATAGATTCAAATATTTGTGGTGCTACTTCTGTTCGCATGCATGCATAAAACTGAGTTGAAATCTAAGACTACTTCTGGACCTAGACTGTGCTCAAGAAGTGTCCTGGCTCTTATAATTTTACACTTCTATCCACGACTACCATCCTGGCCCAAGATCCTATGAAATCACTCAAGAACCAGTAACATAATTTGTTCTACAATATAAACTGAGCACAGTGCTGAGACATTATTACCAACTGAATAGTTTTCTCTTGGGGGTCACAGTTACATGAGTAAGTTAGTGAGTCCATTTCCATCAAGCATTGTTACCCCCTCCTTTGGTTTTCCCCTACCATTCCTTCCCTTCCCACCTCCCCAACTCCTCCCTCACCCCACTAAGTTGTAAAGTTGGTCTTCAACATAGTATCTTGTACATCTCATTGTTACAATGGGTCAACCTGTATCCTTATTTCAGTTTTTTGTTGTTGTTGTTATTTCCCTTCCCCTCCCCAAATAAGAAAAATGTATATACAAGATGCAGGGCACTAGAATAGAATACAGTGAAAACAGTGGTTATACCATGAGGGAAGAACATAAAAAAGAAACAAAAAAAATCACATAGCACATTTTACGTACATTAAAAACGATAGCAAGAAAGATAAAGTCTCTTGTGTCCCTGTCTTAGGGTTCATTTCCCTTAGCATCATCTTATATGGTCATATGTACATAGCTTTTGAGCTTTTCTGCTTGACCTAGATATATACTAGTTATTGCAGATAAGCAAAATCATGGGACCTATGTTTCTTTGGGCCTGGCTTACTTCACCTAGTATAATTTTCTCCAAATCTTTCCATTTCCTAACAAATGGGGAGGTGTCATTCTTTCTGAAGGAAGCATAGAATTCCATTTTGTCACATTTTGTTGATCCATTTATCTACTGAGGAGCATCTGGGTTGATTCCATATCTTAGCTATGGTGAATAATGCTATGATAAACATACTTTTGCTAGTAGCTTTAGAATGGCTTTGTGATCATATAGGTAAATGCTCAAAAGTGGGATTGCTGGGTCAAAGGGGAGCTCTATGTGGAGTCTTTTGGGGAACCTCCATACTACTTTCCAAAGTGGCTGAATAAATTTACACTACCCCCAACAATGCAGTAGGGCTCACTTTTGGCCACATCCCCTCCAGCATCTGTTGTTATGAGATGTCTTGATTATAGCCATTCTAACTGGGGTGAGGTGGAATCTCAATGTTGTTTTGATTTGCATTTCTTTTATGGCTAGAAAAGTTGCGCATTTCTTCATGTGTCTATTGGCTAGTCTTACTTCCTCTTCAAAGAAGTATCTCTTTAAGTCTTTAGCCCACTTGTTGATGGGGCAGTTGTTTCTTCGAGGATTTGTTGTTAGGGGATTTAATTTTTTGAGTTCGAAGTATATTTTAGATATGATGCCCTTGTCCATTGCATGGCTAGTGAAGATCTTTTCCCATATTATGAAGCCCTTGTCCGTTGCATGGCTAGTGAAGATCTTTTCCCAATTTGTGGGCTTTCTATTGATCTTGCTAGCTATGTCCTTTACCATGCCAAAGCTCTGCAGTTTCATGCAAGCCCATTTGTCCATCCTTTCTTTGTTTCTGGGTCTTTACTAAGAAAATGTCAGTCTGTGCCAAGGAGCCCTAGAGTTTTTCCTAGTCCTTCCGATAATGTTCTCAGGGTGTCTGCCTTGACTTTGAGGTCTTTGATTCATTTGGAGTTGATTCTGGTGCACAGTGATATATAAGGATCTAGCTTTAGTATTCTACAGATGTTTAACCAACTTCTCCAGCACCATTTACTGAAGAGGCTGTCTTTCTTCCATTCTATATTTTTAGCTCCCTTATCGATGATCTGTGGGTTCATTTCTGGATCTTCAGTTCTTTTTTTAATATGTTTTTATTGTAAAAATACTGTACAGAGGGTTACACTTACATAAGTAAGGTAATGAGTACATTTCCTATCAAGCATTGTTGCCTCCTCCTTTGCCCGCCCCTCCCTCACTGAACTTGTACAGATCGTTTTCAACATAGTGTCTTGTACATTTCATTGTTACAATGGGTCAATCTGTATCCCTATTTAAGCATTTTGTTTTTTCCCTTCCCCTCCCCAAATTAGAAAAGTGTATATACAAGATTCAGGGCATCGAAATCAAATAGAGTGAAAACAGGGGTTATACCATGGGGAAGGAACATACCAAAAAAAAACAAAAAAATCACATAGTACATTATAAGTACATTAAAAACAATAGCAAGAAAGAAACAAACCAGTTGTGTCCCTAACTTGGGGTTCTTTTGCTTAGCATCATCTTATACGGTCATGTGTACATAGCTTTTGACCTTTTCTGCTTGTCTCAGATATATACAAGTTATTGCAAATAAGGGAAACCATGGGACCTACGTTTCTTTGGGCCTGGCTTACTTCATGTAATATAATTTTTTCCAAGTCTTTCCATTTCCTAACAAATGGGGTGATGTCATTATTTCTGATGGAGGCATAGAATTTCATTGTGTGTATATATGTATATATATAAATACATACCACATTTTCTTGATCCATTCATCTACTGAGGGGCATCTGGGTTGCTTCCATATCTTAGCTATGGTAAATTATTCCAGCACTGTTCTTTCTGCTAAGGATTGTTTTTGTTATTCGGAATCTTTTATTGTTCCATATAAATTTTGGGGTTGCTTCTTCTATTTCATTGAAGAATGAGGGGATATTGATTAGTATTGCTTCGAATTTGTAGATAGCCTTTGGTATTATTGCCATTTTCATGATGTTAATCCTCCCAATCCAGGAGCCTGGGAGGTTTTTTCCACTTCCTTAGTTCTGCTTTAATTTCCTTTTTCAGGTTTTTAAAGTTTTCACCTTAGAGGTCCTTCACTTCTTCAGTTAACTCCTAGATATTTTATTTATTTTTTGTGGGGCTGTTACAAAATAAGTTGCTTTCCTAATTTCAACTGCGCTCTTCTTATTATTGGCATACAGAAAAACCATTGATTTTTGAGGGTTAATTTTGTATTCTGCTACTTTGCCAAAGTTTTGCATCAGGGCATCCTCTGGCTCTGTTTACCCACTGAAGACAGTTGCCCCACCCTTGTGGAGCTGCCTCTGCAGGTGTGGATCTGAGCCTTCCAGGTCAGGTTCCTTTGACCTGATGAATAGTTCCTATTGTCTTCTTCCAAGGCCTGAGTTATGCGTTAGCTGCTCTGACCCGGTCTTTGTCAGTATCAAAGATCAAGTTCTTCTCCGGTGGTGGTAGAGGGGCTACCTTCCCACCGCTGCTTGATGAGAAAGAGTGAGGATGTTTGTGGGGTACTCATACCTTTCCCTTGGTTTCCAGGCTGTCTACAGTCCATCTGTTACTCTCTGTTGTCAGCAGGATGAAGATTTCTGCTTCTTATCAGTTCTTGCTGGCAGTGGGTAGAATCTGTTCGCATACTGCCTCTGGTGCCTTTTCCCAGGCTCTCTCTGGTGTTGATATGGTCGCTGCAGTAGCAGCTGCTGCCGCTGTCACCACCACCCCAAACACCGTTGAGTGCTCAAATCTGTCTCCTTTACCAAGTTGCCTGAATTTTTCCTCTCCAGCCAGACTCTGTACTATGATAGCACACTTGCTGACTCTAGCCTTATATTTTCACTGGAACACTAAAACTGGTTTCTACGAGAGAGCTCGTTTAGCCCCCCGTTTCTCCTCTGCCATCTTCCTCCAGAATTTCCCAACTGCCTATTTTTTTAATTTCAGCTTTCAAGTTTATATTCTATTATTCTCTTTCATAGGCTGTAACAATCACATACACTTCTCTCTCTTTTGTAAATATTTGTATTATAATGTATTCAATCCTGCAGTTTTCTCTAGTGTTATTGTATTCTGTTCCTCGTGGAGGATCAAACACAGGGCCTTACAAATGCTAGGCAGGCCTCTACCACTGAGCCATGCTCCAGTTTTGAATGTGTGTGTGTGTGTGTGTGTGTGTGTGTGTGTGTGTGTGTGTGTGCGCGCGTGCGCGCTGCTCTTGGATCTTAAACTCAGGGTCCAGGTGCTGTCCCTGAGCTTCTTTTACTCAAGGCTACCAATCTACTAATTAAGCTACAGCTCTACTTCTGGCATTTGACTTTCCTGCTTAGACTGACTTCATTCCTCAATCTTCAGATCTCAACCTCCTGAATAGTTAGGATTACGATT
The DNA here is from genome assembly GCF_024711535.1 of Dipodomys merriami. Lineage (NCBI taxonomy): Eukaryota > Metazoa > Chordata > Mammalia > Rodentia > Heteromyidae > Dipodomys > Dipodomys merriami. The sequence continues at coordinate 18,198,080 of NW_027205603.1, read as the reverse complement.
GTGATTCACTGATGTCCTTCTCTAAGCTTGTTTTAAGAGAGAAGTTCCCCTTCTTTTTAGTTAAAATATTTGAGGACATGTCTGAGCTGCTTTGCAAGCCATATATCTGTTATTAGAAAAAATAAAGTTATTAGAAAAAATAAATAAACGCTTCACACATAGCCTTTGAGCAGTGGTTGAATAAAGATGTATGTATTGGGATTGCATATTTTCTATTTTAGAAGTCAGAATTATTAGCCAAGTACTGGTGGCTACCAAGTACTGGTAGCCTCCTAGCTACTCAGGAGGCTGAGATCTGAATATCACAGTTCAAAGCCAGTCTGGGCAGGAAAAGTCCATGAGACTCTTATCTCCAATAAACCACTCAGAAAACCAGAAGTGGAGCTGTGGCTCAAGTAGTAGAGTGCTAGCCTTGAGCTGAAGAGCTGAGGAACAGTGCCCGGGCCCAGAGTTCAAGCCCCATGACTGACAAAAAAAAATAGAAGTCAGAATTATTTAATTGACATTACATTTATACAACTGGTGATTTTCAAATCAGACTTTTGTTTGAATTAAGCCAGTTTGCTTAATAAATGAATGGTATGTGTGATGTGTTATAATTATAATTGAAAATAAAAACTCATGCCTATTTGGAAAAACAAATGGACTTGCTAAATAACTCAGTGAAAAAGCTAATGTGAAGTATTTGGTCATACAGTTTTATAGAAGTTTTGTGACAATTTCTGATTTTTTGTTTTTGCTTACCCAAAGCAATGAAATGAGTCTTTGAACGAAGACTTTTTTGTGTAATTACTTAATCTCAATTAAAAAATTATTTAAAAAGGAATATTTTATTATTTCCATCGTACCTATCATATTGTCACCTATTTTTCTCTCTGCTAAAGCCATTACATTAAACTTTTCTTTAATTTTAATGCTAAGGTTGGGAAAATAATTAGAACATTTGAAGCCCCTGGTATTTTAGAAATTATAATTTTCCATTTCCTGGAGTTCATTTTGATAAATAATATTTTATATGATCAGGTGTACATAGGTATTGTGCCCTTGTGTTCCTCACCTAAGAATTTCCTTCTTTGGTTCACAGTGTGTGACTGCCTAGACATGTATAATTATCATGTATTAGTATATATTTTTAACCATCCAGTGTATTAAATTGTAAATGTATAAATACATTCTAGTTACTAGAAATAGGAAATCTTTTGTCTTTTTTTTCACTTACCTCTCTTTGGGAAGGTAATGTGGGGTACAGAAATGGTAGGAAAAAAAGGATGAACAATTTCAGCAGGAATACTCACTAGACACTGTTAAAGATGAACTATAAAATTTGTGGTTGGGGACAGGAAGGCAAAACTAGGAAAAAGTGAGGAAAGAGATGACATTGTTCAGAAAGAAAGGTATTCTTTATCTGACTTATATAACAGTACAACAACTTTACAATAAAAATCAAATGCATTTAGAAAAAAAGAACAAAAACAAAATTATCATTTTAATACTCTACAAGAAAAATAATTAATTCCAAACCATTTCTTATTTTAGTGTAGTTTAAGCAATTTTCCACTAAGTAAAGGGTCAGCAAGTAAATAAAAAGTCAAAGACATTTACTGCCAAGTTTGATATCACTTAAATTTCATGAATTTAAGAGTTGGATTAAATCTTTCCATAGCAAGCTTTGCTTCATTTTCTCTTTGAAAATTTTTCTTGATATTAAAATATAACTAGAGGAAAATTGAGAAATATTTCTGAGCATTTGTCAATTTCCTAAAAAATACAGTTTATAGCTTAATTGTAAATAAATCAGATATATTATAAGTAGCTTTTGCTTGAAATTTATATAAATTTAAGTCAATATATGCATATATGTGAATATATTCTATAGTATATAGCATATATAAAACATATATTAACATATAATATATAAAGTATAATTCACTACATGAATTATACACTTATGTTATTTAAGTATTATATGTATAGTATATATTAATAGTATATATAGCATATGATAATGACCTAATATATATTAATATATAGTATAATGCAAATATGTTATATATTATATACTATCAATATGATAAATGTAATAACTAAGTAACACTTTAGAGTTTCCAGAGTCTTACCAGTCCCAACGATATCCAACAGCCCAAATTCAAAGTCTCCCATGACACTTATGGCATGTGAAATCAAAAAGAAAATTACATACTTGCAACATACAATGTCACAAAGTAAGCATTCCAAATCTAAAAAGGAAAGGTAAACTCTGCATGAGTGGCTCATGCCTCCAATCCTAGTTACTCAGGAAGCTGAGATCTGAAAATATAGGTCCAAAGCCAGCCTGGGAAAACAAAGCTGTGATACTCTTATCACCAATTAACCAGCCAAAGCTGCAAGTGGAAGTATGACTCAAGTGGTTGAGCATCAACTGTGAGCAGAAAAGCAGAGCAAGAGCACAAGCTTAAGGTCCAAGCCCCAATATAAGCATAGATGACAGACAGACAGACAGATAGTCAGACAGATCAAGGAAGAAGCAGACCAAAAGAAGACCTAAATCCAGACCTAAACCCAGAAGAGCAAACACTAAACTCTGTGACTTTATGTCCATCGTGTGTGGGATGGGGTGGCATCATATGAGCTCTAATAGGCTCATTAAATCAGCATCCTGGTCTCCTGAGTTCTTTCTATATAGAATCACCCATTATTTCCATTTACAGAATTCTGTTATATTTCTATCCTTCATCTACACACTTTTCCATCTTTCTCCCAACCTTCCTCTCTATATTCATCTAACCCTCTCCCCTTAACCTTGCTCTCTCCACTGATATCTCAAGTTCCAGCTTCCTGGCATACTTCCTGGAATACTTCATGAATATACCATGCTTTAGTTAATATGTTTATCTATTTGTGCATATAACCCTGTATATGTTCACATTTAAAGGCCTTACCATCACAAAATAGTGATCCAGCCTAGCAAGCAAACATTTAGAGCAAGTACATTCAAGATCCAAACTTTAGCAAATAGGTTCCTCCCATGTCCATGGTGAAGCAGAAGAATAAATGATGACAATTTTATAATAAAAATGTAAAAACTCACCAGCTTTGCACCTGGCCCTGAATGTGCAGGACCATTTGCGGATTGGCACAGAATCCTACCCTTGACCATCCAGATAGCTCAGGCCTAATGTGTTTTCACTACATGGGATTTTATCCTGGCTAGTGATCACCCTCAAGTCAGGGGTTTGTGTCCGTTGCTATCACTCCAAAATTGAAACCTAACAGGTGAGATACAGAAGGCAGGCTTGGCATCTAAACAATGCTAGGAAGTAGAAAAATTCAACATTCTACTTTCCCACACATACTTCAGGAATAAGAGCACAAAGATAAAAACTGCCTGTTTCCTAAGTGGAGAACTTTCACTCTGGGAAGGTTGAGTTAAAAGCAACCCTCTGGGTATATTATTATTAGATGCACTGGATTGATCCCTAGGAAAGAATCACCTTGGGACCTTGGGGATCTTATGATGCTGAAGACTGTTTTTCCTCTGTGCTACAGTAGAAACTAAAACGAACTTGAAGTTTCAAGGAACAGTAATATTAATTTCTCTCAGATTAACCTAAGGAATTTTCCCCTAGATAGGGGACATGAACAGAGGCCAATGATAGAGTGGAAATGGTGCAGACCCTTCCAGTGGGATCTGGGGAGAATCCATGTCAGTGTGTTCAGACTCAGTTTGAATCAGCTGAAATTCAGCACAACTGAGACAAATGGGAAGTGGTAAGCCTTGTAGTTTGCCTCCATCTCTCTCACAAACAGAACTTAACAATTTGTTTGTGTCTCCATCTTTTCCTCAATAGGCTGAGAAGACAGACAAGGTTTAATTAACAAAAGTGAGGTCATTTCGTATATTAGCCACTTTGAGTATGAATATCCTGTCACTTGTTGTCTGTAGATCAAGGCTGGCACTCTGTCACAGCTCCATTTCTGGCTTTTTGTTGGTGATTAATTGGAGATTTGTTTCCTACCTGAGCTGGCCTTGAATCCTGATTAGGATTATAGACAGAAATCACCAGCCTCTATCTGGCTTTCTTATACCCCTGGTAATTTATCTTTATCTTCAAAGCTGGATCCAGTTCGATCCGGCTGGATCCGTCTCAAACCTGCTTGATCCAGTTCGATCCTGTTCCATGTGGCTGGATCCGGCTCAAACCGGCTGGATCCGGCTCAAACAGGCTGGATCCAGTTCGATCCTTCTGGATCCAGTTTGATCCGGCTCTAACCAATTCAATCCGGCTGGATCCAGTTTGATCCGGCTCTTTCCGGATCAATCCAGTTCGATCCGGTTCTAACCGGCTTGATCCGGTGGGTTCAGGTTCAATCCGGTTTGATCCGGTTCGATCCAGTTCTAACCAGTTTGACCTGGTTCGATTCGGCTGGATCTGATTCGATCCGGATCCCAGTGGGATCTGGGGAGAACCCATGTCAGTGTGTTCAGACTCAGTTTGAGTCAGCTGAAATTCAGCACAACTGAGACAAATGTAAGCCTAGTAGTTTGCCTCCATCTCTCTCACAAACAGAACTTAACAACTTGTTTGTGTTTCCATCTTTTCCTCAATAGGTAGAGAGGTTCTAACCGGCTGGATCCAGTTCAATCCGGCTGAATCCGGCTCAAACCGGCTTGATCCGGTTCGAACCCCTAACCGGTTTGAAACAGTTCGAACCAGTTTGTTCCGGTTCTAACCTGTTTGATGTGGTTTAAACTGGTTCTGACCAGTTTGATCCAGTTCTAACTGCTTTAAACCGGCTCTAACCACTTTGAATCTGGTTAAAGCCGGTTTGATCCGGTTCTAGCCGCTTTGAACCGGTTCTAGACGGTTTGAGCTGGTTTGATCCGGCTCTAACTGGTTTGATCCGGTTTGATCCTGTCCTAACCGGTTTGATCCGGTTTAAACCGGTTTGATCAGGTCCTAAACGGTTTCATCCGGTTTGAACCGGTTCTAACCGGTTTGATCAGGTTTGAACCGGTTCTAACCGGTTCTATCCAGTTTGAGCCAGTCCTAACCGGTTTGATCCGGTTCTAACCGGTTTGATCCGGTTCTGACCGGTTTGATCCGGTTCTGACCGGTTTGATTCGGTTTAAACCGGTTTGATCCGGTCGTAGCCGATTTGAGCCGGTTCTAACCGGTTTGAGCCGGTTCTGACAGGTTTGATCCGGTTTGATCCGGTTCTAACCGGTTTGATCCGGTTCTATCTGGTTTGAACCGGTTTTAACCGGTTCTAGCCGGTATGAACCGGTTTGATCCAGTTCTAACCGGTTTGATCTGATTTAAAGCGGTTTGATCCGGTCGTAGCCGGTTTGAGCCGGTTCTAACCGGTTTAATCCAGTTCTGACCGGCTCTATCCGGTTCTGACCAGATTGACCCGGTTTTAACCGGTTTTAACCGGTTCTAACCGGTTTGACCCGGTTCTATCCGGTTTGAACCGGTTTGAACCAGTCCTAACCGGTTTGATCCGGTTCTAACCAGTTTGATCCGGTTTGAACCGGTTTGATCCGGTTTGAACCGGTTCTAACCGGTTCTATCCAGTTTGAGCCAGTCCTAACCGGTTTGATCCGGTTGTAACCGGTTTGATCCGGTCCTAACCGGTTTGATCCGGTCCTAATCGGTTTGATCCGGTTCTAACCGGTTTAATCCGGTTCTGACCGGTTTGATCCGGTTCTAACAAGTTTGATTCGGTTTAAACCGGTTTGATCCGGTCGTAGCCGATTTGAGCCGGTTCTAACCGGTTTGAGCCCGTTATGACAGGTTTGATCCGGTTCTAACCGTTTTGATACTGTTTGGACCGGTTCTAACCAGTTTGATCCGGTTTGAACCGGTTCTAACCCGTTCTATCCAGTTTGAGCCAGTCCTAACCGGTTTGACCCTGTTCTAACCGGTTTGATCTGGTCCTAACCGGTTTAATCCGGTTCTAACCGGTTTGATCCGGTTCTAACCGGTTTGATCCGGTTCTAACCGGTTTAATCCGGTTCTGACCGGTTTGATCCTGTTTAAACCGGTTTGATCCAGTCGTAGCCGAGTTGAGCCGGTTCTAACCGGTTTGAGCCCGTTCTGACAGGTTTGATCCGGTTCTAACCGGTTTGATCCGGTTCTATCTGGTTTGATCCGGTTCTAACCGGTTTGATCCGGTTCTATCTGGTTTGAACCGGTTTTAACCGGTTTGATCCGGTTTGATCCAGTTCTAACCGGTTTGATCCGGTTCTTACCAGTTTGAACCGGTTCTAACTAGTTCTATCCAGTTTGAGCCGGTTCTAGCCGGTTTGATCCTGTTCTAGCCTGTTTGAGCTGTTCTATCAGGTTTGATCCGGTTCGATACAGTTTGAACCGGTAATAACAGGTTTGGTCCGGTTCTAAGCGGTTTGATCCGGTTTGAGCCAGTCCTTACCGGTTTGATCCGGTTCTAACCAGTTTAATCCGGTTTGAACCGGTTCTATCCGGTTTGAACCGGTTTGATCCGGTTTGAGCGGGTTTTAACCGGTTTGATCCGGTTTGAGCCGGTGCTAACCGGTTTGCTCCGGTTTGAGCCTGTCCTAACCGGTTTGAGCCGGTTCTAACAGGTTTTAACCGGTTTGATCCGGTTTGAGCCAGTTCTAACCGGTTTGATCCGTTTATAACCAGTTTGATCCGGTTTGAACCGTTTCTATCCGGTTTGAGCCAGTCCTAACCGGTTTGAGCCGGTTCTAACCGGTTTGAACCGGTTCTGACCGGTTTGATCCGGTTTGAGACTGTTAGAGCAGGTCCTAACCCGTTTGATCCGGTATGAACCAGTCCTATCCGGTTTGACCCAGTCCTAACCGGTTTGACCCAGTTCTAACCGGTTTGATCTGGTTCTAACCGGTTTGATCCGGTTCTGACCGGTTTGAAACCTTTTTGATCTGGTTCTAACAGGTTTGATTCGGTTTAAACTGGTTTGATCCGGTCGTAGCCGGTTTGAGCCGGTTCTAACCGGTTTGATCCGGTTTGAACCGGTTCTAAACGATTTGGTCCGGGTCTGTCCAGTTTGAACCAGTTTGAACCGGTTTGAACCGGTTTGAACCGGTTTTATCTGGTCGTAGCCGATTTGAGCCGGTTCTAACCGGTTTGAGCCAGTTTGATCCGGTTCTGATCGGTCCCAACCGGTTCTAACCGGCTTGATCCGGTTTGATCCGGTTCTAACCGGTTTGATCCGATTCTAGCCAGTTTGATCCGGTTTATACCGGTTCTAACCGGATTGATCCGGTTTGAACCAGTCCTAACCGGTTTGAGCCCGTTCTAGCCGGTTTGATCCTGTTCTGACCGGTTTGAACCGGTTCTAACTGGTTTGATCCGGATTGAGTCAGTCCTAACCGGTTTGAGCCGGTTCTAACCGGTTTGATCCGGTTTGAACCGGTTCTAAACGGTTTTGTCCGGTTCTGACCAGTTTGAACCGGTTCTAACCGGATTGATCCGGTTTGAACCAGTCCTAACTGGTTTGAGCCCGTTCTAGCCGGTTTGATCCTGTTCTAACCCTTTTGAACCGGTTCTAACTGGTTTGATCCTAATTGAGTCAGTCCTAACCGGTTTGAGCCGGTTCTAATCGGTTTGAGCCCGTTCTGACCGGTTTGAGCCGGTTTGAGCCCGTCCTAACCGTTTTGATCCAGTTCTAACCGGTTTGATCCGGTTCTAGCCTGTCTGGACCGGTTTGATCCGGTTCTGACCGGTTTGAACGGTTCTAACTGGTTTGAGCCGGTTCTGACCGGTTTGAACCAGTTCTGGCCGGTTTGATCTGGTTTGAGACTGTTACAGCCGGTCCTAACCCGTTTGATCTGGTTTGAACCAGTCCTATCATGTTTGATCCAGTTCTAACCGGTTTGACCCAGTTCTAACCGGTTTGATCTGGTTCTAACCGGTTTGATCCGGTTCTGACCGGTTTGAGCCGGTTCTAACCGGTTTGAGCCGGTTCGATCCGGTCCTAACCGGTTTGATCTGGTCGTAGCCGGTTTGAGCCAGTTCTAACCGGTTTGAGCAAAAATCTACATATTCAATGTCCTAAACGTTCAGTGTCTCTGTTTTAAATTTTAATTTACTTGTATGTGGGAACTGCACTAATTCTAGCTAAAATGCACTTCAGTTTTTCTTGAAAAACACATAGACTCTTCAATTCTCTGTTTAACTTAATCATGATTTTTCATCTTTTGTCTACTTTCTGTCTTTCCTACAGCCTCCCAAATGCCTTCACTTTGTGTATTTCCTTTTCTTAAAAAAAAATAAAAGTAAAAAAGCTCTTTGACCTTATCCAATGGCTCCTTCAGAATTCTACAAAGTCATCATTCCTTTGTGATGTATTTTTTGCACAATGTGTCCTCAGTATTTACACTTATCTCCTTAATCCCTATTAAACAGTCTATGTTCCTTTCAACTCAGATTCTGTTCATCTCCTAGAATTCAGCTCTCCTTCTTCCTTTGGATACACTCTAAGTGGAGCACCACCTACTTTCTAAATACCACATCCTTCACACTCCATAAGACCAGTCAACAGCTGGCACCTCCTTTGTCTCTTCTGTTCTTCAGAAACCAATGATGCTATCACTTTCCTCTGTTCTCCCACAGCCTTTTAGTAACAAATGTTGCATGAGATTGCCATTGTAGTACATGTTTTCTAGTGGGTTATATTGCAATACAATATTATACATTATGATTTCCCTTTTTCCTCTCTCAAAGGTAGAGAATTTGATTTATTTTATATCTGACATATTTCTTTTCATGTATGAAACAAGAAGTGCATTTTTGGTGATTCAAATGATTTGAGAAAAAATAAGTAAATAAATTTTGAACATGAGATTTACATGAGAATGTATCCTACCTCTTTCCATAGCACATACCTCTTCTTGTGTTTTATTGATCATATTTGCTTGGATAGACATAAGTGAAAAATATCTTCCTTGCATCTTAGAGTGGGATATGACAAATTAATTTTCTAATTGTCTGTATTTTGATTTTGATCACCAAAGTTTGGTTTACGAGTGTGGAGAAGAAAAAGGTATTTTGACAAATAAAGAAATAGGAGACAAAAGAAATTTTTAACAATTAAACTCTCTAATAAACAAGATACATTTTTACTGTTGGGGACAATAACAAAACAACAATAAGTTGTGTTCTAGGGCTTACTTCTAACTTAAGCTCAATTAGCACTTTATTTTTCTATTTAATCTCTTTAAATGAATTATGCTGCTTTTAAATCTTCTCTCAGTACAATTTTAGATTAAAAGGACAATCAGACTAAGTGCAAATAAAAATTCTCCCACTGCAATAGCGACTGTTAGGAAGTTTGCATTCACAACGGGGTATAAAGCACAGGACTTTTAATATAGCCAATATTATAAGAACTTTAGAATGCAGTATTAAAAAATCAGTGGGGGGAGGGAAGGAACAAAACAACCAAACAAAATTGTCTGTCTTCTTTCCTTTATCCAACATGTTTGGGTATTAGTTTTGAAGGAACTCTATAACAAGCTGTAAATGATGTGTGAAATGAATCAGCCCTGCTCAGCATATAAGCAATGACTATAAAGTTACTTAAATAAATGTGATTCCATTGTGCTAATTGCTAAGAGACTCAGATCACATATGGCCAAAAGACAGCTAAATGTCTTATACACTGAGGTCACTTACAGCTCTCTTGGCTTTGGTTTCTTTGTTCTCTTCCTTGACAACAGTTCTGGAAATGAGTGGTAAGGTAACTTTTCAAATGAGTTCATTTCATCGCTAGTCCACCCACATACTCATAGTAATATTGTATGTGTATTAGGTATCTTATTGCCCACTTCTAATATGCTTTACTTGATCTAGCTTCCTATGCCTTCCAAATGTTCCTACAATATAAAGATTTGCAATGCTATAATGAGGAAATGAAAGCTTGAAAGGCTAAGTCATTTGGCAAAAAAAAAAAAAAAAATAGGAAGTGAATTTGTTGCAAAGTCCTCTCAAGAATGCTGTATCTCTGGCTACCATTTTCACCCACTGCTACCACAGCAGGATTGGCCACTACGATGTCTTAACTATTTCTATGTACATGTTGGAGGGTGTGGGAAGTAGAGACAAGTCACATTATCTGCATTTAGGCCTGTCATTTACCAGCAAATCAGCAGCAGAAAATGCTTCTTTTCCTTAAGTACATCAACCCTGCTAGATTAATCTTGGAATAGTGCACTACTCAGAAACTGCCCGCCATCCTATTACATTAGGCTTGAGTGTCTCTGTGGAGCCTGACTGCATACCCATTGCCAACTCTGATGTAACAGAACTTCCAAACAGACACAGGTTACAGGAATGCTTTCCTCTCCACCCTATTTATGTGTTTATGTTTTTAAATACCTTTATTGTAATGGTGATGAACAGGGGGTTACAGTTTCATAAGGAAGGTAATGAGTGCATTTATTTATTTATTTTAAGGACTGCCAAAAAAACAAATTTATTTTTGCACAATTTATAAATAAAAAGCAACTAATAGCCACTTCCCTCTGAAATCCAAGTGCCAATAATACATTTTTAGGAACTACTAAAAGACTTCAAATACATTGTAAAGACCATTTATAATTGGTGAATCATATTTTTTCTTAATATACAAATTTTTGTTTCATGAGCACATTTCTGTTGAATTTATTCTGGAAACTAGTTAACGCTAGAAACATATTTACTATTTTTTTTCTTTAACAAAAATGAGCAATTTGAAACCATGCAGATGTGACATAAATACCTAGCTTCTTTAACATAAAGTAAAACAAATCTTAGGCAAACCATCACTGGGAATTTGAAATGTCCATGATAATAACACAGATGTGGATCACAGAGTTTTAAGTACAACTCAAAAAAGAACCGTATTTCTTTGGAAAGCTTCTGACATTTGTTTCTCTGCAAACAAACAAATGGAAAGGACCAACAATAGAAGCTTGTTTTAAGTCCTTGTCCTTAGAATTGCCTAAAAACAGGGGGCCAGGGGACTTATCCACCTATAATCCTAACACTCAGGAGGCTGAGGACTCAAAACACCAGGAGGCTGAGGAGTCATCATGCCAGCCTGAAATATACAGTAAGATCCTATCTCTGAACAAACCAACCAACCAACCAAACTCCAAAGGACCAAGTTCTTAGTAACACAGAAAAACACTAACATGAGCATGAATGTATTTGTAGCAATTTAGTGTTCCCTCAAGCTCTAATGGAATGTTTTGAAACCACAGCATAATTCAGCACAAAGACAAATCAGAGCTAGAACCTAATAGAAGTTGTGAATAGCATGTTATCATGACCTGGTCAAAACAAAATATCAGCTGGTAATCGTCATAATTCACATCAGCACATGCAGCCGCCTGAGAGGTTAAACACTGTGCTGCACACTTTCCAGTGCTGTGTCACACACGAGCATCTCGAATGCTTCACTTTGTTACATTCCTTTGCCCACTTACTAACAGCAAGAAACAGCTCTCTCCTCCAGATTCTCAAGTCTGTCAGTACAAAGTAAATCAGACAGCAGAAACATTTGCTACACTATACATGTAGAAAATGTCCACGATGCGCTTTTAATATAAGTCCAAGTCAGGCAAGTGGTCCACGTGGAAGGCCTTGTCTGTGCCCAGCCTGGCATCCCCACGGCACTCAGGTGGCTCACCTAGAAAAGCCAGGGCCTGGTTGGTGTCGCTGGCAGAGGTTTCCCGGGATGTGTCATCCTCCTCTGGAAAATTCAGACTTTTAATAGCCTGTGTCATTTTCTTCCCCAATAGTTGTGTTCTCCTCTTCCTAGCAGCTTTTTTATTTTCATATTCCTTTTGATTTTCAATGTAGAAAATGTCCTTAATTTTTCTTCACTGATACAAGGGGAGTTTTTCGAGAGATTTAGAAAAACTCTGCCTGGTGTTCTTCTACTACCATTCATTATGAGAACACCCCCATTCTGTTCCACTTGAGGAGTTTCCATCAGAAGCTCAATTGCCTTTTTGTTCCCAATCATCCTCACTACTCACTACTCACTACTCAGATCCTTCTTTGCCTCCTGTCACCTGAAGGCAATTTCATCAGCTACTTTCTCTTGACTAGCATCTTCTGAGATCTCAGATCGGCCTTTGTAGTCCATTTCCAGTCTGGAGCCCAGTCTGTCTCTGGCAGGTGGCTTCTGTTTGAGATGACTCTGCCCATTTTCTTCTTCCCTCAACTCGGGTTTTTTACCACTATCCATATACTCATCTAGCCCTTTGTCTAAAGCTTTTGTACACTCCTGAGATTCTTTCCTAAGTTTCTTAGCAAGCAAATCATTGTAGGTCTCCGATTGCCTGCTCCTGTCAATACTGCCTTCCATCTCCAAGACACCAAGTTCACTGGCCACTGCATCTTGAGTCTGTTCCTGAAGAACAGCTTCCCATAGGCTGTCTTCTTTCCTCCAGCAACAGCTGGCTTTCTGACTGCTCTGGTCAAACTGACAAGGCTCTGGTTTCGGTGGCAGGTTCAGACATCTCTGGCGCTTGCATGTCCAAGAGAGCCCTCTTCATCAGAATCAGAAAAACGCTCTTCACTTGAATCTACAGCTTTAACAGTCCCATAATGTGATGTAGGCATCCATGCTGGAGCCGTGCTCTGGAAGGTCCTTCCAGCGCTTTCCAGTCCTTTCCAGAGCCCGGGTCCCAGAGAGCTGGCCGTCCGTATTGCCGGCCTCCAGCGCCATCTCTCCGAGGCGCAGCGCGGAGCATTTATTTTTAAAGTGTTATCTTCTCCCTCGTTTTCTTCTCTTACCCAGCTCCCCTCCCCTCAAGTCGTACAGTTCATTTCCAGCACAGTGTCAAGTACCATTGTTACATTAGTTCATCCCTTGTCCCACTGTTTCTGTGATTCCCTTTCCCTTCTGCAGACCCAATAAACTTATATACAAGACACAGGGTATTACAGAACAGAAGAACAATAATTGCATTCAAGACATAAAAACCTCTTGTTTCCAAGGCTTGGAGTTCGTGTTGATAGACTTCATTATACCTGGTTCTATGCACTTAGTGATTTGGGTTCTTGAGATCCCCTGTTAATATCACAGGCATGTTCTAGTTATTACAAATAAGGGAGTTTGTTTTAAATTAGTTTTGTTTGTTTGTTTGTTTGTTTCTGGTCTCAGGGCCTAACTTTGGGCCTGGGTGCTGTCCCTCAGCTCTTCAGCTCAAGGCTAGTGCCTTGAGCCACATCAAGGCTAGTGCCTTGTGCCTAGTGCCACAGAGCCACATCTGGCTATTTCTGCTTATGTGGTACTGAGGAATCGAACCCAGGGCTTCATGCATGCAAGGCAAGCACTCTACCACTGAGCCACCTTCCCAACTCAAATCAGTTCATTTTTTGAATGTTCTTTAAACACAATGACACATATCCCTTAAGACAGAAAAAGACGCTCAATTTACATAGATGGTTTTTCACATCCCGGGAAAGTCAAGGATGCTTTTCATGTTCACTTTTCTTCCTGCTAAGTGAAATAGGGCTTGTTTTTACAGGCAGATATATATTCTGCCCTTCATGAAGCTGATGCTTGCCGGATAACCATTAGAAGACAAGCAAAAATCTTAATCTTTGTTTTTCTTTCTCTTTCTTTTTTTCTTTCTTCTTCCTTCCTTCCTTCTTACCTCCCTCCTTCCCTCCCTTTCTTCCTTTCCTCCTTTCTTTCTTTCTTTTCTCTTTCTTTCTCCTCTCTGTTCCTCTTTCTCTGTCTCTCTTTTTCTTTCTCCTTTCTGTCTTTCTTTTTTTCATTCTTTCTTTTTTGAAGTAAGTCATATTTTTGGCAGCTTATTACTTGACTAAATTACGAGTAAACTGATAGTGTAGCCAACTTGGAATTTAGGCCGAGATTAACCCAGAGCTAATTTACTATCCAGAACCCAACTAGAAATCATACAATGAAGTGTTATCTATTTAAAATACTGAAATATTTATAGATTACACTTTTCATACAAAATTGTAAATAAATTTATATGAATTTAAGAGACATTTGAAAAATGAGAAAAATCTTGTTGTCTAATGGAGGAGCCTAACCTGCTGTGGTAGTAGTGAGTGGAAATAATTGCCAGAGATACAGAATTCTCGAGAGGACTTTGCAATGAATTCACTTCCTATTTATTTGTTTTTTGCCATTAGATGGTTATGAAAAAGAAATAAAAAAAAGAATGTGCATTAGAAGACTGGCATTGCCTGTACCCACTAGCAAATTACTATCTGGGAATATTTACTTTCAGTTTTATGGCCTATTATTTCTCATCTTTACAGGGTGCCCTATTATATTTTTAAAGAATAAAAATTGAAAAGACTTTAAGGTTAAATAATCTCTGATGACCTGAAGTATATAATTTAATTAGAAGCATTCACTAAGATTGAAACTACTGAACAAGTCTTTCTCTTTCTCTTTCTATCTTCCTGATTCTGTCTGGCTGTCTTTCTCTCTCTCTCTCTCTCTCACACACACACATACACACACACACACACAGTGACTGTCTCTCTCTATGTCTCTGTCTCTTGTTTCTTTCTGTCTAGCTGTCTCTTTCTCTTTTATACTGGGTACTGTGGTTTGAACTCAGGGCCAGGAAGCTCTACCTCTTTAGCTTTTTCACACAAGTCAGGTGCTCTACCACACCTCCACTTAATGGCTGGAAACCAATCCAGCAAAATGTTAATGAGATACTTATCTCCAACTAACTATCAAAAAATCAGAAGTGAAGCTATGGATCAAGTGCTAAAGTCCCAGCTTTGGTCCAAAAAGCTAAGGGATAGTACCTAGACCATTAGTTCAAGCCCCAATATTGATACAATTTTTTTTCTTTCAGTTGAACTTGTTTAAAAGTTAGACATAATTTTGGACTAAATTGTTTGCCATTCTAGAAGCATCAGGTTAGTTGAAGATTATAATTAAGACTTCATACCATTCCCATAAGAAAAAATACATGCAAATAAATAATATAAAACATATATAATATAAAAATATAAAAAAGAATAATATAGTTTTGGAGTAGGCTTATAATTAAATAGGCCATTTAGTCATTTTAATCCAATTAAAAGCATTTCAAAAACAACAAAAGGCAAGCAAGTAGGTACATTATCCTTTGTAATTGAGATAACACTCTTAATGGGTATCCAATACTTCCAAGTAAATTCCATTAAATTAAATACTGTAATAGAGTTCTTCACATGTTTTATTACAAATATGCTTATTTGAGTTTAGAAAGCTAACCCTTCGATAAGTCACATCGAGCTAAAAGACAGCTATTAAAAGCATTCTGAAAATAAGATTATTTACATATTCTACATGTAGATTTTAATATCATACAAAGACTCGTAGAATTGGGCACTTAAGCTTAAATTTATTTCTATATACCAAGCTACTAACCAGATCTTAAGTACATGGATTTTATTTCTAGCTACCAATCACAACTGTTGTAAAGATCCATTTTCCTCTTGGCCATCATGTTTTCTCTTAATGAATACTTTGTTTACTTACCGCATAAAATATATTGCTGCATGTTTATCAATATATTTTAAAAATTCAGAATCAGAGACCTTTTATAAATTTAAACAGAAATTTCAAAGATATACTGAGTCAGAGCGGAGGCAGTTTTGAGTGATATTGACTTTATATAGATGTGATATGTTAGTAGCTCTGTAGAGTATTCTTCCAGCTATGGGAAGAGTTACCTAAGCCCTTCTGAAAGCTGACCTTTTTTAATTATTTGAGATGGTGAGATTTGAAGTATAATGGTTTAAGTGTGGTTTCAATATATTAACCTGATATAAACTTTACATAATGTACACATTTGTAGAAACAATATATTATCCCTTATATATACCCCTTTCTGGTTTTGTCAATTATACTAAATTTAATTAAACAAATGTTAACTTCATCCAATCACCAGTATTTGTTGGAACCTAAGATACACAGAAAATCTTTGATGGATAGAAATGCAAAAAATAAAATCAGTATCTAGCTAGTCATGTATATATACCTGTAATCCCAGACATCAGGAAGCTAAGAAAAGAGTATCATAAGTTTGAAGCCAGTCTATTCTAGACAAAAAGCATTTAACTAAAACAAACAAAAAAATCTACAGTTACAATTACTATGTTGAAGGATAAGTTAAGGAAAAAAGTAAGTACAAATTAGGAAGGATGACTAATTTTGCCTTTTAAAGATCCAGTGTGGAAGGATTGGTAGACACCAAGGTAGGCTGACAGGCACCATGTAACAGGTACATAACAAATGAGATTGGGAAAGACTGTAGCAACACCTGAAAAACAGTGGGAAACCATTAAGAATTTGAATTGAGCATTGGTATGCTAGGATCTAATCAATGAGTAAGAAAAACACCACACCTGGGTTATTCTAAAGAATAATTATTCAGAATCAGTGAGTTAAGTTGGCTGGAATTATATTGCACATATGCTATCTTAAAGCACTGGCTATGAAAACACATTTTTATCACTTATAACAGCAATTCATTGGAACAAATTTCAACATTTCCTTAAGGACAGATTTATATAACTTTTTTAAAGTATTATATAATTAGAATAAAATATCTACCCATGTAATTGTAACCCCTCTGTACAGTATGTTCACAATAAAATAAATAAATAAAATAATATAACATATCTTACCTGACACCAAAGCCTAGCTGGCTCCTCTTTACGTCAATGATATGTGTTACATGAATTATTTCCCTTAAGATTTTGTCTGAGAGAGCCTTAGGTCACTACTTTCAAAGTGGGCATTAGTAACATGTCTCTTCTCCTAGAAACCTTTTTTGTTCTCTTATTTGTGTCCTGACTTATGCATGAGACATTTTCACTACATTTCTGAAGAGTTGTTTTTCTGTAATAAACATTCCACCAGAAGCATTTTTTCTCCCTTCTGCATAGGATAAGCCAAAAAAATATAAAACTCACTTATAGATGATAAGTATGCTTTAACATGTATGAAGGAGAAACTTCTTTTGCCATTACCAAATGTCATAAACAGAGTGAGAAATAAAGATGAAAAGCTTTAGTTAAATAAGACATGATGTGTCAAGTAGTTACAATGATATATTTTTAAATTCTTCTTCCTTGTATTTTTATTTTTTATTTCCTTTAAGTAGTTGCAAAAAGGAAGTTCCAAGGAGTAGTTTATGAATACATTGCATCTTGATCTGTTGTCACCCCTGCAATAGTCCCACCCTTTTTCAACCTACTCTTCCATTTCCTATCTTAATTTTGTGGTATATATAATGAATTTTTTACTACAATCTCCCTCTCTTCTCACTTTCATTTCTCTACCCCTCACCCCTTGACTCCCATTCTCTTCTTGCATGTACTCCTTTCTTAGTGCTTATTTTGTTGAGGTTTGACCTAGTCTTTCTTTAAAAACATGGTATGTGACATCCACAAATCAGCCAACAACAAATGCTGGAGGGGATGTGGAGAACGAGGAACGCTATTACACTGCTGGTGGGAATGTACACTCATACAACCACTTTGGAAAGCAGTCTGGAGGGTCCTTAGAAAGCTAAAGATTGACCTCCCTTATGACCCAGTCATACCACTTCTAGGCATCTACCCTGAACAACAGGAGCCAATATACAAGGACACGTGCACCTCCATGTTTATTGCAGCACTGTTCGCAATAGCTAGGATATGGAAACAACCTAGATGCCCCACCACAGATGAATGGATCCAAAAATTGTGGTATCTATACACAATGGAATATTATGCAGCCATTAGAAATGACAAAATAATGGCATTTGCAGGGAAATGGATGGAGCTAGAAGGAATCATGTTGAGCGAGGTAAGCCAAGAACGAAGAGACAAACAGTACATGGTCTCCCTGATAAGTGGATGATAAATCCAAAATGTTAGGTGATATGACAAAACTAACAGGACTTAAGAAACAAAGAACTCCCACTCATCTGGTTGAACCACTACCAAATATCCCCATGCTGCTGATCACATATATGGTATATAACATGTGAGCACCGTTATATATTACAGACTGTGATAGACAATTTGCTCCAGGAAAGTTAGAATGAACTTGTGACTTTAAATGAGCATCATTATTCCACAATACTGTGAATTTCCGAAAATTAAGTAATCACTTAATCACAATAAAAAAAAAAAAAAGAACCTTGGGGAAGGGAGGGAGGGAGGGGATGGTAGGGGGAAAACAATGGAGGGGTAACAATGTTCAAGAGCAAGTGTACTCATTACCTCACTCATGTAACTGTAACCCTCTGTATAGTATCTTTACAATAAAAAAAATTTAAAAAAAAACATGGTATTTGATCTCTCCATAGAGTCTATGGACCAGCTTATCTATGGACCAGCTTATGGACCAGCCCAGATGCCCCTCAATGGAAGAATGGGTCAAGAAAATGTGGTAGACATACACAATATAATTTTACTCATCCATTAAAAAGATAATATTGTAACATTCAGAAATGGAAAGACTTAGAAAAATTAAGTGAAGTAAGCCAGACCCAGAGAAACAAAGGTTGCATGGTTTCCCTCATTTGTGGTAGATAGAAATCTATTAGAAAACACATTGGGTGGTATGCAAGTGATTACAAAGGAATTAACTGAAGTATAATAGAATTCCTCTTTCTACTAAAGGAAAAAAAATCAGCAGGTTAAAAGAATAAATTCCTTCTTATACTCTTTCATTGTGCTCTAAACACATAGTAAAAATAACCAGAATTTTTTTTCATTAAATGAAATAGGGCAAATAAAAATGAGATTAATATCATCTTAGCATAAAGTGCAACCAAATCGCAAAGAGACAAAAATTATGTTTTAAAACCCCTGTACAAACACTGAAAATAAAAATAAAAACTAAAATCAAAAACAAAACAAAGAGACAAGGAGATAGTAACTATGAAACTAAAAATAAGATGTGAAACAATGTTGAAAAAATACTGAGTTAGGAGAGTTATGTCTCCTACTTGTATTGGAGATAGGGTAAAGAAAAACCACATGACATAAGCTGAATTCCCCAAGCCATGCCAAACTACATGTGATTTCCCGTCTACAAAGTAGGCTTTATAAAGCTTTGCCAGACAGAAATTGCAGTCCTGCCTCCTCCCAGTACTTTTGGTCTTGGCTCCCTGCACTGGGAATATGTATGTGGCACTCCCTGGGTATTTGCCGAACTACTGCACAACCACCACAAGGCCCTGGTTCTGGCTTGCTTCTGAAATGTAGAAGACCAGTTGAAGAAAATAAAACCATTATTAGGTAACAGTGAGTGCAATATTTACACAAAAGAAGAATTTCAGTCCAAAATCCTAAAATGCATGATGGAAACTTAATGAAAACAGCTAAAGCCTAAGTACACCTGAGCATAACTCCATTCAATAATAAAGGTTTTAAGTTGTCTTTCAACAAAAGCCTCCAAGCCTACTACTAATTATTTTTACAGTTTGGAATCAGCTTTTTCAAAAATGGACATGCATTGAACAAGCCACCTCCATCTAGCCAACTATACTATAAACTCTCAATACCCCTTGGGAGAACTTAACTGCCTTTCTACAAAAAGAAACAAGTATTCTTGAAGAGGTGTGCCAACAGTAAAGTTTTCCCTTCTCCTGTTCTCCAAACTCCCCTGCCACCACTGATCCATAAATAAGCCTTGAACTAATAGCTCCTGACCTTCTTGCAGGCCCTGCTATAGTAAAGTCTTTTCTTTTTGCAAAACACTAATGCCCTACCACTGGCTTCTCTGTGCCTTGGACAGAGAGTCCTTGCTCTGTAACTAAAACTAAGGATAATCAGAAACTAGGAGAATTCTTTCTCCTTGTATATAATTAACCAGTATGAAAACTATTAGCTGAGCTATGGTGGCTCACACCTGGAATCATAATTAATAGGGAGACTGAGTAGCTGAAAAGTTGGTGAGCCTCTTATCTTCAATTAATCAGCAAAAAGCCAGAAGGGGAGCAGAGTGCCAACCTTGAAGAAAAAGCCAAGCAAGAATGCAAGCCACAGTACCAGTATGGAAGAAAGGAAGAGAACGGAAGAGAAGGGAAGGAAAGGAAAGGGAAAGGGAAGGAAAGGGAGAAAGAGAAAAAGAGAGATTAAAAATAAAACAGTCAGGTAGCAATGGCTCATACCTGTAATCCTAGCTACTCAGGAGGCTAAGACCTGAGGATCACAGTATGAAGCCAGCCATGGTAGGTAAGTCCATGAGACTCTTATTTTTTTTTCCAAGTGGTGATTCATGTATCTTTTTTTTAATTGTGAAAATACTGTACAGAGGGGTTACAATTACATGGGCAAGATAATGAGTACATTTCTTATCAAGCATTGTAGCCTCCTCCTTTGTTTCCCCTTCCTATGAGACTCTTATCTCCAGTAAACCACCAAAAGCTAGAAGTGGAGTTGTGGCTCAAGTTGTAGAGTGCTAGCCTTGAACACAAAAGCTCAGTGACAATGTCCAGAGTTCAAGTCCCAGGAATGGTTTTAAAAAAAAAGAAACAGAAAAAGCATAAAGTAAATATTATATTATACAAGGACAGAGGAAGCCTCCAAAGGAAAGAAAAATAAAGGATTTTTTGCCAACCTAAATATATGAACATTAAAGGATGTTGAAAGACAGTCTACTTATAATCAATCAATACACACATGTACATGGAAAACCACAGGTTCCTCAAATCTATTAACTTGAAAATGTTTTCTTTTTCACTCATTTTAAATAATTTAATATAAAATTTTCACCTCAGTCTTTAAATGTACAATAATCACAATGAAAATATTTATAAAACAGTTTTTCTATACCTAGAGATATTAACCATTCAGAATATTGATAAAAGTAAACTGTTTAATTTCAATACATTTAATATATTTAATCACTTGTAAATATATTGTATATTTAAAAGAATGCTCTTTTATTTATATTTCATAAAAACAATATTTTCAAATCTCAAGTTATTTTTACCATTCTGATCCTTATTGAATTGCAATTAATTTTGGTATGTTTTGTGAACCCTAACACCTCCAACTGAGGTGAAAGGAAGCCCTGTTTTATCACTGTATGATCTTGTTCTTAAAAGTGTATCCAAAGTATTTGATTTTGGTACCCTGTATCTTGTATATGCATTTATATGAATTGGGAGAGGGGAAGGGAACAACAAAATGGTGAGAAAAAGGACAAAGGGCAAACCAATGCAACTCTCATAAGACAATACTCATAAGACAATATGGTGGAAATGAACTTTACAACTTGGGGGGATGAGGCTGAGGAGGAGCGGAAAGTAGAAGAAAAATGAGGGAGGAGGTAACAATGTTTGATGAGAAATATACTCATTACTGTATATATGTAACTGTAACCCCTCTGTACATTATCTTGACAATAAAATTAAACTTTTTTAAATGGCAAAAGAAAAAAATCAACCCTAAAAAAGGAGGCCAAAATCAAAATGTCCTGAGTTTGGAGAAAAATTACAGAATATTAAAGAAAAAGAAATGTGAAAAGTTTCTAGAGAGGAATTTCAGTTTAATAAAATGGATTAACAAGCCAGGCCCAGTGGCTCATGTCTGTAATCCTAATTACTTGGGAAGCTGAGATCTGAGGATCACAGTTCAACGCCAGCAGGAGAAAGAAATTCTTGACTCTATCTCCAAATAACTCCCAGAAAACCAGATGTGGTACTGTAGCTCAAAGTGATAGAGAGCTGTCCTTGAGCAAAAGAGCCAATTCAAGATCCAGAAATTTTTTTAAAAAAATGGTGGAGGTGAGGAGAAATACAATTCAAAACTACCTATTTTTAAATAATAACTATAAAAACAAAACAATAATGGAATTATTTAGTCAGGCAGTTGAGGGCTGAAGGATAAGAAAGGTCAGATTACATTCGTGGCTGGACATTGGTGGCTCATACCTGTAATCCTAGCTACTCAGGAGGCTGACATCTGAGGATTGTGGTTCAAAGTCAACCCAGACAAGAAAGTCCATGAGACTCATCTCCAACCAACCACCAGAAAAACCAAAGTGGTACTATGGCTCAAATGGTAAAGCGCTAGCCTTGAGCTGAAGAGCTGAGGGACAGTGCCCAGGCCCAGAGTTCAAGACCCACGACCAACAAACAAAAAAAAAATTACATTCATATACTCAATAAAATATCAAGATTCCAGTTATAACAAAAATAAAATTGATCACTATGGACTTCAAAATATAAATCAAGGAATCAAATACTCATGAAAAACTCACAAAAGCAATTTAATGATTGCTTTCAAGACAAGGAATAATGAGTATAATATTGGTTTTAAAAAGGACAAGTATATGAAACAAATATTTAAAGTTTGGAACAGTAGTAGTACATTTAAATCAATAGGCTAATGTAAAATATCATAAAAGATCTAAAATGCAAGCATATGGATTATTGGGGGAATAAAAGAGCTATAAATTGACATTGAGCTTCCTTAAGTATGCACTCTAAAATGTACAGGTAAATGACTGAAATAGTTGAAATAACCATTCTATTTAACTAAATATATACATCAAAAAACTATTTATATATTAGTAGAAACTTTATAGAGCATAACTTCTAAATCTAGAGTTAGAAAATAAAAAAATCAATTGTAATAATAAAATCTAATCATCCAAAAGGAAAGTAAGAAAAGCATTTTTAAAGTAGGATAGAAAGAAAAAAATGAATGATGGAAATATAACCAGATATGTGAATAAGCACAGGTGAAATAGTATTATGTAAAGATTATATATCCAAATCATGAAATATAGAAACATAAGCTAAATCATGACAAGGGAAGTGTAACAAAAGAGAAATAAAATATTTAAAAATGAAGCAATAGTAATGAAAAGAGACTTGACATCTATAATATCTAGAAAAATACACTTCAAATCAAAAGCCACTATTAGAGCTGTGGCTACACATGATGCAATTTTAGCTAGAGGAGGAAATAAAGTTTAAAAACAAAATGAAGTCTTCAAAATGCTTAAAGTAGTAACTGCTATGACTAAAAGAAGCACTTGAGAAATCCATTGTCATTCAGGAAGACATCATGTCATGCCTCTTATTGATTGTGAAATTAGAGAATAATGACTTCTTTTAGAAACAGATTTGATTAATAGTACCAGAATCCTGTATCTTATGAGAAAATGAATATATTTCTGATGAATAGTTGGACAATACTGAAACTGATCACATTATGTCATTATGCAACCAACCCTCTATTATTTCAAAAATAATACTATGAAAGATTGCACTGTCTTACAGCACTATATTTTTTGTGGGCAGTACTGTGGTTTGAATTTAGAATCTTGTGCTTGCAAACCAAGTATTCTGTTTTTTGAGGCATGCCCCAGTGCACGTGAGATAAAAAAAATTAATACTCCTTAAAACACAATGGGAAAATTCATTATACAATACAATAGTTTGAGCTAAAAGGAAAAACTAAATTATTTTCAAATAATAATAAGAAATGAAAATAAGTATTTATTGTGGGATGCAGCTAAAATATATTCAGAGTAAGGGATATTCAGATAATTATAACTGAAATTATTTTTATTTAAGTTTAGCAACATAGCAAAACAAACTCAGGGAGAATAAAAGAACACACCCAATAATCATACAAATAGGAAGAAATGTAAGAAACAATATGATTAAAAAACAAACGTGTGTGTGTGTGTGTGAGTGTGTGTGTGTGTGTGTGTGTGTGTGTGTGTGTGTGTGTGTGCACGCATGTGCACGCACCAGCCCTGGGGCTTGAATTTAGAGCTAGGCATTGTCTTTGAGCTTTTGTGCTCAAGACTAGCACTATATCACTTGAGCCATAGTTCCACTTCCAGATTTTCTGGTTGTTAATTTGAGATAAGACTCTCACAGACTTTCCTGTCTTAACCGGCTTCAAACAAGATCCTCTGATCTCAGCCTCCTGATTACCTAGGATTATTGACATGAACCACTGGCACCCAGCCTAAAAATTATTTGAAAAGAAGTTTGCAAAATTTTAAGATACAGTAAGCAAAAAAGAGAAAGTGAATCCATTTAAAAAGAATGAATGGAAAATTATAGATGTATATACAATTTTTAATGTGAATATTTTCGTTTGCTGTGCATAAAGCCACTCATGGAGCTTCTTTGTCAACTCTGTTCCTGCTCTCTACCTGGCTGGTCTTGGCAGGGTTGCTCATGTATCTGCTGTTGGTAGTAGCCAAGTCCAGCTAATTCAAGCTGCCTAATCTTGGATGCCTCAACTCTATTCTGCTTTTCATATCATTCCAGTAAGTTAGATCTGACATAATTCAATGACAGTGTTATGTTCCAAAAAAAAAAAAAATTGCCAAAATGTATAAAGGTATTTTCAAACTTCTGCTGCCACCTGTCGGCCAAAATGCCAAGGAAATTTGGTTTGAACCAAAATGCCAAGGAAATGTATGTATCTTCTTTGAATATTTGGGATCACATATTCTGAAAACTTAAATGAAATAGAAAAAAAAACTCCTAGAAAAAAATATCAATGATGGGCTGGGAAGGTGGCTCAGTGGTAGAGCGCTTGCCTTGCATGCGTGAGGCCCTGGGTTCAATTCCTCAGCACACATAAGCAAAAAAAAAAAAAAAAAGCCGGAAGTGGCGCTGTGGCTCAAGTGGTAGAGCGCTAGCCTTGAGCTGAAGAGCTGAGGGACAGCGCCCAGGCCCAGAATTCAGTCCCCACGACTGGACCAAAAAAAAAAATTATATATATATATATATATATATATATATATATATATATATATATATATATATATAAATGACTAAAACTGATACAAAGAAACAGCTCTTTAAATAATTCTATAACCTTTAGATAAACTGAATGACAGTTCAAGATGTCTGTACAAAGAAAACATCAGAGCTAAACCCTTAAATAAGTCTAGCTGGGTGCTGGTGGCTTGTGCCTATAATCCTAGTTATTCAAGAGGCTGAGATGTAAAAATCATAGATCAAAACCAGCCCATGCCAGAAAGTCCATGAGATTTTTATCTCCAATTAACCATCAAAAAACCAGAAGTGCAGCTCTGGCTCAAGCAGTAGAGTAAAAAGCTCAAGCCCTGAATTCAGCTTCTAGTACTGGCACACACACACACACACACACACACACACACACACGTAACTCTAAAAGACTTTTTCAAGATTCTGATAATTCTATATGCATACTTATGCATTCCAATAATTTTTTTTAAAAAACTAGAGGATAGTTTGAATACTCTATGCATTGAGAATCATAATAACAACAAAACTTCAGAAAATGAAACACCCGGCTGTATTGGAATGTCTCTCTGTAAGAGGCTTAGCCCACCGTGTGGAGCTGTTGGGAGATGGTACAGACTACAAGGTAGAATCTAGTGCGAGGTCTTCTGGTCCCTGGGGATGTGAAGTAGATGTGAGCCCCCAGTCTCTTCCTCCTTCTCCCTTTTCTTACGTTTTATTCATGAAGTGAGAAACTTCCTTCCACCACATGCTCCCTGCAAACTTGTCACAAATCCAAAAGCAATGTGAGCCAATCATCCATGAACTGAAACCACAACAAGACTACAGAAAAGCACACATTTTTATCAGTTTATTATCTCAATACATTGTAGGAATGGCTAATCTCATTAATAAAAAGACTGAGAAATTATAAAGAAATCTTGGCAAATCGGTTCCTTGGGATTAGCTGCCCACCACAGGCATACAGCACCTGCTCAGGCTGCTGTCAGCCTAGCCTAGCCTGGAATGTGCTGCAGAGCCTTGGCCTAGCCTGGAGGCAAGTACTGAGGAAAGTCTATTTCAGGCTGCCTCACAGCAGCATCTGTGGTAAGTATGTGGGAAAAACTTGACTTTGGCCATGGAAGTGGGAAAGAAAAGAAATCAGAGTTGCTCCTAACAGGTGACAGCTAGCTTAAGACTGATGTACCAAAAATAAAAACAAAAACAGTTATTCCAACACAAAGACAGAAAAGGAAAAGAGGGAAACTATTATTTTTTAGAAAGAAGAAAAGCTACTCTCAAGAGACTAAAATAAAAATTGGAAATTAGTTTGAAAAAGATTTGTCGGTCATGGGGCTTGAACTCTGGGTTTGGGCGCTGTCCTTGCGCTCTTCAGCTCAAGGCGAGCACTCTACTGCTTGAGCCACAGCACCACTTCCTGAGAAAGATTTTTAACAAGAGATCAAAATGTGAAAAATAAAGCCAAAGGGTATTTTTTCTACCTTAGGCTCATCAACAATTACCTCCCAAAAAGAACTGAGTAAACACTACACGAAGACAAGAGAAGATAGTCCTTTCAAAATTCATAACAGCAGAGAAAGAACCTTTTCATTTTATTGATTAATATTATTAATCAAGAGACTCCATCATCATTAGGAGCCAATGGAATTTGCAATAAAAAAGAAAAAGATACAGAACAATAAATTAACATTGAATAGAAGAACCAAAACATAACATAACTAATGGGCCCTAATGCTTTTGTTAATAAGAAACCAGAGATCAGTTATTGCAAAGAAACAAGGCAACTGTTAGTTTAAAAATAATTCTAAAAATATGCTAAACTTTCATTTGAACAACTAAGACAATCAGTTATCCATGAAGAGGAGAAGAGGAGAAAAAACGCAGTCAAGAATCCAATGTATAGGGGCTGGGAAGGTGGCTCAGTGGTAGAGTGCTTGCCTTGCATGCCTGAGGCCCTGGATTCGATTCCTCAGCACCACATAAGCAAAAAGAAAAAAGCCGGAAGTGGTGCTGTGGCTCAAGTGGTAGAGCGCTCGCCTTGAGCTGAAGAGCTGAGGGACAGCGCCCAGGCCCAGAGTTCAGGCCCCACGACTGGACCAAAAAAAAAAAAAAAAGAATCCAATGTGTATTGAGGGAAAGGCTAGGTAAGGGAGGGATGCTTAAGAATGTTGAAAGGGGTGATATTGATCAAAATGCACTGAATTCATAAACTGCTTTGTTAAATGGCAGCTCCTTTGTACAGCTATTTAAAGATCATTTTTAAAATGTAAAAATAAAATAAAATGAAAGTTATTTTTTAAAGTAACATAAAAGTCTTCACAGTCTCCTACTTAACTTTAGCCAGATCTTGCCCTAAATACAAACTATGTTCTAAGTCCAAATCATCCTATGTTCTGATTTTCATCTAAGTGTTTTATTTCTATTCATCTCATTGGCGACTACATTTTTTTTTGTCCGTCATGGGCCTTGAACTCTGGGCCTGAGTGCTGTCCCTCAGCTCTTCGCTCAAGGTGAGCACTCTACCACTTGAGCTACAGTGCCACTTCCAGTTTTCTGGTGGTTTATTGGAGATAAGAGTTTCACAGAGTTTCCTGCCCGGGCTGGCTTTGAGCCTCGATCCTCAGATCTCAGCCTCCTGAGTAGCTAGGATTACAGGTGTGAGCCACCGGCGCCTGGCTTACATTTCATTATTTTAGGTCTTTGAATCCCTGGGCCATCACTCACTAACAATGTTCTGATTTACAAAATTTAATGTCTATCATCATTGGACTCCATTCTCATTCAAGTGTCCATTTTATCACTAATAATTTTACCTTTTGCTAATTGTTCTATATTTCTTTATTTGTATTTAAAATTCAAGAATCACAAAATTATGTTTGGAATCTCAGAAATTCTCAGGCATAATTTCCAGGTTCATAATTAAGACATGAACTGACTCTCCTTTTTACCCAGTTTAAAAGTTAGAGACTTGCATGAACTGATGCCCAATATCTCTGACGTCATAAGCATCCCTACCCACCTTCCTCATACCGGGCAGTTCAGGCCTCCCCATGATTTCACCTAATAGCAAATGTCTGTCTTTCTGGCAACTATTGTCCTTAAGTTTCATTTTTTCTGGAACTCTCCTCCTGCAGGTTTCTGAGCATGTAACTCCTGAACACTCTTTAAGACTGAGCCCTCTTTTCTCCTGGAAAAGACTAATCTTTACCAGTCAGGCTTAACTTCATTTTACAATAGAAATTCACACTTTGCCTCTCTTAGATTAATTCAGTTTGTCTTTTGCCATAGTGCTTACCACCTATGAACCCATCATGTTAGATGCTTCCTTCATTTAACTTTATCCACAAAGGCAGGAATTTTGTTCTTGTTTTGTGTGGTATGAGTTTAAACTCAATGCTTAAAATGTGCTAGGCAGATGCTCTACCACTTGAGCCAAACTTCCAGACATTTTTGCCCTAGATATTTTTGAAATGGGGGCCTCACTTTATACCTGGACTGGCTTGGACTGTGATCCTTCTATTTATGGTTCTTGCCTTAGATGGGATGATAGACATAGACCAGCTGGAGGACCATCCCTTGCCTGACACAATCTGCCAAGCTGGGGAACCGAGGTTTGTGCCACACCCAGTAGCAACCAGAGGCCAGAGGACTGGTCTTCCCCGCACAGGATCTGCCAAGCCAGTGCACCTGCCTTCCAGCTCCTGTAGGAAAACAGGATATATGGCAATATGGCCAGCACGTCTCCATTGGGAGGCATTGGCCTGAAGGGAGCCACTGAAATCCCTGCACTATCTGGAAATGCAATTTGTGTGAGCACGCTGACAGGGGCAGAGCATGAACACGTACATAAGAGGAGGCAGCACAGGCAGAGGACCAAGCACCAGCCACTGGAGAAGAGAGAAACAATCCCAGGCCAAGGCATACTCACCAACCCCCCCCCCCAACACTCACACACATACACACTTCATTGTCCACTACAGAACAAAGCTCTTTTCAGCTCACACACTGCCAACCAACCAGGGACACAACTTGGTTGGGTGAGGGTCGGTGGTCCAGAGCAAACCAACCCAGAACCAAGCGAAGGCTGCCATTTATCAACCAAAAACAATCCGAGCTCGGATTCAATTCTTGATAATCCTTGGCCCCTGATGCATATGAAACAGCAAAAAATTACAAGATTCACGAACAGTCAAGACAGGAAACCAACCCCAAGAGCCAGCAGCAACCCAGGAAAGAAGTCCAGTGAGAGCGAAGAAGAAATGGAGGACAAAAGTTCAACTTAAAAGGTGATGAAGGAAATGGCCAAAGAAATAAAAGGAGAGATAGAACAGCAATTTCAAGAATACAACTAGCAAAGGCACTTCAAGACCTAATAAAAGGGATGCAGTCAAGAGTAGACACAGTACATACCTAGTTAAAAGATGAAATTAACACTTTGAGAACTGATACAGAAGCTATAAATGGTTCGATTTCCACAATGGAAGCCATAGGTAACAGAATAAACAAGAAGGAAAATGGAAATAAGGAACTGAAGACAAAACTCAGCAGCTAAAGAAAAAAGTCACAGATTTGGAAAAAACACTCAGAACTCAGCAAAGAGAAATCCAAGAACAGGCAGATAATGACAAGAAGTTCAATCTTCATGTAATTGGGATTGATGAGGGAGAGAAATACCAGGATAGAGGGATGCAACAGTTATTCAACAAGGATATTACTGAAAATTTCCCCAATCTTAAAAGATAAAATCTCACCAATATAAAGAAGCATACAGAACACTTAGCAAACAGGATCCTAGGAGGAACACTCTAGACACATCATAGTAAAAACACTAGGTTTGAGTAGCAAAGAGATGATCTAAAATTCTGCAAAATCAAAGGAGCTATACTACAATGGAAAGAAAATCAGAATCACTGGGGACCTCTCCACACAAATCCTCAAAGCAAGGAAAGCCTGGGAAAGTACTATCTAAGCCCTGAGAACCCAGACTGGTATATCCAGCGAAGCTGGCATTCACATTCA
Organism: Dipodomys merriami; assembly: GCF_024711535.1. Lineage (NCBI taxonomy): Eukaryota > Metazoa > Chordata > Mammalia > Rodentia > Heteromyidae > Dipodomys > Dipodomys merriami. Next base: position 18,168,316 of record NW_027205603.1, on the reverse strand, counting down.
ATGGAGAAACTAAAATTTTTAATTTATACTTTTCAAGCTTTGACATTTCTCCCTATCACTTCTATGATGTCTGTTTTCTGGGTTTCTTCGATTATTGGCTGGAACTGTTTAACCATTTTCCTGTATATGCCATCACTTTTATTTAAAAACTAAGCTCAGTGTTGTTGTAGTTCAGGTGGTATTCCTTAAAGAACCATGGCCATAACCAAACCCAACACCTCGCTGGATATTACAGACACACTGAGGCATGCAAAGCTGCAGCTTAACAACCTGAACTGTAGAGATGAAGCAATGGTCTGTTTTGCAGTTCACATTTCTTGACCTCTGTCACAGCAGTAGCTATTGTTCTGGAGAATGATAGAGTCTTTCACATGTGTTCCTTATTTATTATGGTATTTTAGCTCAGGACAGAACATTAGAAAAGCAAGGGAGTCTAAGTGTATTTACAAAGGTACATAGAAAAAAAACTTTTCCCTATGAGCTTTTGGCAAACCAACTTGAAACTGCACTAGGAAAATTTGATAGTTTCTAATCCATCCTCTGGAGCCTGCCACTATCTTGATTTTTCTTCACCTTACTGAAGAGAGCTGGGAGAGTACAGGAAATCCAAGGATTTATTATACCAATAGTCATTGCTATGTACTCAAAATAGGGAGAAATACTATCCATCTATAAAAAATGGTAAATGCATTTTAAATTAATTGCAGCAAGTGGTAAAAATGTGGCATTTATTTTAAAGAGATAAAATGAACACCTACTTTATGTTACTTGTAACTGAATGTGTTGACATTTTTAGGCTGGTAAAACAAGTCTGATGCTTCCAATGCTTCCATTTGGGAGAGAACATTTTTCATTTTCTCCATCTCTGTTCTTAAGTGCAACCTATCTGATATTAATTGCAATAAGGATTTAACATACTCTTAAAAACCAATATGCCAAGACCCACCCAGGAGGCTCATGCTTAAAATCTGAGCTATTCAGGAGCTTGAGATTTGAATATTATGGTTTGAACCCAGCCAGGGTAGATGAGCCCATAAGACTCCTATCTCCAATTAACAAGAAAAATCTGCAAGTGGAGCTGTGGCTCAAGTGTTGAGTGTCAGCTTTGAACAAAAATGCTGAGGGACAGCTCACAGGCCCTGAGTTCAACTCTAGTAAGGACACAAATAATAATATAGTAAGAGTAATAGTAGTAGTAGCAATAGCAGCAGCAGCAGTAATAATAAATTATAACTACATATATCCTTGTATCTCAAATCTCGTAAGATTATCTTAGTATTTCTATGCATAGGTAAAGCACTTGTGACAAAGAAACACCTTGAACTTATGAAGGTGACGGTTTCATCCACATCATAGAACTAATAAATTTTCATAATCTGATCACAAATCATTCAGCTTTTTCTTCAGCATTCTCGTTCCTGTATCCCAAAGGCAGAACTGAGGCAGACATGTATTACTCTTCCACACTTGTTTTATTTAGTACATGCTCCTTATTAACAGTTGCAGCGCAGCTTCATATTGCAATTCAAGCCAAACCAAAGAAGTGAAGAAATTTTTCAAAACAGCTTATTTTTTGCCTTTACTAATATTCCCACTTTGTTATCTGCTGTACTGCTTGGCCTCTGAAGAAGAATTGTGTTATAGGAAATAAACATTGATGAATGCTACTTACTCTAGTATACACTGGTAAGAGAATAAAATGGCCAAACAAGTAGGAATATGCCTTTTTAAAGTAACTACAACAAAACCAGCAAAAGGCAAGATAGATAGGTAATGATACCTTAGAAATGGTCTACAATATAAAGCTTTGTATTCTAACTGGCTACTTTAAGTAGAACTACTTTTTTAAAAACTCAACTCAGTTCTATTTAAAGTAGCCAGTTGAACAGTTTTTTTCTTCAAATCTGGTATTTTTAACAGTGAAATTATTTCACATACTCACTTGTACTTTAAATATCTTGCAATAATAAACTACAACTTAAAACATAATTTGCTGCCAGGCACCAATGGTTCACGCCTGAAACCCTAGTTATCCAGAAGCTGAAATCTGAGGATCACAGTTCAAAGCCAGCCTGGGAAGAAACTCCTGTGAGACTCTTATCTCCAATAAACCACTAGAAAACCAGACGTAGTACTGTGGCTCAAGAGGTAGAGTGCTTCAGAATTATTTTCCAAGTCAGTCCTCTGCATTCCTTTTAGATGACCACCTTTGGTATTAGCCCCCAAGGCAACCATTTATAACACTTTTGTTAGGATTAAGTGTCCTCATCTAATTTGTTCTGCCTATGTAACACTCTTGTTAGGTTTAATTTCTCAGTCTGGTTATGTGGAGTTTTTTTTTACATTTTTACTTTAAAAACTTTCTGTAAGCTCAAATCCAGGCTGCAGGTCTTTAAGACAGAAGTCTACCTACAGTTGCTGGCTTTCTAATAAAGATTCCCAATTCAACCTCTTAAAGTATGGCTTCTCCATAGTTTGATGATCAAATGCCCATACAACAATAAAGGCCTGAGTTCAAGATCCTGAATTGACCCGTGTGTGTGTGTGTGTGTGTGTGTGTGTGTGTGTGTGTGTGTGCGTGCGCGCGCGCGCGCACACACACACACACACAAATTGACTTTTTTTCTTCAATAATTTTATTCTGTTTTAGAAAAATTAACTTCCTTTAAAAAAGCATTTAAGCTAGCAATTCTTTGTGGATGCTTATATATATATATACATATATATATTTCTCTCTTTTTGGTTAAAATTGTACAGATTACAACTGGCATCATTATATTTTTAATGCTGGGGATTACACTCAGTGTATTGTGCTTGCTAGGCAAATGTTTTACCACTAGTGTCATGCCCTACCTTTCCTGAGTTTGGTTTTAAGATAGGGTCTCTTTCTATTGACACAAGGTCTCTGTCTTTGATTGTAATTAGCTGTGATTATATATACATGTTATCATGTAATAATTTGTGATTAAATTCTTATGCATATAGTTCAGAAGTTGGTGTTTCAAAATCTTCATTTATCTTCACAATTTCATTAAATAAGACACAAGTTCTGAAACTTTGGCTAGGAATTATAATTATTTCACTCTGCAGAAACTACAGTCAGGTAAATACTAATGGAGCCAAAGAGATATTATCCAGGCAACTCATTGTCAAGCACCAAGTTTCAATAAGTGACTAAGAGAAACGATGACCAAAACAATAAAGCTAAACAAGTTTTGAAGTTTAAAAACATCCTACAACAAAATGAAAAAAAAAATCACAGGGCAGGGAAGGTGGCTCAGTGGTAGACTGCTTGCCTTGTATGCATGAGGCCCTGGGTTCGATTCCTCAGCACCACATAAGCAGAAAAAGCTGGAAGTGGTGCTGTGGCTCAAGTGGTAGAGCACTAGCCTTGAGCTGAAGAGCTGAGGGACAGTGCCCAGACCCAGAGTTCAGGCACCATGACTGGCCAAAAAAAAAATCACAAAGACAATATACTTTTGCTAAAACAAAGGAAAATAAAATAAAACTAATATTTTGAATTGCAGATTTTTTTGTCAAAGAAATAATTCAAGACATTGTTGATAAAACACAAAAAGCCAACTGGGAGAATGGAATGGGGACCTGTCTGATGGGGCAGGTAGACTTACTCGTGAACACATGGACCAGAGCCACTAGGACCTGAGATGTAAGATGGGGCCAGAGTTCCATGAATCTCAGGTTAATGTGAGCTAAAGCAGGTGAGCAAAGAGGAGGGCTGCTGCTGAAGTTCAAGAAAGAAATACTTAAGGAAACTAAAAACACAAGAATGGGATTAAATCATGTATTTACTGAAGCAGATGGTGGAGTTTATGAGGTAAAGCTTAAATCATTAATAAGGAGAGTAATAGATATTTCCTCCTAATACAGAGTTAACACAGAGTAAGTTTACTACAGTATTAAAATCTATAAGCCACACATATATGAGCATTATGCATCAAATAAAGTTTCAACAAAATATAGACAATAGGATCTCTCAGCAAGGCAATGGGAGATAGATGTCAATTTATAGTGGGAAATTTAAGACATATTACCATAAAACAGTCAAATGAATCACACAAGTTGAGAGTATTTTCCTATATTATGAAAAGTTTCTTTCTTCAAATTTTTAACAGTGAAATTATTTCACATACTCACTTGTACTTTAAATATCTTGCATAATAAAGCACAAGTTAAAATATAGTTTGATGCCAGGCCCCGGTTGCTCATGCCTGTAATCCTAGCTACTCAGGAGGCTGAGATCTGAAGATCACAGTTCAAAGCCAGCCGAGGCAGGAAAGTCCATGAGACTCTTATCTCCAATAAACCACTAGAAAACTGGAAGTGGTACTATGGCTCAAGCGGTAGAGCACTTGCCTTGAGCTGAAGAACACTGGGACAGCACGCAAGCCCAGAGTTCACGCCCCACGACCAACAACCAGCAGCACTGTGAACCATTATCTCTCTAAAACAAAAGGTCAGAGGATGCCCTACAGACTACACGGGAAGGAAAAAGAAAATGAAACAAAACTGAATAATCTGAACAATTATGGTCTTCAATAAAATAATAAGGTTTCAATCTTGCATCAATAACTAGCATAAGAAAGTGAAATTATGGCTCAAGTGGTAAAAACAATATCCTTGATTAAAAAACCCACGTGAGAGTAGAAGGCCCTGAGTTCAGGCTCCTAAACTGGCACAAGAAAATAGATTAAATGGGGCTGGGAAGGTGGCTCAGTGGTAGAGCGCTTGCCTTACATGCATGAGGCCCTGGGTTCGATTCCTCAGCACCACATAAGCAGAAAAAGTTGGAAGTGGTGCTGTGGCTCAAGTGGTAGAGCTCTAGCCTTGAGTTGAAGAGCTGAGGGACAGCACCCAGGCCCAGAGTTTAAAAAAAAAAAAAAAGAAAGAAAGAAAATAGATTAAATGAAATGAAATAAAATAACATGGTATTAATAGGGGATGTTGAGGATTCAGCTCCATGGTAGAATGCTTCCCCAGCATGAGAAAGATCTGAAGGTGAAACATATAAACAATGTATATTTCAGATGGATGTGATTGTTCAACATCTACAATCTCAGCATTTGGATGCTGAGGCAGGGGGATCATGAAGTTTAATGACTTACTGACAACATCAACTTACTATCTCAAAGAAAGAGAACAGACACAAAATCCATACCAAACAAAAACTAATTGGGACATTTCAGTCTGGGGTTTACAAAAAATGGCCTGTACCATTTCCACAATTTTTCTGCAAAATAAAGATTCTATTTGAATTTGTTGGGATGTCTAAAATGAACCAGACTTGAACACAAAAAAATAATTTCTCGGGCTGGGAAGTTGGCTCAGTGGTAGAGCGCTTGCCTTGCATGCCAGAGGCCCTGGGTTCGATTCCTCAGTACCACATAAGCAAAAAGAAAAAAGCCGGAAGTGGCGCTGTGGCTCAAGTGGTAGAGCGCTAGCCTTGAGCTGAAGAGCTGAGGGACAGCGCTCAGGCCCAGAGTTCAGGCCCCACGACTGGACCCAAAAAAAAAAAAATTTCTCTTCTAGCATACTTTACTCTAAATGCTAGTTTGGGAGGAAAGGTGGCATATTTTCAAGTCAACTGATCATTTACAGCAACACTGGCCCTAGGAAAATCCTAATAACTTAGAGAGCAGGTAGGTCTGGAAAAAAAAAATCAATGACACCCTATGTTTTATTGTTGGCATGCTGTGTGAAACCTGACATCTCTTACTTAATGTTTAGAATAACAATTCTATGACATTCATGTAGACAGAATAAAAGCTTTTTTCAGAATGTTTTAGAGAAATTCAAAATATTTCCCAGCTAATCAGTGGACCCGTTTCTAGACTCAAAAGAAATACAAACTGTATATCTCTTGTTTGAAAGTATCATTGTCACTGCTTGTGTTGTGCTAATAACAAAGCAACATCTGATACTTTATATATACCATCTATTCTGCCCTTTGAAAATTTTTCCTCTTCATAGGCTCCATGGTTTCCTCATTTGTAATAATTAGTATATGTCTAGGATAGTCCTAGCAGAGGATTACAATAACTTGATAGCTACGTACAAATGATGATATAAAATTATGCTAATCGAAGTGAACTCCAAGATATAGAAACAAGATGTTTTTATTTTTTATGCATTTTTTTCTTCTTAATTTTTCCTCCCTTTGGTTTATTCCTGTTGTCACTGTTTTTGATTAGGATACCCTGTATCTTGTAGATATGCTTATCTGTTTTGAGGAAGGGAAGAGGAGTAACAAAATAGTGAGACAAAGAACAAAGGGTGAATCAAAGCAACAATGATACTCATAAGACACTATGTTGGAAATGAACTTTATAACTTGCAAGGGAGGGAAGTCAAGGGGGAGGAGAAGAGGGAGAAAAGGAGGGAGGTAGGGGAAACAAAGGAGGAGGCAACAATGCTTGATAAGAAATGTACTCATTACCTTGCTCATGTAGCTGTAACCCCTCTGTACGGTATTTTCACAATAAAAAACATTTTAAAAAAAGTGGGAGGGAGTAACAGTGTTTGACAAGAAATATACTCATTATATTGCTTATGAAACTGTAAACCTTCTGTACATCACACTTAAAATAAAAGAAAAGAAGGAAGGAAGGGAGAGAGAAAGAAAGAAAGAAAGAAAGAAAGAAAGAAAGAAAGAAAGAAAGAAAGAAAGAAAGAAAGAAAGAAAGAAAGAAAGAAAGAAAGAAAGAAAGAAAGAAAGAAAGAAAGTAAAAAAGAAAGAAAGAAAGAAAGAAGAAGAAAGAAAGAAAGAAAGAAAGAAAGAAAGAAAGAAAGAAAGAAAGAAAGAAAGAAAGAAAGAAAGAAAGAAAGAAGAAAGAAAGAAAACCTTTCATCTTTTGCTTTTGCTTCAGGAGTTGCTATGATCCAGTCCATAGACTGAATCACTAAGCATTAAGGCTTAGTGAACTGAAAAACTGGTTCACAATCCATGAAGGACAGAGTTATACTAATATCTATGAAATCTAAAAGCACTTAATACAAATTAGTCTTCTAATATCAATACTTTTTACTCCTCCCTTTTACCGTACTACTAAATTTGACTCCCAAATTCCAAATCTTTCTTCTTAGAACTTTAAAATTTTCTCTCTGTCTCTCTCAGCCCTTCACTCATGGTCTTCTTTCCCCATATATTCTTCTGTTCTTATTGTGGAAGTTTAAAATACAGTAAGTTTTTTTTGTTGTTTTTTGTTGTTTTTGTTGTTGTTTTTTAATAAATTATGTGAAAAATCTTGTTGAATAGATGATCCAGGAACATCACTTTTCCTTTGCTGCCACCTAGTGTACATAAGAAGCTATGCAGCTGAGAGGAATATCCATTAAGCCTAAGGAATGATGTGAAGTAAGGAATGTATCTCATGTTTATGGAAGAATATTTAATTGTAACTGCTTTTTATGCCATATAAGAAAAGAGGTCTCATCATTTCAGAAAAGGTTCACTGAATATATTTTGTAAAATCAAGTTTCATATATCATTCTTTAGTATTCAATGGAAGAGTTTAAAATGAACTCTAAATAGTTTTTCCTGTGTGTTTAGACTTTAATTATAAAGCATGATTTCACGATGACTGAACATGAATCAAATGCACCTCCATCTGCTTGTTTCCCACTGGGGAAACTGATCCTCCAGTGCTCTGAGCTCTGTGAACTGGGGGGGGGGGGGATTTATATGAAGTTCCAGATCCAGGATCCAGAGCAGCTCATACATGATGATAGCATTTAGAGTCCCTTGACTTCTAAAATGTAGAAATTATTTTTAGTGTAGTCCAAACACCATGCCCACCCTTGGCACAAGGCTTTCCTCCCCATCAAATGCCTGCTCTAGCATTTCCTCCTAAATATCTCTTCTCTATACACACCTAAGTTATTTCCGTATGTTTGCAAATGCTGCATCTACTAGATGGTCATGTATATGAATTTAGTTTTCTCCAGAAAAGTCTTCCATAAATGATGGCAACAATATCTCTACAATTTTTGGTACAACCCATAGCTACCCAAATTGTACTAAAATGATAGGTTCTAATCAGAAAATAAGTTATGCAGCATTCAGAAGTATGTATTTTGAAACTTTTCTAGCAATCTGACATTGCTATAGTTTTTTTCTTTACATTGTACAAAAATTAATATTCCTTCAATGAGCAACATATAACTCTTTACTAAAATATTATACTAAATTATACAAAAGGGAATTAGTAAATTTCATATCCAGTAATTAGTTTTTAAGGGTAAAGATAATAAATAAATATTCAATTAATTAAAGAACAGCAATTCAGATCTATTGTGAGACTTAAGAATAAAACTAAATATTCCTGTGAGTTTTTAGTTGGGCACCAGTGGTTCACCCCTATAATCACAGCTACTCAAGAGGTCGAGATCTGAGCATTCAAAGCCAGCCCAGGCAAGGAAGTTTGTTACATTGTTAATTAACCATTAAAAAGCCTGGAAGAAAAGTTGTAGAGCAAGTGGTAGAGCACTAGCCTTGAGCAAAAGAGTTCAAAGGTAGTGTTTGAGCCATGAACGAGTCCCAGGACTAGCACAAAAAAATCCTGAGAGTTTTTAATGGACCTTAGTAATACTTAAAATGTCTAATAAAAGCTTTTCTTAAATGTAAAGATTACATAGTCTCTGTCCTTAATTTTGTATTACATTTATTAATTAGCAAATGAACCATCCATACATTGCTGGAATTTGTTGATATACTTAACCATCCAATATGTTATTAAATTTGGTTTTCAAATATTTTATTGAGAATTTGTATGTATACACTCAGAGAAATTGCTCCATCATGTTCTTTTTTCCATTTGTCTTTTTCTGGTTTTAGTATCAGGGTAAGTAATACTAGCTTTAAAGCGTGAATTTGGTAGTGTTACTTCCCTTTGCATTTTTTGAAGATCATTAATATTAGTTATTTCTTTCTTCATATTTTCCCACATCAATAAGGTTAAGTAAGCTCAGGGGTCACTTGGCTTCCTTCTTCAAAAATGTCACTGTACCATTTGGGCCACGCCTCTAATCTGGCTTTTTGCTGAGTAACAGGAAACAAAGTCTTCCAGGCTTCTGAAGGATTGGCTTCATTTTGAACTACAGTCCTCCAGACCTCAGTCTCCCGAGAAGCTGGTTAAAGCTGTCTCTGTCAGCACCCAGCAGGTGGTAGTTCCCAGAATTCTTCAGGGAATTCTTGTGGAGCCAGGCTTTTCTTAGTTTGGAGATTTGTTATAACCCTCCATTTCATTATTTATTATAGACTCTTTCAAATTGTTTAAGTCCTCTGATTCAAATTTGAAGTGTTCCATTTGCCAAGAAAGACGTCTATATTTTCTTGATTTTCCAGTTTGCTGTAGCATAAGCTATCAAAATATTCCCTGTGTTCTTCTGAATTCCACTGGTGTCTCTTTTACTATCACTTACCCTGTCATCTCTGACTTTATAATGTATGTCTTGTCCTTTAATTTTTAGTTAGTTTGGGTAAAGGTTTATTACTTTTATTTATACTTCCAGAGAACAATATAACTCTTCTATTTTTTTATTTTATTGTTTTTCTCTTGGTCTCCATTTTATTAACTTTGTCATAATTTTTACAAAAGACTAAAATACTCAAGACCACAATTAGAATAAGCTGAATAGAAACACATTTTATATTTTAATTTTCATCCTTTTTTATGTGTGTGCATGTACAAGGGCTTGAACTCAAAGTTCAAGGCTTATGGTCTACAACTTGAGCCATACCCCCTTTCAATGCATTTAATAAAGCATACCATAACACAACCATGTCAGTATTACTCCATTTACAAAATGTGGAGTTAGTTAAAATTGCATTTTTAATTTTTTCTCATTACATTTTATTATCTTTTTATTGTTATTGTGAAAGTGAAGTACAGAGGGGTTACACTTACATAAGTCAGGTCATGAGTACATTTCTTTTTGAACAATGTCACCCCTTCCCTCATTTTCTCCCAGTTTTTTCTTCCCATTCCCTCCCACACAAGTCATATAGTTTATTTTCAACATGGTTTCCTAATGTCTAGTGAGTATTACTGCTGCATTTGTTCATCCTTTGTCCCTCCATTTCTGTGTCCCCCCTTCTTATCATTCCCAAACAGATAAACTTACAAACAAGACCAAAGGTACAGAAAGCAAAAATAGCAGCAAAGGAAAAAAGAAACAAACCTCTTGTTTCCCTTCCTTGGAATTCATCTGGATAAACAACATTTTATAAGGTCATGTGCACATTGCTATTGAGCCTTTATGAACCTCTCCTAAGAATAACCTCATATGTGAATGTCTAGAGACCTGCATAATTTTTAAATAAGTTTTTTATTGTGAAAATACTGTACAGAGAGGTCACAATCACTTGAGCAAGGTAATGAATACATTTCTTATCAAGCAGTGTTGCCTCCTCCTTTGTTTTTCCCCTACCATCCCTTCCCTCCCATCTCCACAACTACATTCCCTCCCCTTCCCCCCCCCCCGCCCCGCCTAAATTGTAAAGTTCGTTTTTCAACATAGCAGACCTGCATAATTTATTATGCCCAAGTGTATTTTTTTACCATACAGTGTATTTACTTGTAGATTTATAGGCATATTAAAACTGTGCAATCTATGTTTCCTTGGGTCTGGCTTACTTGGCTTAATATAATTTTTCTAAGTCTTTCCATTTCCTTACATACAGTACAATATCATTCTTTCTGATGGAAGAATAGAATTCAATGTGTTATATATCACATATTCTTGATAATTTAGTCCAATGAGGGGCATCTAGGTCAATTCCATATCTTGACTATGGTAAACAATGCTGCAATGAATATAGTTGTGCTGGTAGCTTTAGCTGCAATGAATATGGTTGTACTGGTAGCTTTAGGGTGGCCTGATTTATCATCTGTTGGACAAATGCCCAGGAAGGGACTGCTGTGTCATAGGGAAGCTCTGTGTATAGACTTTTGAGGAAACTCCACCCTGTTTTCCAGAGTGGTTGAACAAGTTTACATTTCCATTAAAAGTGTAGGAGAGTTCCCTTTTGGCCATATTACTGCCAACATCTTGTTATTGTTAGTTTTCTTGATAATTAACATTGTAACTGGGACGAAGTGGAATCTCAATGTTATTTTGATTTGCATTTCTTTTATGGCTAGAGATGTTTAACATTTCTTCATGTGTCTACTGACCATTCTTATCTCTTCTGAGAAGGCTCAAAGTCTTTAGACCATTTATTAATTTGGCTGTTATTTCTTTGGAGGTTTAATTGGGGGTAGGGGTTAATTTTTTGAGCTGTAAGTATATTTTAGATACTAGGCCCTTGTCTGATGCATAGCTAGTAAAGATTTTCTCCCATTATGTTGGTTTTCCATTTATCTTGTTAGCTATATCCTTTGCTATGCAGAAATTCCTCAGTTTGATGCAATCCCATTTATCTAGTCTTTCTTTGATTTGTTGTGATTCTGGATTTTTACTTAGGAAATTTCTACTTGTGCCTAGAAGCCCAAGTGTTTCCCCTACCCCTTCTGTAATGGTATCTGGTCTTACATTGAGATATTTGATCAGCACTGATTCTGGTGCAGGGTGATATATATGTGTCTAGCTTCAGTTTTATGCCAGTACCACTTGTTGAAGAGGCTTTCTTTGTTACATCCTTTGTTTTTAGATTCCCTATCAAATATTAGGTGCTATAGGTCTGTGGGAGTCACTTAAAGGTATTCTATTCTGTTCCCTTGATCCTCAGGCCTGTTCTTCTTGACCTGGTCAGCATGATCAAAACTATCAAAGCTATTGACACTATTACAGAAATTATTTTTTTGGGGGGGTGGGTCCGGTCATGGGGCCTGAACTCTGGGCCTGGGCGCTGTCCCTCAGCTCTTCAGCTCAAGGCTAGCACTCTACCACTTGAGCCAAAGCACCATTTCCGGCTTTTTTCTTTTTGCTTATGTGGTGCTGAGAAATCGAACCCAGGGCCTCATGCATGCAAGGCAAGCACTCTACCACTGAGCCACCTTCCCTGACCCAGAAATTATTTTTATTATAAGCTCCTGACTAATAGCAATTTAGTGCAGCTGGTGATAAGCCTCAAGGTTGTCAGTAGCCTTCTGCAAAGCTGCTAGCTTGGTAAACTTGAATGAGGGAGTGATGTTCTTTTGCTTTTTAGCAAGGATGGAGAAGGGACAAAAGCTGACTACTGGTCAACCTATGTCTAGGGTTTTCTTTACCAAGAGGTTTTTACCCTTTATCAATAATTTTGTTTTGTTTTCTGATTTCACATTTTTGTTCCCATGTATATTCTTTTCCCAGGGAAAGGGGTGTTCAGGGGAGAGAGTAAATTTCCAACAGTATGAGGGACTTAGGCCAGACAATAGGAAGGAATTTCTGCTAGTGAATAGTAACTCAGATATTACAGAAAACCAAAGATCTGGTGTTTTAATGCACTAAGCTGTTCACATTGTAATCAAGTTATCTGACTTATCAAAAGTGTAAAGGATTGTTGCATTATTTTAAAGAGGAACTGTAGTTAAATTTCAAGTTTTTGCTAACACCAAAACTTGCTGTCTTTTCTTTGGAATTTAAAACTTAACTCATTCATTTCTTAACACCATAATGACCAGTAGAACAAACTCCAGAGTCCATCTCAGGGTTCCACAGAGCAAGGGCAACTGGGGCTGAGGAACATCTCTCAAAGGCCTTTCCCTGGGTGCATCGATGAAGCCTGTTCCCTGACACAGGAGTCAGGTCATGACAGGGGTCGTCCTGTCCGGGTGAGAATAGGATCTCGCTGGGGACCCCAGATGAAGTGGACTGACCCCTTTAACAAAGTCACGGACGCTGACCAGTATCTTAAAAGATGGAGTTTATTTGATTGGCCAGCCAGGGCTAACTCATCTGGGGAATGAGCAGCCTTGAACTGAAATAACTCAGGGTTTATAAAGGCCAAAAAATGCATTCTTTTAGAACAGCTGCAAGCAAGCTGGTGTACAGAAGCAGAACTTAGCAGTTATTTTGCAAACACATAAATCACAAACATTCCTGAAACAAAACCATAAATACCCCTGTAACAATTTCTTGACCTAAATCAATGGTCAGTTCCTGGTTTGGGGGCCAGGTGTTTTGCTTTTTCAAAACTAGTAATAACAGCAGAAGGGGCAGCCAGGGGCAAATGGGGCAGTTACAGTAGAAGGGGCAGCCAGGGGGTAAATAAGTCTTGTTCTTTCCTCCAAACTAGTTGTTCCAGTTCAACCCTGCCTTGCAAAGTTTGGCCCTATTCTTTAAAAAATCAATCATTTTGGGAGGAGGCTGCAATGCTTGGTAAGAAATATATACATTATCCTGCCCATGTAATTGTAACCCCTCTGTACTGTATGTTCACAAATAAAATAAAATAAAAACTAAAAAAAAATCATTTTGTTCTGTTTCTAATTTCACATTTTACATTCTTTTTGGCGGGTCATCACACTGCATTGATTAACTCCCTAAATGGCTTGAATCACCAGCCTCTGAGTAGCCTCTAAGCATACCCTATATGGAAGGTTAAGGCCTATATTTCCTAGATGGAAAAGTTCTGCTGGTACCTGAGTAAGTCCATTTAAGGTTTGGCATCTTCATGGTGGGGGAGGGTGATGTCCCCCTCCCTCTGAGGTGATAGGCATACCTGGATCCCTGGAGACAGGGGTGGGCACTTGTCTGATAGGTTACTGTCAGTTCAGTGCCTGCGACTTGGAGTGTCCTGTGACCCATCCCCCTGGTGGGGACACCACCATGTGTATCTAAATGTTCCTGTCCTATCTCTGGTCTCGTGGCTTGTCTCCAGTCATCATGGCATCCCAATTCGGGTCTCCATCAGAGCTGAATTGGGTTTGTTTTGTTTTTGTTCTTTCCTCTCTAGCCTGTTCCCTAGTTGTGTTAAGTGTATTTGTGGATTGTAGGTCTTCGTTATATAGCTAGCAGTCTGTAGGCAGTGCATTGTAACAAAGACTCAGTGTTTTAAAGACTCAGCTCTTAGCTTCTTGGAGATGGTGCAAATGAGAACGTAAGGCCTAGTGGGAGGTGTTCTAGTTATTTAGGTGGTGTCCTGGGAGGTCTTCTGGTTATTTAGGGGGTGTCCTTGTCAGCCTGATTATGGATTGGAACCTCAAAAATTTTGAGCCAAAATAAACCTTTCTTTTTGAGGTGACTATCTCAAGTATTTATAATAGCAACACAAAATTAACTAACTCAAGCCTAATTGTAGAGAAGTCCCCAAAATATTTTCAAAATCTTGACATCTCTACTAAAGACATCTCTATTCATGACATCTCTACTAAAGACAGATTACTCTCTGGTGAGTGTATATTTATAACTTACAGAGTCCCTCACCATGTCTCACGGACCACCTGGAGCACACACACACTTTGCAGATTGCTGACTAGCACACTGAGTGAACATGGCATTTGACTACTTGCTCTGGCACTGTTCAGCTTTATTCCAGAAGTATTGCAGAGGGAAAAGCAGATTGCAGAGGGAGAAGCAGATAAAAAGCTGATAACCAAAACCAAAGCGCCAAGAAAATAAAAACTATCCTTGCTCACTAACAAGCAGCCTCCCCACCAATGGATGCCTACATTTTCAGAATAAGTAATAGAAGATGCTTATGATTCAATGGTTAAACAGAAAATAAAAAGCACTTGAGAATTGAAAGCAGGCCCCTCATGGAAAAGAATGAAAACAGAAAAGTTTGAAGATAGGCATATCTGAGTTAACATAGTGCTTCTTGCTTTTTAAGACTTTTTAACCTTGTTAGCACAGTCTATAGTCTACTTTCTGTATTTTTGCTTACAATCATTTATGCAAAAGATATAAAAGGCAAACAAGAATACTGAGATTGGAGCAAGAACCAGCCAGATGGGAAACAGGAAAGGTACAGGTGATGGAGATCAAGATGATTGAAGTGCATTATATAAAGTGTGAGAGTGGCCATAAAAAGACAAGGGGAAGAGTGATCAAATTCTGTTAAAAGTACACCTTGTGTGCATGGAAGTAACAGTAAAATCCTTTTGTATAATTCATGTACAGGATAAACTTGTGCTTTTCCAAAGCTATTCCAAGTAAGTTTAAGTTCATCAGAGCAGTTGTTGGAAATGGTGTCTTCTATGTGACACCTCATATCCCAACTCAAAAGGAACCCAGCAAGCATAATTTACTTTTACAGAAGAATGTGCTACTGACAGGAAGCCAAGCAAGCATGTGAGCAGGCAGTCTACCATGGCTCTCACTCATCACAACTTTGGGATCATAAGCTTTCTTACTCAGATAAACTTTCAAAATAGGCAAAACCAGGACATGTGGCCAAAGTTTGTCAGAAAAGCAATCTTAACTTCTTGTAAGATAGCAGCTACCCTTCAAAAAGCAGTGCTTATGTCAAGTACTTTGGCAGAAAAGATTCTCACTCCTACAGTCCTGCCTTGTTTTATCTTTTCTTCAAACCTAGTCAGCTTTAATAGACTTTCCCATTCAGCAGTATCCAAAGGGAGAATATTTAAGAAATGGGTGTTTGTTTTGTAAACTGCCCTCATTTATACAGCAAATCAACACAGGCATTGCTATGAAGACAAGTACAAGAGGCAAATATGGACAGCAGTATTCCTTTGTCTTCCAAATTATTGGTCAACAAGCTAGTAAATGGTTCACCTTTTGCCAGCCTCCAATCCTTGTAAGGCCTTTGTGCAGCATTGGTTTCTACTCACCACAGAGACAATTCCCTTTCCAGCTAATATACCCAGAGCTAGTCTTTCCATGCCATCCTACTAGTGGCATTTAGTTGTTTAATTACCTTGATGGTATCTAGTATAATTATCAAGGCTCTGTTGTTAATAAATATTAATCCAATCTACTAATGGATCTAACCCAATCTACATTTTATAGGTATTACCAGTTTAAAGCTAGAAATGAAATAGCAGGTTTGATTAGGAACTCTTTGGGAGACCCCAAAAGCATCTACGTACATAGGAATGTTGGAAGACCCTCTGGGGATGATATCTCTCTCCTTGCCTGGTGTTAGCATTTTCCCAACCTGGCCAGTCTCAAACAGCTTGAGTGAAATGGGTATAGGTTGAACCACAGTGCAGTTTCCAACCCAGTTGGCCAGTAAAGTCTCCAACACTGGTCCTCTGCAATACCAGGCACCTTTCTAGGACTTAAATAATAAAGTTGCTTTTGGATTCTATTTTTTCTTTGATGATCAAACCTTGCTCATAATAGTTGGTGGGTTTGAGCTGACTGATTAAGTAGCGGGCCTGGCTCAACTGAGATCATGTGGTTCCCACATTTTCAATTACCCTGGAAGATCCAGGGTATAAACAGAAAGTTTATCTTTATAAAAAGGAAGATTCTCACATGTCCAGGCTGGCCTTGTTCTGGCGTTCTAAGTTCTGACAGCCATGCTTGATAAGATCCCATTAAAAATTTTGTTGGTTTTACACAACTGCTCACCCAAGGCTGTTGGGAACATTTCTTTTGTCAGCCATAGGGCCTGAACTCTGGGCCTGGGCACTGCCCCGTAGCTCTTCAGCTCAAGGTTAGCACTCTACCACTTGAGCCAAAGCACCAATTCTGGCTTTTTCTGTTATGTGGTGCTGAGGAATTGAACCCAGAGCCTCATGCATGCAAGGCAAGTACTCTACCACTGAGCTACCTTCCCAGCCCTTGAAACAATCTTGACTGACTTAATATATAACTATTCCAAAAACATGTACTCATCCTTCCTATGTTTCCTCTATTGCTGCTCTTTTATAAAACCTTCAAACTTATTTACATAACATTCTTTTAAATAAAATATCTAGGAAAAAGTAATCCTATATGAAGTTTTTATGCAATAGCAATAAAAACAACTTGTTAGACCTGGAACATTGTAAATAACCAAATTTCAAAAGCCTTTTGCTATTAGCTCAGTTAATTACTGAATGCCTGTAACAGATCCTTCTGAAGATATTTACACACAGACAGGGATATACAAGATTTAGTTTAACAAGTGCACATTAAAAATAGAGCTCAAAAATAAAAATCAGCCTTAACAGATATTTTCATATTTCCCCACATTCTCCCTAAAAGACGGCACTATAAAGAATGTCTGAGGGAGCCTTCTTAGCTCCAATTTCCTTGGGCTTCCTAGGTTTAGAATTTTTTTTTTTTTTGTCAGTCATGGGGCTTGAACTCTGGGCTTAGGCTCTGTCCCTGAGCTCTTCAACTCAAGGTGAGCACTCTACCACTTAAGCTACAGCGCCACTTCCAGTTGTCTAGTGATTTAATTGGAGATATGAGTCTCATTTTCCACCCCAGGCTGGCTTTGAACTGCAATCCTCATATCTCAGCCTCCTGACAGCTAGGATTACAGGCCACCAGTGCCTGACATAGGTTTAGAATTCTTAAATCACAGAGACATGCTGAAATGGGAATACTTTTTTGTTTTGTTTTGTTTTGTGAGTGTACTCTGCCCTTCAGACTGCATTTCTATTTCACCCCTTTTCTCAGCTCAGTTACTGGAGATTTTTCTAAGAGATGATTCCATCTCCAATATTTCATTCTTCCCCAGCTGGACAGATGAAGTTGCAGATCAACACTCTTAGACACAAGGAATTGAAGAGTCTGAATCTAAGACTTCTCTCACACACAGTCCCTGAAAACACACGACTACCAAATCAGTATTTATAGTTTCAGTTTTTACTACCAAGGCCAATGCATGAGGTTGCTTGCTTCTGAGGGTGCCTGTTTGGGCCTCTTCCTGATGCTGAGGATTAACTTGACATCTCAGGTTAACTTGACATCCTACAAAGGATGACAGGTTTAGCCCATCCAGGAGGCTGGCTCAACAGGGCGGCTGGTTGTACCTCTTCTTGAAAGGCTCCTACGATCCCTCACGAATGGCATGGAAGATTGGAAATACCTGGGGAAATTAAGGTATCTTAAGAACACCAACTCAGCAAGGCAAAGTTCACTCCTGCAGAAGGCATCCTGTTTGTCGCATGCCCAGCACACTGGATGGGGAGCCCACCACTGGCTCCCACAAATTTGAACTTTGGAATCATCTTTCATGATGGCTGAAACTTTTGACCCCTTTCAAACTAATCAAAAGCTTTAATAATCAACCAAATCCAGAACACCTGGCCATAGTAAAAGAAAACTAACCAACTTTTACTCCAGCCTCCATGCCTCCAGCCCCTAGCACTTCTCTGAAATAGCTTTGGTAAGGTTGTGACTACCTTTAGAAGGGCAGTGCTTATCTCAGTCAAGCACTTCAAGATTTAACTTCTATAATTCTCCCATCTTATTTTACTTTCTTTTTTTCCAACCTAGTAAGCACTGACTTTCCTACTCAGCAGTATCCAATAGGATATTTTGATTTAAAAAAGTGTTTGGTTAAGGCAGTTTTTCAGTCACTGAACAAAACCTCTTATCCAAGAGATAAAGCACCCTTCCACACATTACTCTGAAAAAAAATTACTAAAGAGGTAAATATTGATGCCATGACTCATTTTTAAAATGCTTGCTCCATCATCAAGCTAGTAAAGGGATCTGCCACCACACACAGACACACAACCCTTTTTTTTTAAGTGACTGTGGACTGGTCCTGGGTCTGATCTCATGTTCTGGGTACTGTCCCAGAGCTTTTTTTTGCTCAAGGCTACCACTTTAGCCACAACTCCAGTAGTATCTTTTTGCAGGTTAGTTGGAAATAAGAGTCTCATTTTTCCTGCCCGGGTTGGCTCCAAACACAGATCCTCAGAACTCAGCCACCTGAGCATCTAGGATTACACTCGGCTTCATCTGAGTTTTTAGGTAACTTGTTTGCCAATATTCAATCCTTGTAAGTCTTTCTGTAGCACTGGCCTCCAACCACCACACAGATTCCCTTTCAAATATTATATTTAGAGCTAATTTCTCCCATTCAATCCTACCAGTGGCTCCTAATTTTTTCCCGTTGGTGACATTTCCAATTAACAAACCCTGTCAATAAATAAGAGCACATATTGGAATAATTCAATTGTGGAGATCATAGATTGTGGAGATCAACAGAATAAAACTAATTGGAGTTGCCGTTTCTGGTTTCTAGCTTTAAGCTCTTTGGGAAATTTTCAGGGGCCCCTAAATAGCATATTTGTAAATATGAAATTTGAATCACCCACTAACTATGAAGTCTCTCCTTACCTAATTTAAGGTGTTTGAGAACAGTCAGGTGTGGGTTGGCCAATTGAACCAAAGCACAGGTTCCATTCCAGGTGGCCAGTAACATCTTCAACAGTGGTCTTCTGCAATACCACCGAACATTTCCCCTGGCTATACTTAGTACTTAATGCTCATCTCAAAGGCTTGGCCTTCACTAGATCCAGGTAAGTTTCCCAGAAATGTCTAATTTTCCCCAGGTATAGTTGGCCTTGAAAGAATGGAGCCGGTCATTTTCAGGGGTTTTTGAAATAGACTCTTGCTTTGAGAAGAGCGAGAGGGTGTTGCAAGTTGTCTCGGATCACATTTTGCTGACCTATCATGCATGTTATGCCCATGGGGTCTGAGCTCCATGACAGCACAAATATCACCTCTTGTGTGGCCTCCCTGCCCCACAGTCAGAGCAGTACTCAGTATGTGGACAGAATCACCACAGTATTTACCTCACTTATCCAGCTCAATTTCAGTCTGGGTAGACTCAAAAATTGGAAGTCATACACATAGTGTCTGCTCCAAGACTGAAGTTGCAGTCATATCGTAGGATTAACTAAGGGTCCATTGAGGGCCTGGAATTAAGCATGGCCACTTTAAGGGCATTAAGACTGTTTGGAGTTCCCCAAGCAGGATTTTTTCACACATCAATACCTGACAAATATTAGACACTTATCTGGGCATTATGAAACTGAATCATGTTTTTGACCAATTTGATCAGAAGCCCCCTACTTACTAAAAGGGAAACATGCTTTCCTGCTAGATAGAAACCCCCAAGACTCCCTCCCTCTTTATAGGAAACCCTCCCACCCTCTTGGTAGAAAACATTTAAGGTATAGCTTGCCTTTGTTTTTTTGGTTGGTCTTGGAGCTGAACTCTGGGTCTGGGTGCTCTCCCTCCGCTCTTCAGCTCAAGGCTAGTGCTCTACCACTTGAGCCACAGCACCACTTCCAGTTTTCTGAGTGGTTTATTGGTGGTAAGAGTCTCATGGACTTTTCTTGCCCACCCTGGCTTTGAACCACAATCCTCAGATCTTAGCTTACCGAGTAGCTAGGATTACAGGCGTGGGCCACTGGTGCCCGGGTTTTTAATATTTCTTTTCTTTCTTGTTGTTGTTGTTGGTTGTGAGTCCTGAACTCTTGGCCTGGGCACTGTCCCTCAGCTCTTCAGCTCAAGGCTACCACAGCACCATTTCTGACTTTTTCTGCTTACCTGGTGCTGAGGAATTGAACCCAGGGCCTCATGCATGCAAGGCAAGCTCTCTACCACTGAGCCACCTCCCCACCCCTTCATCTGAGTTTTTAGTTAACTCACTTGCCCATGGTCAATCCTTCTAAGGCCTTTGTGCAGCTTTGGCCTCCAATCACCATACAAACTCTTCCCTTTTCAGATAATGTTTCTAGAACTAATTTTCCCATGCCATCCTACTAGAGCATTTAGTTTGTGGGTTTAAAAAAAATATTTTAGTATAATTGACAAACCTCTGTTGATCTTATTCTAATCTACATTTTTTGCCATCCTGGGGCTTGAACTCAGGGCCTGGGCACTGTCCCTAAGCTTCTTTTGCTCAAGGCTAGCATTCTACCAGTTGAGCCACAGTGCCACTTCCAGCCTTTTCTGTTTATGTGGTGCTGAGGAATCAAACCCAGGGCTTCATGCATGTAGGCAAACACTTTATCACTAAGCCACATTCCCAGCCTCCAAACTACATTTTTATTTATAGTAATCATCAGAATAAAACTGATTCATAAGCTGCTATCTGGTTTCTGGCTTGAACTCTTTGGAAACTTTCGGGGGGTATCCTGAATAGCACCTATGTAAATATGAGATATGAATGACCTTCTAGGGAAGGGGTCTCTCCTTACCTACTATAAAATGTTTGAGAAAGGACAGGTGGGTGAAATGCTAGGGTGAAAGGGATGGCCAATTGAACCAAAGCACAGGTTCTTCTCTAGTTGGCCAGGAAGGTCTCCAACACTGGTCCTCCACAATACCATCTGACGTTTCCCCTGGCTATGGTTAGTGCTTCTGCTCATCTCTTCACAGAATCGGCCTTCACTGCATCTCAATAAATTTCCCAGGAATGCCAATTGCTCCCCCTACCTAGAGAGGCAAGGGGAATAGTTGGCGTTGGGAAGAAGGGGTTTTTGTCTTAGATCCTTACTCTTGCGAATAGCAACAGCAGGGTCTTACAAGTTTCCCCAGACCGTGTTTGACCGATAGATCATGCACTCCATGCCCTTGGGGGTCAGAGGTTCATCACAGTGGGAAGTGGACCACTTGTTTTTCTGGTCTTTGTGCCACACAATCTTAACAGTAATGGTGGAAAGAATATTTAATCCATTTCACCCAAGCATTTTGTTGTCAATCATGGGCCTTGAACACTGGGCCTGGGCCCTGTCCCTGAGCTCTTCAGCTCAAGGCAAAAGCCCTACCACTTGAGCCACAGTGCCATTTCTGGTTTTCTGGTGGTTAATTGGAGATAAGAGGCTCAAGCACTTTCCTGCCCGGGCTGACTTTGAACCCCAATCCTCAGATCCTGAGTAGCTAGGATTGCAGGTATGAGCCACTGGCACCCGGCTTTTGACTTGAATTTTAAGTCTACCCAGAGAGTCTGCTTCTGAAACTGAGGTTCCAATGCCATACATCCTTGGATCAGCTAGAGGATCCATCCAGGCTTCAGAGTCAAAGTGGGCAGCTGAAGGAGTTTAGTGAGTAGGACTTTTTTGAGTTCCCCTTTCAGCATATAAGATTTAAAACACACACATGCAAGCACATATGCATAACAAGTTTTTGTTTGGACAAGTGCACATTATGGAGCTCAATAATGAAAATCATCCATTATTTAGTAGTGTTCTAAGACCTTTCTCAACATTCTCCCAATGGATTATCAGAAGCAGGTCCATGGATCCATTTTTCTTGGGTTCCTTAGGCCTAGAATTCTTATTCCCCATTTTAGCAGGTCTCTTGTGATTTCAGTTTTTGGTGCACTTAATCCTCCCTATTGTAAATTTCTTTTTTTTTTTTTTTTTTTTTTGTCGGTCGTGGGGCTTGAACTCTGGGCCTGGGCGCTGTCCCTCAGCTCTTCAGCTCAAGGCGAGCACTCTACCACTTGAGCTACAGCGCCACTTCCTCCCTATTGTAAATTTCTTGTGCACCACCCCCCCTTTCATATTCAACTCTCCCCTTACTGGAGAGTTCTCAGAGATGGCTTCCTCCAGCTCCCACATTTTTATTCTTGGCCCAGAGAATGAAAACACAGGTCAAGATTCAAATTCTCTTGGTGGCTAAGACACACTCAGCCCATGAAAAACCCAACCAGCAAGGTAATATGCTCTAGTTCAATTTTTCCTCTCATCCATGAGGTTACTTTTGATCGGGGTGCTTCCAAGAGCCCCTTCCTGATATTGCAGATAAACTTTGCATCTTGGGTTTGCCATTAACCACAAGGGATGGTGTTTAACCCAACCTTAAGCTACTTCAACAAGGCAGGATGTGTCTCCTCCTGAGGGGCTCCCAGGATCCTCCTGGAATAATAAGGATCCTGAACAAGTCCCTAAATTTTTGGGAATACTCCCCTTGTGTACCCCAATATCCCAAGAAAGACCATCAAGTTGAAAGGAACTTAGCACAGCAAAGTTTAGTTCTGTTAAAGGGCATGTTACTGACAGGAAGCCAATTAAGCAACCACTCTGAGTAGGAAGCCTGCCCAGGTTTTACCCATAATGAGTGTCTACTTCTTGTATTGACCAGAAGCTGTGTTCACAATCTTGCTCAATTGGCTCTTTTGAAGCTCAACTGGCTATTTCGAAAGAGGTTCACAGTTTCAGAAAAATCAACTAAACCAGGACAACCAGGCCAGAAATTGTTAGAAAATTCTTACTCAGTTTGTATTCTATCAGTTAAACCATGCCTCAGAATGATTCTAGTAACAGGATATACTTTAATTAAAATAGCTTTTTGTAAGATGATGGCTACTCTTACACAATGCTTTAACTCAAGCAATCACTTTGAGAGAAAAAGATTCTAACTCCTACACAGTCCATTCCCAGACAGAATTTGTCAGCAGCCCCCTCTTTGGAATGGAGGCTTATGAGCTTCGAGGTGAAAACACCTTATTCACATATTGCTTTGGCTCCCTTAGGCAAACTCACCTCGGCGGGTGGTTATGAAACCAACAGCTGTGTGTGGCTGCTTCATTATAAAAAATAAAAAATAAAAAAAATAAAAAAAAACCTGCCTTGTACTTCTGCTCCTATCACTACTAGAAAGAGGAAAGCCCTCTCTGGAGGCACATAGCTGGGGACTTAAGCACACATTTTGAGCACAGAGCACAGAACGGGCTGCAGCATTTTCAGAGCCATAGATGAATCAGTCAGATCCCAACTGCTTGGCTGATTACAGGGCACACTCCTGATGCCACATTTCTGAGCCAGAGCAGTTCCAAGCTGCCAAGACACTATGGTAGCAAGAGGCCTGAGGGAGAATTCTTGGTGGGAAGGAGAAGGTGAAAGTTTGGATTTAGGTGTTAGAAAATGCAAGCCACTTTCTGAATTGCTTGAGGCAGCGAGCAGATCAACATGTTTTCTAGCCCTCTAGATGCAGAGTATGAGAACACTTCCCACATCTTACAGTAAATCCCTCCTGCCTGGCAGTCTTCTATCTCTTACAGGAGTTAAGCAGCTTTTAAGAAGTCTAACAGGGTGTGGATTACATTCTCCTGGGTTTAAACAAATGACAACACATTCTTATTGAAACAATGTAGCACTAGATTCTTGTTTGAAGCATTTCACTTGTGGGTCTGCTACTTACAAGGCCTTAATCTTAGTCAGAATACCTTGTCTGAGCCTAAATTTTTATTCTGCATAATGGAGAGCATCATAGCAATGATGAACCTTGTGAATAGCTTCCTACATGCTATAGAGTTTTGTTTTCTTTGTTTTCTTTGAACTATCACCTTTTATCTATCTATAAGGTTGGTCTTCATTATTGTACTTCTATATCCCCATTTTATATAGAAAAACTATAATTTCAAGAAAAACTTTATACCCAGTAGTTTATAGAGAATTTTTACTCACATTGAATCTACAAAGGGATGAGTTGAGATTCTGCCTCAGACCAGCCCCATAAATGAGATCATAGCAAATAGCTAACACCTAGCCTCGTGGAAAATTAGTACTGCTAGGTGAGAGCCTTGATTTCGTCTCTTAAGGAATAAGATAGTAAAGAAAGTAATGAGGCCAAAGCAAGAAATACTGTCATTCATCCTTGCCTGTAAAGCAAAGGAGAGGTAGTGTGTGGTAGCCAACCAGTGAAAATGAGAGAGCAGAGTGGATCTAGGCATTGAAAGCAATTTTTTTAAAGCCAGCTTTAACTTATGTAGATTGCTGAATAATTATTTTTTTAAAACAAAGACAAATTGCCAAGAGAGATTCTATTAGCTTGAACTCTTTCTCTTAATTCCTGGATTGAGTAATTCACAAAATTAAGATCTTTGAGGTTCCTTGAGTATGACAGTCCATTTGGAGAAAACAAAAGTCAGTGAATCTGGTTTATCTGGAGAAGAAAGCATCCTCTGACTTTAGGGTATATCCATTTCTATCTCAGAACAAGAGGAATGAAAGGAACAACATTCTACAGAATTTAACACCTTAAAGATACTAGTTTGCTGCATTAATTTTTCATTTTTAGATTCATACAAGGAAAAAAGAAAAGCCGAGAACTGCTGGGCCCTTTGCTAGCCTACTACTAGGTGCTTGTTGTTTTCGTTTTTTCCTAATTCTTTAGAGATTCTAGTGAGAAGAATTGCGAAAATGCAGACATTAGCCTGCTTTGGATTAATCTGCAACCACAGTGCCTAAGTTAGCGAATTCTAAATCTAGTCCCAAGGCTGAAGGCCAAGGCTTCCCTCCCCCCAACATCTTCAGAATAGCAGTATTGTCTATATCGCCGGTTTGTTTTCTTTAAAGAATTCAAGAGCAGAAAAGTTGTTTTTTTTTTTAATTTTATTTTATTTGAGAACATACTGTACAGAGGGGTTACAATTACATTGGCAGGATAATGCATACATTTCTTACCAAGCATTGCAGCCTCCTCCTTTGTTTACCCTTCACCTCCCTTCCCAGCCTCCCCCCTCCCCCCCACCCAATCATACCCCCTCCCCCCCCACTCCGACATTGTAAAGCTTGCTTTGACATGACATTTTGTAATTCTCCTTGTTGCAACAGGTCCACCTGAATCCTTAAACGACTTGTTTGTCCCCCTCTCCTCCACATGTTATACTGACATCAAATAAAGTGAAAGCGGGGGTTACACTGTGGGGGAGGGACATACAAAGCAACAAAGAAATAATCTTATAAATGCGTTAGAAACACATGCATGAAAGAAACGAAAACATTAAAATACATATTTAAGGGTTCGTTTTCCTAACATCACATTATCTGATCTTTTCCGCTTGACTCATACCTATACTAGATATTGCAAATAAGGGAAACCATGGGACCTATGTTTCTTTGGGCCTGGCTTACTTCACTTAATATAATTTTTTCCAAGCCTTTCCATTTCCTAACAAATGGGGAGATGTCATTCTTTCTGATGGAGGCATAGAATTCCATTGTGTATATATACCACATTTTCTTGATCCATTCATCTACTGAGGGGCTTCTGGGTTGGTTCCATATCTTAGCTATGGTAAATAATGCTGCAATAAACATAGTTGTGCTGGTAGCTTTAGTGTGGTCTTGTTTGTATACATTTGGGTAAATGCCCAAAAGTGGGATTGCTGGATCATAGGGGAGATCTATGTGAAGTCTTTTGAGGAACCTCCATACTGCTTTCCAAAGTGGTTGAACAAGTTTACATTCCCACCAACAATGAAGTAAGGTTCCTTTCTGTCCACATCCCCTCCAGCATCTGTTGTTGTTAGAGTTCTTGATTTTTGCTGTTCTAACTGGAGTGAGGTGATATCTCAATGTTGTTTTGATTTGCATTTCTTTTATGGCTAGGGATGTTGAACATTTCTTCATGTGTCTAATGGCCATCCTTCTTTCTTCTTCAGAGAAGCTTCTCTTTAAGTCTTTCGCCCACTTATTTATTGGGCAGTTGTTTCTTTGAGGATTTGTTGTTGGGTGGTTTAATTTTTTGAGTTCCAAGTATATTTTAGATATGAGACCCTTGTCCGTTGTATGGCTAGTAAAGATCTTCTCCCAATCGGTGGGCTTTCTATTGATCTATGTCATTTGCCCTGCAGAAGCTCTGCAACCTTATGCAATCCCATTTGTCCAACCTTTCTTTGATTTGTTGTGCTTCCGGGTCTCTATTCAGAAAATTTTGGCCTGAGCCAAGGAGACCTTGGGTTTCTCCTATTCCATCCTGTAATGTTTTCAGAGTGTCAAGAGCAGAAAAGTTTTTAAAGCAGGTTTTCTTCAAAGCAAAAACAGAGCAGTGAAACAGACTCCTCAGCGAAAAGAGGAACCAAGAGCTTGGTCAGAAGGGGCCCACATCCCTCAGGTATATGTAGAGCCCTTTGTCTCCGCCCTTTAGGGCCTATTCCTGGATTGATTGATTGATTGGTCAAGGGGTGGGCTTATGCTGCATGGCATCTTGTAATTGGTTTCCCAGTCATGGAGCTTGAGTATGGAAGTTTCCTTATTGGATGCCCCATCTCAGAGCACAAGTGTGGTAAACACTTTTGATTGGATGGCAGGTAGAGGGACACTCCCCAGACCATAGTCAGAAACAGCCTGTGCATTAGCACCTGAAGCCAGATGGGAACAAGGTGTGTATTTTTAGCTGCAGTCATTCATCCCCACCTCTATTGATTCAGAAAGAAAGAGTAGATATTATGGTAGGCACCTGAGATGTTTTGCTATATATATCAAGGGCTATAGACCTCACCTGTACTGCTTTACTGTTTTGTAAGGGGAATCGATTATGCATTTTATGTGCAACTAGAAACTACTTTGAAGCTTAAGAAAAAGAGGAAACATTTTATATGCTACATATGCTATTATATATTTAAAATGTGTATGATAACATCCAAATTACGGCAAATTGACTATGTATTTTGTGCAAAAGGGGTGATTTCCCTGAGCCTACTCTCATTACATTAAAAACAGCCTCACACACTTAAGTGAGATATAGCTTTGAACCCAGGTTTATAGCATACTGGCAATTTAAGTTGTTTTCCCAGCCTGTGGTTGCTTTTTTCTTTTCTTCAATAATTGTGGTCAAATGCAAACAACTTAAAATTTATCATCTTTTTTATACTTTGTATTAGCATACCTAGTTATATAAGTGGATTTCATTTTGATATATTCACATAGGCATACAATGTACCCTGATTATACTTACCCCTTCATCATTCTCCTTCTTCTCCTCTCCCAGGTTTTATTATCATAATCATTTTAGCAATACAGCATAGTAATATTAAGTACATTTACAATATTGTACAAGTTCAATGTCCACACTTTTCATCCTCCAAGATTAAAATTCTATACTCATTAAAACAATTTTGCACTCTCCTCTGCTTCACGATCTCCATCAAGTTCGATTTTGCTCCCTGTCTCTATCAATTTGACTGTTCTATGTAACTGATATAAGTAGAATCATGCGATATTTAATCTTTTTATGACTGGCTCATTTCACTTAGCACAGTGTCCCAAAGGTTCATCCATAATATAGCATCTGTCACAACATAATTCTTTTTAAAGTTGAAGTAATATACCACTGTATGTATAACCACATTTGCTTTATCTTTTCATCTGTTGATGGGCACTTATATTGCCTCCATGTTTTGAGTATTGTACAAAAAGAATATGAATGTACAAAGACCTCTTCAAGACCTTGCTTTTAGGTCTTTAGAGTAGATGCCAAGAAGTATAGTCATTGGATTCTCTTTTCTTTTTTTCTTTTCTTTTTTATTCTGTCATGGGGGTTGAACTCAAGGCCAGGTTGCTGTCCTTGAACTTTTCCTCAAGGCTACTGTTCTACCACTATAGACCACAGGTCCACTTCCAGTTTTCTGCCCAGGCTGGCTTTGAACCGCTATCCTTGGATTTCAGCCTCCTGCCCTGAGTGGTTAGGATTACAGGCATGAATAATCCTGTTTTTTAATTGCTTGAAAAGATGCCATCCTATTTCTCATAGAAAGGTTTCAATTTTACCACACTTTTGTCAATATTGTTACTTTACTTTTTTGTAGTTATCCTAATTCATATGAAGTGGTAATTTTCTTCATTGGCTTACACTTTCCTGGTGATTAGTGATGTTAAACACCTTCTTCATGTGCTTGTTAACACTTTAATTGTCTTCTCTGGAGAAATATCTGAGTTCTTTGCACATTGTAAAATCAGGTTGTTTGTTGTTGTTGGAATAATATTCTTTATATATTCTTGATGTGACCACTTATCAAATATATGCTTGCAACGAAATTTATCTCATTCTGTGTTGCTTTTTTGGACACTGTTGATTGCGTCCTTTGGTGCATCCTATTTTGTGTTTTCCTACAATGACTGACCCTTCTCTGTGTCAGTTTCTAGTATGTCTTCTGATCCTGTAACTATGAACCATCATATTGATTTGCACTCCTGTTTTTGTAACAGTGATCTAAAGCTACACAATAATGCTCTGGTTGCCTATCTTCTTCCATTTTTGGAGCTCTCTCCTTCAGCTTTGAGTAAGGACTTGGGGCATATCCACAACTTATTAGGTCCTTAAAAACGTGTAGAAAGTGGGCTGGGAAGGTGGCTCAGTGGTAGAGCGCTTGCCTTGCATGCTCGAGGCCCTGGGTTTGATTCCTCAGCACTACATAAGCAAAAAGAAAAAAAGCCAGAAGTGGTGCTGTGGCTCAAGTGGTAGAGTGCTAGCCTTGAGCAGAAGAGCTGAGGGACAGTGCCCAAGCCCAGAGTTCAGGCCCCATGACCGGACCCAAAAAAAAAAAAAAAAAACTTGTAGAAAGTTGAAGCTATTAAATTTAGTTAGTTCTGATGGAAATATGTGACTTCCAATTTCTAAAATAGAGCAAATAAAATAAAAATTGAGAGCTTCATAATGTAGAAGCACACCAAAACTCTAGGTACATATTTTTCTTCATATGAGTATTTAAAATTGTGTGAAGCTAGAGATTTAACCTACTTGCAAGTTAACAATGAACTTGTCACATTTTCATGGATGCTGTTGGGTCAGAGACAAAAAAAGGACTTAATTTTTACAGCAATAGTGAAAGTCAGTGAGATATATAGATTTATAGATATAGATGTATAGTGTGTGAGTGTGTATTTATATATTTGAAGTGAATCAGCCCTCAGTGCCACTGAGTGAGGTAAAGCTAGCCAGGTGCAACCTATACAAATAATGGGTTCTGAGTTTGAGCAACTGTGATCTATATAATGAGCAATAGGCATGCCTGAACTTTACTCTGGAGGATGACAATAGCTTAGCAATAGCTTGTAAAAATATCCTTGCAAATATACTATAGAATAAAGAGCAGCTAATGTTCACTTGAAGATATGCAAATACTTGAGACTGCTGTGGAATTGTTTTTTTTCTTTTGTTTCTTGAAGGTTCCTAGCTACCAAGACCAATACATATTTCTCCTAATAAATACATAGCTCTCCTTAAAAATGAGGCATGACAATTGGTTGAGATTTCTTATTCTTTTTCTAGCCCTAAGCCTTAAGACGAAATAGGGACTTCAATCCTATCTAGAGTACAAATTCAAGAAAAGAAATAGATGGAGTTCATATTTTACACATCTTAGAGTCATTTTTTAATGCAGGTGTGGAAGAAATTTAGGAAAAAATAGGTCCACAAATATATCTTATGAAGATATTCTATGTATTTTAACAGTAATAAAGGATTACATTTCTGTTTTTTAGTGTGTGAATATTTACAGAGTATATACAGAGAACCAAAATTTATTCCAGGGCCTATCATGGAATAGAATGTAGCAACTTTTCTATATATTGTTTGTATATTTATAGAATTCACCTGCCTGACTTCTCTCCCATTTTGATAAACAGAGCAGCTGTTTGACATATTGAAATATAAACATTATTTTTCTACCCACAGGATTCTACACACTTTGCTGCCTACTAAATATAGAAAAGATTCATGCAGAACCCTCATCTTCAAGGAGCAATTCTCAGTATCCCAAATAGCTCGTGTTTATTTCCCACCCCTTTCCTCCCAGCTGTCAATCTAGGTGAGTGATGACTGAATTCTATAAGACAGAAAAGCTCAGATAATTCACAGGCATGTAGTTAGTATCCAATGGAACCTTTTTCACTTGGATTATATTTTATCACTATCTTTGTGAGAACTTCAGCTTCCTTATTTGGAAACTGAACTGTCCCATTAACAGTTAGTAGATGAATCTCATTATTTAAAATTTCATTTAACTTAACTAAATTTGGAAGAATTAATTTCTCAGACACTATTCACATTTGAGATTCAGTAGCTGCATGTAGCCAGTGGTTAGTCTGTTAGACAATGCATATATAGAATATTTCCATTATCACAGATTTTTCTGTTAGCACTGTTTTAGAGCATGTTTCTGCTTGTTAAGGGATGGTCCATGTTGATAAACTACATATGCTCCATAGTTGCTACTCAGACTGAAGATCAGATCAGAAAGGCTAGATACCCGTGAAGTTAAGATATAGATATAAATTGTTCTACATAAGCACACTTATTTGTGAGGAGGAAGAGGATCAAACAGTCAAAGTCAGCAGAATCAAATCTCTCAACTCTAGGACTGAATAGGTGAAAATTTCAGCAATTCTTTGCAGCTTTGCTTCTGTGACTGAAATTGGCTGTGGTATTTCTCAATGGTGATTTTGTTTGAAAGTATAAATCTGTAATTACCACATGAGCTCACAAAAGAATTAGGGTTTGTGCTTTGTAAATGTCATTTGATATTTACATGTGACAGTTCAATTTCTCCTGGTATCAGTACATCACAAATACCTTTCTATTGTTTCTGAGTTGTTTCTTCCATTAATTTTGATTCTGATTACAACAGGCATTTTAAAAATAGTGGAAATAGTGGAAAAGTTAAGACTTTCTTGTGTTTTATAATCCCATTAGTGAAAACAGGGGTTATACCATGGGGGAGGAACATACAAAGCAACAAAAAAAAATCACATGGTACCTTATAAATACATTAGAAACAATAGCAAGAAAGAAAAAAAACACTTGTGTTCCTATCTTGGGGTTCATTTTGCTTAACTTCATCTTATCTGGTCATATGTATATAGCTTTTGACCTTTTCTACTTGTTCCAGACATCCGTATAATTTGGGGAGGGGAAGGGAAAAAAACAAAATGTTTAAATAGGGATACAGGTTGACCCATTGTAACAATGAGTTGTACAAGACACTATGTTGAAAAACAAACTTTACGATTTAGGTGGGAGGGGAGAGTATAGTTGGGGAGGTGGGAGGGACGGAATGATAGGGGAAAAACAGAGGAGGCAACAATGCTTGATAAGAAATGTACTCATTACCTTGCTCATGTAACTGTAACCCCTCTGCACAGTATTTTCACAATAAAAAACTTATTTAAAAATAATTCCATTATTACTCACTAAGCTTAATAAAGAATCAGAATCCAAGAACTATGTGAAGAAATTTTATCTCCAATCACCTGTTCCCTTTCATTAATTACTGGAGCAAAGAGAACTGACTCCCTAGAATCTCACCTTCAGAATTCAAGAATGAGGTTGGAATAAGACAAGGAAAGAGGGACAGTAATTTGCACTGAAGTTTCTGTGCTGTCACAATGAACACATGTCCTCATGCAATCTTTTGAATCCCACAGTTAGCTTGTTTTGTGGTTTTTATTAGTATGACAAGGATGACTGACTTTCCCAGATTTGGAGTGGGAAATGTGTGGGACACACTCCTTTGTCTATGGAATCTTCCTCAAAATTGTGTATCATTCACTTTGACTCTCGGTACCTTTTCCATCTTTGTTGCAGGTATGTATTTCTACAAATGGAGATGTTGGTTCATCATTTGCCTTTAAATTATTAAATTATATGGATTTGGGAGATTGTGTAATTTGCTGTAGAAGCAAGATATTATGGGTAGGACCCTTTGGTCCATGTTGACATTTCTTTGTGGAATTCTTATTAGGATCCTTACTCATGAACTCATGTGTAAGTAATTCTCCCCATATTCCAGTATAACCCAGTAGAGTGGGACAATGCATTAGAACTTTAAAACATGCCTATAATTCTTTTAAAATATACTTTTAAATATAATAACATAAGTAAAAGCCTATGGTTTCTTTTTTTAGTTTTTAATTTTATTGTCAAGGTGATGTACAGAGGGGCTACAGTTACAAAAGTAAGGTAGTGATTACATTTCTTGTCTAACTTGTTACCCACTCCTTCATATTTCTTCCTCTTTCCCTCCTTCTCTCAATCCCCCCAAGTTGTACAGATCATTTCCAACATATTGTCACTTTTGATTTCCTTTAAGTAAATGTTTGTGCTGTTCCCATCCTGGACCTCCACAAAGTTAACACTGGAACACCACAGTTAGACCCCTCTCCCATGCATATATGAATATACATATTTTCCTACAACTTTGGGGTCATATATTTGTTTGATTATTTATTTGTTTGTTGCCAAAACTGGAGCCTGAATTCAGGGCCTGTGCATTGTTCTCTGCTTTTTTTTTTTCCTCAAGGCTAGCCACAGCTCCACTTCTGGCATTTTGGTGGTTAAATGGATTTTCCTATGGGAGCTGGCTTTGAACCATGATCCTCAAATCTCACCCTTGTGAGTAGGTAGGATTACAGGTGTGAGCCTACTACATAATTTGACTTTTCATCTCATTATATCATGCATATACTTCCTATCCAACAACATCCTAAGAAATTGCATACTGGTCTAAGAACATCACTTATAATGATTACATGGGAGTCCAGTGCTTATAAATACCAAAATTTATTGAACTGTCTCTATCACTGAAAATCTTTGTTGTCTCCAAAATATTAAATGCATCATCAAAGTTCTTTTGGATTTTTCATTCTAATATTTACTTTTTATAAATAGATAAGTATCTGCTAGTTGTTAGAAAGAACCAAATACAAACTTTCTTCTTACATAATAATCCATCTTAACTTGGCTCATCTAAAACAGTAAATTACTTCTCCCTATGAAGTTATTCTTTTTCCCAGCATGCAGTTCTAGTTTTGTGCATACCTTATCCACTATAATGCCTTTTTCTAAAATCCCTCTTGCTATCATCCAGTTTTTGTAAAAACTTTTTCCAAGGTATTTCATTAATAGGAAGGCATAATTAAC
This sequence comes from Dipodomys merriami, assembly GCF_024711535.1. NCBI lineage: Eukaryota > Metazoa > Chordata > Mammalia > Rodentia > Heteromyidae > Dipodomys > Dipodomys merriami. The sequence goes on along the minus strand of NW_027205603.1, from coordinate 18,134,809 downwards.
TAATACCAACTTAATGTTATCATTTCTATGGGTATTTGCATTTTAGCCTGGAGCAGAACATGATTCTAACAAGATTATACATTAATGGAAGAATCAGAGCACCAATCAGAAGGCTGAGAGTACCCTTATGAACAAATTTTATCTTGCATTGCTTATTTTTGCTTTAGGATTTGAAGGCTGAAGATTACCAGCTCATATAACCCCTATTGTAACGGTATTTGATCTTGGTGCCCTGCATCTTGTATATACATTTTTCTAATTTGGCGAGAGGAAAGGAAATAACAAAATGCTGAAGCAAGAATACAGGTTGACCCATTGTAACAATGAGATGTACAAGACACTATGTTGAAAAGAAACTTCACAACTTCAGGGGTAGGGGGAAGGAGGAGTTGGAGCAGTAGGGAGAGAAGGGAATGTAGGGGGAAAACTTAATGGAGGGAAAAAAATGCTCGACAGAAAATGTACTCATTACCTTACTCATCTAACTGTAACCCCTCTATAGAGTAGTTTTACAGTAAAAAAATATTGTTTTAAAAAATATTACCAGCTCATACTCCCACTCGTACTTACACCTTAAGTGCTTCATATGGCTCAAAATGGGAAACCAAAAAGAAAGCAAGTTTCAATATAGATTGTCTATTGTTGTAACACCGAGATGCCAAATGCAGTGCCCAGCACATAGGAACCCAGAGTACCGTCATTAACCTCTAGAATGCTGATTTGTTTTCTTTGGCTGGAAATCTTTTGATTTTATTATAGGCAATAATGTCCTGAAACAATATTCATGGAGAAAACAAACAGTTCTACAAAATCAGGAAAATTTGTACCAAGTCAAAAAGAAGAAAATAAGACAAGAAAAATTCTATTCCTGATTATATAAAAAATGGGATTGAACATGGGTCTACCAGTAGTCTGAAGAAGAGAAACAGTTATTTAAGTGAGTTGTTATTATAAATGTAATAATAGAATGATACACATGGTAAAAATAGAACCTGATGATGAGCCATGAACTCTGCCTGGGGAGATCAGGAAAATCCTTCTTACACAGTGTCTTGATACGTGGGAAGGGAGAACAAATATTCTGCAAAAAGATGAAAAGCTTAGGAAGTTCAATAATCTCCAAATAATATGATCAAGGAATGCAAAGTATCAGGAACAGGGTAGCAGTGAATCAAATTGGAGAGATGGAAATGGCCATATAGCTTGGTGTTATGGCACTTGCTTAATATGCACAGGGCCCTGGGTTCAGGGCCCAGCACTAAAAAGGAAGGAAGGAAAAAGACAAAGAAAGATTTGCGAGGTGGGCCTAGCACCATCATAGAAGTTTTATTCTCTACCCCCAGGATTTCATACTGTTAATTACACATTATTACTGCATGGGAGATTTTAAAACTACAGTTGCCCAAGTCTCAGCCATTTTTATTCGAGTGGATACAGATGTATTAACTTCAGCTGATGTGACTTGGGGGCACCAGTAAAGCACCAGGACAGAGATATCATGGTAGCTCATATGAGTCTAGAACTTGGAAAAAAGTTTGTGAACCTTTTATTTCTGCAGAAAAATAAATGCACATGGTATGTTAGCCTAAGTATGGACATAGTTTAGTCTGAGTTTAAATGTACCAATATACAACTTTGCAACTTTGGGTAAATAACCTACCTCTCTTTAAGCCTCAGTTTCCAATTTTGGGCATGGGAACCAATGAGACTACAGTGAGAGAGCGCTCATAAAGTGTTTTCTGGCTATGCATTTTTAAATTTACTATAACGACCTTTAGTTGACTTGTTTATATAGTGTAAATTTGTGCCAGTTTCTGAAGAGCAAAGCAGCCAGGGATGAAGTGTCCTGTCTTAGGTCTCTCAGGTACTTGATGTCATTCCTTACACTCCAAAATTTGTGAAGTCAGAGTTGGACAAGAGGGCAGTTTTAAAACTTTTCTCTCTGAAGCCTTTCAATATCACAGGAACTCTGGAAAGATGGAAGAATAAAACATAGAGAAACCACAACAGTCCTTTTCAGCTGGCTTACTGTTCATCCTTTTGACCTATGATGGCAAATTACCAGACACTGTATTGGTTATAAACATTAAATTTATTTCTACATTCTGGAGCCTGGAGTTCCAAGGTTGCAATGCCAGCATAGTCAGGATTTTTTTTTTCTGAGTGATGCTCTGTATTAAAGATCAGGAGTGAAATCTCTGGTTTTGTTTATTTAAATCCCATTCATGAAGGCTTGCCTCCATGACTTAATTACCATCCACATACACACCAAGGCCCACTTCTGTAACATTACATTTGAGATAGGATTTCAACAAGTGAAACTGGATGAGGGGTGTAGTAAATAAATGCATTGTACTTATACATTTGGGGTTTTTTCCCATAAGATTGTGGATCTAAGAACAGTAAGACCCAAACATCGAATGATCTCAAAAATGACCTCTGGGCCACTCTATGATTCTGGAATATTATGTTGGTCTGGCTTATTCAATTCTCTGCCTTCACTACAAGATTATTTGGAGAATACATAAGATAATTACACTAAGTGAGTAGTTATTTAGAGAATTATTTCATATTATTTACTTTTAATTTTTTTGGTAAGTACTTGGGTTTCAATTCAGAGCCTTGCATTTGCGAGGCAGGCACCTTACCACTTGAATCATGCCACATCCAGCAATTTTTGCTTTGATTGTTTTTGAGATAGAAGCTTGCATTTGTTTATTCCTAGGCTACCTGGATAGTGAACTTCCTAGTTGTATGTCCAACATAGGTAGGATGCCAGCCACACATTGATACACCCAGCTTTTATTGATTGAGATGGGGGTCTCTTGTATGTTTTACAGCTTGACCTTGAACTGCCACTATCCACATTTCCATTTTCAGAGTATCTAGGATTATAGTTATAAACCACCTCATTTGGCTTCTATTATTTATGTTTATGAAAAGTCTGAAAGTATGAGAAAATCCTCTAGAGTTTACTAACCATGCCCAGATTCTAGGTGATACACTTACGTTTATTCTGTCACAAACTGTGTTTTTCATTCTATTTTATATAGAGATATGGCACATAGAGAATAAAAATATTTATTACTAATGTCAATTCAAAGAGCTGTGATGATCTAATTTTTTGTGGATTTATGTTTCCTGGAAAAAGATCCTGGGTACATTGGCCAAAAATGTGATAGTCCTAACAAGCAAAAATTTCCTTCCAGTATGATCAGCAGTTTGCAAATAGGGGTTCCATGCCTGTAGAGGAGACAGGTCACAGGGGAATTCCCTGCTGTGACCCTAAAATAAATCTGCCCTTTTCAAAATAACAGAATGGTAAAAATTTGTCAAAATTATCATTTGGGAACTTTCTTGACCTGATAAAGAATACTGCATTAGAATGAAAGAATTCCCAGTTGCTCAGAAATCAGGCAAAGATGTCATCCATTTCTATTCAACCACATAGCAGGCATATTTGCTAATATAATGAAGCAAAAATATAAAGTTCTTGACAAATAGCTTTTATTCATAATATATAAAGAACTCTTAAACTCATGAATAAGACAATAAATAACCCAATTAAGAAGATACAAAGAGAAGGCAAATAAGTACATCAAAAGCCCATACATTACAAGACTGTTGTAGAAATTCTTCTCAAATGTGTTCAGATGATACTTTCTGCAATGAAAGGAATGTGAATATTTTCACCATCTTGATTCTTCAAATAATAATTTAAAGAAAAAATGCATAAAGAACTTCAGAATTCATGGAATTCTTGTTTCATGTTCTGTGCATAACACTTTACAAAAGGTATATTCTTTAATTCTAGAAAACATCAATATTTTTAGCTTTTTACAGAAAAATCAACCCATGACAACTCTAAGAAACAGGTCCAATGTCACCAGCTAGCAGAAGAGTTTTAGGTATTAGTATAGTCACAGGGTCTGCAAATCATGAATTGAATTTGAGCCACGGATTCTGGTTTCTGCTCAGTCTCAATTGTAATTTACACATCAGCCTTCAGAAACACACCAACTCTCCTCTTGCCTCCATTTCTGTATTTTGAAAATGAAGATAACATTCTCTCAACCTTAGATGATGAGATATGAAACACCATCAGATGACACAGAACACATATTTACATTGTTGGGATTGATCCAACAATTGTTTGTTTCTATAAAAATCTATGAAACACGGGCTAGGAAGGTGGCTCAGTGGTAGAGCGCTTGCCTTGCATGCCTGAAGCTCTGGGTTCGATTCCTCAGCACCACATAAGCAAAAAGAAAAAAGCCAGAAATGGCACTGTGGCTTGGGTGGTAGAGTGCTAGCTTTGAGCTGAAGAGCTGAGGGACAGCACCCAGGCCCAGAGTTCAGGCCCCATGACTGGACCCAAAAATCTATGAAACAATTGTCTTATAGTTTTTATAAAAATTTCAACAATAATTTTATTGGCTTAACACCTTGCCTAAAAGTGTATCCCAAATGCCAACCGAATTTACCCTAATTTTTAAAATTGATATAAAATCAACTTAATCCTCCTGTTCTTTTAAGAAATAAATCTTATTAAATGCATTTTCATGAAACCATTACCCTTTCATTTTCAGCTCATTGAACTCAGTTTTACAGAGTTGTTCTGTTACAGAACTGGTTACAAAGACTTTCCCTTGATTTCCCTAAGTGATAGTAGTCATTTGTGTAAATGACTTCATAAAACTTTTTAGGCAATTGAAGAAGAAATTATAGCAGAAAATTGCATGGAAAATATCTTGAAAATTGTATCAAGAATCTTTTTCCTTTTTCTTGTCTCTTTTTCTCAGTAGAAGGGATTGAACTCAGGGCCTCAAATGTCCTGGATAATTGCTCTTGATCTATACCCCTAGAACTTTGTTTAGTTTTAGTTTGCTTTTCTGATAGTCTCATATTAACTGCCTAGACTGGGCTCAAACAATGATCCTCCTTCTTCTGCCTCTCTTATCAACATGTGGCACCCGTTTGTTTTAGAGATTGAAGTCCCAGTATTATATTTTTACCATACCAACAGCAAACCTCCTATACCTGTCTAGGGTATAAGTAGTTAGAATTATACTCTCTCAAGCTAAATTTTTCTAGAAAGAAATCTTCAGTAGCTCTGCTAACAAGGAATTATTCACTAACTTCTCTTTAGTCTCCAGTTCTCTGCCTCTGTAACTTCTTTCTCATTTTTCTCCTCACTGAAGCCTGCAAATTTGTGATAACTTCAGTTGACAACCTTAATAGAAACAAGGAATTAAACATGAATTTCTCTCAGGAAACTCGTCAGCATCTTAGGCAATCTATTTATTAAAAAATAAAAAATAAAAGTTATTCTGGGTGCTTGGGGCTCATGCCTATAATTCTAGCTACTTAAGAGACTGAGATCTGAGGGTCGTGATTCAGAACCAGACCAGGGAGACACATCTCAGAGATCTTTTCTCTTTTTTGTGGAGGGGGGGGGTCCAGTGGTGGGACCTGAACTCTGGGCCTGGGTGCTGTCCCTCAGCTCTTCAGCTCAAGGCTAGCGCTCTACCACTTGAGCCACAATGCCACTTCCGGCTCTTTTTTCTGCTTATGTGGTGCTGAGGAATTGAACCCAGGGCCTCATGCATGCAAGGCAAGCGCTCTACCACTGAGCCAACTTCCCAGCCCACATCTCAGAGATCTTTACCTACAACTAACCAGGAAAAAAGCTAGTACTGGAGGTATGTCTTAAGTGGTAGAGCACCAGTTGTGAGCAAAGCAAAATGGGCAAGCAAGAATGAAAGCCCTTAAGTTCAAACACCAGTATTGGCACACAAACATATATATATATATATATATATATATATATATATATATATATATATATATATATATAAAATAAGCTGGCTGCCGGTGGCTCACACCTGTAATCCTAGCTACTAAGGAGTCTGAGATCTGAGGAAAGTCCTTGAGACTCTTATCTCCAATTAACCACCAGAAAATTGGAAGTGGCACTGTGGCTCAAGAGGTGGAGCGCTCGCCTTGAGCTGAAGAGCTCAGAGACAGCTCCCAGGCCCAGAGTTCAAGCCCCGTGACTGACCAAAAAATATATACATATATAAATAAAATTCATGAGAACATTTGAAATATATCCACAATGGAGTTTTTCAGCCATACATAGCAATGCAATTATGTCATTGATGGGAAAATGGATAGAACTAGAAACCATCATATTAAGCAAAAACAATTATGCTAAGAAAGTAAAATATTACATGTTCTTCCTTGTATGCAGTATCTAGCTGTAAAAATGGAAGACAGAAATATAAAACAGGTTCTGTTTGAGGGTGGGTACCAGTGGAAGGGGAGAGGATAAAAGTATTATTATTATTATTATTATTATTATTATTATTATTATTAAAAGAGCATTATCCTCTAAGTATTTTATGTATATTCTATGAGTATGAGAAGAGAACAATAAAACCTGTTGAAATTGTTTCAAGAAGAGGGAAGAAGAGAGAAAGCGATAAAGGGGATAAATTTTGATAGAGTTAAAAATCTATGGGGCTAAGAAGGTGGCTCAGTGGTAGAGCGCTTGCCTTGCATGCCTGAGGCCCTGGGTTCGATTCCTCAGCACCACATAAGCAAAAAGAAAAAAGCCGGAAGTGGTGCTATGGCTCCAGTGGTAGAGCACTAGCCTTGAGCTGAAGAGCTGAGGGACAGCACCCAGGCCCAGAGTTCAGGCCCCATGACCGAACCAAAAAAAAAAAAAAAAATCTATGTACAGTGAAAAAAAATCTATGCACAACTAATACAGGCAAATACAAAGTGGAAAAAATATGAAGAGCAGCAGTAATACCAAAATGATATTTAAACATTTAAAAGTTTGTATCAAACATTGAAGGAATTCTCCCAAAGAAAAAATTTCTATAGTAAAATTACTTTCTCCCCTTGTTAAAAATAATGAGCTACACTGTGGACTGGTGGCTCACATCTGTAATCTTAGCTACTCAGGAGGATCACAGTTCAGACCTGCCTGGGCAGGAAGGTCCATGAGACTTTTATATCCAATTAACCACTAAAAATCTAGAAGTGGTAGAGTACTAACCTTAAGCCAAAAAGCTAAGAGACAGCAATCAGGCCTTGAGTTCAGCCCTCCTACTGGCTAAATAAATTATTACAATTTTTCAAATAGAATGAGGTGTTATTAAGGAATATGAGAAGCATTCCTGAACATGAATGCTATAAGATGTGATTGTAATAATCGATTATCATGGGTAGAATGCTTAGAAAATAACACCCATGATAAAAATCAGGATTACAAAGATGAGAAAACTTTGCTACACCAAGTAATGAAATTAGTCATCACTGGAGGAAAAAACCCAGCAAGCAAACAAAACCACACTGGGATGAATATAAGATCCTAGAATTCTCTCTTTAATTTGTCACTAGACAAGGCAATGTGCAACTTTTTATTTAAATCTTTGAAACTCATACATGATTTTAAGTCCAATATCAACAACTATAAGTCTGCAATCACATGAAGCAAATTTCCTGGAAAACAAAGCTCAAAGATTTGTATATTTGACTGCATTATAATGAAATATAATCAGATTAATGATTGATTGCTTATTCTTTTTTTTTTTTTTTTTGTCAGTCATGGGCCTTGAACTCTGGGCCTGAGCGCTGTCCCTCAGCTTTTCAGCTCAAGGCTAGTGTTCTACCACTTGAGCTACAGCGCCACTTCCAGTTTTCTGGTGGTTTATTAGAGATAACAGTTTCACGAGTTTCCTGCCCAGTCTGGATTTGAACCACGATCCTCAGATCTCAGCCTCCTGAGTAGCTAGGATTACAGGCATGAGCCTCCGATGCCCAGCTGGTTGCTTATTCTTGACAGAAGAATCTTCAAGGAGGAGCTGCCATTGGCCTTGTCTTTATTAAATGAGTGAATTTTACTAAATGTAAATGTAGAGTCATGGAAGAGAAGGTTGGGGAGCACACAAGCACATCACAGCTTCATGTTTCTCCATTAGAATATGACTATCCATCAACAATATGGTTGGACTCTAGTCCTGGAATGGTAAGTTGAAGGATCATACTTGGATAAAATATTTAAAATAATTGTTACTACTTCTGAGTACTGATAAAATAATAAGATCCTTTTTTTATTTCAAGGAGGCAGAATTTGGAAAAGAGAATTTAACGCTGACCAAATACAAATATTTGTTGTAAATAAACCTTACATGTCAGTTATGTGACCTGAGCAGTACAATTCATTGCATAATATAGATGTTCAGAACCAATTGTTTTGTATGCACTGATTCTACTTGTTATTTATTATTTCCATATTAAGTTACTTATCTAGTAACTACACATGCTTGTACAATCAAGTTTTATACCAAAAAAATGAATAATATCTTCAAAAGTCTGAATTGCCCATTTCTACAAAGAATGGACTCACCATCTCTTCTAAATCTCATTCTGTGTCTTTCAAGTCTTTCTTCCATTGTTAAAAAAAATAAAACAATGATCTTAAAATCAAGCCAGAGTTTTATCCCTTATAACTATACCTGGTCATGAATATACTTGGTCCATCACTCATGTTTTAAGAAGTAAACTAAGATTTGAGTATTAGAGTTTTCCAAATAAAGTTTTCTTTGAATAACTTATTCAAACACATATAATATAGTAGGAATCTAGATCCACTAATGCCTTTAGTCCTATATAATGTGAAACAATGTATTAGAAAAAGCATTGGTATTTGTCTTTCAGTAGTGTGTGTGTGTGTGTGTGTGTGTGTGTGTGTGTGTGTGTGTGTGTGTGTGTGTGTGCGCGTGCACTGGTGTTTGGGCTAAACTCAGGTCTAACACTGTCCCTGAGTGTTTTTGCTCAAGACTAGTGCTCTTTCACTTGAGCCACACCTCCCCTTCTGGCTTTTTGGTATGGAAATAAGAGTCTCACAGGACTTTCTTGCCCAGGCTGGCTTTGAACCATGATTCTCAGATCATAGCCTCTTGAGCATGTAGGATTACAGGCATGATCTACTGGTGCATGTTTGTCTTTCAATATTTTAAGTGTTTTCCTCTTTGTTTTGAATTCAAATGTTGTCCTTTCAATATTTCTGTACATTCTCAAACTGTTGTTCTCAAACTTTCAAGATGATAAGCATCTGTTTGATGGATAATTGTTCTTTTTATTGTGTTTGACATATTTTAATTGTTTCTCTTGATTTATCCTTCCTAATGATTAGAATATTTAATATATAGACTTCAGCTTTGACTCTATGGAGATGGTAGAACTCATGTTCAAAAGAATGTTTTAAAAGATTCTTATACAGACAGCATTTTGAACTTTATACATAAAAAAACAAAAACTGTTTAGTTTTTCTTTGTTCCTATGAAGACATTTTAAAAATAGGATTTAAATTATATGGTAATTTATTTTTTAAATGCCAACTGAACAAAAAAAAAATTAAAATATGATAACCAGCAAAGTTTTCCCTAGATGACTGTCCCATTTATTCCTCCCACACTTTCCCCTGTTTTGGAGCCTAGAAAGGAAAAGGAAAATTTGTGTTGATTATTAAACATTGTGGAATTCTCAAACTACCTTTTCAGAAGCTCTAGAAGGTTGGGATGTAGAACTGTGGTAGAGACAAAACCTAGCATGTGCAAGGCCCTGCGTTGGATCTTCAGCACTGAGAAAAGTAAAGAAGAAGGAGAGGAAGAGGAAGAAGAAGAAGAGGAAGAGAAAGAAGGAGGAGGAGGAGGAGGAGGAGGTGGTGGTGGTGGTACAGAATCACATTTATCCACATTTTATTTAGCGAGTAATTATGGCAAAATAAGAGGGTCAAGTTTCTGTCTTTTTGATCTTTACAGTAGTTCCTGCTTAGCCCCTGGAGATGCATTCCAAGTGGATACCTGAAATCAATGAAGTACTTTATACAGTTAACCCTCAGTAGCCAGAATTTCCACATCTAGGGGTTCAAACAACCAGAAATTTAAAATATTCAGGAAAAAATTTTATTCTCCAATCAATATAGCTACTATTTACATACCGTTACATGTATGTTGGTAATAGATATAACCCATGGTTTCCCTTATTTGCAGTAACTAGCATACGTCTGGGGACAAGCAGAAAAGGTCAGCTAAGATGATGTTAAGTGATATGAACCCCAAGATAGAGACACAAGTGCTTTTTTCTTTCTTGCTATTGTTTCTAATGTATTTCTAAGGTACCATGTGATTCTTTTTGTTGCTTTGTATGTTCTTCCCCTATGGTATAACCCCTGTTTTCACTGTATTTGATGTTGGTATACTTTGGTGAGGGGAAGGGAAAAAACAAAATGCTAATAGGGGTACAGATTGACCCATTGCAACAATGAGATGTACAAGATGCTATGTTAAAAAGGAATTTTACAAGGTAGGGATGGGGGTAGTTGAGGAGGGAGGGACAGGATAGTAGGGGAAAAACAAAGGAGGAGGCAACAGTGCTGGATAAGAAATGTACTCATTACCTTACTCATGTAACTGTAACCCCTCTGTACAGTATTTTCACAATAAAAAATTATTTTAAAAAATAATGTATCAAACGTAGAATTAATGCATCTCCCCTGTACAGTTTCCATTTAAACAAATGAGCAGCTGTCTGTGTGCAGCAGAACCAGCCTTCATTCATGAGGACCCAGGAGATAACACCTTCTTTCTCAACTGCACTTCTCAAGACAAAACAGTCTTCAACTACCATTGGTTCTGGCCGGATCCTAAGGAAAGACTCCTATATTTACTCTTAATCCCAGCTGTTAAGAAGCAAGGAGACAAAAAAAAATTAAAGGTAAAGAAGACAGTCGATAGTGTTTTGAACATCCCAGCCTCCCATCCTTCAAAATCACCCTCCTTCTGTGCTTTGCAGCTCAGTGTTTCCCAAACAACTGAAGCCTGAACCATATCTCTGCATCTGGACCATATCTCAGATCCAGGTCTGTTCTTGGGATGATAGTGAAGGTCTTTGCATTTATGATGAAGTTTTCCTTTGTAATCACTGTCTCCATGCAGTGTGTTATAAGGTATCAATTACTTCATGTGATGAAACTGCACTTATGTGTATTGAAATTTCTTTTTTCTACTATTTCATTCTTTCAAATGATAAGCTATGGATGTCTCTACATTTTGCCTTACTTCACACAACACAGCTAGTTCTTGCAGAAGCAAGTAACACGGAAGTGTCGATTAGCTCAGAACTGAACACCTCCACAAACTTCACTTAATTGCCATGAAAAAGATTGCCTAGTAAGACAGAAAACATTAAGACAGCAACTATTTTACTCCAGCAAAACTAAATGTAATAGTTATAGCAACTGAGAGAAAAAAACAAGAGAACAGAAAGCAAGTGAATCCTGGGGTGAAAATTAGAACTATAGAGATTTTATCACACCCTAGTAAGAGTGTCTATTTAAAAAAAAAAATGCAACAAATGCTGATAGGATTATCAGGAGGATGGGGGAAGGAATCTTTATGCGCTGTTGCTGACATGAAATTAATCGGCTTCTATAAAAATCTGTGTGGACACTCCTCACACAATTAAAAGCAGACACAGACATATCACATGATCAAGCTATGTTTTTCCTGGGCAAATGCCCAAAGAAATAAAAGTAAATGGACCTAAACACCTATGTGTATTGTTTCACAATTCACAATGACCAAGTCGTGCAATCAAGTGGTGCTCAGGGATGGACACGTGAATAAACAAAATATAGCATCAAGCACAAAGAATAAAGTGAAGTCATTCTCATGAGAATGTGTTGACTAGAAATCATTATCCAAACTCAGAAAGAAAAATGTTACACATTTTCTCTCATATGTGAATTCTAGAAAAAGAAGAAAGACATAGAAGTAGAAGGGTACTAGAAAGGAGAGGAGCCAGGAAGAGGAGGAGAGTTAAAGACAGGTATGATAGTAATGACTGCAATACATTATATGCATGTATTAAAACATCACAGAAATCCATTATTTTGTAAAAATAAAATTTAAAATGAGTGATGCTCAGACTATAAGTAGGAATCAGGGTGATGCCAAATGTTAATACTTTCTGTTTTGAAAAGGCTTATGTTTAATTCCAGGAATTTCCTTTATTTGAAGATATGACCGTGTCTTGGAGATGCCGAGGCTGATATGAAGAAGAGCCCTGCAATGTGAAATACTGCTCTATCCCACAGACCTCCCCCAGATTTCTACAGTATAAGAGTTACGAATGCCTTGTAATGCAGGAGACTGGCTTTTGGAAATCACCACTCTAACTCAGAAAAGAGCTGAAATCTGATAGGAAATGCATAGGCACTGAAACAATCCTCAGATGAATGCGAAGAAAATGTCTCTTAAATTTTAAGTTAACTTTATGTCCAATGTTAACTATCTATCCAAGAAGACCCTGAAATTTGAGGATCACCACAAGATGGCAGTGTGTTTTCAGGGTCATAGAAGAAACCTCTCAAGTATGTGTGTGAACGAAGGGGAGGGAGGAGTTTGTTGGTGAAGGCAGGGTTGTATAAAGGACCACTCTCTTTCTAATTGGTAGACCAGATTCCTGCTGTGTTTCCAAGAGCCTAGTAAGTGTAAATACCTGAATGAGACGTGTTTTCTCTGAAGGTTTGTTATCTGGTCATCATTGAACCAGGGGGAAAGAATGATGAGATCTTTGAATGCCTTATTAGTGATCCTGTGGCTTCACAGGAGCTGTGAGTTTTGCATTTCTGTGAGAATATGAAGTTTGCAGTCTACTGCTTGAAGTTTCCTCTTTCTCAGGAATGTGAGGAGAAACATGAACTCTCTCATCCTTCATTAGGGAGAGTGGATTTAAATTCTTTAGAGGGAGCACGTTCTATGTAACAACTGTCTGGGTGACTTTTGTCTCTGCGCAGGGGTGAGCAGCCAACAGGAGGTGGAGCAGCATCCTGAGTCCCTCAGTGTTCCCAGAGGGAGCCACCGCCTCTCTCAACTACACTTATAAGAACAGTGCTGTACTTCAGGTGGTACAGACAGTACTCTGGGAAGGACCCTGAACTGCTGGTGTCTGCATACTCCCATTGATAAAGATGAAGGAAGACTCTCAGTGCATCTTAATAGAGCCAGCCTTTATCTTTCCCTGCACATCAGAGGCTCCCAGCTCCTTGGCTCAGCTACCTACCTCTGTGCAGTGAGTACACAGTGCTCCCCTGATACCTGCAGCCTCCACCCAAACCTACAGAAAACCAGCAAAGATTGAATTGGAGCACAGATTCCAAGGCAGAGCAATTCTGCTGTACTGTAGAGGCCATGGGAATTGAGAGTAATAACATGGAAAGTATGATTGATTATTTTCCTTAAGGTAAATTAAAAACACAATCTTGATCTAATCAAGGTATTTTTCCATTTTCTCTTTTCTTTTTTTTTTTGGGGGGGGGGTCTGGTCGTGGGGCCTGAACTCTGGACCTGGGCACTGTCCTTCAGCTCTTCAGCTCAAGGCTAGCGCTCTACCACTTGAGCCACAGTGCCACTTCCGGCTTTTTTCTTTTTGCTTATGTGGTGCTGAGGAATCGAACCCAGGGCCTCAGGCATGCAAGGCAAGCGCTTCTACCACTGAGCCAACATCCCAGCCCTCCATTTTCTCTTTTCTAACTTACATTATTTTTTTGTGGTTGTCCGGGACCTGGGACCAGACTAGTACTCTACCAATTGAGCTACACCTCTGCTTCTGGCTTTTTGGTGTTTAGTTGGAGAGAAGACTCATAAAGACTTGGTTGTTCAGGCTGGCTTTAAGTTGCAATTCTCAAATCTCAGTCTCCCCGGTGTAGCTAGGATTACTTACATGAGTCATATACATGAGCCACCTAAATTTCCTTTCACTAAGTGTCAGCTGTTCCCTTTTTCACTCTCATTCCCTCCCTCCCATCGCCACCCTTGAGTTGTTTAGCTCACTTTCATCATCCAGTGCAGCTGATTGGCCCCTCTGCTACTACTCAGCACTACTTTCTCTATACGCTTTTGAATCTGCCCAATTGGCCTACCTTTTATTGACAGCAAAAGTACTATATTCTAAACTATTGTGGTTGAAATGTCTGCTTTACCCTCCAATTCTCAGTTTTCACTTGATTTTGTAGGTGTGTTGTTACAAACTTGTACATTTATAAGTGTTATATTTTTCTAATTGATTAGCTTTTTATTATTAAAAATAGCCCTTCTTATCTTTTCATTGTTCATTTAAAGTCTATTTCATCAAATATTACTATAAAGTCTATTTCATCAAATATTACTATAGCATTTCCATCTGTCTGGCTCTACCTCCAGCATACATCTTTCATCATTTACCTTATTTCTGTCTGCTTCATTTGGATAAGGAATGTCCTAGTATTGGTAAATTTGAATTATGCCATATAAAAATTTTCTATCTCAAAAAGCTTTCTGTACATTCCCAAACCATGGAATAAGATGTCCAAGTATTTGAAAGTTAGACCCATTGTTCATTCTCATTGTTAGATATGAATGGTTATACCATTTCTTTCAAATATCTTTTTTTCTTCATTGAAGTGTCTTTTAACTGAAGATTATTACACATGTCTGTGCGAGCCTATATCTCTTCTACCTATGTCTTCTACACTGATACCCAAAGACCTTCTAACGCCCTCAGTTTCATCATTTCAGCCTTGCTGCTGGATGATTCAGCAAGGTATTTCTGAGCATTTTGATATCCACAGTTATTAGTTTGAAAAGTTTAAGAATGAATACTAAATACATCTATATGACTTAAGGAAGTGGGAAATGTGAAATGAGTCTGGGGGAAAGGTCCAGACAGCATAGGGGACAATGACAAAAAAAGGTGATTCTAATCTGGAGGCACTGGACTCTTATCTGACATGTTAATTCAAACCTCCATATACAGTGTTTTTATGTTTCAAAAATTTTAAAAATAGCTCTCATTATCATGCTGTTGCATGCAACCACGTGGGAGGAACAAACCATGGATATATACACATGAATATATTTATATTGGTGGAAAAGATCCATAAAGATCTTTGATTGTTGTTGTTGTTGTTGTGTCTGTACTGGGGCTTGAACTCCTTGCTTAGGTGCTGTCCCCTTAGCTTTCTCACTCAAGGCTGATGCTCTCCCACTTGACCCAGGGTCCTACTTTTGGCTTTTTACTGATTTAATTGGAGATAAAAGTCTCAGGGACTTTCAAGCCCAAGCTGGGTTTGAATCATGATGCTCAGATCTCAGTTTTCTGAGTAGCTAGGATTACAAGTATAAGTTACTAGCATGTGACTTATAGCTGTTTTTTTAATATAATTATCTGTTTTGTTAGCAATTATAGAATCATTTTCCTCATAAAATGTACCTCCACTTGCTTGACGTTCTACAAAACCAGATCCTTAGCAGAAACGCTTTATGAATATCCATGAAATTAAGTAAGTACTTCTTTATCTCTACCACTCTGATTTTTGGAATCACAGGCAGGTAAATAAAGGGAAGTGAAATTTAGAGAACATATTTAAGTGAAATGCAACAGCAACAAAATTTCCCCAACCAAGGTGGCACAGTGGTAGAGCGCTTGCCTTGCATGCCTGAGGCCCTGGGTTTGACTCCTCAGCACCACATAAGCAAAAAAGAAAAAAGCCGGAAGTGGCGCTGTGGCTCAAGTGGTAGAGCACTAGCCTTGAGCTGAAGAGCTGAGGGACAGCACCCAGGCCCCGAGTTCAGGCCCCACAACCGACCCCCCCCCAAAAAAAAAAACAAAAAGATTTGCTTAGGGGCTGGGAAGGTGGCTCAGTGGTAGAGCGCTGGCCTTGCATGCCTGAGGCCCTGGGTTCAATTCCTCAGTACCACATAAGCAAAAAAGAAAAAAGCCAGGAGTGGTGCTGTGGCTCAAGTGGTAGAGCACTACTAGCCTTGAGCTGAAGAGCTGAGGGACAGCGCCCAGGCCCAGAGTTCAAGCCCCACAACCAGACCCAAAAATTTCCCCAGCCATCAGAGAAAGTTCATTTGCCCTGTTCAGCCTTTAGATTAATGCCTGACTACTCATTAGAAACAAAAGTCAACATATAAAAAGAGATTATAAATTGCTTTAATGAAATTTCCAAAGTAGATCCTTTAAAATATGGTATCTATTTTTAATTTTCTGTTTACATATCACTCTTAATCCCAGCAGGCATGGGAGCACATACCTTAGTCTACTTGGGAACCTGGAGAGGAAGGATTATGAGTTTGACATCCTTGCAGTTCTTTAGTGTTGGTGAGTTAAACTGTGCCTGCATAGCCAGACTGGCATCCACTCATATGCCTTAGCACGAAGAGTGACCTCATCTCAATTTTTTTTAAAGTGTAAAAAAGGACTAGATATAGGTCAGAGAAAAAACCCTACCTAACAAATGTGAAGCACTGAGTGAAAATTCATTCCCTCTCAAAAACATTCTACTATGCAAACTGCAAAATATATCTCAAGAACAACTTTTTCAAGAAAGAATAGTTTTCATAAAAAATCAAAAGCGGTCTTTCTTTTAAATTAGATTACTTCCTCACATCGTAGTGAACAGATGATATTCCTCATACACCTCCCATTTCTTTCTACCCTTATTTTTGCATTTCCTGAATGAGCCATTAGCATTCATTCCTTTTAATGTTAACATCTAAAAAGTCTCATTGAAAGAGATTTAGCATCGTAATGACCTTAGGAAATACATACACAGAATATGATTCTAGAACTTAGTGGCTCACGGCAACAAGGATCTCATTATTAGCGGGAAATAAGGATTCTGAAAGTTGGCAGTGGCATACATACTCATCAATCACCTGTGGTGACTGCAAGCATTTTAGGGCAAGTTGTTGATGTAGTTTATGTGACATCATTAGCATTTGAGATGTATTCGATGGCGCTAACCTTATGAGCTGTGGAATTGGCTGTTTTCAGGTGCCATCTGGGAAAAATAAAAACACCATAGAATTTCAACATAACTGACTGCACTGACAATGGCTGCTGTTTTCCACCCATAATCACTTTTCTGTTCTGAATGATAGGAAGCAGGGATCTTAGGGAAATGTAATCAAGGTGCAATCAAGGTGTTAATAGAAAAGCCCAAGTTAGAAACCCAAGAGCTACTATAGACAAAAAGAAAAACTATACAACTGTCTATTAAACTATCATAGGTCTTCAAATTTTTCTTTCATTATCATTTCAGTAATACTTATTTGGAAGTTATTTAGACTGACTGTGTTGTTGGAGCATTTGGAGTTCCAGCTTTAGGCACTTGGGGACTGTTATTGCAAGTGAGAGACCTTGCATGACAAAGTTAGCAAAAAGTCTAAAAGGCACAGGTTTCTGAATTTTGAAAAGTGTACTAACTCCGAGTGGATGTCACAGAGTTATAGTATGGAGAGTTCCAGTTTTCACAGTGCCCAAGCACACTCATTTATTGAAAACTCATTCAATGACATTTATCAACCAATTTATGTACATATATAGCACATTATTAGAACTGCTAGTGTGGTCTCATTGCCTCAAAATTTTCATGTAATAATACTATAAAAACGTTAGAAATTAGCCTACTTTTTACCAGTTGTGTATGTTTCTTTCTTTCAATGACATTCTAAAAAATAACACAAATTCTAAGGAGCAATTTACAAAACATTACAGTTTTTATAGTCCTGATTCAACTACTGCCAGGTTTAATTATTACAAAGGTCTTCTGATTACAAAACATAATTCAGTTACTTTCCCTGAATTTCAAATGCAGTTCACATAGTGAAAATGACTCAGTTCACTGGATTGTCTGAATGACTGTTGACTGATAAATCCAAGTCCCTGAAGTAGAACTTGAAGTGCCCCATTTTCAGATACCCCCTCACAGACCACCAGAGACCACGATCAATGCAAACAGCAAAGAATCATTTATTGCAAGCTCAAGTTTGGTCCTCCGCGCACTAGGCAACCGGTGACATTAAGAGGCCCTGAGCATAGAATCAGCACAGTTTTTATAATATTGAACAAACAACTTTAAGGAACTTTTACATAAAAAAATTACATGATTGGTTAACATTTAAAGCAAGCTAAAGGGGCTGGGAAGGTGGCTCAGTGGTAGAGCTCTTGCCTTGCATGCCTGAGGCCCTGGGTTCAATTCCTCAGCACCATGTAAGCAAAAAGAAAAAAGCCGGAAGTGGCACTGTGGCTCAAGTGGTAGAGCTCTAGCCTTGAGCTGAAGAGCTGAAGGACAGCGCCCAGGCCCAGAGTTCAGGCCCCAGGACCGGAACCCCCCCCAAAAAAAAGCAAGCTAAGGTGGGCAAATATGATTGGTTGACCTTTACAGAAAAATATCCTTGGTCCATAGCTTGACCACAAATGGTTAGGAATCACACCTGGACCAAAGTATGCATGGCATGTTTTGCCCTGGGTTCTGAAGAACCAGTTGGTCAGAACATTATATGGTTTTAACTGAAACTCTTAGCCCTAGGTCACTCAGGGGCAAGGTCACTCGGGGACAAATACCTGCCTTAAGCAAAGGCCATCTGTGGCTCTAAGAATTATTTGTGCATGGCTTTCTGTCATAAATTCCTAGCATTGGGGCTAAAGTGGGCCACGAATTACATTGCAGAACTGAGATGGGGTCTTAAGTAAAATGGAGTTGCTTAGGTTTCTCAATAAAAGTTCTCTGACACCATAACACTATCATCCTGGGGAACAATCCTTTAGCATGTAAATATTGGAGGGAAGGGGATACACGTAAAGAATATCCAAACCAAAGCATAAGTCAAAGGAAACCCATCTGTGTGTACTCTCTGACTGCCTGTAATCTACTGCAGGTGCAAGCTGCAAGGATCTGTGAGTGTGTGTATGTGTGAAAATTGGGGGTACTCTCTGCCCTTCATGACAGAAAACTGCTGCTCTCTCTCTCTGTCTCTCTGTCTCTGTCTCTCTCTGTCTCTGTCTGTCTCTGTCTCTCTGTCTCTCTCTGTCTCTCTCTGTCTCTCTGTCTCTCTGTCTCTCTGTCTCTGTCTCTGTCTCTCTCTCTCTCTCTCTCCCTCCTCCCCCCAGTCATGGGGCTTGAACTCTGGGCCTGGGTCCTGTCCCTGAGCTCTTCAGCTCAAGGCTAGTGCTCTACCACTTGAGTCACAGCACCACTTCCTGTTTTCTGGTGGTTATTTGGAGATAAAAGTCTCAGACTTTCCTGCCCGGGCTGGCTTTCAACCATGATCCTCAGATCTTAGCCTCTTGAGTATCTAGGATTATAGGCATGAGCCACTGGCACCTGGCCTTACCATCCCCCCACATCTCTCTCAATTTTTGGGGGGGGGGTCCAGTTGTGGGGCCTGAACTCTGGGCCTGGGCGCTGTCCCTCAGCTCTTCAGCTCAAGGCTAGCGCTCTACCACTTGAGCCACAGCGCCACTTCCGGCTTTTTTTTTTCTTTTTGCTTATGTGGTGCTGAGGAATCGAACCCAGGGCCTCAGGCATGCAAGGCCAGCGCTCTACCACTGAGCCACCTTCCCAACCCATCTCTCAATTTTTATCCTGTGCTGTGTGGACTTACTTTCTAATATTAATAAGACAGAGCACACATCAACCAATTCAGATACACTGCAATTTCTGGGGAAATCCTCTCTTGTTTACTTTCCCTTTCCCCTGCATTCCTGGTGTTACCTACAGGAAAGTCACTATGCTTTCCTTCACATGCTTTATCGTCCACTCTTTCTGGTCTCCTATTTGTAGGCCTCTTCATCTTGCCCCTGGGGGAAGGAGAAAAATTGCTGCTTCCAGTCCATTCATATTTCTCCAGTAATTAGTCAGACCTGGTCCCCTGTCCACTGTATCTCTTGGTTTGGAACCTGCCTCTTTCCTCTCTTTCTAAAGGTTCTTTATGCAGTGCATCATCTCAAATGACCAGTAGGCTACAGATGAACATGACATGTATCAATCTGATTTTAGCATATTATGTTCCTCTTGGTGGGTGAACAAGATAGAAAGTAGAAAGGAAGATGGTATAAGCTTAAGAATGACATGAATCCATTGTACAGTCCTGGTGCTGGGGATTTCATGTCACGATGACAAAGCCCCCAAGGAGAATGTAGAGTCAACTCCCTTCAGCTCAATAGCCAAGGTCTCACTCCATTCCACCCACAATGCACCTAGCTCAGCCTCTTTCCCACAGTACCCTTTCTGCCGGAGATGCTAATTGCATTTAACTGATCCACCAGTAAAATGTCCACATAGAATTCCATTTTAATTAGCATACCACACTCTTTGTGCAAATTCGCTCTCAGAGGAGTCCCATTGCAGCTGCATGCAGAAGCTAAGGACAGGTCCCCTTGATGTTTTCCCGATAGCTTTCGGCTGCAAAAGCACTTAGGCAGAATGCAATGAGTATCCTGCCCAACTGTATTACTGGGGAACACCTGATTGTCTAGAAGTTGATCTTCCTGTAACTTTTCTGAGTTTCTTTACATTTCCTCTCGAACTCCAAATGTACTATTTCTTATCAGGATGCCATGAAGGGTAGCAGTGTCTAGGAGGAAAGAAGAATTAGGCTTTGGACTATTTTCTTCCCTCTGTGCCATGAAATTTCAGTGCTGAAGGGGATTTTACAATTGTTGCCCTCAGCTAGTTCTTTGTGTAATGGAGAAAAACATGCTGCACCTTTTTTTTAGCTTTAACTGGGCCTAGATCGTTACTGAGGGCCTCTGTAGTTTTGGTTTTTCATGATGGACACACAGAATTATCTGCAAGCTTAAGAAACACCCATCTAGAGACTAGATCCAGGGTTTTTCCCTTGTGGGTGGGGTGGGAAGAGCAGAACTGCTGTTTTTCAGAGCTTTCCAATTCATATGTTGAAATTCTTGCTGTATTAGAAGTGACTGAATTTGAAGGTAGGGCTCTTGAAGGGGGGTTAAGGTAGAATGAGGTCGTATGGGGGGTGTACCCTAATTTGATATGATTTTTCTCTTCATTGGAAGAGGAATGTAGGATGTAGATAGGCAAACTATCATGAGTATACACCAAAGAAGAAGACAGCCATCTACATACTAAGGAGGCAAGCCCTCAGTGGAAACACACCAGGCCAACACCTTAATTTCAGGCTGTGGATCAGAGGCGGGGAATATCCAGCCTGGGGCTGTGTCAGATCCAAGTAATCATTTGGTACTTGACGAGACAGACACATGGGCTTCATATTCACTGGTTCTTGTTGTCTGGCCTCTCCCTCATCTGCCTATATTGACAATTTTGTATGTCCAGCAAGTGCAAGACCATAAGCTCAACTTGCAGTACCATGCAAACAAACAAATAAGCAAACATTATCTCAGTACTCTAGAATGTGACCTGGTTTTGAGGTCATTACAGATTTAATGAGAGATGAGGTTATAGTGGAGTAGGATGGTCTCCTAATCATCCTGACTGGTGTCCTCATAAAAATGGGAAGTTTGGACTCCCATGCTCCTGGATTGGAAAGATCAACATAGTGAAAATGGCAATACTTCCCAAGCCTATCTACAAATTCAATGTGATACCTATCAATATTCCAACCTCATTCTTCAAGGAAATAGAAAAGGCAATCCAAAAATTAATATGGAACAATAAAAGACCCTGAATAGCAAAAACAATCCTCAACAGAAAGAACACTGCTGGAGTAATATCAATACCAAATTTCAAACTCTACTATAAAGCCATAGTAATCAAAACATCTTGGTACTGGCACAAGAACAGACCTCAGGACCAATGGAATATATTTGAAAACCCAGAAATGAACCTACAGACCTATAGCCATCTAATCTTTGATAAGGGAGCTAAAAAAAATAGAATGGAAGAAAGACAGCCTCTTCAGTAAATGGTGCTGGCAAAATTGGTTAACTACTTGTAGAAAACTAAAGCTAGATCCTTATATATCACCCTGCACCAGAATCAACTCCAAATGGATCAAAGACCTCGGAGTCAAAGCAGACTCTGAAAACATTACAGGATGGAATAGGAGAAACCCTAGGTCTCCTTGGCACAGGCTGAAATTTTCTTAATAGAGACCCAGAAACACAACAAATCAAAGAAAGGTTGGACAAATGGGATTGAATGAAGTTGCAGAGCTTCTGCATGGCAAAGGACATAGCTAGCAAGATCAATAGAAAACCCACAGATTGAGAGAAGATCTTCAATAGCCATACAACGAACAAGGGTCTAGTATCTAAAATATACCTGGAACTCAAAAAATTAAATCCCCCAACAACAAATCCTCAAAGAAACAACTGCCCAATAAATAAGTGGGCTAATGACTTAAAGAGAAACTTCTCTGAAGAGGAAAGAAGGATGGCCAATAGACACATGAAGAAATGCTCAACCTCCCTAGCCATAAGAGAAATGCAAATCAAAACAACATTGAGATACCACCTCACTCCAGTTAGAATGGCTAAAATCAAGAACTCTAATAACAACAGATGCTGGAGGGGATGTGGACAGAAGGGAACCTTACTGCATTGTTGGTGGGAATGTAAACTTGTTCAATCACTTTGGAAAGCAGTATGGAGGTTCCTCAAAAGACTCCACATACAGCTCCCCTATGAGCCAGCAATCCCACTTTTGGGCATTTACCCAAATGTTTACAAACAAGACCACACTAAAGCTACCAGCACGACTATGTTTATTGCAGCATTATTTACTATAGCTAAGATATGGAACCAACCCAGATGCCCCTCAGTAGATGAATGGATCAAGAAAATGTGGTATATATACACAATGGAATTTTATGCCTCCATCAGAAAGAATGACATTGCCCATTTGTTAGGAAATGGAAAGGCTTGGAAAAAATTATATTAAGTGAAGTAAGCCAGGCCCAAAGAAACATAGGTCCCATGGTTTCCCTTATTTGCAATATCTAATATATGTCTGAGTCAAGCAGAAAAGGTCAGATAAGGTGATGTTAGGGAAATGAACCCTAAGATATGTATTCAAATTTTTTTTCTTTCATGTGATTGTTTCTAACACATTTATAAGATTATTTCTTTGTTGCTTTGTATGTCCCTCCCCTACAGTATAACCCCTGCTTTCACTGTATTTGATGTCGGTATAATTTGTGGAGGGGAAGGGGAAAAAACAAATCGTTTAAATAGGGATACAGGTGGACCCATTGCAACAATGAGATGTACAAGTCGTTATGTCGAAAACGAACTTTACAACTTTGGGGGGGCGGGGAGAATTGGGGGGCAGGGGGAGGATGGGAAGGGATGGGAAGGGGAAACAAAGGAGGAGGCTACAATGCTTGATAAGAAATGTACTCATTACCTTGCCTGTAGAGAGCTGCGTGCAGCCGCACCTGGAAGATGGTGCCGGCTTCCGCCCTCCGCCTTCCCAATGGCGAGTGCTCTTGTGGTAAACAACTCCTGATATGGCTAAGGCAAAGAATCTGGCTTGCTTCCGCGCACCTGAACCTATTGGTGGTTCCCACGTGGCGTATCAGGGTTGGCTACCCAGCGGGTACTTAAGGCTGTGGGGAATTCTCCCCGGGGTTGGGGGTCACAAGATTAAAAAAAGGTCCTGAATAAACGGCAGAGAGAAGAGTCCGGTGTCGCGTCTCCTTGTTGGTCGAGGCGGTAGCAACACGTGGCGGCCCATACGGGGAATCAGCCATAACCCCAACGAGGACTCAGAACTCTCTGCGGTCAGGGTGGTGCACCGGTAAGTCCCCAGGTAAAAGGGGAATCCGCCACAAGAGCGGGGAGTAAGTTCCCAGGTAAAAGGGGAATCCGCCACAAGAGCGGGGAGTAAGTTCCCAGGTAAAAGGGGAATCCGCCACAAGAGCGGGGAGTAAGTTCCCAGGTAAAAGGGGAATCCGCCACAAGAGCGGGGGGATTTTTGCTCTTCTCGGTAGATAAAGAGAGAGTGAGAACCCGGGGCTAGTCAATAGAGTAGCCAAAAGTGAAAGTAAAAGTTTGTTTACCAGCTTTAAATGTTTAAAACATGGGCGCTTCTTTTTCGCACCCAATTTTTTTGGCTCTCAATGAGCTACTGCACTCAAAAAAGTTAAAAATAAAAAGTACTTTAGAGAGATTTTTGAATGAATGTGACACCGTTGCCCCATGGTTCGCTGTCTCTGGAAGCCTCACGGTGGCCTCTTGGGAGAAACTAGGGAGGGACCTAGATTTTGCCTCTGAACAAGGAACGCTTAAGAGCGGAGTGAGACCAATATGGAAACTGATAAGAGGCTGTCTCGAGGACCAGCGTTGCAGTGAGGCGGTAGAGAATGGTCAGGCCGCCTTAGAAATGCTGCAGGAAGAAAGATCAGAAAGGGCAGACAGCGAAAAGGAGGAGAGCAGGGGGGGGGGGTCATGCCCTGATTTTGCCGAACTAGAGACCTCTGAGTCTACAGACTCAGAGGAACTACAATCACTCATAGAACAAATAGAAAAAACAAAGATAAGAAAGAGGAGGAAAGGGAAGGAGAGAGAGGACCCAGATAAAGACGAATGCACGCCCTCCATGCACCGCCCCACACCTTTGGCCCCTCCGCTCTATGCGGAGGACCCTGGAAGTGGCAGCCCCGGCTGTTCTTTCAGCCCAGGCGTGTGGAAAGCGGTCAGAACCGAGTTACATCTAGCCTGTCCAATATTTCAGGATCCACAGGGACAGCGGTATCATGAACCCTTAGATTTTAAGGTGATAAAATCTTTAGCTGAGTCTGTGCGGACATACGGAATCACGGCCTCCTTTACTGTAGCCCAGGTGGAGGCCCTAAACAGACACTGCATGACACCCGGTGATTGGAGTGGGCTCGCACGAGCTTGTTTGAGCCCAGGTCAGTATTTAGATTGGAAGGCATTTTTGATTGAATTTGCTAGTGAAGAGGCTGCGGCCAATCAGGCTGCGGGGAACCCAGCTTGGGACAGAGATATGCTGCTTGGACAGGGGAGATTCGCCAATCAGCAGATAGGCTACCCGGTCCAAGTTTATGAACAAATCAATAAAATTGGCATAAAAGCATGGAAGGCCTTACCAAATAAAGGCGAGGTGAGTGGCAATCTCACCAAAATCCTGCAGGGCTCTATGGAGCCGTTTTCGGACTTTGTTGCTCGTATGGTCGAGGCCGCTGGCAGAATTTTTGGTGACCCAGACGCAGCCATGCCATTAATTAAACAGCTTGTTTACGAGCAGTGTACTAAGGAATGCAGAGCCGCCATAACCCCATATAAGAATAGGGGACTAGAAGCATGGATGAAAGTTTGCAGAGAGCTGGGCGGACCACTAACTAATGCTGGATTAGCTGCTGCTGTGGTGCAATTAACCCAGAAGAATGGGGGCTGGGAAAGTGGCTCAGTGGTAGAGTGCTTGCCTTGCATGCCTGAGGCCCTGGGTTCAATTCCTCAGCACCACATAAGCAAAAAGAAAAAGCCGGAAGTGACGCTGTGACTCAAGTGGTAAGAGCGCTCGCCTTGAGCTGAAGAGCTAAGGGACAGCGCCCAGGCCCAGAGTTCAGGCCTAGGAAAAAACCTGTTCAAAAAACGCTGCAAATTTGTCTAAACAGTTGTTTAGTTATCTTTTAGGTAATTGAACTGGGGAGTTCGACAGCCTGATGGAACAGCTCAGGGTTGCCATCGTCATGGTGAACTCGACCCAAGTGGATGCCGGATTGGCGGAGGGGTTATCTTCATGGATCTCCGCTGCTATGATTCATCTCAAGGAGGGGGCGGGTTTGGGAGTCCTGATAGGCCTCCTGGTGTTAGCCTCCTTGGTATGTCTGTGGTGCATTTGCCAAATTAGAGGTTCTCAGCGTCGCAGTGCAGCCATGATTATCCAAGCCTTTACAGTCATTGGAGCAGGTCAGTCCCCCTAAGCGTAGCTTGCCACCCTAAAACAATGAACACAGATTGCAAAGCCAAAGTACTGCAGTCGAGAGGCATGAGTTTTGCCCTCGAGGAGAGCATGTTTGATTGCACACGGGTTCGATTCGCCTTTTCCCGTCCTTGTGAAAAACGAATCAATGGACAGGCCGAGTCATCCCTAGAGAAGGCGCCCTCTGGGAGAAGGCTTGTATGCAGTCCTTGCAATTGCACAACAGGGATCAGACCTCTGTTCTCATCTGTGTTCTTTAAACAAAAAAGGGGGAACTGTAGAGAGCTGCGAGAGGCCGCACCTGGAAGATGGTGCCAGCTTCCGCCCTCCGCCTTCCCGATGGCGAGTGCTCTCTGTGGTAAACAACTCCTGATATGGCTAAGGCAAAGAATCTGGCTTGCTTCCGCGCACCTGAACCTATTGGTGGTTCCCACGTGGCGTATCAGGGTTGGCTACCCAGCGGGTACTTAAGGCTGTGGGGAATTCTCCCCGGGGTTGGGGGTCACAAGATTAAAAAAAGGTCCTGAATAAACGGCAGAGAGAAGAGTCCGGTGTCGCGTCTCCTTGTTGGTCGAGGCGGTAGCGACACTTGCCCATGTAATTGTAACCCCTCTGTACAGTATTTTCACAATAAATAAATAAATAAATAAAAATTTAAAAAATGGGAAGTTTGGGGCTGGGAATGTGGCTTAGTGGTGGAGTGCTTGTTTAGCATGCATGAAGCCCTGGGTTCAATTCCTCAGTACCACATAAACAGAAAAAGCTGGAAGTGGGGCTGTAGCTAAAGTGGTAGAATGCTAACTAGCCTTGAGCACAGAGAGGCTCAGGCCCTGAGTTCAAGCCCCAGAACTGGCAAAAAAAAAAAAAAAAAGGAAAGTTCAGACACAGACACATGCAAGGAGAATGCTGTCATAGAACATGAAGGTGAGGGTCAGAATGATGCTCTGTGGACCAACATGTATCAGAGAATGCCAGCTAACTACTGAAAGTTAGATGAGAGGTAGTGAGTGAATGTCTCATAAGCTTTACAGACAGGGGATTACAGTCAAGGACTCTCAACCTTCAAAACAATGAGTTAATGGATTTTTGTGTTTGTAAGACCACCCATGTCGTTGCTTTGTTAAAGCAGTCTGACCAAGCAAGTTTGTTGCTTTTGAGCTATTTAGAACTCAGTAAGTTATAGATGATTCTTGTCTATAAACATGCAAATTTTGTTTCATCCACATAGTAGTTTAATTGCATTCCTTCCCCCACTGTGAAATGAATCCGTTTTGCTCTAATTTGCACACTTATATAAATTTTATTAGCTTACACTAGTTATACAGAGGGCATTTCACCATTACATTTCCAACATGTTTACAGTATATTCCAAACCAAGTCACACACACCACCCCTGTCTCTCAATATTCTTTATCTATAAATGTGACTTCTTTGATTTGGTTTTGATCTGGTTATAACATATTACTTGTTCCTTCATTTAATCATGAGTGAAATATTTTTTTTAAAAATATGCATTTAAGTTTATCTGCATGAAGTTTGATTTCTGAGAAAATGGTCCTTTCACAGTTCCTGATTACCAATTCTCCCACATATTTATTTAATTCACAGATCTTAATTTTTTTCTTTTCTACTTTTAAATAGATATTTTCACTTTAACAGTGGCACAGTCTATGAAAGGTAGGAGAGAAAAGATGGAGGAACATTAGCTAGTAAGTGTCAAAATACAATTATTACAGGAGGAACGAGCCTCAGTGTTCTAGAGTACCAGGCCAGTTATGACATATTTTGAAATATAGAGCCTGCAGGTCCTCATCATATATACATGCTAAACATTTGAAGACATTCAAATGTTTTATCATTACATGTTACATGCTACATTTATCAAATTATTGCATTACGGATATGTACAACCATTGATCATGATACTCCAGTGGACCAGAGATAGATCTATGTGAAACTGAGGAACATGAAAACTTGTAGGCATATGGCTCCTCAAACATTCAACAGGCTTCTACTAGAAGGAGGGGATGGGGCCACTCCCCACTTCCTCTAACAGCTGTCAGTCAAAGGAAGACAGATTTTAGATCAAAAGGAAAATGAACTTGCTAGTCATCAGAGCTATCCAGGACCAAATGGATTGCTTTGGGAATAATGTCTTTTGGGGGTAGGGCATGTGTACAGGGGTCTGGATAGCCTTTTGGTAGGATGCTGGAGAGAACAGATTGAAAATTTTAGGTTGCTTCTAGTTACGAGCACCAATAATTCAAAGATACAAAAACAGAGGTAAGGGCTGGGAAGGTGGCTCAGTGGTAGAGCGCTTGCCTTGCATGCTCAAGGCCCTGGGTTCGATTCCTCAGCACCACATAAGAAAAAAGAAAAGAGCCGGAAGTGGCACTGTGGCTCAAGTGGTAGAGCACTAGCCTTGAGCTGAAGAGCTGAGGGACATTGCCCAGGCCCAGAGTTCAGGCCCCACGACCGGACCAAAAAAAAAAAAAAAAAACAGAGGTAAATATCCTTTCCCCTATCTCTGGTCTCCATTTCTACCATTCTCTTACCTAAAAAAAAAATCCCCAAGCCCCTTCTCGAGTTCTGCTTGCATCCTGATAGTCATTCTCTCATTTATCCTTTAACCTACACATGTGTCTTTGGTTTTTGTTTCTGGTGGGGGAGATCTGGCTTTCTCATCATTAGCTCTGTGTCACCTGGCTGCCCACCAGACCAGAGCCAGATGGAACATCTAGAATTTGTCCTCTGGGCCTGGGGACTTCTAGTGCAGCAGGCTGTGTGAGTGACAATCAGGTCACTGGTACGTGGCTACGAGACAGTGTAGATGGGGTGTTACTGCCACCTGACACCTTGTCTGGGACTGTAATCTAGTAAGAACTCGAGACTATAATTAATGCCATATGCAGATTGTCGAATGTCATAATAAATCTGCCTACGATGGCTTCTCATGGGCATTTTCTGACTCTGAATGCTAAGCTTCATGAGTCCCCGTCACTGTTTTCTAGGCATATCATTATTTTTCAGGTTACATTTTGCAAGAGGAGAGAGACAGCAATTAGCACAGAGCTGGTTAAGTTTAGACCAGCAACTTCATTATACAGCACGCCTCTTGAAGGCTTGTAATTATGCAGTTTAAAAAATTGTCAAAGGCAGTTCCTTTGCATAGATAGATAGTTGCAGTCCACAAAAATTGTTTAATATATTTTTGCCTTAAAAAAAATTAAAAAATAGACTGGATGTGGTGGTGCAGGCCTATAATCCCAGTCCTTGGGAGGTTGAAGCGGGAGGATCACGGCTAGCCTCAGCTTGGTTTATATGGCATTTCAATTCCTGAAGTGTATTGGAACAGCAGGGTTTACCTTGGGTCTGGAGACATGTTAAGCAGGCAGACAGAAGGTCATATTTGTTGCAGTGGAAGGGAAACCCGTGTTCTTTTCTTGCGGGGATCTTTATCCTTCTCAGATGCTACTGTCACAGGTCATGTTGTGGATTCAAAGGTGATCCAGACTTGAGGTCTTGATGGGCAGCTGGTCCTGAGTCCTCACTCGGGTAAGGGTAGGGATCTGTTACCAAGGCTCTGGCCTGTAATCCTGAGCCATGTATTGTAGCATGAGCTTCAAGGCGCTAGATAGCATTAGATCACCCAGGAAGACAGTGAACAGCAAGTCCGTGGGCAGCCAGCCATCTCTCCTCATCATCGCTGGAGGAAGAGATCCTTTAACCTAAGAACTTCCACCATGTGAGCTAGGGGTCCCAGAGCCACCGCCAGTCTGGCTGAGCAAAATGACAAGTAGGGAGTTGAACTTCATTCATTGTCCAAGGCCAAGGTTCCCCCCTGCTCCGCCCCCAACTCCTGTCTGAGAGCCCTAGCCCAGGGCTATCCCACTCAATTTATTATTGACTTCCTCATTATCACTTACCTCATCGTTGCGATTCACTTCTGTCATGATCCCTTAGTTACAACTAGGAATGGTGTGGCTGTTTCCTCTTCTAGGAGATGGGTGGTGAGTCTATCTCTTTGTGGGACTTTAGGCTAATCTATCACTGCTAGCTCCAAGGGCATTCACATTTGAAAATTCTCTTATTTTTCAGATGAATTTGTAACATTCATAAATTATGTACCCCAAAGACTATTCTCTTCATACCTTAGGAAGGCCATCCCAAGAGAAGTATGATGTCATCTTTCTTTTCTTTGCAGTTTGAGTGTATATTTATCTTTTTGGAGGTGTCATGATTCTGAAAATCTCGGTGTAAATGGGATTTTTGTTAACTGTGTCTCGTTTCACCACTCGCTGAAGTTTTAAACTTCTCTCTGGTGGTCATTTAGAAAGTGCTCCTAATGACCTGCTCTTACGTTTCACTGTTCAGTAGTGAGTGATCTGCAAGTCAACTCTTAATTTGCTAGCTAGATATTTTCCATGTAAAACATTCCAAGACAAAGCAGAGTTTTACAATGTCATGGTTTCTATTTGCTCAGATCAGATCCATGCTTCCCAAAAGTTCTTTGATAAAAAATGGGGACAAGTGGGTGTCAGGAAACCTGGGCTTTAAGCCTGACTTGGCAACTACCTTGGAATAGAATCGGCATCTGCAGACAGTTGACATCCATCTTCATACTCATGCTCTTGGTCTGGGGAAGCCACCACTAACAGATCAAGATAAAATTCCCAGCCAGGCTCACCCCAGCCTCGGAATTCTTTCCAAGATGTCTTTCTAGTCAGCCCCCCACTAATTCATTAGAGTTACTATTTCTCTTTGGTGGCTTGTCTGTCCTTTGGGGAAGGAGTAGAGCACTCAAAACTTTGTGGCCTTAAAACAATTTTGACTTAAGGTCCCATAAGTTCTGAGTTCTCTATCTTGTCATTTTTCATCCTGAGGTCCCAAACACTGGTCAGTTCTTCCAGAATTCAGGAGGAAAAAAAATTCCACCTGTGGCTGTGGACAGCTAGAGGAGATGTCCTCAATGCTAGGATGCACACAAGAGCTGCTTGTGGCAGAAAGATGCTGTTGATTTCTCTTTGGTGGCTTGTCTGTCCTTTGGGGAAGAACTAGAGCACTCAGAACTTGGGGCCCTTAAGACAATTTTGTTTTAAGCCCCTTAAGTTCTGAGTCCTCTATCTTGTCGTTTGCCTCCTGAGCTCCCAAACACTCATCAGCTCTACCAGAATTCGGTGTAAAAAAAATTGGACCTGTCAGGGCTGTCGACAGCGAAAGGTGCTTTCGTCGGTGCTACCATATACACAGGAGCTGCTTGTGACAGAAAGATGCTCTCTATTTCACTTTGGTGGCTTGTCTGTCCTTTGGAGGAGTAGAGCATTCAGAACTTGGGTCCTTAACACAATTTTGTGGCTCACGCCTATAATCCTAGCTACTCAGGAGGCTGAGATCTGAGGATCATGGTTCAGAGCCAACCCAGACAAGAAAGTCCTTGAGACTCTTTTTTTTTTTTTTTGGTGGGGAGGTCCAGTCATGGGGCCTGAACTCTGGGCCTGGGCGCTGTCCCTCAGCTCTTCAGCTCAAGGCTAGCACTCTACCACATGAGCCACAGCGCCACTTCCGGCTTTTTTTCTTTTTGCTTATGTGGTGCTGAGGAATCGAACCCAGGGCCTCATGCATGCAAGGCAAGCACTCTACCACTGAGCCACCTTCCCAGCCCCCTTGAGACTCTTATCTCACCAATAAACCACTAGAAAACCAGAAGTGGTGCTGTGGCTCAAGCAGTAGAGTGCTCACCTTGAGCTGAAGAGCTGAGGGACAGCGCCCAAGCCCAGAGTTCAAGCTCCACAACCCACCAAAAAAAAAAAATTGTTTTAAACTGGTGAGCACTTTCAGAATTGGGCGGAAAAAAATATTCCACTTGTGGCTGCAGACCGAGAGAGGGCCTTTCTTTGGTGCTAGAATGCACACAGGAGCTGCTTGTGACAGAAAGATGCTATTTCTCTTTGGTGACTTCTCTGTTGTTTTGGGAAGAGTAGAGCACTCAGCACTTGGGAGCCTTAAAACAAGTTCCGAACACTCTATCTTGTCGTTTGCATCCTGAGCTCCCAAACACTTCACAACTCTTTAAGAATTTGGCAGAAAAATAATTCTACCTGTGGCTGTGGATAGGGAGAGGGGCTTTCCTTGGTGCTAGGAAGCACATAGGAGCTGCTTGTGTCAGAGAGATGCTGTCTATTTCTCTTTGGTGGATTGCCAGTCCCTTGGGAAGAGTGGAGCACTCAGAACTTGGAGGCCTTAAAACAGTTTTGATTTAAGGCCCCCAAGTTCTCATCGCTCTATCTTGTCGTTTGCATCCTGAGCTCCCACCACTCATCAGCTCTCCCAGAATTGGGTGGGAAAAAAATTCATCCTGTGGTTGTGGACAGTGAGAGGGGCTTTCATCAGTGCTAGCATGCACATAGAGCTGCTTGTGACAGAAAGAGGCTATCTATTTCTCTTTGATGGCTTATCTGTCCTTTGGGAAGGAGTAGAAATCTCACAACCTCCAGACTTTAAAACAGTTTTGTTTTAAGGCCCACAAGTTCTGAATGATTGTCATTTGCATCCTGATTTCCACACTCTCATCAGTTTTCCCAGAATTGGTCAGAAAAAAATTCTACCTGTGGATCTGGGCAGGGAGAGTGGGTTTCATCGGTGCTAGCATGTAGACAGGAGCTTCTGGTAATAGAAAGATGCTATTTCTCTTTGGTAGGCTGTCTGTCCTTTGGGGAAGGCATAGAGCACTGAGAACGTGGGGGCCTTAAAATTAGTTTGCATCCTGAGCTCCCAAACACTGGTTATCTCTCCCAGAATTCTTCAGAAAAAAAGTTGGACCTGTGGCTATGAACAGCAAGAGGCCATTTGGTCGTGTCAGGATGCTGCTTGTGTCAGAAAGATGCTATTTCTCTTTGGTGGTTTGTCTGTCCTTTGGGGAAAGAGTAGATCACTCAGAACTTGGGAGCCTTAAAACAATGTTCTGAGTGCTCTATCTTGTTGTTTGCATCCTGAACTCCCAAACACTCATCAGCTCTCCCAGATTGGTGGGAAAAAATGGACCTGTGTGGCTCTGGACAGTGAGAGGGGCTTTTGTCAGTTCAAGAATGCACACAGGAAACGCCTGTGTCAGGAAGACGCTATCTATTTCTCTCTGGTGGCTTGTCTGTCCTTTGGGGAAGGTGTTGAACACTCAGAACTCTACCTTGTCATTTGCATCCTGAGCTCCCAAACACTCCCAAGCCACTTCAGTGGCTTGTCTGCACTTTGGGGAAGGAGTACAGCTCTCAGAATTTGGGGGCCTTAAAACAATTAGTTCTGAGTGCTGTATCTTGTCATTTGCACCGTTTGCATCCTGAGATCGCAAATCCTTGTAAGCTCTCCCAGAATTGGGCAGAAAACAAATGCATCTGTGGCTGTGGAGGGCGAGAGGGCCTTTCAGTGTGCCAGCATGCACACAGGAGCTGCTTGTCACAGAAAGATGCTGTCTATTTCTCTTTGGTGGCTTGTCTGTCCTTTGGGGAAGGAGTAGCACACTCAGAACTTGGGGGCCTGAAAACAGTTTTGTTCTGTTGCTTTCCATCCCCACCTTCCTTCCTCCCTGGCATGCATTTATGTTCCTTTAAGTTGTCTTTTCTATTTCTTATTCTTTTGCCAGTTGTGGTGGTGGTGGTGGTGGTGGGAATTGAACTCAGGGCCTCAAACTTGCTAAGCAAGCTCTCCCTCACTTAAGCCACACCCTCAGCCAGCTTTGCTTTCAGTCGTTTCCAGATAAGGGCTTTTGCTGGGGGCTGGATGACAATCCTCCTACTTGGTCTCCCAAGTTGCTGGGATTACAGGTATGCACCACCAGCCCAGCCCTGAAGGACATTCTCTGTTTCTTTAAATCAGTCATTCAATCAGCAAGTACTTAGCTATTACAAGCTGCAGAGTAGAGCCTGGACTGGGCCTGGTGCGTTCATTCACCTGGGCCAACTCCCCAGCCCAGAGCTCTTTTCCTGATGACTGATTCTCCCCTCCTGATGCAGCTCAGAGTGACTTCAGCATGTCTCACTGTCCCAGAGGCGGAGAGAGCACCATGGAACTGCGCTCCATTCCAATGAGGTCAGCTGCTTAATACCGCGGCCATTCCTGTGGAAAGTGGGCCTCTCAAAAGGCCCAAAATAACCCACTGCCACAGCCCTCCAAGCCCACAGCAGTGACGCCCACGCCTGCATGACTGTGACAGACACACAAAGACTGTGACCAGCGAGGGAAGACGGGGGGGGGGGGGGGGGGGCCCACAGGCCTGGTCCTGGGGGGGACCGCCAGTCTCCTCCCTGCTTTTCTGTGGCCAGAGCTCCAGGGAGGTGCTGCCTGGGTGACAGAGGTGTTCCACATCGCCGGCTTGTTCCTTGAGATGGGGGTGAGGGGAGCTCAAACCACAATCCTCCTACCTATGCCTCCCAACAAGCTGGGATTGCTCACAGGTGTGCAATCAGGGGGCTGGGCCTGGGGACAGGCTCTTACAGAGGTAATTAAATTAAAATGAATAAATCCTTGTAAAAACAAGAAAGCAGGCTGAGGCACAGGGAGCTCTCTGGAGGGCGGAAGGGGAGGGGTCCCCAGGGAGTCAGGGGTGCCTGAGTGTCTGCTGGTTTTGGCATTCTCCAACCTCTCCCCGGCTGAGCACCCGAGCCATGTGTGGACAGATGAATGAATTGACATCCCATCTGCCAGATACTGCCCCAGGGCAGCACCCACACACACGCACATGCGCACGTGCATGCACACACCTGTGCTCATGCAGACACACAGGTACATACATACTCATACACAATCACATGCACACACAGGTACATGCACACACACACACTTCTGCCCGTGGCTGGCAGGGGAGAGGCCACGCAGTGGGCGGGGCCTCCTTGTCTGTGAGAAGGTGGCCAGAGGACTGGGGAGGCCAGCAGCAGGGGAGTGAGGACAGATCTCAAGGAATCCAGGCTGGCCAAAGGCAGAGCTGCATACTCCGGAAGTCGGCTTCCCACCCTGGTCGAGGTCTGCTCCCTCAAGCTGTTATTCGTGTTGAGGGCAGAGGGCAGGGTGGGCAGGGTGGGCCCCATGTGGACTTGGCCAGGTCCGGGTGGAGGGCTAGGTGCCCGGGGTGACCTTTCACCCCAGAGATGCTGTGCAGCTTGCTGTCTGCTGGGGAGAAGCCCAGAGGTGGCTTCTTCTTGGTGGGCGCGTTCTGTGTCATGTTCCACCCGTGTGGTCAAGGCCTGCTGCCCCTCGCCCAGGCCACGGCTCCACGTGGGCTTTCCATGATGACCCCCGCTGCCCTGGCGGGCAGTTGGCCCAGAGAGCCCTGCTCTGTCCTTTCTCAGCAGCCGCTGGATGGCAGTCTAGCGCTCTGGACTGTCTGTAAGTCTGAATCCGCATGTCCTCTGTCCCCAGGACCACATCCCTGTCACTGAGAGCAGCTCAGGAAGCGGCACTGCGCTGGCCCACGGTGGCATGCGTGGGCCAGGTTTCTCCTGCCCAGCATGCTGGCAAGCGGGTGGGCGCCTGCTGGAGTCCTGGAGAGCCCAGGATCACGCTAACAGTGGGTGGCTTCACGGGGCCTTGCTCCTACAGAAGGCCCCCGGGACCTCTGAGAAGTAGAGGAATAAAAGAATACCGTATAAAGGGAGCGGGAGCCCTCGCCAAGCCCAGACCCAGATTCCCAATGCCCCGCGCCGGTGCTCTCCTGCTTTTAAAGTGCTTGGACATGGTGAGCTCATTCTATAGCATGTCTCATACTCTGGATGGGGAAGCGATCAGTTTCTTCTTTGCATCAGTGCCAAGTGGGGTTGTAAAATCTGCAAGAAAAGTGGTGAAGTATATGACCTACAACTTCTTGCTTCTCAAAGCAGCAGAATGACTCTGTGTCTCTATCACCAGGACATAGCAAGAGCTTCTCCTAAAAAGAGAGTTTCAGAAGTCACAGCACTGAAGGACTCGGATTGCGGCTGTGGTGATCTCAAAACTCAGGTGAAAACATCACATATAAATAAATATAGGAGCAATGCAATAGAATACTAATCAGCCACATAAAGAAATAAAAGCTAGTCATTTGTAATAACAGGGATGAACGTGGAGGGCATTGTATTAAGCCAGATAAGCCAGACAACCAAAACACTACCACAAGGTCTCACTTGTATGTAAGATCTAAAATGATCGATTTTAAAGAAATAGAGAGCAGAGGTAGGAACTGGGAACAAAGATGAGGATCATAATTAGACAGCCCAGGAAAAATAGTTATGACTTTGTCTCAAAAAACAAGGCAGGGGGCTGGGAAGGTGGCTCAGTGGTAGAGCGCTTGCCTTGCATGCATGAGGCCCTGGGTTCGATTCCTCAGCACCACATAAGCAAAAAGAAAAAAAGCTGGAAGTGGCGCTGTTCCTCAAGTGGTAGAGCGTTAGCCTTGAGCTGAAAAGCTGAGGAACAGCGCCCAGGCCCAGAGTTCAGACCCCATGACCAGACCCAAAAAAGCAAGGCAGGTATGTAGTGGTACACGCCTGTAATCCTAGCTACTTTGGAAGGGCAGGGGGGAAGACATGGCCCCAGGCTAGCCTTGTGCAAAAGAAGACCTTAAGTGAAAAATTAAAATGGTGTGGCTCAAACTGTAGAATGTTTGACAAGTAACTTCAAGCCCTGAGTTCAAATACCAAGTAACACGGTGCAGGGCCGGAGAGGGGAGGGGAGGGGGAGAGGGAGAGAAAGAGAGCGATTGAGCAGAAAGGTGGTTTCCAGAGCCTAGGGTACGGAAGAGGTTGATCAATGGATATGAAGTTACAGTTGGGGAGGAGAGACAAGTTTTGGGGTGCTATTGTACAGTAGGGGGACTTTAGTTCTCAAAAATGCATTATTAAGTGGGAGAGAGTGAGAAAAGGGTTGATACCATCCAGAAAGAAACGTACTGGTTACCTGACTTATATAACTGTAATCCCTCTGCATATCACCTTTCTGATGATAATATATAAAAAAAGAATGGATTACAGATTTCAGAACAGCCAGGGGAGAGGTTTTGTAGCCCTCCTTCTGCTCACCGTCCACCGCGAGCCCATCCACGCCGACAGGAGCCTGCACGGTGGTTTCAGCTCAAGCAGAAACCTCAGGCTTCTCACCCTGTGGCCAAATAATCCTTCCTCCCTTCACAAAAAAAGAAAAAGAGAAGAGTTCTCTCATCACAAAAGATGATGTTCCGAGTGTAAAGTGGGCTCACACCCGTCATCCTAGCTGAAGGACTTGCCTCTCCCCTCTTGGCCTGATCATTTTATGTGTCTAAAGATGGAGTCTGAAGGATCGACCTCCACCCTATTGTCCCAGGCCCGTACAGATGCCAGGCAAAGCCCCAGGCATGTGCCAACTTGTTTGAGGTGCAGGCAGGGCAACCCACCAAAGCCCGGCTGTAGACATCCCATTGTGGGCCCAACCGAAAAGCCCCCACCTCCCTTGACCTGGTGGCTTTTTCATTCACCTCTGCCTCCTGTAAAAACCCAGCTCCTGTTCCAGCTCTCCGGCACCACCTCCAAACCTGTGGGAAGGTCTGTGCCCCTGGCTGCTCCTCCACAAGCAGCCCTCGCCTATTGATGATCGAGTCCTGCCTCTTCCTTTTCCCTTCTCCATTTTCCCAACACTTGCTACTCAGGATAAGATCTGAGGATCACAATTCAAAGCCAGCCCGGGCAGGTAAGTCCCTGAGACTCTTATCTGCAATTAACCACCAAAAAGCCACAAGTGGAGCTGTGGCTCAAAGTGGTAGAGTGCCAACCTTGAGCAAAAAAAGCTAAGGGACAGTGCCTGGGCCTTGAGTTCAAGCCCAAGTACGGATACACACACACACACACACACACACACACACACACACACACACACACACACA
Organism: Dipodomys merriami; assembly: GCF_024711535.1. Classification (NCBI taxonomy): domain Eukaryota; kingdom Metazoa; phylum Chordata; class Mammalia; order Rodentia; family Heteromyidae; genus Dipodomys; species Dipodomys merriami. The sequence continues at coordinate 18,097,148 of NW_027205603.1, read as the reverse complement.
CACACACACACACACACACACACACACACACACACACACACACACACACACACACACACACACACACACACACACACCACGAGGTAAACTTGTTTACAACAGCCCTCTCACTGCAGCCTCAGGACCAACACTGGAAGGCACTGTAGAACATTTGTCCACCTGCCACCTGCTGTGGCCCTTGCTGCCTGGACAGCCACGTATAACCTGACTCTCCTCCTGCCCCAGGCCCCACAGCCCAGCCATTGCAGCCCCCACCCAGGCCTGGCCTGACAGTGCGCCCCCACGTCCTGAGTGCTTCTGGGAAGGTAGGTGCCGTTTCTCCCGTCCTGCTGAGCCATTTCTGCGGGCATCCATAGCACCCTGGCCAGGGGGCAAAGGGCAGAGGACCCCAGGCCTGCACCCCACCCTCTCTATCCCAGCCACATCTTCCTCTTTGTCACATTCAAAGGAACTGTACACAGGAACTGCAGCAAGGCGCGCAGAGCCATGGGTAACGCAGCCCTAGAGATGCGGTGAGTGACCTGAGCACTCCCCAGGGTGGACTGGCAGCCTAATCTCAGGTCAGCCCTGGGAGCTAGGGGAAGGGGAAGGGGAGCGGCACAGCAGCAGGCTGGCTCCCCCCACCTGCGCCTGGGCAGGTCTGCACACTCCCCTATTCCACACAGGTCTGTCCCCTGGAGCGTGGAATCACCCAATGAATTACTGCAGCAAAGGGAACCAGGCAGCTTCCTTCCCCTCTCTTGTTTTCAAGGTTCTGCATTTGGCCAACGTTCTCCCCCCTCCCTCCATCCTCCCCTCCCCCCCACCTCCAATCCACCTGTCTCAACCAGAAATTCTTTTCGTTGTTACCATAACGCTTGCTTATAGAACATTCCAGCAACAGGAGAGGACAGCATAAGATGGAAAGTCAGATCCTACTCACTCATCACCACCACACCACTGGCCTCCTCAGAGAGGGCCACTGTTAAGAATGTTGGGGTCTCCTTCCAGGCCTTTCCTAAGTGAGAACACAACAGGTTGTTGCCAGGTGCTGGTGGTTCATGCCTGTAATCCTAGCTATTCAGGAGGCTGAGATCTGAGGATCACAGTTCAAAGCCAGCTGGGGCAGGAAAGTCTGTGAGACTCTTATCTCCAATAAACCACCAGAAATCTGGAAGTGGCACTGTGGCTCAAGTGGTAGAGTGCTCACCTTGAGCTAAAGAGCTCAAGGACAGTGTCCAGGCCCAGAGTTCAAGTCTCATGACCGACCAAAAAATAAAATAAACCCAGCAGGTTTTTCCCAGAATTGTTTTTGTCCTCCAGAATTGTCGTCAGTGGCTCATTGGATTCGCTCTCAGGGAGCTGTCAAAGAACACAAAGGGCCAGACAGGAGCTGGCTGTTGACAATCACGTCGGAAAAGCCCCTGATGCTCCCAAATCCTTGCTCGCATTCTATGGTGGTGTTGGCTTAGAGAAAAGCTCCTGAGCAGCATGAGCTCAGCCCCTATGGTTTAAAGTCAGTCTGTTTCCTTTCCATACTGCAGATCAGAGCTGATCCCCGTCAAGAGGTACTCAGTGCTGGCAGCTTAACCCACAGTGGTGTTTATAGGCAGAGACAGGATCCAAGGCTGATGGTTTTAGGAGTGCCTACTTCTTCTCCCTCCCCACTTCATGCATTAATCAGCTCCGACTGCCCTCTGCTGGTGTGTTATGGAACTGTCTTGGGAAAAGACAGGCTGGATTTAATTACTAATCACCAGGCTGAGATCACCGGCTGCACTCTAAGTCACCTGTGCCCACCTGAGCACAAGCAGCTAGGATGCTGCTCTCAGATCTGTCCCTTACGCCTTTTCACTCTTCCTTAACATCTGCGCCATCTTAACAATGTTAACTCACAGGAGATTTGCTCAGTGCTAAGTCCACAGAGGCAGCTTTGGAGGAGGAGAGGGGGTACTGAGCCTACAACCTGGTGGATGGATGTTGATCTAAAGTTCTCAATGTTTAAGAGGTGTAAATGTTAATCTCCTCGATCGGATCATTGTACTCTGCAACGTGTGACAAATGATCATTTTCCTCTCCCACAGATTTGTATAATTGAAACATTATTTTTTTAATTCCCTTGCTGGCTGTGTCTTGATATGTCACCACCTGACACGTTGCTTTGCATGAAAGTAAAGGGCTGAGAGGTAAATAGAAAGCGCTGAATCGCAGGACACACAGATAGGCCAGCTTGGCCTCTGCTGTGCCTGGAGAACAAAAGGTTGGTTTCATTGGGGAAAGAAGAAATTCTGAAAGTTGTTTAGGAGCAAGTTATTGGAGCTTGTCTTAAAGCCACGGCAGGTGTGCAGTTGATATGGCTTTTGGGGCCTCTGGAAGCAGGCGTTGGTCACCTTCACGTGTTCCCTGTGGCTTTGTGGCTGTTTGGTTACAGGTGACAGGGTTGGCTCCAGAGTGCGCAGTCTCTCCCCCCAAGGGCACCAGGGAATGAGCTGTGCTCTTAAGTCCACAAAGAGCAAGATGCCAGCCTGGACTTGCTGGGCCAGCAGCTAGTGGATAGCACAGACAGGGAGGGGACAGATAAAAGGACCCAGCTCTCGCCAAGGGCACTTGGTAAGAGGAAGCACTGTGCAATAGTAAGCCCGCCTTATTCGAAGATGACAGGTGATATAGATGGTGCAGAGATCAATAACGACAAAAAGAATTTTTAAAAAAAGTAATTACACAGCTCTGCTGATGGGAGGAAGCTGGGTCTCAGCTGTGTTTTGATGGGGTATGACTGGCAGGCACACTTTCCTTTCATTTTGTGAAATAAATCTCCCAAAGTAAAATGTGTCTAGCAGGCGTAAGTGATTGTTTTAGATTTGTTGGAAGATTGCATGTCTTTAGTTAAAGTTGGGGGGGCACATTATGAGGAACAATGAATGAAGCACCCACAGTCCAGTGCTGAGCTCTCTGCACCCCGAGCATTCGTGGGTTTTTGTCAACCAAGGTCCCCTTGGATACAGACGCAATGACTACCAAGGATCTACCACCATTTATATACCATGCAATTAATTATTCACCTGGTTAAAGCATGCACCACCTATTAAAAAAACACAAAGAAAATTTTCTTTTTATGTACTTAGGTTTATGAAATCCTATTGAAAACAGAATTATTCACATGATTTTTCTTTGAAACATTTAAAAAAATTTCTGCACTGCTCTTTGTACAGATGTATCACCTGGTGTCTGTATAAATGTGAGGGACAGTTAATAAGCACCTTCAGTGGTTTCCACAGCTTCAGAACTTATGTAAAACATCTTAGGATGAACCTAGTAACAAGAATAAAAACAGCCACATGGGGGTCAGTACTTGTTATAGAGGGCTTGATATGTAAATGATAAATACCAAAAAAAAGTGAAAGTCAAGGGGCTGGCTACATACAAGACCCACATGTTCCCCAACTCTCGTGATTCTTGGGGGTACAGTTGTCTCTCAGAACAGCTTCCAATCCTGTAAGGTAAGATTGTCTTCCAGGCACTCAGGTCCTCCTGAGCATGGGAGGGAAAGGCCAAAGCAGGGGCGATGGAGGGGCTGGGGGGGGCGGCAGTGGAGGGGGGCTCTCCACCCGAACCAGGGAAATTCTTCATTCATAAGCATTCTTCAGTGCAATGGACTGGCTCATCTCTGGGGTTATTTCAGGATTTCCTCCCTCCTTCCTCCAGGGTTTTCCACCCCTGTTCTCCATCAGTCTCTCTGTGAAGCTCACACTAAAGCTTCTCCACTTTCTCACCCCCACATTCTACTGACCGAAACTCCTCAGCTTTCAATCCACCATCTCCACTGGCTTAAGACTCTGGGAAGCAACCAGAAAGGTCAGTTCTAGAAACACCCCTGTGACCATACCAACACGGTCCCCTGAATTAACCCAATGAGCAAAGGTCTAGAGCATCAGGAGAAATGCTCAATTAGAACTTTCTGGACTGTATCTTTAGATTTTTTTTAAAAACTGCCAACAAAAACTGCCAACAATGGCCAAGCTAGAGAGGTCAATGAAAGAGCAAGTTCATGTTTGAAAGTGTTCTCAGACACAAGGCCCGGGAGGGGAGGGGGTGGGGAGGGCAAGGTAGCAGGCCACTGCGGATGGCCCCCACGAGGAGGCTGGACATCGGTGCCAAGAGCAGGCACCGGACACCACACACCGAGATGCAGGTGCTCTGGGCAAAGGGGAAGCACTCAGTAATGTCTGGCATAATTTAAGCTGTATAAAAACGGTGCTCTAGGCTCAGACATCTTCCTCTGTATCTTAACATTGCTACAACTTAACTTCCTCCTTCTTTGACTTAAGCCTTTAACAACCTAAGCATTCCACTGAAATCCCAATAGTCTACCCGAGGGGTGACATCAGGAGGGCAGGGCAGGGCGGGGCACAATGGAAAGGCCAGGCATTCCAAGGCAGGGATCCAGGCAGGATGGAGGTGTACAGAATAGAAGGTTGGGAGTACAGGGAAACCAGCACCAACAGAGTCCGGGAAGGGTAGTGCCCTCCTTCACTGCCTTGTCAAGGCAGGCCCTGGGTGCTAATGCTGAGCTACTGGGCTGGTGAGTACGTTAGCATAAAGGCTGAGCCCAGAAGGCACCAGAAGGCACTGGAAAGGATGCATGTGGTCCGTGGAGGGCAGCCAGGAGGGGGCGTGTGTGAGGACGCAGGAGCGGGTGCATCACGTTACTCCAGACTCCAGAAGCTTGTGTGATCATTGGAGTCCAGCCTTCACGTGGGGGCGGGGACACCCAATGGGAAGGGGTGGGGGAAGGCTGTTGGGCCCAGGCTGGGCCTAGTGGTCTCTCTGCTGCAGGGCAGTTTCTGGTCCAGACCAAGTGTCCTCACGTGGGGTGTGGCATGAAACACTTGGTGAGGAGACAAGGCACTCCGTCTTCACTTGCGCTCGATACAGTCGACGCCCACAGTGTTGTCCGGGCAGCTGCAGGTCCTGCTCCCCGGGGTGGCCAGGCAGAGGTGGGTGCAGCCACCATTGTTCACAGAGCAGTAGTTGTGGCCTAGAGAAAGCAGACGTCAGTCCCGCCTCTCCTCCCACCCGATCCCAAGGCTGGCCGTCCAGAGGGAGGGACTAACCCCTCACTAACCCCACCCAGGGTTCTAAGAAGCCAAGGGAATGGGGGATCACTGTGCTAAGTCTGTCACCTTGTCACTAAGGCAGATGGGCAAGGCCTCAGACTCTTGCCTTGGATGCTCTACAGACTCAGAGGCTAAGCAGATCTCAGGGAGGGCCTCCCAACTGTAACAGAGCCCCGAGTTCTGTCTATGAGGAAGGATCTTCCTGTGGAGGCCAGGCTAAGCTCAGATTCATGATCCCCCCGGCCTCAGCCTGCTGAGGGCTGGGATTACAGATGTGCGCCACTACTCTTGCCTTCACAATCTTTCTTTTTTGGTAGTCCTGGTGTTTGAACTCAGGGCCTAGGCAGGTGTTATACTGCTTGTCCCATCCACAGGGTTGGAATTTCAAACACAAAGTCCTCCTTCTCTAGCTGGCAGTCCAGCCTCACAGCGATGCAAATCAGGAGGGAAGGCAGATTAAGCAGACCCACAAGAGGCAGCCTGGCAAGAGGCCTCTGCCTGTAGCTCTGGGTGGCCTCTGTGTGACTTTGGGCCATGGCCTTCATTTCCTCATCTTAAAACAGACATAACAACTGGGCACCAGTGGCTCACGCCTGTAATCCCAGCTGCTCAGGAGGCTGAGCTCTAAGGATTGTGCTTCAAAGACAGACCAGGTAGGAGAGTCATGAAACTCTTATCTCCTATTAATCACAGGAAAAAAAAGCCAGAAGTAGAGCTGTAACTCAAGTGGTATAGCACCAGCCAGGAGAAAAAGGAGCTCAGGGACAGCAACTAGGCCCTGAGTTCAAACCCCAGAACTGGCAAAAAAAAAAAAAAAAGAGGAGGAGGAGGAGGAGGGGGTAGGGGAGGAAGAGGAACAACAGACACAATAATGACTGGAAATGGAGCTGGGGCTCATGTGGTCGAGCGCCAGCCTTGAGCAGAAAGGTCAAGTGAGAACTCAAGGCCCGGAGTTCAAGCCCCAGTACCTGTCTGGCCTGTCTGGCCCTGAGCCCACAGACACTGTGACCCTGCCCAGGACTTTTATGTCCTCATGCTGCGCTGTCAGCTGTCAGCCTGCAGCTCTAGGCCAAGGACATTGGCCGCCACCCCAGGTCCCCAGGGGCAGGGCAGTTACCTTGGGGACACTGCGCTAGGGCCATGGTGATGCCATAAGGCCGCGTCTGCTTGTGGGGGTGGAAGGCGTCAGTCTCTTTGGAAATGGCGAGGTCCATGGCTATCACAGAATTCCTGGAAAACAGCTGGGGGGAGTCAATACACACCGTGCTCCCAACAGCTGGAGGAGGGCCTAGAGGTGGTGGACAGGCCTGGCCTGGCCACCCTCCCTCCTCAGGAAGGGGGGAGTGGTGGCGGGGGGAGGGTGCCAGAGCCTGCAGTGCTCTGGATCTCAAGAAAGGGCTCAACTTCCGGTTCCAGGCAGGCCCCAAGCTTTCACCTCCTCTGGCCAGGTCAAGAAGAAGCCTTGGCATGAGCCTCTGGCCCTCCTTAGGGGGCAGCACGGGGCGCGCTCAGGAGCTCCCCACCCACCCCCCAACCCTAGCCTTCTCCCCTGTCCCCTAGCCCTGGAGGCTCTCAGGGCAGGAGGAAGGCCTGGCCTCCCAGGGCAGCGGGTGAGCTGCAGCCCCCAAGGCGCGGCTGACTCACGTCTTCCAGTCTGTGTAATAGAGATTCTTCCCATGGCTGGTCACAGCGAAAGGGTACTGGAGGCCTTCGAGAGCCCTGTGGCTGCCGGGCCGCTCCGGGTGCAGGCACTCTGCCCGATGGGTGCCTGTGGCCGCAGACAAACCCCTCACTGTTCACGCACACGCGGGCCCTGCGTGCCGCACAGCTCCTCGCTCAGCCTGCCCGGGCCTCCCCCCTGCATCCTCACCCCTGCAGCCTGCATGCATGGACTCAGGACACCCAGCCGCTGCACACTGCTGATGACTGTCAGCCTGTGCTTGCATCTCGGGGTTCAAACCCTACTCCCTGCCCAGCCCCACGGTCGGTATCCGCCTGTGTACCCACATAGCGTCAGGACTCACAAGAGACTCAGCAGACTTACACCAAGGGGGATGGGGCTGCTCCCCCCGATGGGCATCCTGCCCCCACATCCCAGCCCGAGGGACACCCTGGTGTCGCCCAAGGCAGAGCAGCTGGCAGTGACTGCCCTTCCTGGACTCAAAGCTCTTAAGTCCTTGGAGGCAAATGGAGCCATGCATGGCTCCACCACCTTCCTGCACTGCCATCTGAAATAAGGGCTGGCCAACTCTGTGAGTGTGCGTGTGTATATGTATGTGTGTGCATGTGTGTATGCACATGTGTGCATGTGTGTGCATGTGTGTGCATGTGTGTGGTGCATGCATGTGCATGCATGTGCATGTCAGAACTGGGTCCTGAACTCAGGGCCTCACACTCTTGCTTGGCTTTTTCACTCAAGGCAGGATCTCTACCACTTGAGCCACAGTTCCACTTCCAGCTTTGGGATGGTTTACTGAGAGACGCTTCGTTTTGTCTGCCTGGGTTGGCTTCGAACTTCCACCCTCAGATCTCCTGAGTAGCTAGGACTAAGGACGTAAGCCACCAGTGCCCAGCCTCCGCTCTTTCTTTTTTTTTTTTTTTTTTTTTTTTTTGCTTATGTGGTGCTGAGGAATCAAACCCAGGGCCTCAGGCATGCAAGGCAAGCGCTCTACCACTGAGCCACCTTCCCAGCCCTCCTCCGCTCTTTCTTAAAGGTCCACACAGTAATCATTTTAGGTTTGTAAATGGAACCATTTTGCAATGTAAAAAACATCCCGAGCATCTAGGCTACACAAAACACGGGCGGCGGGTTAGATGTGTGTGGGAGCCTGCCACCTCCCGACTGCCATGGAGAAGCTCCCGACAGCAGGAAGCCTCCAGTCACCTGCGTCCACCCAGCAGAGCTGAGATGAGAAGGGGTCGAAGGTCAGGCCGTTGGGCAGGCCCAGATTGTCCTGCGCGAGGATCCTGCGGTTCCTGCCATCCATGTAGGAAGTTTCAATTTTGGGATTATCTCTGTCCCAGTCTGTCCAGTAAAGGTTCCTGGAGGAAAAAAAGGAGGTGAATGGAACAGGAATCCTGACAGTTTAAAAGTTTAGAAAGGGAAGTGGCGCTGTGGCTCAAGCAGTAGAGCGCTCGCCTTGAGCTGAAGAGTGCAGGGATAGCGCCCAGGCCCAGAGTTCAAGCCCCACGACCAAAAAAAAAAAGTTTAGGAAGAACATTGCTTGTGTGTCTGTGCCAATCCTGGGGCTTGAACTCTTGCAGTCCCTGAGTTTTCTTGCTCAAGGCTAGCACTCTGCCCCTTGAACCACAGGGCCACTTCTGGCTTTTTTCTGAGTAGTTTTTTGGAGATAAGAATCTCAAGGACTTTCCCCGATTGGGCTGGCTTTGAACCATGATCCTCAGATCTCAGCTTCCTGAGTAAGCAATGAGTAGCTAGGATTATAGGTGTGAGCCACCAGCGCCCAGCAGAACACTTGCAAAGAACCTAATGCAGGAAGTGGAGGTGTGGCTCACGTAGTAGAATGCCAGCCTTGAGTAAAAAAGCCAAGCAAAAGAAAGGATGAGGCCCTGAGTCCAAAACTCAGTACTGCCACAAAGATACAGAAAAGAACCTATGAGAAGGAACGGGAGGCCAGCAAGCAGCGAGGTGGACGGGATCTGAAGGTGACCGGGTGATTCTTTGACAAGAATCCTGAGATTTAGCACCTGGCCCACAGTTGTTATTCTGCTGCCAATAAACCCAGTTCTCATTTTCATAACTGACATGGGATACTCCAAAAAAGCTGCCAACCACATTAAAACCTGCCAACGGACAGGGGCACACGACAGGCCCAGAGAACCAGACTGGAGCAAGAAGCGGAAGTTGGCAAAGGTGGCATTGGGGGCCCTGCTGCCTGGGAGGTGGGGCTGTGAGGGGACAGCGTGGTCCCGGGCAGGCTGCAGAAAGCCACCAGAAGGCATCTGCAGGATGCTGGGGTGGGAAGGGGGGGAGGAAGGCTGTCGCAGGCAGGAGCCAGGTACCATGTAGGTCACCTCGATACTCTTTTGGGGCTTTGCACAACCTGAGTATTGACCTGCATCCAACCCACACAGAAGAGACCCCTTTCTGAGGTGTCAGCTGACAGGGTCTCTTGTAAGAGATCTGAAAACAACAAGGCACTGTGCTCTCTGGAGCGCTTGCCTGGCCCCTCGCTAGCTCGCAGGACACCCGAGGTCACCCACGGTGGACTCACACCCTGTGCTCGCTCATCTCAGGAGAGGAGCAAGCTAGACTTAGAACCTCACTTTGGAGATTCCTAAGGAGCAACGGAGCAGAGCAGAGTACACACGCACACCATACCCTCTCACGGGGTCCACCACGATGCCCCTGGGATTCACCAAATGCGTCTCGAACAGCACCCGGCGTTGGGTGCCATCCAGCTTGGAGACTTCTATCCGGTCCAGGTAAGAATCCGTCCAGAACAGGTTCCGGCCAAGATGGTCCACAGCAAGGCCCTCCGGACTTCCCAGATCTGCACCAAATGCAGAGCAACTCTGGTTTTCTAGGTATTCCTTCATTTCTGGGCAGGTGAGATGAGGCTCATTCTTTTTCCTTTTTTTGTGGAGTTAAGGACAGGGCCTGGGGCCTCGGGCACGCTGGGCAAACGCTAGAGGACACTTGCTGATTACACAGTGCTGTGTCCTGGGCCAGTCCTGCTACTTGGAGAAAGCAACGGGGGGATGTGAAGGGCTTCCTGATTATTGGACAAGTGAAGTAGATCATGACACCAATGAAAGGCTGCTCAAACTTCAACACATGGAAAAAAGAGGAGCCCATGTTTCTGAGTGCATGAAATCACCACAAGGCAGGGAGGTCCTGCTGCCATCATCCGAACCCCCAGGGAACAACAATCTGGGCTGTGCAAAAACAGACATTCATTGCCAAGTTCTCTCACTCTCCCCCACCCTCCCCTCCTCGTGATCTTTCCTCTACAAAGATTGGGATTTGGCTTCATTTTGTTGTTAGTGTAACAGGCTTTTGCTTGGAACACAGCTCAGTGTGCTGCAGGTTCTGGGTGATTATCAGCTCCCAGAGCAACAGGAAATAGCAGGTGATGAACTATTCCCCTCTTCCTCTGTGTTTTGAAAGCAAATCACCACAGATCATAGCAATCACATTTTTTAGAGACAAAGAAGAGGCAGAAAGACGTTCTCAAACTTCTGCTCATTAAGCCAAAGCATAAAAACTAACCATCCACTTCCAAAACGTGATTCAAATCAGATCTCAGTGCAAAGCTGGACAGAGTCCATTCATCCTCTGCTGATCCCGGCTCTATGGACTCTAGGGCAGCATGATGATATTCTTGCTCAAAGCAAGAATTATTCCCAAATCAGATGAGTAATGCCTTAGGCTACAGAGGAATGCTGACCATTTTCCCACAGGAGATTTTTGCTGCAGTGGTGGTCTGTCCTTTAGATCAAATGTGCTGTACAGAACAGCCTTGACTTGAATGGAGAGCGACAATCAATGCACATATTTATTTAGCTCTTGGCTCACTCTTTTTTCTGAGCGCACAGCCATAGATGTGTACAGTTTTATTTACTTATTGGCTGTGGCAGTACTGGGGCTTGAACTCAGGGACTTGGGAGCTACCTGTCCCTCAGCTTTTTTGCTCAAAGCTGCTTCTCTACCACTTGTGCCACAGCTCCATTTCTGGAGCTGGTTAATTAGAAATAAAGTCGCAGGGACATTCCTGCCTAGGCTGGCTTCCAGCCTCAATCCTCAGATCTTATCCTCCTGAATAGATAAAGAGTATGGGCATAAGCCACCAGTGCCTCGATTCACACATTTTTAAGTTAAGGTTACATGTGTTTAAATGTTCAAGTAAGGGTATACCAAAGCAGCAGAAAGTTAAACATCAGTAACCCAATGAAAATCCAAAATTGTGTGCAAAAGTTGATCCAGGCTGGCTGTCTTCCTAGGCTATCCAAGCAAGTATGGGGGTGGGGAGGCAGGACAGAACTGCCCCAACCTCTCCCCGCCCATCCACCATGTTACAGTTGAAACAATAATGCTTTAACTGGACAACTGTCTTGGGAATAGACTCCAGGCTCAGGGTCATTCTTGGTCATATACTTAGGACCATCCTGACTTTTATCTCCACCTGCTTTGCCTTTGGGAAGAGTCATGGAACCTACTGAGAATCAAGTTAAGTCTCAGCCGCCAGTGGAGGCGTGGAGGTGGAAACTCCAGAGTGAGTTTGCCTTCATTGCTTTCAAAGAAAGGTGCTTGCCTTCATTATATTACCCCAAGGCAAGTGGCAAAAGTCAGCTACATTGTCCCTGACTTGGTAACCCATGAGTGGCTGAGGACACTTTACTGGAGTTGGGAAGGTGGCTCTGAAGCAAAGACCCTGGGCCCATACTCACACTCTGTAAGCAAACACCCCCTCTTCCTGCCCATGGGACTGAGAAGGTGAGATTCTGCGCCTACCTTGTCTAATGATGGTGGTGGGCTCTCCACCATGCAGGCTCGCTCTGCCAATGGAAGGCTCGGAGATGTCTGTCCAGTAGACCATCTTATCCACACAGTCAAAGGCCAGTCCAATGATGACTTTCTCCTGCAGGACAGGAAAGGAGTTGAGAAGGATCCGCCCCCAGCGTGTGCGCATAATGATGGCAACAAGCTACGCACGCTTTCCTGTCTCTGGAAAGTTTTATACATAAAGTATCTTTGATTCATTTGAACGTTGTGTCATTGTGTTGTGTGAATTCTTTATATGGTTCAAATAAAATTCATATCTATCCACCTGTATGTACACGTGCTATGGACATTCTCTTTCATCCGTAGTTCACCTCTTTATTTTTTTTAATGGTGTTGACTTTGAAAGGTAGAAGTTGTAAAGAATAAAAGGCATAAATATTGGGAAGGAAGAAATAAAATTTCTCTAAAGTAATGACTGTTTTCCTGGGGAATCTATAAGCTATTGTAACTAATCAGCCAAGCCCAGTGGTGCACACCTAAAGTCCCAGTTTCTTCCAAGACTGAGGCTGGGCCAGGCACCAGTGGCTCACGCCTGTAATCCTAGCTACTCAGGAGACTGAGATCATGGTTCAAAGCCAGCCCAGGCTTTTCCAATAAACCCCTAAAAAAGCTGGAAGTGGCACTGCAGCTCAAGTGGTAGAGTGCTAGGCTTGATCAAAAGAAGCTAAGGGACAGTGCCCAGGCCCTAACTGGCAAAAAAAAACAAAAAAAAAAAAAACTGAGGCAGGAGGATCACTTGAGCCAAGGAGTTGGAGGCCAGCCTGGAAAAGAAAGTGAGAACCTATCTGCATTTTTAAAAAAAATCACAAAAACACTTTTAAAAACCTCACCCAAACTATTACAATGACTGAAATGACTGAATCTATAGCAATGTTACAGGACACAATTATTTCTGCATACTAGCAAAAAATAAATAGAAACTTCAAAATCAATGTTTATTTACACCCAGGTACTGATGGCTCACACCTGTGATCCTAACAACTCAGAAGGCTGAGGTCTGAGGATCACAGTTCAAAGCCAGCCTAGGCACACAAATCCAAGAAACTCTTATCTCCAATTAACCAGCAACAGAAGTGCAGCTATGGCTAATGCAACCCAACAGCTATAGACAGACAAGACACAGATCCCATGGAGCCGTAGGCAAGGCCTTCAGTACACACACACACACACACACACACACACACACACACACACACACACACACACACACACACACACACACACACACACACACACACACACACACACACACCCTATATGAACCAAGGGAGGGGCCCACTGACGGAGGGACACTCAGGGCAATGTAGAGGAGGCCTAGACCGGGGGTCCCACCTAGACCTGGGCTCCCCATGGCCCCCGGCCCACACTTACCGGGACATGCAGCAGTGTCTTGGCTTCCTCCTTCTTCATGCTGCTGCCCTCCAGAGGCACGTGCCCGATCTTCCCGGCCTGGGCAAAGAGCAGGTGGGTCCCGGGGGGCAGGGGTGTGACGGCAGTGGGCAGAGCAGGCCTCTGGTGAATGGGAGGAGGCACCGTACTCAGACCTAGGAGGCAAGGAAGGTCAGACAGCGGAGGCGGGGATTGGGGGAGGGGGGGAAGAGCACAGAAACGCAAATGTTCATACGCACGTGCATGCGCGCGCACACACACACATGCACACCCACGCATGCACCCACAGCCCCGGGCATGGCCCAGCCACACAGCGTCTGTGTTTTCTGTCTGGAAGAGCCAGAGGCTGAAAGCCCAGCCTGGGAAAGGGTGTCTGTGAAGAGGGTAAGGCAGCCGGCGGACCAGTGGGTGGAAACAAACGGCCAGCTCCTCCAACAGAAGTGACTCTGCCCAGCCAGCCAGGTGTACGTCCCACCCCCAATCCTAGCTACCTGGGGCCCCCTATTCTCTCTCCCTCACTGCCAACGCTGATTTCATGGCCACTCTCATCCTCCTGGCTGCTTCTGCTTTCTGCATCGCAGTCTCAGCCCCAAACCCCCATGCTCTTGGCCTGGCCCCGTTCCCCTCCCCCACACCCCTCCACTCTCCTCCAAATGTGCCATGTACACTGTTCCTGTGGGACATGGGGTGGAGGGGGAGAGGGGAGAGCCGGCTGAGCAAGCTGACACCCCAGACAGGTGGCTGGGCTCTGTCCAGCCCCAGCCAGCCGCGGTCACTTACACGGGGGCCTCATCCCGGGCCTGGTCCTGGTGCCCTCCAGCTCGCGGCCTTCACGATCCACGCACCAGCAGTAGCCCGTGCTGCTGTGGCACTGGGTGGGCGCATACTGGCCGTGCTCATCACACTCGGGGACAAACACCCCCGGCAGCTGGGGCCGCTGCGCGTCCGCTCCCCCCGCCGCGGCGCCCAGGAGGCGCTCGCGCTCATGCTGGCACCGCGTCTTCTCCGCCTCTGTGGACAACAAGCAAAGGACAGTGTCACCCAGGACGGGCATGCCTGCCAGGCTTCAGGCACCAGCAATCCAGCCCTGTCGCTCTCCCAGCTCAGACTACAACCACTGGACTTTACCTTCCCTAGGTTAAAAACGTGATTATTTAGAGTATCATGACTGTATCAGAGAGTGAATGAAAATAACAGAAAAGGAGCCATTTTAAAGCGAGCCCATCAAGTGGCATCGGCCACGTTCAGTGCTTGTGGCCGCTGTCACTGTCTGGCCCTGAAATATCCACATCTGGCTCACACCTGTAATCCTAGCTACCCAGGAGGCTGAGATGTGAGGACGGCAATTTAAAGCCAGCCCAAGTGGGAAAGTCCATGAGACTCTGATATCCAGTGAACCACTAAACAGCTAGAAGTGGACCAGCACCATCCCCGAGCAAAAAAAGCTAAGGAACAGCATCCAGGCCTGGCTGGCTGGCTTTGAACCATGCTCCTATGTGGCTAGGATTGCAGGTGTGAGCCAACAGTTCCCAGATTGCTTTGGTTATGTTTGACCTAGTCTTGCTCAGCCGGCCAGAATGCAATCCTCCTGTTTACACTTCTCACACAGCTGGGATCACAGACATGTCCTTTCATACTCTGCTTGTTATTAGTTGATGGAGTCTCTCAAACTTGAACCACTATCTTCCTGATCTCAGTTTCCTGGGTAGCCAGGATTTAAGAATTGATAAGAAGCCAGCCAGCCCAGGCAGGAAAGTCCATGATACTCTTATCTTTATTAAACCACCAGAAAACCAGAAGTGGTGCTGTGGCTCAAGTGGTAGAGCACTCACCTTAAGCTGAGGGACAGCGCCCAGGCCCAGAGTTCAAACCCCATGACCAAAAAAAAAGGACTGACAAAAAGCAGAGATCAGATCTCAGTCCTGACTCATGAACGTTTTGAATGTTTATGGCAAGCTGGAAGCTCGGCAGTCTCTCGGGATGTCTCGCAGTCTGGCCAGCAGACAGTGGGAATGACCCAGGGCTCCAACGGGCCCCTGTGGAGGCCACCAGGGCCTCTGGGGAATTTTGCACCAAGGGCCTGGGCTTGCTCAGAGCTGGAAAAATGCTGACTCGTTAAAAGTTGGTTTGCTGGGCCCGGGGAGGATGCACTCAAGCCCTGATTCTTATCTGAGGGGGATGGAAGTCTGGGGTGACTCGCTTCAAGATGGGACATAGAGAGCACTAGAAAATGAAGCAAAGTAGAGAACTAGGGGAGACAGCACATTCTGGATCTCTGCATCTGCATTCCATCCCTCCTACCCCCCTACCACACCCCCTGCTTGAATTGGTTTCTCCGTCAAAGGAACGGCCCGTGCAGCTTCTGATGGGCTCCAGAGAAGAGAGGGTGAGAAGTGTATGGGAGATTCTAGAAGCCAAGCTTCTCTGGGGACAGACAACAGGGACTGGCAGGAAGACCGAATGGAGTTGTTTGTGCAAGTGTCATTTACTTGGACTCTTCTGGCATGGTATGGGGGTCTTACAGGGACCCCAGCTGCTACACAGGATACGAGCACTTCCGTGATGCACCCTGCTGGATGTGGCGGTGGTACAGGGTGATGACAGGTCTGCTAGCTCAGATTTCTGGCCCTCAGCCTCAGCTACCCCAGGCCCAATGGATACTTGATAGCCCAGGAGTGCCATGTTCCCAAGAATGGGAATCTATCTATCTATCTATCTATCTATCTATCTATCTATCTATCTATCTATCTATCTATCTGTTTGTAGAGGGGCTCGAACTCAAGACCTGGGCTATGTCCCTGAGCAAAAGTGCTAGCACTAGGGAGCTACCACTTGGAGTCACAGTGCCATTTCCAGTTTTCTGAGTAGTTTGTTGGCAATAAAAGTCTTTCCTGCCCAGGCTGGCTTCAAACCATGATCCTCAGATCTCAGCCTCCTAAGTAGGTAGGATTACAGGTATAAGCCACCAGTGCCTGGCCCAAGAATGGGAATTTATAAGTAGAGGGAAAACAGTGTTAACCTGGAAGACTCTTTTTTCCCCTTTTTATGCTGGTGCTGGGGCTTGAACTCAGGGTCTAGTGTTCTTGCTAAGTTTGCTAAGCTTTCTTGTTGAGCTAGTGCTCTTGTTCAAGGCTGATGCTAAACTACTTGAGCCATATCTCCACTTCCCACTTTTTTTGCTGGTTAAGTGGAGATAAGAGAGTCTCTTGGATAAGCTGAGACTCAAGACCTCTCCTGGATCACAGTTAAAGCTCGGGAACAGGTTTGGCTTGGGAGCCAGTCCCTTCTGTATCCGGTAGGTAACTGGTATGTGCTGAATGCTCCGCCGTCCTTCAACATGACTGGCACGGAGTCCAAATCACATGGAAAATACTCTGCAAATGTTTTCAAACAATATTTTAGTTAGCATTCGTGTTGCAGCTGGAGAATCTCAAAGGTAGCCTGTGTGCTGGGTCCCAGACTGCCCAGCCCTTACAGTGCTGAGTGACGAATGTCTGTGGCATGTACCAGCCAGCCAGCCGTGGCAATCTGCTACTTCAATCCAAGCAGGGTCCCCTCTCTGTCCCTCTCTCTCCACCAAGGAGGTGACTCCAGCCAGGGCCTGTTGCTTCTAGTGCACATTTTATGTAGAACATAGGCTTATCTTCAGGCAGGTTTGTATTTTCTATACATAGGAGCACGACAGGGTATATTCCTTTGTAGCTCTGCCTAAGTTATGTTTTTGAGGTTTATCCACAAATGTCTATTATTGCATTATATGAACTGAACCACATCATCACCCCTTCCTCTCACAGATTCCACGCAGACCTTCTTCCTTTACAATCTGCAGGGACATTCAAGCACATTCCTTGTAGACAGGGTGTGGGGGCGGGCAGGGATTTCTTCAGGGAACAGGGTTCCATACACACACATGTAAGCAAATAGCCCCTATTAACATTATCACTGTTTCATCTTCCTTTCCCAGCCTACAAGTCTGAATTTGTTTCTGTTTAGTAAATAGTCATAAAGACAGGGCAAAGAGTCAGACTAAAACAAATACAAACAAAACTGAAACATCTGTGTGCCTTTGAACTGGAGCTGTGGCGCCAGCCTTAAAAACTAATGAGTGCTAGTCTAACAGCTGCTACAATGCCCCACACCAGTGACCGTGAACTCATCTCTACAAGCCTTCCCTGTCTAATCTGGACAGGGCTAGATCCTCATCCATAACCTCAAAACAAAAAGTTGATGCTGCTTGAATCCCTTAGACATAGAAGGGTTGGGAATCTTTTGCTATCAAGGCCCAGTAGTGAGCCTGAGAGTTCTCAGCCCCACGGAACTTCAGTCTCTGTTATAACTATTGAAGCCTGCCTTCCTAATGGCCAAGCAGCCACAAATGATGCAGAAGCTAATGTGTGTGGCTGTATTCCAATAAAACTTTATTTATAAACACACACAGTGGGCTAAACTCGGCTCCATGACCCTGAGGAAGCTACTAATTTCTATGTAAATTTGACTGAGCCACAAGCACCCAGATATTTGGTTACACACTATTCTGGGTGCTTCGTTGAGGGTGTTTGTTGTTTTTTATAAAAATTAACCTTTAAATGGATAGAACAAGTAGATTATCAGGTCCTCGGATTACAACAGGCTTGAGCCACGAGTGCCCAGTTCCATGCTTTTCTGTTAAGGCTTTCCGTGGGTGGGATGAGGCCCAGTCCTCCTTGGTTCTTGGGCTTTCGGTCTTGAACTTTGATGCTGCCTATGGCAAAACTGGGGATCTGTCAGCCTCCTGAACGATGTGGGTTGTGTTCTTGTGATCTATCCTCTGGGCTCTGTTTCTCTGGAGAGCGCTGGCACAGGCAGCCCTTCCTCAGCCTGCACTGCTGGCTCAAGTTCTCAGGAGGATCCCCCCCAGGCTGCTGATATGACTGTGGGCCCTGGGGTTACACCCTGAACAGCTCTGTGCCAAAGCCCATGCTCGGTCTCTCTCTCTAGAGACCGCTGAGAACTCGCCAGGAGCTGCCACTTCCCTGTACACTCAGCACTGATGTCATAGTACAGCAACAGATCTCCAACCCCGCATGCCCCTTACCTCCGGGCTCGCATCGGAAGCCGTCTCCCTGGTAGCCAGGTTTGCAGCGGCATGTGAAGGATCCTGGCAAGTTGTAGCAGACAGCGTCGGGGTGACATCGGCCTGGCTGGCATTCATCCACGTCTGAAAAACCACCACAGGCCAGGAGGCCACAAGATTATTTCCAGAATTCATGGTGGACACAATCATTCACACCAGTTGCTAAGATCTCCAGGAACCTGCTTCCGGTCTGGAAACTGGGACTTTTAAACTCACAAAGCATGGATTCCTGGGACACTGATGTGCTCACCATTTCTATCCAACACATTTACAAGTGCAGTTCACTCTGACCATGTCTCCATGGAAAACCAGACTGGTCAAAGGAAAAAGAAAGGGTCTGCTCGTATGGAGAGGTGATCCCACTCACCATAAACAAGAGCTGCCCAAGCTTTGAACTTTGGGGCTTGAACTCTGGGCCTGATGAACACTGTCCCTCAGCTCTTCAGCTCAAGGCTAGAGCTCTACCACTTGAGCCACTGCATCACTTCTGGTTTTCTGAGTGGTTTATTGGAGATTAAAGTCTCACAGATGTTCCTGCCCGGGCTGGCTTTGAACCAGGATCCTTAGATCTCAGCCTCCTGAGTAGCTAGGATTACAGGCGTGAGCTATAGGCATGAGCCATCAGCGCCTGGCTTTGTACATCACCTTTACAATAACAATAAAAAATACTCTGCTTTGCAAATCAAGAACCCTAGGATGCTTTATTAATCATGCAGCTTCAAACTACCTTATTCACACCAGCCAGACAAGCTGCCCCCATGTGTGAAAGGATTCCATCAACCATTTATTCTCTGACTCTGCAGACATTTATTCAAAAAGGAAACTTGGTTTTTGTGGAGAAATCTGTGGCAACCCAACTGAATGATTGCATAGATCTTGTTACATAAATTCATGGACTTTAAGCTCTGTAGGCCGAGATTATTTTTCTTCTTGCAAAACACAAACAAAATCCTCTATGTGGGCAGAAAGCAGGTGTCTGATCATTGTGTAATCAACACGTCATGGAGAACAAATTAGCTGGGGGAAAACAGCCCCCAAAGAGAACACATAGTATTCCCTATGTGCTTTGCAGCTCTCAGAGAGATACAGGCAGGAGCCAGCTCACTCAGTGGTGCTGGACCAGAGTCCTTTGGTTTAGGGGGAAGTGGGTAACCAGAGAACAATGTAAACCCTTGCAGGGTGCGCAGAAGGTCAAGTTAGAGTGGCCTCGTACCTTGGCAGGCCCGGCCGTCCCCAGAGAAGCCAGGCAGGCAGGAGCAGGTGTACGAGGTCCCCCCGGTGTAGACGCACTGGGCCCGCTGTGGGATGTCGCAGTCATGCAGGCCGGCCTCACAGTAGTTGATGGGCCGCTGGTCCACGATAGCTTCAGAACAGAAGGTCCACGCACATGGGTGGGAGAAGGCCCTGAGCAGGCCGGCACCTCCCAAACCTCTTCCCACCCGCACTTCAGTCCAGTCCTGTGGGCCCTAAAAGACCCAGATCTCCCCACATCTCTGCAGGCTGCACCCTTGCTCCCCACTGGGTTGTGCCTCTGCCGACTCCCCACAGACCGACACCCCGGCTGGTCACTCGGCCTGGCTTTCAACTGTGGCTTTGCCCTAGGACTCTGGCTCAGGCCTGTCTGAGCACAAAAGGCCAGGACCCAACTGCCTTCCTCTGGGTGTGCACACACAGCATCTGCAGGGGCCACGCTTCCCACGGGAATACACAGCTCGCAGTGGGAAAGCCACACGCCCACTGCCAAAGCCAAGGTCAAAGTCACAGGGGAAAGAAGAGAAGACCTTCCCCAAGGCGGCCAAGGGTTTCTTGCCCAAGAGACGGCAGGTGGCCCTGGGGTGACTGTAAGCACTGGTGGGTCACTCCTATACCCATGGATTCTTTTCTCCTGAACAAACTGGAATGCCTTCAGCATATGGAGCGTGGGAGGCCAGCCGAGGGGACTCCTGCGTTCCAACGGCTCTGGTGACAGTGCTCACAGAATGAGGGCTGAGGAAGCAGGCGCCGGCCCCGCCTTGTGTGCTTGCCTCAAGATGGGAATCAGGGCCGAGATCAGAGCCATGGTTTCCAACGTCCAGTGACTCAGGGCTCCCACTGGGACCATTTGTTTCTGGTGTTCTGGAAGCCTCAAGACGGGATTGAGTCCCAGTCCCTCAGCACACCCAGGTCAGGGTCCTCTCCCTGAGCAAAGGAGCCAACTAAAAGGGAAAAGAGCTAAGGGGGCTGGAAGCTTCCAGGGCCCTCAGCCGCTGGGATCATCAGTAAGCCCTCCAA
The DNA here is from genome assembly GCF_024711535.1 of Dipodomys merriami. Lineage (NCBI taxonomy): Eukaryota > Metazoa > Chordata > Mammalia > Rodentia > Heteromyidae > Dipodomys > Dipodomys merriami. The sequence continues at coordinate 18,076,753 of NW_027205603.1, read as the reverse complement.
GGCTAGATCTCAGGGAACACAGCGATCCTTGTTTTGGAGCAATGGAATCCACTATCCAAGCAGCTGGCTCAGAATTTGACACACAGAACTGGGGAAGGCTGGAGGTTGGGGGAGAGGACAGGGGTGGCCGGGGACCTCCCTGTGCGCCCCCCGGCAGCTCATGCAGTGCTGCTTATGTACTTGGTGGGCCACAGGAGGCCAATGACCTCACATCCATGATCTCACTCAGATGGGGAGCTGCGGCCCCTGCCCTGTCCTCCCACGCGTGTGACATCACCCCTGCCTTCCCCGCTCAGGCCTCAAGTTGGATCTCAGTGACCATAAGGGGTAAAGAGTCCACCACCCACGCTCCAACCAACACAGGATGTCAAGACTATTGCACTAAAAGCAAACTTCACCATCTGCTGTAACTCCAAAAACAGAGGAGGAAATCAGGCTGCGGACACAAACTCACACTCTCTACTGAGAAGAAAACAAGGAAGTTCAGCAGCGCCAGTGAAATCTCAGCCCCATGGAAAGGGGACAGGCCTCCCAAGGCCACAGATGTTTGGGTCACACTCAACACACGAGGACTGCCAGTTCCCTCCCTCCCGCCCTGCCGACACCAACCGGGACCTTGGCTTCTAACCCAAGCTCCCAGACGAGCAAAGGAAGCATATTCTAGACTGAACAAACAGCCAGGGGACATCCGCTGGCTGATACAGGACTGGAGGGTGTTTGTCCATTGGCAGACATGCTGAGGTCAGGTGTTTAGCTCAGCACGTCGGCATCTGGACCTGGAAATCTCCAAGAATCTTTGAACTTAAAATGGACCCGTCATGAAACCAACTGTCAAGGCAGACAAGAAAAATGTGGTTGGCCAACATCTTCCTTATTCCCCAGATCATTGTCAACCAACAACGTAATTAGCATCAATAATAGTACTGACTTACTTCAAAACATGCTTAGGGGGCTGGGAAGGTGGCTCAGTGGTAGAGCGCTTGCCTTGCATGCTCAAGGCCCTGGGTTCGATTCCTCAGCACCACATAAGCAAAAAGAAAAAAGCCGGAAGTGGCACTGTGGCTCAAGTGGTAGAGCGCTAGCCTTGAGCTGAAGAGCTGAGGGACAGTGCCCAGGCCCAGAGTTCAGGCCCCACAACCGGACCCAAAAAAAAAAAAAAAACATGCTTAGAAGTTCTGCAATGTATGGTCTATAAAATTAAGATCCACAAATGGAATGGTCCCAAGTAGGGTTTTAGATGTAACTCGGGTAGAATTCAATCTAACGGTAGAAACATGTCCCAGAGGAGTCATCCTTCAACACCAACCCTAGGTTGTATATGGCATGGTCTTAGTTAACTATTAAAGAGTATACTGAAGCCAGGTAAGGGTGTCTCACACTTATAATCCTAGCTACTCAGGAGGCTAAAATCTGAGGATCGTAGTTCAAAGCTAGCCCAGGAGGAAAGGTCCAATTAACCACCAGAAAGCCTTATGCAAAAAAGCTCAGTCAGAGACAATGCCCACACCCTTAGTTCAAGCCCCCAGACCGGCATAGATAGATAGATAGATAGACAGACAGACAGACAGACAGATAGATAGATAGAAGAAGCAAGTGGCTCCTTTGCCATGAAGCTCATAGTATGCACCATGAATGTGTGTTTTGATAAACTGCCTGGAAAACTTACCTACGCATGTTCCCCTGTCTGAAAAGCTGTAGCCCTCCACACATTCACAGCGGAAAGTTCCCGGGAGGTTGTTACAGATTTGATGGCTCCCACACACTGAGGGTTGTTCCTTACATTCATCAATATCTGCAGCAAATTGTTGAAAAATGAAGATTTGTTTTAGCCTCTTCAACATCACAGAAAGCATTTTCCCCATCCATCTTAAGACAAATTTTCTGTATCTGCAAAGCAGTATGAAATGAAGATTTCTTTTCCCAGAGCGTGACTTAGCCAGGGGTCCACCAGGCCCTTTCAAGTAGGTGCCCCTCCACCTCTTCCCAAGCTAGTTCCTGAGATGGGGACCCTCCAGACAAGTCCCTTATGTCAGACAAGAGAAAGACACACGACACACATGCCTTACACGTGGGAGTATATTGAAATACACTGCTGGACTTTCCTCCGATCACGACAACTAACCAAAGTTGGCTATTTTACAACCCAACAATGAAAATGTGAATGTCACCTAGAGCTTAATGGACTGAGAGTGGGGAATCTCAGAAGATGGCTAACAGACCAGAGTCATCTCCTCTCAAGCGACCACACTAGAGCCTGGGCCAGGGGTAACAACCGATGCCTTGTGGTTGAACAGAGGTGGATCCAAACCCAGTCTCCCTAATGAGTGTGGTCTTGTGCAGGTTACCTCAACCACTCAGCCTCCGTTTCCACAGCAGTAAATAAGTGTAAAAATACTCATTGTGTGGTTCGTCTGAGGAGTAGAGAGCATGGATGTGGCCCGGGAGCCTCTGCACAGCCACGACACGGAGCTCTGATGAGACTCATTAGACGCTCCTCCTCCACCCCCAGTTCTGGCCACAGACGTGGCCAATTCTGGGAACCAAGGTCACTGGCTCTGGGTTCCAGTCTGTGGCTACTACTCGTAAGGCCAGCTGGCCCAGAAGAGAAACTGCTAACCTCTATTATCACGGTTACCTGTCACACACAGACAGGTTGGATGGGAACAACTGCACCAGGTCCTTCTCACAGCCGCCTCACCCCCTCCTGAAAATGTGTGTGCAGAGGCTTGCATAAGTGCTGAGGCCGCTCGGGCAGGGCCGGTGCCTCCAGCCTCCCCTCAGGGCTTGCACTCAAATCGTTCACCCCAGTCGGGCCAGTCCCTTCATCGGGGAGACCCTGTCCTGCTGGCGATGTTCTTGGGCAAGGCACCTTTGTGACAGCAGTCCAATGTCTGGGCCAGATCCAGGCAGAAGCCCAAATGAAAGGCTGATGAACTTTTTGAAAGCTCTGTGTGTGTGTGTGTGTGTGTGTGTGTGTGTGTGTGTGTGTGTGTGTGTGTGTGTGTGTGTGTGTGTGTGTGTGTGTGTGTGTGTGTGTGTGTGTGTGTGTGTGTGTGTGTGTGTGTGTGTGTGTGTCACACAGGCATTCAGGTAAAGGTCTGTGCCAAGCACAGCGGGAGGGGTGGACTGCAGCTGGGTGGAGATGAGGCCACACAGCAAGCGTACGTCTTCCGGTCCCATCTACCAGCTGCTGCTCCTACACCCACGCACTCCATTCCACACCTCTCGGGAGGCTCCCACAGATGCATGCACATGCTGTTCAACCATGGGGCCTCTGATGGCTTAGACGCAACTATGGAAAGCGCAGAGCAGAGCAGCAGGCTCCAATCAAGGCACTGGAGCCCAATCACCAGGGAGCTTCCAAGCCTCCATCCACCCAGGGAACATCTGCGGGGAGGGACGCTATGTGTTCAGAAAATGTCCCGGGCCACCAGGCTCCTCCCCCATGGCTGACCCCACACTTGACCTTCAGCACCATAGGCCAACAGGGCCTGGGTAAAGGAACAAGGGACAATCCTCCCCCACCACTATGCTGGTCAATACACCCCTCCCAGAGATGAGATCCTACCCAGCCTCTTCCCCAACCCTCGCAGCCCTGGCAGTTTAGAAACTGCTTAACGTACATTCTATACTATAAATTGAGGCCAGAAGCTAAACCCTTCCTTTCATGGGACTGAGACTTGGTAACCATGGGGACGGTGCCCAGTAACCATGGTAACTACCTCAGTCACACTGCTCATCATCAGGCCAGCTTCCGGTCCAGCATGAGCTTCACCTGTGGTTACCAGTCTGCCCGACGGGAATTCTGGATTCTTAACTATGCTGCTTTTCACAGATTTTTCAATGACCGTTTCTCCCACTGTTCCTTTCAGACCAGTCTCCTTGAGAAGAAGTCTCATTGTCATTTTGCTAAATGTCTTCTATATACTCAACACCTGTTCGTTGGAGATGAGCCAGAACTGTCTCTACGGACAGCAGACCGAGAAGCGCATGGCACCCTCTGTCTCGCAGTGTGTGAACCACGGAGGGCCGTGGTCCAGCTAGGAATCTCCAAGTTATCTGGGAGGGTCACGGTGCGACGTTCCCAAGCCAGCCTAACCTCCCTTTGAATCTACCCTCCTACTTCAACGCTGCACACCCGGAAGCACCAAGTCCTTCTCCTCACAGGCACGTCCCAGGTCAAAAATGACCCATAAGCCATCTGCTTAATGCGATTTCTATCAAAAGCCTCATGTCCCCATGCATTAGTGCTCTGGGGCGTGTTCTAGTGAGCCCGGACAATAGGAGCCTGGCTAGGAATATCCCACATTCCACGCAGCTAATATTCCAGAAGGACCACTGAGCACTGGACAAAAGCAAGTGCACACACGAGCACCTGCTTCCAGATCTCCTGGGCGTGACAGAGGACATAAAGCAGGCTGGCCATCCCTAAGCGCCAAGCTGGGGCGCCAAGAGCAGAGGCCTCCGGAAGGTCAGCTGGCAGCAGCAGCACGCTGATAGGCAGGTAGCTTTTAGAGTGGAAGTGGAACTCATAATGATGGAGAAGCTGTGTCACAATGAAAGGGTTCCCCCGTGTGGTCTCCCCACCACTCTCATGACTTACAGGTGCTCTGTTCATACACACACACACACACACACACACACACACACACACACACACACACACACACACACACACACACACACACACACACACACACACACACACACACACACACACACACACACGCACACTCTGCATGAGCCGTCCTAAGCCAAACACAGTCATTTGAGACGAGCCTGCTCTTTAGGCAAAGACTGAACAACTGTCCACAGGAAAGTCTTTGAAGTTAAATTATAAATGATTTTTTTTTGGGTCCAGTCATGGGGCCTGAACTCTGGGCCTGGGCGCTGTCCCTCAGCTCTTCAGCTCAAGGCTAGTGCTCTACCACTGGAGCCACAGCTAGACTTCCAGCTTTTTTCTTTTTGCTTATGTGGTGCTGAGGAATCAAACCCAGGGCCTCATGCATGCAAGGCAAGCGCTCTACCACTGAGCCACCTTCCCAGCCCTAATGATTTTTTTTTAAGTAGCACCAGAAGAAAGGAGTGTAATAAAGGGGTGTAATAAAATCACTGCTCACCTCTGAACTTCCATGAGGAGAAACAAGAAGCATGGTCAGGGATATGGAGAAAATAGAACTCCATCACTGCTGGTAGACACCACCACCATGGAAAGTAATATGGCGGCTCCTCAAAATATTCAACATAGAATTACAGGATGATGCAGCAGCTGGGCACTGCTGACCTATAATCGCAGCTACTCAGGAGGCTGAGATCTGAGGATCACAACTTGAACCCAACTCAGGAAGGCAAATCTGTGAGACTCTGATCTCCAGTTAACCAGCAGAAAGTTGGGAGTCGAGCTGTGGCTCAAGTAGTAGGGCTCCAGCCTGGCGCAGAAAAAAGCTAAAGAACAATGCGCAGGCACTGAGTTCAAGGCCTAGTACTGGCACATACAAGAATATGATCCAACCATCTCACTTTGGGTAGGTACCCAAAGGGACTAGGAACAGCAACTCCAACCGTGTTTGTACACCCAGGCTTGTATCAGCATTATACACAATAGCCAAAAGGTGGGGCAAGCCTGATGTCCAAGGCAGATGGACAGATAAAAATACCAAGAGAAAAGAAGCCAGGAGTCATTGGCTCACGCCTGTAATCCTAGCTACTCAGAAGGCTGAGATCTGAGGATTACGGTTCAAACCAGCCAGGAAAGTCCGTGAGACTCTTATCTCCAATAAGCCACCAGAAAACCAGAAGTGGCTTGTGGCTCAAGTGGTAGAGCGCTCGCCTTGAGCTGAAGAGCTGAGGGACAGCACCCAGGCCCAGAGTTCAAGCCCCATGACTGACCAAAAAAAAAAGAGAGAGAGAGAAAAAAGGAATTCTGGCACACACCACAATATAGGACATCATGCTAGCCACCAAAGGAGGAATGCTGTATGATTCCACGACATTCCCAGGTTCACAAGATTCACAAGAGAGGAGACAGAGTGGTGGTGGGCAGGGGCTGGGAGGAGGAGGAGGGAGCAGTGCAGTGGGCACAGGGCTTGTTGTGCCAGATGACGGAGTTTAAGATGATGGTCATGGTTTCACAGCATGTAAATGTACTTAACAGCATTCTGCTGCACACTGAAATGGAGCTGGTGTGGTAACCCCAGCCTGTAGCCTGGCACCCGGGAGGCAGACATGTAAGGGGAGTCCTGAGGTTGAGGTTAACTTAGGCTACCTAGTGAAACTGTCTTAGAAAAACCAAGGAATGCACATGCATCTCATGATAGAGTACTTGTCTCATTTGTGCAAGTTTGATCCCCGATGAAAGTTCTTTCTAAAGTAAACTTTGTATGTGTTATTTTATATGTATTTTACAACAAAACATTGTTTTTCAAAAGAATTAAGAGTGTCAGCAACTAAACGAGGTAGCTTGTGAAACTTTTTTTTTTCTCCTTCAGTCTGGAGCTTGAACTCAGGGCCGGGGCACTGTCCCTGAGCTCTGCAGCTCAAGGATAGCATTCTACCATTTTGAGCCACAGAACCACTTCTGATTTTCTGGTGGTTAATTGGAAATAAGAGTGTCACGGACTTTCCTGCCAGGGCTGGCTTTGAACTGTGATCCTCATATCTCAGCCTCCTGAGTAGCTAGGATTATAGGCATGAGCCACTGGTGCCTGCTTACTTGTGAAACTCTTAAAGCAGCAAAGCCTGAGTAAATCACAGCTCACAGTCTGACCAGCCATGACCTCGACTTCCCTTTGACCTTTCACACTGAGAACCTGAGAGTGTACAGGAAGAGCTAGGACCATACAGTGGAAGAAAGAGGGAGGGAAGGAAAGAAGGATAGAAGCTGAACCCAGGACAGGACCCAGGGGACAGCAGGCACATAGGTGCACAAGCAGGCATTCTACTCTGCCGTGCGTGCTAGATCCTGGGTCTAGAATCTGTGTGCTCCCTCCTAGCTGGTCCCCTAGCTCCCCGCATGCCCCACCCATCAGAAGCCAAGCCTTACCATGGCAGGTCTGCCCGTCTCCTCGGAAGCCGACAGAGCACTCACACAGGAACTGGGTCCCGGGGCCGGGGCGGCACGCAGCATTGGCATCACACCCGTGCGTGCCGATGTAGCAGGGATTCTGAAGGGCATCAGGGGAGCCATCTGTGAAGGCAGACAGGAAGCAAGTGAACGTCAGGACCTCGAGGAGGCCTCCTGCTAACACAGGAAGCAGGTAATGATAAATACTGATGGAATGGGTATGTCAGTGACCTTGGCAGAATCATTACACATTGCAAACATGTATTGACAGTAACTGCATTGCATCCAGATGCACCATGATTAATGTGTCCATTAAAAATAGTTAAAGGCTGTGGCTCATGCCTGTAATCCCAGCTACTCAGGAGGCTGAGATCTGAGGATTGTGGTTCAAAGCTGAGTTAACTTGGGCAGGAAAGTCTGTGAGACTCTCATCTCCAATTAACCACCAGAAAACTAGAGGTGGAGCTGTGGCTCAAAGTGGTAGGGCACTAGCCTTGAGCAAAAGAAGCTCAGAGACCACACCCAGTCCATGAGTTCAAACATAAATAAGTAAAATAAAAATAAGTAAATAAATAGAAAGGAAAAATTACTAAAAAGCTGTCCAGAGCCAACATGAAATTAATCTCTAGTGACCTAAGTTTTTTTTTTCCCTTTCTCCCTCAAGGTATTTTAGCATGATCTTCTCCTCTAGATTTCAGAGTAAGAAAGCAAACTGCAAACACCAGAGAGCAAAGGTTTCTGACACATGTGAGCACGGAGCAGGTGGGGGGAGGGGGGAAGGATAGGGGGGAAGAGGGGGATGGGTGTCTGAGGGCGCTGGCACCATGCCGGACAGTGCCCCATCCTCCTCACCCCTCACAGGCCCAATGGAGTTGCTGAGGGCGTAGCGCAGGATCCTCTCCTCCTGGTTGTAGAGCACGAACACACTGTCCACCGAGAGCTGCTGGGTGCTGGGGAGGGCAGGCTGCGTATCGCGGTCATGCGGGCACTCTTGGAAGGTGATGGTCTGGCGCCACTGGTAGGTGTGGGTACGCGCAGGCGCAGCGCTGTCCTGCCCCGGCGCCGTCACCGTGTACTCGCGGGTAGAGGACGATGTGATCACTGGAAGACAGGAGGGAGCCAGGGGATGGAGAGGTGGTGACATTGGCAAGGAGCTCTTCCCAGGGCAGTCCCTGCTCATCACCAACCCTAGGATGATCCGGAGGACAGCTTAAGGAAGACAATGTGTTGGTGTTGGAATCCATGTCCTTTTGTCTCCTACATCTCTTTGTGCTACCCAAAGGGGAACTTTGGGCATCAAGCGATTCTCCGTAAGTGGAGATCAGGGCAGGAATCATGGTTCACAGATAACAACAACAACAAAACTCTGTTCTCCAACCCACAGCTGGGGGCTGGGGTGCATTCCTGTCTTCCCCAGAGACTAAGGGAAGCCAAGGAGGAGCTGACAGCCCAGGCTGTGCAGGTCTGACGGGATCCCACCAGGAAAATAACCTGTGAAAGATGGGGGCCGAGGGAGTGTCCACCTGGCAGTACCACCAAAAAGGAAAAGGAACACAAGAAATGCAATGGGTGTTAGCAGCCAGTTTTGGAACGACCACTCTATAGCATCATGAGCAAAGCTAGGCAGAGGAAGAAAGACAAGCAGCCCCCTCGGGAGGCTGCAGTCTGCCCATGTGACCAAGCCCTCCGCTTCCTCAACACATGAAGGCCTCTTTGTATGCCTGGACTCGGCAAAGCAGAGGAGAAACAGAAATTCACAGTGCGCCGCCTGCCATGCAGCGCCCTCCTGCTGACGGCCAGGCTGCCTGGCCACAGGCTGAGCCCAAGGCCCTTCCCCAACAAGGACTCAAGCAGGCTGCCCTGGCCACAGACACCAACATGGCTGGTGTCTGACAGCATCTGACAGCAGCCTTCAGAATGTTTGAAGCCTTCAAACTGTTCGACTCACTATCTATTTCTTAGAAAAGTCAGACATTTGGCAAAGATTTGTGATAAACAGTCCAGGGAAAACGTGAAACAACTCAGCCTTAAGGAACAGAAGAATGGTTCACACCAGTAGAACTGGACCGATGTGTTATTCCAAGGCCAATCACGGGAGCTAAGGAATACACACAGATTGACGTTAACAGAAAGGTAAAGATTCAACAATGCAGTCTGACTGCAATTTCAGTTAAAAACAATTCTGGACAGTAGATTATGTAATTGCACTGTATCAATCAATAATACATTTCCTGATTTTTAAAACTACAATATGAGTGTATTAGAGAATGCATTTGCTCTATCAAAAATACAGGACGTGTTTAGGGGCTGAAGCATCAGGTTAAAGGAATGCAACTTACTTTCCAATAGTCAGGAAAAGAGTTACACCCTACGTGTGTGTGTGTGTGTGTGTGTGTGTGTGTGTGTGTGTGTGTGTGTGTGTGTGTGTGTGTGTGTGTGTGTGTGTGTGTGTGTGTGTGTGTGTGTGTGTGTGTGTGTGTGTGTAACATGACTGTTAAGGTAACTGAATTCATCGCTGGCACGCTGGCACTCACCTGAGCTGGAGTAGTGGTAGAGCTCCGTGTAGGGCTCGATTTGCACGGTGGAGCCCGACGGGATCTCAGGCACGCGACCCTCCAGCTCCGTGTTGATGGTCAGGTGCCCATGCTCGTCCACTCCGCTGAACTGCTGCTTGATGACCAGCTTTCCTGGGTGCCCCACGAAGGTCACCTCTGCCTGGCGGGTGAATTCGCCCCCTGGAAAGCAAGATGGTGGGTCACCCTTCTGCCCGGCCAGACAGACCCCCTGACAGACCCCTCCTGACAGACACAGGATCACAGTGTTCCATAGGTACTCGACAGCATCCACTCATGACTCGTGGGCTTTCCGGGATCCATGGAGACATCTAGATCCCCACCGAAAAATGCTTGTTCCTGGGTCAAAACACTCCCCAGGTGGCCCCAGTTAGTGATGTGTGTGTGAGTGCATGTGTGTGTTTATGGAGTGAGAGCTGTCCCTGAGCTTTTTTACTCAAGGCTAGTGCTCTACCACTTGAGCCACACCTCTACCCCTGACATTTTGGTGACTGACTGGAGATAAAGAAATCTCACACTTTCCTGCCCAGATTATTTTCAAATCAAGATCCTCAGATCTCACCCTCCTGAGTTGCTAGGATGATGGGTATGAGCCCCCACCCAGCACCCAGCTGGTGATGTGTACATTTAACCTGGTCACTTAGTCCAGGGAAGAACGAGAGGGCCATCTGTCTGCTTCTGAGAACACTTCTGCAGACAGAATTCTGGCTCCATCTGCTCCCAGGCTGGCCCAGCCCCTGTTCCACTGCCTCCACGGCCCATTAACCTCACTGCACACGCGTTACCTACCAGTGATGCTGAAGCCATTCTTGAAGCTGTCCTGCTCCACGGCAAACATCCAGCCAATGATGCCTCCAATGGGCGCCAGGGGCAGCAGGGAGTAGCCCACGGTGTGGGGGATTGTGCTGATGGCGGTGTAGGAACGTCCCTGGTTCATCACCACATAGGAGTGGAGGTCAGTGTTCTCGAAAACCACGGGCACCTGGCTGCTGCCCACGAAGATCCTTCCCTTCACCTTACCATTGACACGCTGCGGGGAACCTGAAACACATCCGTTAGGGTAAGCGTGGCCTCCCGGACAGAGTCGGGAGACCACAGGACTCACGGCTTCCTGACCATTCTCTTTGTAGACTCAATGTACCGCATAGTCAGAAACAGGGGCTGATCACGCCCTGCCTGCAAAGATCAGGAGGACTGTGGTTCAGGACTGGCAGGGGGCAATCAAAGCTGGGTGCGGTGATGTGCGCTGGACATCTCAGCTGTGCAGCAACTCAGGCTGCATGAGGCACAGATACAAAAATTAGTGAAAGCAGGAAGAGCTTGGAAATACAGCTCAAGTGGTACGGCACCTGCCTAGCAATGGGTGGGGGGTGGACCCCATTTACTGAGGTTTGTGAACCCCAGTAATACAAACAGACACACACAAAACTGAAGAATCTTTGATGGGCCTGTACCTGAAAGCCATCTCTGTTTTAAATCTGCTGTGCTCAGTGTGCCTGACAGCACACAGAGCAGCCAGGACACCCGTGACCCAGAGTGGCTGAGCACACGTTCTATCGCGGCAGCCCTGGGAAAAGCCATCCAGCTAATACAAAAAGAATGCAGGAATGCATCCCAAGAACAACTGCACAAACAAGCCAGAAAGCCAAGTTCAGGAAACCCAGCAAAATGTTTCCACCAAACCCTGAGCTAGAAATAAATAAATAAATAAAACTTTCAAGTAGCAAGATTCCCACAAGCATTTAAACCCCGAACTATTATCTATTACAGGGTGCATACAGAACATCAAGATTTGTCACGCTCAGCTTGCGGTCAAACAGCTGCTAGACATTCTCAGCTGATATGTGCCGGGAACACAGTTCATGAGGTGGCTTTTTAAAAGTAAGTGTTCAGGGGCTGGGAAGGTGGCTCAATGGTAGAGTACTTGCCTTGTATGCATGAGGCCCTGGGTTCGATTCCTCAGCACCACATAAGCAGGAAAAAAAAAAGCCAGAAGTGGCGCTGTGGCTCAAGGGGTAGAGCGCTAGCCTTGAGCTGAAGAGCTGAGAGACAGCGCCCAGGCCCAGAGTTCAGGTCCCACAACCAGACCCAAAAAAAAAAAAAAAAGTAAGTGTTCACTGTGGATGCTGGAAGCTTCTTGAAGGGTGGAGAGATATACAAACCAGGCCTTACAAAGAAGCAGAGGCACACACCACTGGGGGATGGAATTTGGAAGTAAAAATTGTTTTAAAAAAGAAATCACGGGCTGGGAAGGTGGCTCAGTGGTAGAGCGCTTGCCTTGCATGCATGAGGTCCTGGGTTCGATTCCTCAGCACCACATAAGCAAAAAGAAAAAAGCCAGAAGTGGCGCTGTGGCTCAAGTGGTAGAGCGCTAGCCTTGAGCTGAAGAGCTGAGGGACAGTGCCCAGGCCCAGAGTTCAGGCCCCACAACCGGACCAAAATAAAAATAAAAAAGAAATCACTTGAAAGAAGTTAAAAGTATCCTCCAAAATTAATCTGAAAAATACACTACATTTTCTTCTGTTGCCAAAGGTAATATTTTTAAAGTCTCACTATATCACCCCAAAAGACTTTTTTCTTTTGTTTTTTCCCAAGTTAAAACAGGAACTAGCCAGGCACCAGCAGCTCACACCAGTAATCCTCGCTACTCGGGAGAGGCTAAGATCTGTGGACCATGGTTCAAAGCCAGCCCCAGGAAGGAAAGTCTGTGACATTCTTATCTCCAATTAGGGCAGAAGGAGAGCTGTGGCTCAAGAGGTAGAATGTGATATGAGAAGAGTCAAAGGCCCACTATGGTGCATTCTGTAGTTTTTGTTTGAATTCTGATCTATGCCACAGGGGTCACACTGAGTGACCTATTATTAAACCCTCATGTGTCACACAGAGTGAGTTCCCATGATCCTCTGGGAGCACCAGGTCTGGCTGGTCCCAATGGGGGCTGACCTCAGCCGTCATAGTCCCTCGGGCTCTGGCCCCACAATGAGTTTAGCACTCTATAGATTAACTGAGACACACTTCCAGTGCTACAGCCTCGCTATGGTTTCTGGGGCACAGGAAGGAGGAATGGGCGGGGGGGGCGGTTAAAACTGCACCCTTATAAACTCTGGTGGACACCAGTGGCCCTGTCAGATTAAGCAGCCATGAAAAGAATTAGGTGTGAGGCTGAGATCTGAGATTGCAGTTTGAAGCCAACCCCCAGCAGAAAAGTCCTGAGACTCTATCTTCATCAATAAAACTACTCAGGAAAAGCCAGAAGTGGTGCTGTGGCTCAAGTGGTAGAGAACTAGCCTTGAGTACAGAAAGTCTCAGGGACAGCGCTCAGGCCCTGAGTTCAAACCCCATGACTGCCAAAAAAAAAAAAAAAAAAAGAGGTCTGGGCTAGGTGCTGTGGTATCTCACATCTGTAATCCTATCTTCATCAAGAAAACTAAAGTTTGAGGTTAACCTGGGAAACATATAAGTTAGTTACGGACACCCCATCTCAAATAAGATAGAAATGGTGGCATAAACCTGCAACTGCAGATACTTTCATCTCAATGAACAAGATAGAAATGGTGGCATATGCCTGCTATTCCAACTACTCAGAGGCCTAAGTGGGAGAAATGCAATTAAAAGCCCAGGGAACAACCACAAAAAAAAAAAGCAAGAATCCTACCTGAAAAATAAAAACAGATGCAAAAAGGGCTGGAGACATGGCTCAACTGGTAGAGCACCTGCCTAGCCTAGCAAGCACAAAGTCTGGAGATCAAACCCCAATACCTCTAAAAAAAATAAAACAAGTCTGTGAGCAGAACTGGAGAGACTCCCTCATCGCTGAGGCCAACCTGGACCCCAGAGACTCTATCTTAGAAGAAACCACTCGAGAGACTCCAAGGACAAAGACACAGTGTGACAAGCAACATGGGGCAGGACCCATCCTGCTCCATTTCCACCTCTGTCGTTGCCTGGGGCCTCTGAGGTGCTAGAGACGAAGCAGCAGCCCAGGGAGGGAGACGCTGCCCACCCAGAGGCCAGTTACCTTCTGCAACGCACTGGCGGCCGTTGCCTGTGTAGCCCGCCACACAGCGGCAGCAGAAGCCGGTGGCGAAGTCCCTGCATTCAGCCTGCACGGCGCACTGATGTCTGTTGTTGGCACAGGTCTGCCGGGTATCCGTGTTGTAGCTGAACACTGTCGGGAGAAGACAGCAGCCCGTCAGTGCTCTCCACACCTCCCAGGAGACATCCCATGCGTCTCCATCCCCAGGACTCATGCCCACCTGGACCCTCAAAGTCTACTGTGTGGGGAATGGGGTGGCTCCATTCTTCAAGCCACAGGTCTCCAAGGAGCTGAGAAACCGTAAGAGACCTATTCAACCCAGCTACAGTCTATGAACTTGGTGCTACCCAATCAACCTTCCATGATGGCCAGTCGTGAGGCTAGAAGGGCCAGCTGCACACCGGTGGGGTCCTGTGCACTCTTTATGCTTAGTTAAATAGATGTATAAGTTTAAAATTCAATTTGAGCCGGGCACTGGTGGCTCACCCCTGTAATCCTAACTACTCAAGAGGCTGAGATGTGAGGATCCTGGTTCAAAGCCAGCCTGGGCAGGAAAAGTTCATGAGATTCTTTTCTCCAATGAGCCATCAAAAAATACCTGTGGCTCAAAGTTGTAGAGAATTAGCCTTGAGCACAAAAGCCCAGGGACAGCACCTCCACTCTTGAGTTCAGGCCCCAGGAAAAGCAAACCCCCCCCAAAAAAAGAGAGAAGGAAGAAAGCCATTTGGAGAGTGGCACTAAGTGGTTCATCCTTGTAACCCTAGGTACTCAGAAAATTGAGATCTGAGGAATGAGGGTCAAAGCCAGCCCAGGCTGAAATATCCATGAGACTCTTAATCAGCAGAAAGTTGGAAGTAGAGCTATGGCTTAAGTAGTAGAGCAACAACCTTAAGTAAAAAAGCCAAGCCAAGCAAGAGTCAGAGGCCATGAGTTCAAGTACTAATACTGTCACACACACACACACACACACACACACACACATACACACACACACACACACACACACACACAAAGACATTTTAACCATCTGTGTCTATATATACAAATTTTCAAAACCTCTCTTTCCCCATGGGAATAATTCAGAATCTCTGATGTGCAAAAGCTGGTCAGGAAGAACTCCTCCGTTACACCCGGTCTAAAGGCCTTTGACAAAAGAATCAGAAGGAATCTCTTCTCAGGTTAACATTTCACTCCCACATATACTTTACTAGAATCGTGAAGCAGCCCATTAACTTTAACGAGCTAGAGCAAATGAATTTGGGCTAAAGTTCAAATGCACAGATAGGATGATGATCCACTTATAACTGGCTGTGAGGTGTGGAAATAAATGCAAACGTGAGCTCCTGGGATCTGGCCTGCATGCTGGGCGGGGAGGGTTCCCGGGCTGAGCACACAGCACAGGCTGGGAAGCCCAGCTCTCTCTCCATGGGTGAGCAATGGCCTACAGAGCTGAGGACAACTGTGCAAACACTAAGAATGTGCTTCTGGCCTTTCCAACAAACACATAAATAACTTGATTGGAGGGAGAGAAGAACATCTGATTCAGACACACTTCGGGTACAAATGTAGGCTTTTTCCAGAGGTAGACAGTAGTATACAGCCTCAAGTTGCAGGAGGGCTGCCCACGGTCACACTTAAATGCAGTGGTTTCAGAAAAGAGAAGCTCAGAGATATCTAGCAAGGGCAGTAATCGGACAAGACTCAAAACTCTACATCTACAGAAAGCACAATCCACACTGGGGAACTGGGGCAGAGCATACAGGGGGGCTGAGATAGGAGCCCAGGGCCTTGTCCTGGCATTGAATGCAACTTGTCCATTCCTGAGCCTCAGAAGTCAGTAAGCCTGCCAGCCAGCATGCACACCAGCCAGCACACACAATACACACCAGCCAGCATGCATTCCTGCCAGCACACACAATGTACTCCAGCCAGCACACACAATGCACACCAGCCAGCACACACAATGCACACCAGCCAGCATACACAATGCATACTGGCCAGCATGCACTCCTGCCAGTACACACAAGGCACACCAGCCAGCACACACAATGTACACCAGCCAGCATGCACTCCAGCCAGTACATACAATGCACACCAGCCAGCAAACACAATGCACACCAGCCAGCATGCACTCCAGCCAGTACACACAATGCACACCAGCCAGCAAACACAATGCACACCAGCCAGCATGCACTCCAGCCAGTACACACAATGCACACCAGCCAGTACACACAATGCACACCAGCCAGTACACACAATGCACACCAGCCAGCATGCACTCCAGCCAGTACACACAATGCACACCAGCCAGCATGCACTCCAGCCAGTACACACAATGCACACCAGCCAGCATGCACTCCCATCAGTATGCACATACACACAGGCCAGCATGCATGCCAGCACACACAATGCACTCCTGCCAGCATGCAGCTCAGCTTGCCCAAGGCTGGGAAACTCATTAAGAACAAACATGTCTGACTACTGGTATGAGGCACAGAACAGGCAAGGAGAACCAAGATGAGTGAGGAGTGTGAGACAGACAAGGCTTCTTAGCAGAGGCAATGAAGTTTAAAAGCTTGAACCAGCCTTGCATTGAAATCTCAGGAGATTACATTTCAGCCTCGAGAAAGGGGGGAAAAAATGAACACAGATTAGTCTGAGTATCTCTAGTGAGAGAAATCAAAGCATGCTCAGACTATCTGTACATTTCCTCAAAATGTACTCCAAAAAGTAAAAATCCCTCAACTACTACAGCTGCCTAGAAGACATTACACTGTAAAACTATTCAAAAAAAAAAAAAAAAGAGGATCTGCTTGTTTTGAATTTTGTGATCTTCAAATCAACTGTGCAACCCACTGGCGCTGGAAGGAAAAAGAATCATCCATTGCAATTCCGGAACCAAGAGGGAGCCAATGTCACGCCAAGCCCCAGAAGGAGCGTGGCTAAAATGTTTGTGCAGGTGGACAAACACATTTCCCAACTCAGAAGTCACAAACAAGAAAACCTGACTCTCGAAGGAACTCTCAAGGCGTGTTTCTCTTTGAAACAGACAGAACGGAAGGTGGGCGGTCTTGAACGAGGATGCGCTTTTTCCAGTGTCCAGCCACAGGTCTGGGTGCCCACCCTGTGGGGCGTGCCCATGGCTCTGGGCGCTCCGCCTCTCCTGGCCCAGGTCTCGCTCTTCACCCTGCCATGCACAGACCTGCGCCCCAGCAGCAACCCTGCTCCCCAGAAACCCAGCTGTACCCTCTGCGTCTTACCAACGCCTGTTTCCTCGACTTCATCCACATCAATGACATGTTGCTGGGGAAACCTCTCCACCGGCAACTGGAAGGATCTGGTCCTGGCCCTCTCCACGGGGGAGCGTGGAGGCCTCTGGGTTGCCTCATGGCCTGCGGAGAGGACGCTAGGCACACTGTGAGAGCCAGCGCCTCCACTATGTAGAGTCTCGTAGAGAAAGGAAGACGTGCTCATGTCTTCCAGACCCAGAGATGGGGTCACTATGATGTACTCTTCATCCTCATCCACATACTCTGTGCCGTCGTCCGGTCCCAGGTTCGAGTCTGCAGGCACCACACCACTGGCTGTGGCCGCACTCCCGATCTCAAACACCCACACACCCTGATGCCCAGAGTTGCTGCTCCTAAAGGCAAAGAAGGTTTCTTGAAAACGAGCCAGCCCCTCAGAACCAAGCGGGAGAAGCCCTAAGCAGAGGTGAACCCAACACAGCCAACAGGGGCTGGAACACAGGGAGACAACGGCCCTCTGGTCATCCCAGAGCGCAGACACCAGGGGCTCTGGAAAGATCAACCCAGATACACCTAACAGCAGCAAAACTCATCATCTGTCGGAGCTCATGAACACCCAGAATATGTGTAAGACTCGCAACTCAGTCTAGATACTTATTGCTGGCTATGCGCTTGACCTGGATTGAGCTAAGATCACTCGTGTTTCCCATACTAACACAGAGCTCCTAAAACCATTAGAATGTCCCAGTGATCAAAGCAACCTTGGAACACTATTTGGGTTGATGGTGGCTGCAGGAAGAGGCTGCTAGATAGGTGGCCAGAAAGCCACAGCATGGTGGGAGGTTGAGAAGTCCCCCTTCCGGGGGCCCTCCCAACAGCCACCTGCAGGGGCAGAGGGGCCAGGGCTGACAGGACTCCTCCACCAGCGGCCAACGCTGGAAGCCATGTCCCTATGCTATGAAACCTCCATGCAGACCACCCCATGTGCTGCATGGGAAAAGTAACTATTCAACACTTAAATCCTAGCCGGTGCTAGTGGCTCACGCCTGTCGTCCTACCTACTCAGGAGGCTGAGATCTAAGGATCACAGTTCAAAGCTAGCCCAGGCAGGAAAGTCCATGAGACTCTTATTGCCAATTAACCACCAGAAAACCAAAAGTGGAGCTGTGGCTCAAAATGGTAGAGCGCTCGCCTTGAGCAGAAGAGCTCAGAGAGAGCGTGGAGTTCAAGCCCCATGACTGACTCCTAATTATTTTACTTGTTTCTGTGTTCCTGGGGTTACTCAAGTATCCGCATCTCACTGGTGAGAATGTATGTAGTAATTAATCTTCTTTTGAACACTTCACTGACATCAAGAACCTGAACTAGGCAAATGCTTTTTCACACTCAAAGCCAGTCGGTAAGCATTTGCCAACACAGAACAAAGGGACAGACAGGAGAATTTTAGGCTAGATGTGACTATATGGAATGAAGATGGGAGCTTTGTTCTTTGTTTTTCTAACAATAATGGGAAAGGAAATATTTGAATTATATTTTAAAAAAACCAGTCTGCGCTTTTCCCTCAAGTCTAAGAACATAATGATGCTCTGTCAATGTGGGAGAACATGGTTTTATCAGGCTTCAGTTCCTGTCAGGAGACCAGTTTGACTAAACCTTCAGTTCTCTGGATGTCACCAGTTTAGAAACAGTTGGTTTTTTCTTGTTGTTGTTGTTGTTGTTGTTGGTTGTGGGGCCTAAACTCTGGGCCTGGGCGCTATCCCTCAGCTCTTCAGCTCAAGCACTCTACCACTTGAGGCACAATGCCACTTCTGGCATTTTCTGCTTATGTGGTGCTGAGGAATCAAACCCAGGGCCTCATGCATGCAAGACTAGCATTCTACCACTAAGCCACCTTCTCAATCCATAGAAACAGTTTTAAATGGAGTATATAAAAAGTACATTTGCTACCTTTTCATGCTGAGTATATTCCTTTCAGCTTACAAAAAATAAAAATACTGCATATAAAACCATATACCAATTTAAATCCATAAAGATATTTTTAGGTAAAGATTTACAATGCCTACTACATCTTCCTTGGTAAAATATTATTTTTTCTCAGGGGAACATGTACAAAGAATGAAGAAAGCATACTTGGCCAAATTTTCAATGGATTCTTCATCATCAGCAAATATGTTATATGGTCCGTCGCTCTTCCAAATGAACCCCACTAAGCCTTTACTGAACGCAACCATGGCAGGCACTTGTTTCTCATCCTTCTTCGAGAAGCTTGTGAAGAACTGCAGACCTTCTTCGGGATAAAGGAAAATGGCATAGGAGCTGGAATTGGAGGAGGCCAGGGCAGCCTGGAATGTGTTTCTCTGTGGAAAGAAGGGAAAATTCATTTCCCAGCAACACACCCATCATAAAACATGCCATTCACTAAGAACAGTGAATAAAGTTCCCACTTTATTCCAAAAGAATCCACTATTTTACGACCATGCTGAACTGTCCTAGGATTAGTATCAACATGAAATGTCCTAGTTAAGTAGTGAATATGTTCTGAATAACTCTGAACTTAAAGTTAACCAAGCTGGGCACCAGTGGCTCATGCCCGTAAGCCTAGCTACTCAGGAGACTGAGATCTGAGGACCACAGTTCAAAGCCAGCCTGGACAGAAAAGTCCCTGTGAGACTCTTTTATCTCCAAGTGACCACTCAAAAACTGGAAGTAGAGCTATGGCTCAAAGTGGTAGAATGTTAGATTGGAGCAAAAGAGCTCAGGAGACAGTGCCCAGCCTCTGAGTTCAAGCCCCACAACCACAAAAAAAAATAATAATAATAATTAATTATAATTATCCAGATAAAAGCTCCAGATAGATCTTATGGAACTTAGGGAATTCTCGCCCTCAGAATCTGTCTCAACATGTTCAACCACACTCACGCTTGGGTAAGTATTTAAAATGTGAGGACAGTGCATCAGAAGCACCCTCTCCCTGAACACTCACCTGGTGTTCCCCGGCAGGGCTCGGCCCTTGGTAGGGGGCTACAGATTCCCATGTAACGACCACCACACTCGTGGGCTGGAAAGAGCTATGTGGGAACCCCTTGTGGACATACTCGGCCGCCAGCTGAGTGGTAGAGTGGGATTGGTCCTCGCGGTAGTACACCTTCCCCAGGCCGTCGGTGGTGTCCAAGTCGGCCAGGAAGGGAGCGATCATGCCGAAGGTGGGCGGGAAGAGGCCAGGGTGGGACTCCTTGGCTGGTGGTTCACTCATGGCAATGATGCCATTGGTAGTGACCTGGAGGAAACCAAACATGGTTAGAGGTACCATGGAGAGGACCCCCTCCCTGCCCCGCCTGGCAGGGTGAACCCCACTCTCAGAACTGCAATGCATACTCACACCAAGTAAAATTTGGGACGGGCAATAAGCCTGAATGGCAAAGCCAGCTTTCCTCCTCCAGGTAAGATGGATGGCAGACCCCGCACAGGGCAAGAACCATAACATATGACCGACAGGTGCCAGTCACCAGGATGTGGGCAGTGTCCCAGATGATATGTTTTTAACTGACAACAGTCTCCAAACATAAGTTGGGTTTTTTTTGGGGGGGGGGGTGCCAGTCCTGGGGCTTGAACTCAGAGCCTTATTGTCCCTGAACTTTTTTTGTTCAAGGCTAGCACTCTACCACTTGAGTCACAGCTCAACTTCAGGCTTTTGTTGTTGTTGTTGTTAATTGGCACTAAGAGTTTCATGGACTTTCCTGCCCAGGCTGGCTTCAAACCATGATCCTCAGATCTCAGGCTCCTGAGTCACTAGGATTACAGGTGTGAGCCACCAGTGCCCAATATACAAGTCATTATTAAAGCCTTGCACACTTAGTGAACATATGGAATAATCACTCCACGCTGGGGCTATGTGAAGGGCTGTGAACACAATGGGGGGAAGAGCTAGTCCCTGGCTTCAAGGAGCTCACCGTTCAGAAGAGGGGTAGAAGACACTAACAGATGATGATAAATAATGCACCAAGAAGTAAATCTGGCTGGGCACTGGTGGTTTATATCTGTAATTGTAGACTATAACTTAAAAGACCAAGATTGGGCTGGGAAGGTGGCTCAGTGGTAGAGTGCTTGCCTTGCATGCATGAGGCCCTGGGTTCAATTTCTCAGTACCACATAAAGAGAAAAAGCTGGAAGTGGTGCTGTGGCTCAAGCCATAAGTGGCGCTAGCCTTGAGCTTAAGAACTGAGAGACAGTGCTCAGGCCCAGAGTTTAGGCCCCACAGAAAATTCCACAATACACTATCTCAGTAGGAAAAGCTGGATGTGGTGGTGTGCCTGTCATCCACACAACAGCTATAAGCTAATATAGGCGAATCACAGTCCAGGTATGTGCCTGAGTAAGAAACAAGTCCCTGTCTCAAAAACATCCATTGCAAAAAAAAAAAAAAAAAAGGCCTAGATTCATGGTTCAGTGGTAGAGTGTCTTTCTAGCAAGTGTCAGGCCCTGAGATATGAGGAGAAGAAAGGGGAAGAAGAGGAAGAAGAAAATCTTCATGGGATTGTTGTGACTAGTAGAATGGATTAGAATAATAATAGCTACTGACAGTTTACCATGTTCTAGGAGACTTGCCAGCATTTAGTAGAAAATTCTAGGGAACTCCTCTATTTCCCATCATCCGCTAGCACCAGCAAAACTTTTCTAGAACATACTGACAAGAGAAAAGAAAGGTATCAGGCAGGTGCTCCCTACAACATGCCAACCTCTGAGCACAAATCCCTCCCAGGGCCGGGCAGGAGGTCAGGAGGGGCGGCCCTCACTTTCTCAAACCCCCACAAGTTGGCAGTGGCCCGTGATCACACATGAGCCACATCCAGACAGCTTAAAAAGAAAACACTGTTTCCGAGTGAAATTTAAATCAGCCCAAGAATTCTGAAAACGCTCCTGGTGTCTTTTATTGCTAGGAATCCGGGCGCCAGACGGTTGCTATTTTCATGAGGAATTCTGGCCTGGAAGTCAAGTTCTATGCAAGGATCCTGAAGCTGCAAAAGCTCCAGACAGAGGCGGCCCAGGAGCCCTCATCAGCATCATTGTGGGAAGGAGGGAGGGAGGGAATCCCAGTGTGATGTGCACCACGGAGGCTACACCCATTCCCAACCTCATGCTTCTTCCCCATGAACTACTTCAGTGAAGGACAGACTCCGTGAGCAGTGTCTCCTCACATTAGGTACAAAGCACCCCTCCCCTCCACATTCCTTCTCTCGGGGGGTCCCTGCAGCCATGTGCAGGGCTAGTGTGATCCCCAAAACCTAGGAGCCCCTTAGTTTTTCCTGTGTATCCTACCTCCGATCCTGCTAGCATCACACCCTTATTACCCTCCGCTGGCTGCCCCTGCCCCCAGGGCTGGCCCCCACCACTCCCCATTCCTCCCAGCTGTAAGGCATCTGTCTCCCCCTCCTACTTCCTTCCTCCTCATGTGCAGGGCCAGCCAGTCTGCCTGCCTCTGTCCCTGCAGCAGCTTGCAGCTTACGTGATCCTGACACCACCCCTCCAGACTCTGGGTCAGCAGGCAGGACAGGGGTGTTCAATGAGGGCTCCGCCTGTGTACCTAGGCTGTGTAATCTGTGAGGCCAAGGCATCCGGGGGACCCCGGGGCTCTAAACTACTGCCAAGCTGCACACCAAAAACCCAGAGGCTACAGTGTTTCTACAGGAACTCGATCGAGTCTGACTCTGCAGGAAATACCAGAGACCCAAGAACCGGTTAAATGTCATCATCAGAGGTAGTCAGCAAGATCCAAAGTACAAGAGGAGACATTCTAAAGGACCATACTTCTTTAATAAATAGATTCTAAGGGGGGAAAGGGGAGGGAAGGTGATAAGCAATAGTCTCAAGCAAAGAGGCTACTCAAGATTCAAAATGGAAGTGTGTCGGTGTGTGTGTGTCCCTCGCGCTGGTACCCTACCACATCTGGCTTTTGTAGCAGTTAATTGGAGATAAGAACCTCACAGACTTTCCTGCCTTGTCTGATTGAATTGTGACCTTCAGATCTCAGGTTCCTGAGCAGCTAGGATTATAGCAAGAGCCACCAGCGCCCTTCTAAAATGGAAAATTCTTCAAGGACTCCATGGATTCAAAGAAAAAAAAAAAAAACCAACAGACAAACAGAAGACAGCAGAGACACATCACAGAAAACGAGACCAGAAGGTCTCTGAGGAAAACCAAACCACTGCTCTCTAATGAAAGCTGCTGGCTCACAGGTGACCAACCTTGGCCCTGAGGGTCAGACCTGCAGATAAGAATTCTTCACAGGTTCCTGCTGTCTATTTATAACAGGTTTTTACTAGAAAGCACCAACTCCTTCCTGGGCCCCACAAACGAACTAGAGCAGAAGAGCTTGGCAGCTCTCCTCTTGCTCCAAGCCGTTCCCTCCACCATCACTAGCAATCACCTGGGGCTGACACTCTCCGAGGAACCATCTTAGCAGGATTGGCCCCAGGCAGAGAGGACCATTACCTGTAATGACCAGACTGCACCTGAGGAGGGAGAGCAGCCTCTTGGGAACCAGAACAACCCTCAGATGAAGAGAAGGGTTCCCAGGGGATCCAGAACGGAGACAGTGACCAGGCAGCACCACCACACACCGGTCTCCCCCGGCCCCCACGCCTTCCTTTGTCTGTTTAAACCTCAGGCTCCTGAACTTCTGCATTCCAGCTGCTTCGTGCTGTGCGTGGGATGACGCATCTTTCTCAGCCACAAGGCTTCTTATCTCTTTATATCATTTCTCTTCCTGGTTCTGTATCTGAACTACAGGAGTGAGTGGCTAGACTTGACATGAACTTTCCTAATAGACTTCTTTGTGACTTTCTCTCTCATCAGACACGAGGAGAACGGAGAGAGCTGGCTGATTTTCTGGTAATGGGCATCTATACATGTGAAAAGTTCTAAGAGTCCTGAGAAGAGCCACATGCAGAGGCACAGGCCTATAATCCCAGCACAAGGAAGGGCTGAGGGAGAAAGACTGATTTCACAGTAAGACCCCATATCAAAAATAAATGAATAGCCGGGCTCTGGTGGCTCACGCCTGTAATCCTAGCTACTCAGGAGGCTGAGATCTGAGGATCGCAGTTCAAAGCCAGCCCGGGCAGGAGAGACCGTGAGACTCCTATCTCCAATAAACCACCAGAAAACTGGAAGTGGTGCTGTAGCTCAAGTGGTAGAGCGCTCGCCTTGGGCTGAAGAGCTGAGGGACAGCGCCCAGGCCCAGAGTTCAAGCCCCACGACCGACCAAAAAAAAAAAAAAAAAAAAAGAATAAACAGATAAAAAGTCTTTAAGAAGAAACATGTACACCAGACATCATTTTGGGGTTCTGACTAGACTCTGATTTAAATCAATTAACTGAAAAGATAAAATGTTTTATGAGATAGATACTGGTGGCTCATGCCTGTCATCCTAGCTATGCAGGAGGCTGAGATCTGAGGATCACAGTTCAAAACCAACCTGGCAGGAAAGTGTGTGAGCCTCTTATCCCCAATTAACCACCAAAAAAGCCAGAAGAAGTAAACCTGTGGCTAAAATGGTAGAGGACTAACCTTGAGCAGAAAAGCTCAGGGACAGCACCCAGACCCTGAGTTCAGGCCCTAGGACTGGCACAAAAACAAAAACAAACTAACAAACAAACAAAAACCGCGGAGATGTCCAAAAAGAAACATACTCATTACCTGACTTATGTAACTGAAATCCCTCTGTACATCACTTTTATTTAAAAAATTTAAAGTTTTATGAAACTATTTGTATACTGACTGCTATTAGGAATTACATTTTGATAAAATCACAATCTTGCTATTCTGGTTTTTAAAAAGAGGCTTTTTTGAGATACACTCTGACATATTAACAATGAAATAAAATGTCTGGGAATTGCTTAAAGATAATCTAATTGGGGATAAACGAAATGTTATTGGTCACAAGTTAATACTTGTTCAAGCTGTGTGATGGGGAGTTCATTATTCCATTCTACTTCTAATATTTGAATTTTTTCCATAATAGCAGTTCAGCAAGAGAGTCAGATAGTGAGTTTGAGTCCGGTCTTAGACAAAGACAAAAGGAAGTTCAATTTTTACTAACAGAGAACAAATATGATTGAAAGTTTACCAATGGTTTTAACAGATGAGCCAAAACTCACGCCGGCAGGCGAGGTATCTTTGAGCCATGGTCCTTGACTTTGTCTTTTTTCTCCAGCTTTTTGGAGGTGTACTTGAGAAGTGTACACATTTAGGGTGGAGGGGGGATTCTGAGACACTGAGATCTGTCCACTGTGAGAAGCTGGCAGAGCATGGGCTACACTGGGTTCCCAGAGCGAAACTGAACGTTCACAGCCGGCTAGCATCCGACACTAGCCGGACCGTGAGGAAGTGATGGTACTGTCTTCTCAATAAACAGCGTGCAAGACTGGCTGTAAAGGAATGAACGTGGACCCCTGGCCTACAGGACTCACAAAACTGAACCTGACTAAAGACTTAAATGGAAAAACTGAAACCCTAAAACCCTTAAGAGACAATGTTTGGGGAGAGCTTCTTGGTGTGGTTCTTAGCAACAAAATTTGGGGGCAGGGCACTAAAAGTACAAAGCAACAAAAGCAAAAATAGGGCAGTGGGGCTGCATCCCTGCCCTGCCCTTCCCCTTCCCCTCCCCCTCCCCACCCACTTGCACTGGGCCAGCTGGTTCTGTGCTGGAGGTGCTAGCCAAAACACACCTGATCATTAAAGTTAATCAACTGTTGCAGAGCCTTGAGGCTATCCTACAGTGCCCTGCAGTCAGAGAAAAAAAAAAAAAAAAGATTAAACAAAAGCACTGTGCAGCAATTCCCAGTATTCCCTTTCCCATGTCTGTGCTAATTTTAAAAAGAAAAAAAGATCTGGGTTAGGAGACCAGACTTCAGTTCTGGTAGGAATGCTGATGAATGAAAAACTGGAGTAGGGGAAAAAAAATAGAGTTCAGCTTTTACACATGCTGGAAAAAATGTTTAGATGGCTTACAATTCCTCAGACTCTGCATGGTGGGTTCCTATTTAACCGTGTCCGTTCCACCCCCTCCCCTGTCCCATTCCCCTCCCCCTCTTCTCAGCTGAGGCCAGCCCTTCTCTGAGTGCTATCAAGACTCAACCCAGTGCCCTGATTCCCAACGCCACCAGCAAGCTCCTTGGGAAACACAGTGCAAAACCTGAGAACACCCATCTGAATTACTGAGAGAAATGATAGTTATTGATATATTATTGTAATGATATTGCTATATTACGGTAACAATGATTGCTATGCTACCACTGTAATAATAGAACATCACTAATTTATTATTAAGCTAACCAAATATTGCCTCCATGAAATTTTTGTTGATTTTGCTGTAAGGAGTAGAAATTTACTCATCACAAAGCATCTGAGAAAGGGAACTGGTTAGCTAGGTAGGGATAAAAAGTGATAGACAGGGCTGGGAAGGTGGCTCAGTGGTACACTGCTTGCCTTGCATGCACGAGGCCCTGGGTTCAATTCCTCAGCACCACATAAGCAGAAAAAGGCAGAAGTGCTGTGGCTCAAGTGGTAGGGCACTACCCTTGAGCTGAAGAGCTGAGGGACAGTGCCTAGGCCCAGAGTTCAGGCCCCACGACCGACAAAAAAAGAAAAAGTGATAGACAGCCAGCACCAGTGGCTCATGCCTGTAATCCTAGCTACTCAGGAGGCTGAGATCTGAGGATTCTGGTTCAAACCCAGACCAGACAGGAAAGTTGGTGAGACTCTTCTCTCCAATGAACCACCAGAAAGCCAGAGTGGGGCTGTGGCTCAAGTGGTAGAGCACTCATCTTGAGCTGAAGAGTTGAGGGACAGTGCCCAGGCCCAGAGTTCAAGCCCCACAACCAATAAAAAAAGTGATAGGCATCAAGCCCAGCTGGTAACAAGATTCCATCACAGTGCCTTTTGTTCCCAGAGTGCCTGGGGGCTTCTGCACAAATGCAGCTTCTTCCCACAATGCCTTGGGAAATGCAGCTTCTTCCCACAATGCCTTGAGTTCCCACTGAAACGTTTCTTACCATAATTCCTTAAGTTTCTTACCATAATTCCTTAATTCCTTAAGTGAAGAGAATGGCATTTGCACATGCACAAGCCATGGAGCAATGAGTTCACAGCCCTGGGCTCAGGTAGGAGCAGCCTAACTATAAGGGGAGGGGGTCAGTGGACTCCAGATCCTCGAGTCTCACTACTTTCTTTCATGACTTTCACTTTCAAATAAATTTACTCAGTTTACCTTCGTCACTTTTAATTCTTTGTGTGTGTGGGGGGGGGAGTGTTGTGGGGCCTGAACTCTGGGCCCAGGCACTGTCCCTCAGCTCTTCAGCTCAAGGCTAGTGCTCTACCACTTGAGCCACAGCTAGACTTCCGGCTTTTTCTGCTTATGTGGTGCTGAGGATTCAAACCCAGGGTCTTATGCATGCAAGGCAAGCGCTCTACCACTGAGCCACCTTCCCAGCCCTGTCACTTTTAATTCTTTAAGGCAGAGGGGACAAATCCGTTCCCCTAGCTGTCACCCCATCTCTTTCCAGGGCTGCAGCTCTGGCCCTGGAATCCTGCTGTCAGTATCACTTCACACTGAGGAATTGCTCATTACCAAAGTTCACCAGTAAGCTCCTACATTACGGCCCCTCATCTACCCACTCACCCTAGCACACAGCCAACAATCTGGCTTTTCATTCAAGCAGCTCAAGTCAATTATATCACAAAAGCCTGGGGGGGGGGGCATGGGCCACTCGTGGTAAACAGCTGGAAGCACTTATGATTGTTTTCACCAACTGACAAAGAGGGGGCCTGAGCTACAAACTTAGAATGGATGGGCGTTCCCATTTTAAAAGGCACTTCCTGTCTCCCTCCTTCCCTCCCACCCCCCTTCCAAGTAAGCTACAGACTGCCAGGATCTCCAGAGAAAGTAAGTCTAAATGCAGATACTTTACACACCGCCATTGGCTTCATTTTGTCCTTATATACAAACACACTGGAAGTAAGACAAAAACATCTTTGTGGCTTCCAAGAGTCCAGCAGCAGTCCCAGAGAAAAAGCAGCAGGGACCAGGGGGAAAAACTTCCAGAAGGGCACAAGAGGTACAAACAAGAAACTAGTTGGTTTTAGGCATGCAAATAGCTGTACTGAGAAAACAATGGAACTTCTACTCTGGAGGACTTGTGGTAAAAGGTAAAATAATTTAGGAAAAGGAATGGGAAAGCAACAAACATACACAGTGGATGAGAGGAGGGGCGTCTTTCACGAGGGCTGTTTGGTTTGGCTTATGAAGGGGTTTGCTATTGTTTTTAGTTTAATCCAGCCAGGCCTGTGCTGACTATGCACTACCTACGAGGCTGAGATCTGAGGATCACACTTTGAAGCCAACTTAGGCAGGAAAGTCCACGTAACCACAAAAAAGCCAGAAGTGTAGCTGTGGCTCAACTGGTAAAGTACCAGCCTTGATGTCCTGAGTTCATGCTCCAGTACACACACACACACACACACACACACACACACACACACACACACACACACACACACACACACACACACACACACACACACACACACACACACACACACACACACACACACACACACACACACACACACACACACACACACACGGCACAGCTTCTGACTCAGGTGATCTCAGCCTGGTCGGCTGAATCCAGGGACAGGAAATTCTCCCAGGTGATCTCAGTAAATCCTCAGACGCCAAAGGCAAATGCTGGCATTCTCCGGCTAGAGATGACTCGCTTTCCATCTATGGAGAGCGTTCTCCAAACAAGCACGTCAACCTTTTTTTTTTTTTTTCTGAAAGGCGCTGACTTTTCTGGTATTCACAACTTAACTAAAGCAGGAGAAACGCTAATTAGCATCCCAGCCTCTATTTGTCTCTGCTCCAAATCATTCCCTCCAAGGGTCACTCTGAAATCAATCACCCAGGGCCAGGAAAGAAAGGACTAAGGGTTACCGACAGTACGCTCAGGCAGAAACTCCCTCTAAGGAGCAGCAGCGGAGTCTCACAGCCAGGCCACCACGTCCCCTAGGGAAGATCCCCTCCCCGCCCCCAGGAGATCGAATCATCTCTGGGGAATTAGCTCGCTCCCCTTAGGCGATGAGGCCTTACAACCAGAACTGAGATAAAGACCAGCCAGGCAGCACCTGCAGCTGGGACTCAGTTACAGACCTTTTGTCCCCCACCCAATTCCTCCACTATCTACACCCGGCTCCTGACCGTTCCCTAAGCTGGCTAGAGATACATTAAACTGATATCTTCCTTTGACACTGGGCCTCTTAAAACCCCCTCCTCTCTCGACCCTGCATAGCGTCTCTTCATGTAGCACTGACATTCTCCTATCCTAAAACACTTTCGTGTCTTGTCTGAATTCTTCTTTTGCTGGACACAGGATCAAGGCAGCTACCTGTGCTGTCTCTCCAGTAACTAGATGAATTTTCGACATTTGAAGAGGGTTGGAAGTCTTTCACGTTGTTTTTCAGACAGTGGCTTGCAATGTAGCCCAAGCTGGCCTCAAACGTTCAATCCTCCTGCCTCCACTTCCTGAGTGCTGGGATTACAGGCACCTACTAGTATGCCTGGCCAGTGGTACTTCACATTTTAACTACTGGCATTCCACCAAAGAGCTCTCCCTGTCAGGAAGACAGGGAGGGAAGGAAAGAAGGAAGCTGTTCCTTTTGGCAAGCTCTAGAGAATACTGTCTTCTTAGCAACTGGGGTGCAGAAATCAGGGCTCTATTGTGCAATGGGAGCTTGGTATTAGCAATATCTTAATTGAATGTATAAGATATAGGGGAAAAGCTCAGCACCCCATGCCTTCTGTTTCTGCCAGGAGAGGCTACAAGAGATCTGGCAGCAGGGTGGGCAGCTGTGGGGAGCCGGCCTGTGGCACACCAAGACCCACAGCACAGTCCACACAGATAGAAGGCCCATGGCTGGGGCTTGCACTGAGGGAGACAAACCACAGCATGAGAGCCAGTGAGAGGCTGGGCAGATGTACTGCCAGGGAATGGATTTCAGAAAGCACAAACGGAGGCTGGGAAGGAGCTAGAAGGCACGGACAGTTCTACCCGGGCTCTGCGGTATGGCTCCGCTCCTATTCCTTATATGTGAGAGGGTCTCACCTGCAGCTCTGATCCTCACTCCAGCCTCCTGCCCTTCCCAGAACTGACCTCTACCATCCTTTACCCCTGCTAACATATTTGGGGGGGGGATTTCTGCAGGCTCCAAAGTCCCCATCCTGAACTTCCATTTCAGAACCCTGATGGCTCCATGTGATTATTGGACTACTATCTTATCCCATATTATACTATGGGCATATATATATATATATATATATATATATATATATATATATATATATATATATATATATGCTCTGAAGGGACGAAACACACCGCTTATTTCCAAGCTCTACGGCCAAAACTTTGAGTTGGTACACTTTTTAAAAAATGAGTCAAATATCTATGGAATGAATAATCTTAACACTAAAAAGTCCCAAAAAAGTAAATGTACTGGGCTGGGAATGTGGCTCAGTGACAGAGTGCTTGCCTCACATTCATGAAGCCCTGGGTTCGATGCCTCAGGACCATATACACAGAAAAGGCTGGAAGTGGTACTGTGGCTCAAGCATAAAAGAAGTTCATGGACAATGCCCAGGCCCTGAGTTCAAGCCCAGGACTGGCAAAAAAAAAAAAAAAAAAAAAGTAAATGTACTTAGTATTGGGGTCATTTAATCAAAAAAAAAAAGATCCAAGATTTCAAAATAATTTATTAAAAATATTAAGGTCCAAGATAAAATGGGTGTTGCAGATAATCTTGTCAAGCCTCTTCCTTTCCTAAACAAAAATTTGATGAAGATTCTAAGAGTCATGAAGTGATTTAACTTGACTTCATCTGTAAGTCAGCCAATATGGTTCACCAATTACCTCTCAGCCCCCACTGGAAAGGAATACTGTGTCCTGGATCCTGGGTTCCACCAGCCACCGCTGGGCACGTGGGAAGCAGGCACCCCTTCCTCCGTGGTCCCCACCAGAAGCTGAGGCAAGGCTCAGGCTTGGTGAACAGGGAATGGAGCATGGAACTTCACCCCTGCCTCTCTACCCCCACCCCTCCAGAGTCCTCGCTCAGGGAATGACCAACCAGGACAACCTCAGCTGGTAAGCTTCCTGCCTGTCAGTGTGGTGCTGCTCCAGGTGAACAACTAGAGGTGTGTGTGCCTGTGTGCACAAGCGTGCATGTGGGTTGTGAGATGTGTTCAGGAGAGAAGTATAAATCCTTTTGTTATCAAGGATATCCTTTTCATTTTCTATGGCGTGAAGGATTTTTATCTCCCCATTAAACAATAACGAGTTCATTTTTTCCAGTTTTATGAATCAAAGACAAATGATTGGGTCTGCAATAAAGCCGGCATCCAGGAATTCCTCCTCCGACCTCCCCGTCAGTCCCATCAGCGGGAGAGAGCCAGCAGGGTCAGGCTGAGATGAAGACCTTTTGCGCACAGGAAGGAAATGTTTTTTATGGCTCTGCATAACTTTATTAGTTTTGCAACCCTCACCCAGGGAGCTCTGAGTGTATTCGCTCAGCAGCAGCAGGACTCATGGGAAAGCTCCAGGGTGGGAAGAAGAGCCAATCGTGGTGGTGGGAATAAGCAGCTCATCTCAGAGTCAGACCTTACCACACAGGGAGCCTGCAGGGCTCACAGGGGTCTGGTAACCAAGATGGCCCCTGCCCTTTCCACAGTACCCTTTCCCAACAATGCCCTCCTCCTGTCACACCCAGCCTGCAGGACTCTGTGTGTGATCCCATTCGATCAGCAGCTCAACAACGTGTTGGTTTTAGAACCCCATTATACTCATGTCTTGTGTGTGTGTGTGTGTGTGTGTGTGTGTGTGTGTGTGTGTGTGTGAGCGCTCGTGCACGCCCGCACAATACTGGGGCTTGAACTCAGGACCTCACACTCTTGCTTGGCTTTTCTGCTCGAGCCTGGCATTCTAGCACGTTTCTGCCTGGGCTGGTTAATAGGCATGACGGCCAGCACCCTCCCTCCATGAGTGTTACACAGCTCACCTCCGCCAGTATCTGTCACATGAGAAATTGAAGCTGAGAAACACTTCAATATATATACCATTCACACAGCGGGCCCATTACACGCTCACCTCGGTGACATTATTTGTCATGAACATAATTGTCCTTTTCAAACCAACAATCTCCAGGGAGAGAAGTGCTTGCTTTGCATTTTGGCAAATCCATCTGATGTCTGGCTTAATGCGTGGTGGCTGGGTTCTGAGATCCTCGTGTGTGCGTGTGTGTGTGTGTGTGTGTGTGTGTGTGTGTGGTGACAGACACACGTACGTGTCACGCATGTGTGGTGTGTGTCACGCGTGTGTCCTGCAGCTGCTCCACTATATCCGTGGGTCAGAGTGAGGGCGACAGCCACAGCCACATCTCTGTGTGGGGAGGCCTGGGCCTCGCGGGTCACCGCCCGCCAGTCACAGCGTCACAGCCTGAGAACGGCTGGCTTGGAGAGGCTGCACTCCCAGGACTGCGATCCCGGCTCTCCGTGATTTTCTCACTGCGGTGGGTTCCCCAAAACGCCAGGGTCCCCCCTGCCGGGTACCCGGCAGACCCAGGCTCGTGCCCGGGGGTCCCGCAGACACCCCGCCGGCTCCTGCCGCCGGGAGAGGGGCGCTGCGCCGGCCCGGGCCGGCTCCACGCGGCGGGGACACCGGCTGCGGGCCGGAGCGGACGCCCCCCCCGCGGCCCCCCACTTCTGGAATGCGCCGCTCTCTATTAGATCCACATGGTGCGGGCTGGAGAGGGAGGGAGGGCGGGCGGCGGTCCCGCGGGACCCGGCTCGGTGCCCGCCCGGCCGCTCCTCCTCCGCCCCCCCCCCCGAGGTGACACTCGCCTGGCCGCGGGAAGCTGGGCCCGGGGCGCCCGGCGCCCTCAGCCGTGACCTCGGGACTCGGAGCCGCGCCAGCGAGGGCGGAGCCGCTGCCCGCGCGGACCCGGGCCCCACGCCGCGCGCGGGCCGGGCTGGACCGTCCTTGTCCCGCCGGGGCTCCGCGCCCCCGGAGCGAGGCACCCGGGTCCCCGAAGGGAGCCGCGGGACCAAGAAGCGCGGGCCGCCGGGGAGGGGCCGCGCGGAGCCCCGGGATCCCAGCGGGGCGCACGGAGCGGCGCAGACCCGGCGCGCGGGCCCCACTCCCCGGGCACCGACGGCCAGGCAGCGGCCGAGCGCAGAGCCCCTCGCGCCCCGCGTCCGCCCCAGCCCGGTCCCCGGCTTCCCCGCGCCCTCCCCGCCCGGCGCCTCGACCCCGGCGATCCGCGTCGGCCCCAGCCCGGTCCCCGGCGCCCCGCATCCTCCCCTCCCGGCTTCCCCGCGCCCTCCCCGCCCGGCGCCTCGAACCCCCGGCGCCCCGCATCCTCTCCGCCCGGCCTCCCCGCGCCCCACCGCCGCCAGACTCACGTAGACCGAGGCGACGTCCGAGTCGTCGTAAAAGCGGAGCCCGGGGCCCCGCAGCTCCAGGGCCGGGGAGACCACGTCGTCCCCCGCCGCCAGCTCCTGGTCCCCGTGGCCGGGCCCGAAGGGGAAGAGCCCACGGAGGCCCAGCCCGCGCCCAGGCCCCGCCAGCAGCAGCGGCAGCAGCAGCGCCCGCAGCGCCCGCGTCCACGCCGCCCCGCGCCGGCTGCCCGTCGCCCGCATCGTCCCCGGCTGAGGTCCCGACCGAGGTCCCTGGCTGAGGTCCGGGCAGAGGTCCGGGCCGACCCCGCGCGGGGGAGGGAGGCGGGGTGTAACCCGACGCGCGGGGCGGCCCGCGGTGGTCCCACCCCGGGGGAGGGGAGGGCGGCGCCCCGCCCCGTCCACCCCCGCGCGGCGCTGCGGCCCGGGGTGGGCGGGAGCGCGAGGGGCCCGCGCACGGCGTCGGCCCCGCCGGGGTCGGAGTATGGCGAGGGTATGGGGCAGAAGCTGCGCTCACCCAGTCCCCGGGGGGCCTCGCCCTGGGTCCCCTGGACGTGGAGGTCTCGCCAGCCCGACCAGGGCGCGTGAGGCTCCGTGGGACCCAGTGCCTGCCCAGGCAGAAGGAACGGGGTCCCTCCCACCCGACCCGGGGCTGGAGGCCAGGAACTTGGGAGGCACGGGTCCGAGAAAAGCCTAGACTAAAAACCCTGGGAGCCTGAGCCGGCTCTGGGGCCGGGAGGAGGCCGGGGATGGAGAATCTTCGAGAGAGCCTGGAGAGATCAGCCATTGGTGAGGTGGATAGCGAGGCCGCAGGTCTGCTAGAGGCCCAGGGCAGCCGTGGGCACCGCGAGGGGAGAAGGAGCAGGGCCTGCGGACAGGTTTGCCAACCCGGCTGGGGCAGACGTGAGCTCCCCCGGCCCACGGGGTCTGGGAAACCCCTGCTTGCGGGCTCAGGGGGCTGGGAAGGGATCTGGCGGACGGTCTGAGCTGGGAATATTCTGGAAAGGAGCCCTACGCCTGCAGAAAACACAAAGACAAAGCAAACGCGCCTCCCCGTGCGGTCTTGACCTTTCCTTTTCCTTTTTGGCATCACTAGGGTTTGAACTCACGGCCTTACACAATCAGAAGCTCCACCTCTTGAGCCACACCAGCCTGGGTGTGTGTGGCGTTGTCATCCGCCCTTGACACCCGTTCTTTCTCTCTGGAGTTCCCAGGTAGCCAGGGACACAGGGTTCCCCAGGTATACCCCAGGACACAGACTACCCCACGGCTTTTCACATCCAGAGACGTTAAATCATCCTGCCAAGGCCACACAGCCAGGAGCCAGAGGTGATGGAGATGCTCCAGCCAGACACTCCCGGTGATGGTCATTCAGTCATGGAGCTGGGGATGGAATCCAGGGCCTCCAACGCGCTCAATACCACCTCTGTACCACGGTGCCCCTGCCGTGCCCCTTGCAGCCTGGCTTGTCCCCACTACCTTAAGTGGCCTCCTCTGTATTGCTACATTTCTCTCCCTTGTTAGAGTGACTAATGCAGTCTGCTGTCAGATCCAGAACCCCAGCTCTCCCTTCCCGGTCTTCCCCCCAAGATGCCCTCTCTGGCTCCGCTCCACACCATCTGGGCTGACTGCTTCCCTGTTCTTCCAGTTCAGGTCATCTGGGTGCAGCACCCCACCTTCCACAGGCTGAGAACCACGTCAGGAAGGTTTGGTTAATAAGTTAGCTTTGTGCCGGTACCAGGGCCTGAATTCAGGGCCTGGGCATGGTTCTTTAGTTTTTTCCACTCAAGACTGGTACTCTACCACCTGGGCCACAGCTCCTCTTCTGGCTTTCTGGGGGGGTTGTTTTTGCTGGTTAATTAAAGAGTCTCACCAATGTTCCTACCTTAGCTGGTTTAGAACCCAGATCCTCCTATCTCAGCCTCCTGAGTAGCCAGGATTCCCCATGTGAGCCACCCGTCCCTGCTTCCATAAGGAATTTTCTTCAGCTACCCTCACAAGCTTCCAGCCCGAGGGTGCAGAGAATTCATGTCCTCCAGCTGCGTGCCCCCCACAGCAATCCCTTCTCCAACGGGCTCTCCACCCCATTAGGAATGGTCAGAGCCCCTGAAGCCCTTGCAGGTGCAGGCTTTCTCCCTTTACGGTACTGAGACAGCTGCTGAAATGCCTATTGGTCCACAGAATTTCCCTGGGGGAATGTGAGGCAGAGCTTTCCTCCCTGCAGCTGGTTCAGCACGATCCTCAAATCCAGCCCCGCTGAGGTCTGGGCTCCTATTTACCAACAGTAAACACCGTCTTTACCATTTGCTCAGGTTTACTGTCAAAGAATTATTGTGAGAATCAGATAAGATAGCCCACAAAGTCCTCGGGGAGCGTAGAGCAGGGCACAATGTCTATAATCAGCAGGCTCTCCTCATTATCGAAGCGTGTGGGTTGCATGATTCTGATTATTTCAGCGTTAACCGAGCATATCCCATGACATGAGTCAGACATTGTGCTGGGAATCTGAAGGACCATCACCACGAGGTACAGCCCCGTCAGGGAGAATCTTCCCATTATGTTGGGCAAGGTGTGCCTCAGGAGATAGATACCCAAAGAGCAGGACGAGATACCACTGTCTGGATTCCTGCTTCTGCAAAGGGCCATATATAGCTCTGAGCTGAAAACTGATGTCATTGCACAAGCGAGGTGCAGGGACTATAGGCATCACATACCCACCCAGCTTCAGAGCTGATGGAAGAGCTAGGATTTTAATCTCTTTGTGTAACACAAAGCTGACTCTTTCTGCCACACCCATCTGCCTATCTGGACAGACCCAGTTGGTGCCGTTGAGTTAGAAACCTCAATGTCCACTCACAAGTGGACACATTCGCTTCACTGTTTATACCCTGCAAATATTAATGTGTGCTCTTGTTCTCCGTGCCTGCCAGCTGGGCTGCTGGAGTCTAGCCTGTACTGTAAACTGGCTGTCATCTATTTATAGGCCAGTCTCTTCACAGAGTCCAGTCCTTGTGGGATGTCCAAGCTGGGGTTCCCTACCAGGTCAGCACGGGTGTGCCCCTGTTACTCCTTTAGGATTTATCATTCCCAGCTGGGATTTGGTGGCTCACAGCTCTAATCCTAGCTACTCATGAAGTTCAGATCTGGGAATTGAGGTTCAAAGCCAGCCCAAGCATGAAAGTCTATGAGACTCATCTCCATGAACTGCAAACAAACAAAAAACAATAACAAAACAAAAAAAAAAAACTAAAAATGGAGCTGTGGCTCAAGTGGTAGACTGCTAGCTTTACATGAAAAGGCCAAGGTGCATCTCAAGGCCTTGAGTTCGAGTCTCAGCACTGACATACACACACACACACACACACACACACACACACATGCACACACACATATACACATTATCATTCCAGGGATAATGTTCATTACAGAGTACTCTGTTTCATATTATTTGCTGGACATTTGCTGAGTGTAGATAATAAGATAGCCTTTCTTCTTGAGCCATTTCAGTTGGATTTTCCCAGATGGAAGCTCTTTGGGGCAAGGACCATGTGTCCTGATTATTTTTTCTGAGTTCATAGAGCCTCGCCGATGCTTCCTGCACACAAATAAAAGTTGAATGCTTAAGACCTCAGTGGTGCCTTTTAGGAATCATTCCAAGCTTGTAACCCCTATTACTTGAGAACAGAGGCAGGAGGATCACTAGTTCCAGACACTTGCCCTTCGTGCATAAAGAAAACTTGCCTTGACAGTCTCTCCCTCCTTCCCTTTCTGCCTCCCACACCCCTCTCTTTGTCTCTCTGTGTCTGTCTGTCTGTCTATCTCTCTCTCTGGTGTCCTGGGGCTTGAACTCAGGGCCTGGGCACTGTCCCTGAGCTTCTTTTGCTCAAAGCTATCACTTTGCCACTTGAGCCACAGCACCACTTCCAGCTTTTTCAGTGTATGTAGTACTGAGGAATCGAGCCCAGGGCTTCATGCATTCTAGGCAAGCACTCTACACTAAGCCACCTTCCCAGTCCTCCTATATATCTTGAGTGTCTCTTCATTCATGACACTGGAGGGTTGTGCATTCCTAACACTATAAAACCAGAAATGCTTGACCTTAGCTGCTGGCTGGGACCATTCTATCCAGGGCTTTCACTTGACTTCACCCAAGCTGGGCCCTGCTCCTAAGGCTGGTGGGAAAAAGCCAGAGGTGGGATCACAGTCCATTAGTGTTAAGAGAGAGCTAATGCTCTGAGAGCACTCAGATTTGCATCAGGGGAAAGTGAGGATTTCCAATTAGACATGCAAGGTTTGGCCTTGAAGAACCAAGAGGGAAAGGGCTTATGACCTGCGGTTGCTGTTCAGGATTTTTGCTGGAGGAGGGAAATTAACAACTTCCCGGGACAGGAAAGATACCCTGCAGGTCAGCAGGAAGAGGAAGCAGGTGGCCTCCTGTTGTGTCCAGCGGGCAGGCCCCAGCTTGCTTGAGCTCAAGCTACAGGGGCTCCCTGAGCTCAAAGAAAACCAGAGAGGACTTGGGAGTGGGGCCCCATCAATTCTTGGCACAATCTTGTTGCTGATTAACGAGGGACAAGTGCCCTGGATTTGTCTGCTTGGGCTGGCTTGGAACCATGATCCTCAGATCTCAGCGTCCTGAGTAGGATTACAGACATAAGCCACCAGCACCTACCAGCTTGAAGTTTGGGATCTCCAGAGCCGACATAGTGTGACAGCTTATTATTGGACACTTCCATCTGACAAGTAATAAGGCATTGAAGCATCAAGAGAGAAATGGCAAGGTGGAATAAGAGTCCTTTTAATTGACTATGGTTAGCTGTATTGGTTCACCTCCTGTAAATTATATGTATATAACACATTATAAATGCAAGGTGTGATTTTTTATAGTGATAACATGTCATTATCCTAGATCATGTTTAACAGTTTTACCGCAGACTGATGAAAGCTTTGTCACAGACCCCGGCCGGGCCCTAGGCCTGAGCTTTTGAGGAGCCTCTGTTGTGGAAGATGTCCAGCCCATTCCCTCCAAGCCATCCTGGGCCACCACCCTGGCCTCTCACCCCGGCAGTCTCTTCTTCCAGGAAGTCCTCCCCTCCTCTGAGCCTTTGAGTCATGCCCTGCCCATCTCCCAAGCCCCTGTCTATCTCCTCTGTTTGCTGCATCTTTCCAGATCCCCGGGGAAGACAGGCCTGGCCTCACACAGGGAAGACAGACTAACAGCCCTGTGCATGCACGCTGCAGGATGGTGACCAGCTACAGCAGCCCGCCTGAGGTAGGGTGCTTTCCAGGGATCAAAGTTCATGCCACCCCCCATCTGGAGGCCTAGAAGTCCAACGCCAAGTTGCCAGCCCCTTGGGACATTGTCATGAGGCAGGAAGTAAAAGGTAAGAGCCTGCCTCCACTCCAGGAGCGCTTTCCATAGCAGCCCCTGAGCGAGGCCCCCAGTGACCTCAGCCCTCCCTTAGATCCCCTCCCAAATCCCGTATTGGGCCAGGCACCAGTGGCTCACACTGGTAATCCTAGCTATTCTGGTGGCTGAGATCTGAGGATCACAGTTTGAAACCAGCCAAGATAGGAAAGTCGATGAGACTCTTAACTCCAGTTAAGCACCAAAAACCAGCAGTGGAGCTGTGGCTCAAGTGGTAGAGCAATATCCTGAAAAAAAAAAAAAACCTCAGTGCCAGTGCCCAGGCCCTGAGTTCCAGCCCCAGGAACAGCAACAGCACGCACACACACACACACGCACACACACACACACACACACACACACACACACACACATATACTGTATTGGATATTGGAGTTGCATTCTAACATAGCACATTGGGGGGCATATTCAGACCCAAGGGCTCTTGTTTCTCATTTTCATCATTGTATTGAGCAAAACAAGGGCCCAAGTCCCTTGTGTGTGTGGGTCCTGCCACCGCAGCCAGCACACAGTAGATGCTCATGAAATGCTCACTGAGAATAAGTGATTTTGAATAGAAACTGCCCTGTCCATGAGGAAGCTTACTTAATGACAACCCTGAGCCAGCTGCCACCAGGGCCACCTCCCAGCATTGTCAGTGCCAGGGCTGGGTGGGGGACCAAGCCTCTGGTCCCGGGTCCTGAAGTAGACATGGCATGTGTCGCTGTGGGTTTCAAACCAAAGTCATTAAAAATGACTGCAAGGAACACAGTGTCTTTACTTGTCTGGAAACAGGACCCAGCTCCTCTGGTAACGCTGAGGGGCAAAACCCTGTGCCGATGACGTTGTTCCAGGTGAAGGGAGGTGTGCAAAACAGAGGTGAGGACAGATACCGACTAAGGAAGGGAGGCGCTTGTGTGTGTGGCAGGTGAACTTTCTTCTGACCCAGAACTTGTTCAGATATGGTTTTCTTAGAGCAACATGCTCTTTCTACTAAAAGCATGCCTTCCATGAGATTGCATCTCTCTCTCTCTCTCTCACTCTCTCTCTCTTTCACACACACACACACACACACACACACACACACACACACACACACACACACACACACGCCTGCTCCCGTCCATGAGAGCTTGCACATAAGGAAACAGAAACTACTGAGTCCCCGCATTCTTTCGGTCTTGGTGACCCGGGTCGGTGTGTGGAGCCTGGGTCCTCTTCCTCCATCTGCAAGACCAGCATGCGAAGCCCCCCCCACCCCGCACCCTCACCCTGCTCAGCAGCAGACCAAATATGGTGCTGTGCTCCAGCTCAGAGCCCAGCACAGCCCCAGGGGTGTCACAAGAACCCGGAACACAAATATTTACCCATAGAGGAGAGGACCCCCCAGGAGGACAAGTGGCTGACCCGCTGACAGATCGCCTTCTGGGTTTACTCTGAATTTATGGTATGGAAAACAAAGGAAGAATGAGAAATGGGTCCAAGCACTTGTTTGGAAAAGCAGCAGCCGGCTGGTCGCTCTGTGAAGCCTCTCATCCTGCTTCATGGGAGACCCTGCTGCTCAGGGGGTCAGCCCCCCCCCAGCTCCCCCCTGCCCTCTAGCCACAGGGAGCAGTCACATTTCAGAAGTAAATTCCTCTCTTTGAAACTTGTTTTTATGCCAGTGGCCAGTGGCTCACGCCCATAATCCTTGCTACCCAGTTTGAGATGTGAGGATCTTGGTTCAAAGCCAGCCCAGACAGAAAAGTCTGTGAGACTCTTATCTCCATTCACCATACACAAAGCTGAAAGTGGAGCTGTGACTCAAGTGGTAGACATCTGTTAAAAATAACCAAGGGGAACCAGGCACTGTGGCTCACGCCTGTAATCCTAGCTACTCAGGAGGCTGAGATCTGAGGATTACGGTTCAAAGCCAGCCTGGGCAGGAAAGTCTGTGAGACTCTTATCTCCAATAAACCACCAGAAAACTAGAAGTGGCGCTGTGGCTCAAGTGGTAGAGGGCTCACCTTGAGCTGAAGAGCTGAGGGACAGTGCCCAGGTCCAGAGTTCAAGCCCCATGACCAACAAAAACAAACAAACTAAGGGGCAGTGTATAGGCCCCTACTTCAAGCTCCAGAACCAGCACCAAAACAAACAAATAAACTTGTATATTAAACATTACCAGCTCTCTATTACATTTACTTTGCACTAAATCTATAGGCTTTTCCCTTTTTCATTGTAAAAAAAATCCATGATTAAAAATAGATTCAAGCATTCAGAAGCATAGAATAAAAAAACAAATTTCCCCTCTCCTTTTATTCCATCCCATACTCACAGGTAAGGAGAGCCTCGTCCCTCTAGAACTGTTTCTGGGACTAAGGGCATGCCAGGGTTACAGTGCCCCCAGCCCGTCCCAGCTCAGCAGTCCTCTAGGTGGTGACTTCTTCACCGCATCAGTTTGCTCCTCTGTGAAGTGGGCAGATCATGGTCCACAGGCCATGGGGTGGTTTGCGCAAGTGCCCAGAATGGTACTCAATAGAGCGAGCATTGACACCATATGTCTTACTGCAGAAGTCCAGCAGACAGACTTTTACTCTAGTAGGATGGTTTTGCATGCATTGCTCTACAAATTCATTTATCACTTATGTGCTGGGGCTGGGTGCAGCTCCCTCAGTCTGTCTATCTGTCAGTCTGTCTGTCTGTCTCTCCAGACCTGGTTTGCTTTCTACCATCTCCAGTGTCTCAGGAAAGGAGAGGCCAGGCCTCCCTGGGCCTCGTCCCACTGAGATATTGAGGTGGATTTCTCTGTTCTCTGTTGCAAAGCTGCACTGGTGCGTTCACCAACATTTCTTTTTTAATCTTAGCCAGAGGCCTGTCCGTGGATGGAAGCTGGCTTTTGAGCTGAAGGGCTATGCATCTCAAGGTCTGATCCATCCAGTGAACTTTTAGCAAAGTCTGTGAATGTATACTCTGAAAACCTGTGTGCAAGCGTGCAAGCCCAGCAATGTGTCAGCATCCTCCTGTCTGCCATGTCTGTGGGGGAGACCCCTTTAGAGGGACAGCCATTCCAGCCGAGCCCCTCTGGGCCTAACAACGCCCCCCCCCGCCCCGCCTGTGAGCTGGCTCAGCCGGGTGGACTGGAAAAAAGAAGGGGAGGTAGGCCAGAGGGCTACGTTTGGGGAGACCCAGGAATTACTTTACAAGTGGACATATTCTGTTCAGCCACATAGCTTATGGGGCATTTTCTTTTTGGTGCTGGAAACCGAACCCAGGGACCCAAACCAGCTAAGCAAGCTTTCTCCCACAGACTCTGCTCCTGGTAAGGCTTGCTCTACACACACACACACACACACACACACACACGCACGCACGCACGCACGCACGCACGCACACACACACACACACACACACACACACAGACACTATGCTTCATTTTGAAAGTTGTCCTTATTCATTCTTCTCCTAAGTCACTTTTATTGCTGCGCAGCTTAAACAAAGTAAAAGAGGCATCTGACTCATTCCTGGAGTGCTTGGCCTTTAAAGAGTCATTTCTATAGCTCCATTATATCTGCAGTTGGTTCTCTCTGGTGAATCTTTTTTTTTGGGGGGGGGGTCCAGTTGTGGGGCCTGAACTCTGGGCCTGGGCACTGTCCCTCAGCTCTTCAGCTCAAGGCTAGCCCTCTACCAGTTGAGCCACAGCGCCACTTCTGGCTTTTTTCTTTTTGCTTATGTGGTGCTGGGGAATCAAATCCAGGGCCTCATGCATGCAAAGCAAGCGCTCTACCACTGAGCCACCTTCCCAGCCCTCTCTGGTGAATCTTTAAGGTTGCCTGAACATCTTCTTTGTCCAGTCACACACCACAGGGCATGTGTGTTACTCCCAGTTTTTAGCTATTACAGGTAAGGCTGGTAAGAATGTCCAGGAACTAGGTTCTGCATGAACACAGATGTCTGACATTTCTCTTGGACAAGCATCTCGGAGGAGGCTGGGGACTGTCTGGGGGTGGATGCTGAACTTTATATGAAACGGACAGGCTGTCTTCTAAAGTGAATTCTCTACTATACACTCACATACTTGGTGAAACTTTTATTGCATAATGCTGAGTTAAATAAGTGAAGATGGGTGCTGGTGGCTCACACCTGTAATCACAGGAGGCAGAGATCTGAGGATTGAGGTTCAAAGCCAGCCTGGTCAAGAAATTCTGTGAAACTCCATCAACAACTAACCAGAAAAAAAAGAAGCTAGGCTAGAGGTGTGGCTCAAGTGGTACAGCATTCACCATGAGGGAAAATAAAAAAGCTAAACAAGTGAATGCACAAGGCTGGTAGGAGCAAAGGGGGGGAAATAAAGCACTTAGCACAACTAATCTGAGCATGGCTTCTTAGCACAGGCTCACAGTCAAGCGAAGCCTGTGATTCTCTGGATCAAGGGCTGGCTTAGGAGCCCCTGTCCCCCATCATTAGGGCTATGGTGCCCACTGCTAGCCCAGAAAAAGGTCAAATCCAAAATGGAAAGGACAGTGCCTACTGAATGCATATCATTTTATGCTACAACATTGAGACATTCTAGATCTGGCCATTGTAAGTGGAGGCTCTCTGCATTATCTGTGTGTATAAGTGAGAGCAGGCTATGGGGGGTGGGGGAAGGAAGGGAATTCAAGGTCCAGCATGGGGCTGGGCGGCAGCACAGACAAACAGCACTGACCAAGTGAGAAAAAAAAATCAAACCTTTTTGCCTGAGAGCAGATTTGATAACTTTTTAGTGGAAGAGAAGTTAGTGTTTTTGTAGTGTTTCATTAAACTTGTATTTTTCGTGCTTCTCCTTATAAGAGATTTTGAAAATCAGCTGAAAATTTTCTGTTGTAATTTTTATCAAACTCATCCATGTCATGCAAACACAGAAGTTTCCAGAAGATGGCGCCAAGGTTTTTCTTTTTCCTACCTTCCTTTAATAGAAGATGGAGAAATTCTCATAGTTTCTCCTGAACACAAAGCATTGCCAGGTACAGCTATAGTAGAAAGTTCCAGTAAGATGGTTAGGGTTCAGTTCTCAGCACTGCAAAGAAAGGAAGCAAGAAGGGAAGGAAGAAGGGAAGAAAGGAAGGGAAGGAAGGAAGGAAGGAAGGAAGGAAGGAAGGAAGGAAGGAAGGAAGGAAGGAAGGAAGGAAAATGAAGGAAAGAAAAGCAGAGAGAAAGAAATCAAGAGAAATAAAAAGT
The DNA here is from genome assembly GCF_024711535.1 of Dipodomys merriami. Taxonomy (NCBI): domain Eukaryota; kingdom Metazoa; phylum Chordata; class Mammalia; order Rodentia; family Heteromyidae; genus Dipodomys; species Dipodomys merriami. The sequence goes on along the minus strand of NW_027205603.1, from coordinate 18,032,729 downwards.
GAAAGAGAAAGAAAAAGAAGGGAGGGAAAAAAGATTATTTTTGAGGCTAACCTAAACACAGGTGCTCTGTATTTATATTCTTATTGTTAATTATCTTTCTGACTTCATGGGGCTTGAACTCAGGTCCTGGGGATGTCTCTGAGATTTTTCGCCTAAGGCTAGTGCTCTATTGCTTTGAGCCACAGCTTCAGATGAAATTCACAGACTTTTCTGAATGTGCTAGATTTGAACTGTGATCCTCAATTCTCAGCCTCCCAAGTAGCTAGGATCATAGGTGTGAGCTTTTGGTGCCAGGAATTGACATTTAAAAGCATGAACTCAGTGGATTTCAAAGAGTCATGGCCACGCCGTGGCTGGTGGCCTCCACGGGGGACACCATAGGCCCAGGTGTATCCAAGGCCTGCGGAGGTTTCCAGGAGGGGGAGGAGGAACAAGCCACACCTAGAACTTGCCAGGGATTTAATCTCAGTGACTGAAGGTGCCCAGTAGGTGGCAGCAGACACGAGGGAAGTCTCCTGGGGCCACACTCAATAATTGGGGGAGGGAGGAGGTACCTAAAGCCACGCCCTCACCAGATGGCCAGGTGAGTGACACAGAGAAAGAGGACAGGACACCCAGGGAGTGCAAGGGGTTTCCAGCCAGCACCTGCAGGGGCGGGACAAGAACACCAGTGGGTCTGGTGCCAGGGCCCAAGGCTTCCATGCAAAGGCACAGCAGGGCGTCTGGCAGGCTGAGGTTGCTGGGACCCAGGTGAGCTGGGTCTCAGCCAGCCGGCCACTGGTGACCGTGATGAGGCAGAGCTGCTGTGGCCAGGGCCGAGGGCCGTCTGTGGGACCCAGGGTGCACCGTACGGAGGCCACCGTCCTCAGGGCAGTGGGGCTGTGGGCAGAGGGATCTGCTGTGTAGATGGCTGAGCACTTTACACCTTAGCTAGGGGGTCAGGGCAGACAGCTCCACTCCTGTGATAGCTCGTTTGCACACTGCACATTTCCTTTGCAAATCTGAATCACAAGTGGAACCAGGAACTGGCCGGGGTCACAGAGCACAGCAGGGGCTCTGGAGCATTCTCCACATTCACTCGTGACACAGCCCAGACACACACACTGGAGCCATGCCACCCAGTTACTCCTTGGAGCCGGGGCAGGGCTTAGGGCGGGGTCCTGCATGGTGTTTTGGTTTGCTAGGCTGTTCTGTTAGTTGCTTAGTGTCTGAGACAGGGGCTCACTGTGTACCCAAGCTGCTTCCAGCTCTCCATTCCCTAGCTTCGACCTTCCTGGTGCTGGGATGGCAGGTGGGCATGGCACCTGGCTACACAGGACATCTCAGAGCGGGGGAGCTGTGTTCTCTGGCACAGTGCAGGCTGAGGTGCCTGGCAGGGTGGGGCGCGCTTGGCCTCCCAGCCTCTGAAGCCCTGGGCCCTGATGGCAAGCTGTGTCCTGGGGTGTGAGCGCCTTGTCCTGTGGGGTGGGGTGGGGTGCTGTAACCTCAAGCAGTGGAGCTGAGAGTGGGGGTCAGGTCACGGAGCCGCTTCCAGAGGGACGGACGTGGTCTTGAGGAGTGAGGAAGTTCTCACCAGGGCGCGTGAGCAGAAAGCTGGGCTGCCCCACACAGAGCTCCAGAGTGCTGTATTGGGGCAGTTTGCAAACACCCCAAATCGGAGGGTTTCATGAGAGCTGGCTGGACAGCAGTGGGGGGGGGGATGGAGCCCCTCCCTCTCCTCCACTCCAAGGCTGGAGAGAGGAGCAGGGAGGCATGGGAGTGGTGGGTGGGGTGTCCCGGTCCTTGTGGGGAGGCTCTGCCAGGGTCCAAAGGGCAGTCAAGGAGGACTCGCAGTGGGACGGACAGGGGGATGGGCAGGGGATGGACAGGGGACACAGCTGAAGGACATATGTGCATGGGGACACTTGTACCTTGCTGTCTTCTTGAGCTACATTTGGAGCCACTGGGAGGAGAGGACAAAGTGGGATACGCTTCTAGCAGCCAAGGGCTTCTTCAACTGTGGCTTGTGGTTCTGGACAAACCACAGATCATTCTGTGGAGATGTTAATTAGGGGGCAGAGACCTGCGCTGGCCGCTGGCTGTTGCCTGGCCAGAGAGCTGGTGGCCGCAGCCCACAGTGGAATTCCCTGCTGCCCTGCAGACACTTCATCCCTGTGATTTTTTCACCGTGCCTGCAGCCGCCTGGAATAGAAAGCACAGACTGCCAGCAGGAAACGGACTGGGTGCCACCCAGGGACACCTACACTTTCCTGCCTTGTGCATGCATATGTGTGTGCATGTGTGTGAACGTGTGTGTGTGTGTGTGTGTGTGTGTGTGTGTGTGTGTGTGTGATGGTCCTGGGGCTTGAACTTGGGGCCTGGGTTCTATTCTTGAGCTCTTTTTGCTCAAGGCTCTACCACCAGAGCCACAGTTCTTGGGGGATGGTTAGTTGGAGATAAGAGTCTCATGGACTTTCCTGCTCGGGCTGGCTTTGAACCACGATCTTCAGATCTTAGTCTCCTGAGTAGCTAGGATGACAGGTATGAGCCACGGGTGCCTGGCTAATTTCCTGCCTTTTTAGTCTTTAAAGGGCAGAGCAAAAGGACCTGAAGCCTGTGGACTCTAAGGTGCCCAGTGTGTGTTCATGCATGTGTGCATATGTGTGTGCATGTAGGTGTGTGTGTCATTTAGTACTGCTCCCCTAGGCCGAAGGAACTCCCTCATGCTTAGAGATGGCCGCACAGGTCCATCACCGACTCCCAAGGCACCTGTGATGGCGGGGTCAGGAGGTTCAGGACCAACATGTGCCCTGGGGGTGGCTCCGAGGTCATGGCAGTCTCCTCCCTGCACTGAGGCAGAAGGAGGCCAGCCAGGCCACCCAGGGACCGCAGCCCTCCCTGCGCTGACCAGAGTCCAGGGCCAGGTTACACAGTACAGCTTAACGGAGGGCTGGGGGCAGAGGGGTGGGGCTCCTGGAGAGTCAGCAGCCCTGGGGCCACAGTGGGGGCTGTCACCTATGGGATGGGCGTTTGTGGTCACTCCTGAGCTTTGTGGGGAGTGTTGCTCAGTGTCTCGGTGCTGGACACAGGTGTCCTCGGCCTCTGTGTGCTGTGTGTCTTAGAGAAAAGCCTTTAACCTCTCAGAACCTTCTTTACTTACCCCTGAGCCGGAGGGCAGGGAACCCAATGGAGTGTGCCTAAGTGATTCCTTCTAGCACCTTCAAACCGTTGGCTCTGGTTCATTTGCTTGCTTGCTCAGTTTTCCTGGAAGTTGTTTAATCTCAAACCCTGATCTACCAAGGCCGGCCTTCCCTGGGCACCTCGGGGTGCTGCTGAGTCTGCCAGGGCCTCCTGACCCCTCTGCCTGCCCCTCCCGGCGTTCATGCCATCACACTCCGGCTTCCACCTGACCTTTGCCCTCCCCGGGTCTCAGTCTCGAGGGAGAGGGGTGGGGGGAGGGTTAGACATATTCTAAATGCTTGCCCACTTCAGAGCCAGGTAGAGCTGCAGTCTTGTCACAATGTCAACCCCAGTAGGGGACAGACAGTCCAATGTGTCCCCTCCCCCAGCATGTTCCAGGCTCTCAGCTGTCACGCGAGCATGGAGGGAGCTATCTGGTCCTCAGTGACACAGCCCCAGGACCCAGGGCAGAGGAAGAGGCAGAGAACAAACCAGTGTGCTCACCCATGCACGCCACCACACCTGTCCTCTGAAATCCAGGGGACAGCAGGATGGCTAGAGAGGGGGACCTGCCAGGAAAAGCTGGCCAGGGCTGTTAACAGTGTCTGTGGAGAAGCCTTTGTGACTCAGGTTCCTCTCCTCCCACAGCAAGACACTCTTAACAAAGGAAAGGCTGAGCTGCATGGCTCACACCTATAATCCTAGCCACGAAAAAGACTGAGATCTAAAGATCCCGTTATGAAGCCAGCCCTGCAGCCCTGGGCAGAAAAGTCTGAGAGACTCTCTATCTCCAATGACCCACTAAAAAGATGGAAGTGGAGGTGTGACTCAAGTGGTAGAGCACCAGCCTTGAGCAGAAAAAGCTGAGGGACAGCACCTAGCCCCTGAGTGCAAGTACTAGTAGTGGTGCTCACGCGCGCACACACACGCACGCACACACACAAGCACTGTTCCTTTTGGAAGTGCTGTCCTCACTGTTTTCCCTCTTCCAGAACCCAACTAGTCTCCATCTACTCTAGAAGGGTTAGCTCATTCTCAGGGCATCCACATTGAGGCCTATACTAGTCAAATCTCAGCAGTCCTAAAACCCTCTGCCCCTAGCTCCAAGGCCCTGCAAACTCCCTGCGACCGCAGCCCTGGGGTTGGCCCTCTTTGCCTCCTCCTTCTCCTCCTTTCACTGGAGGCGTGGGAAGGTTGCAGGCTCAACGGGGTCCTCTGTGAGCAGACCATTCTTTCCTTTTGGAGCACAAAGCAGCCACTGTGGTTGGGAGCAGCAGAAAATGCAAATGGCGCCTTGGGTGTGGCCAGGGCCCAGGGCCCCAGTGCTGGCCAGTGTTTGTCCTTGAGGTATCCTTGCTTTTCATTCCAGCAGGCAGAAACCTAAAGCTAACTTAACACTCATTGTGCCATGGCAGGATCGTGGCCACAACCTGGTAAGTGGTGTGATTGGTCCAGAGGACTGGAGATTAATCACGGCACTAGGGAGCGCAAGGTGCCCTAGACCATAGAGAGGGGGTTTACAGAAGCTGTGGGCCCAGGAGGGAGAAATATTGCAGAGTTCTTTGAGATTTGGGAAGTGTCCAGGATTGCTCAGCTTCTTGAACCTGGGGCTGGAAACATAGCTTATGGTACAGTTTGCCTAGCATGTGGAAGGCCCAGGGTTTGGTTCTTTTTTTTGTTTTGTTTTGGTCGGTCGTGGGGCTTGAACTCTGGGCTTGAGCACTGTCTCTGCGCTCTTCAGCTGAAGGCAAGTGCTCTACCACTTGAGCCACAGCGCCATTTCCGGCTTTTTTTTCTGCTTATGTGGTGCTGAGGAATCGAACCCAGGACCTCACGCATGCAAGGCAAGTGCTCTACCACTAAGCCACCTTCCCAGCCCAGGATTTGGATCTTTAACACTGAAAAACAAGCAGATAAAAAAAAAAAAACCAGAGTGGAATTTGTTATTGTAAATAAACCTCTTGTTCTACATAAATATTCATTTGAGCACCTCATTTTGCATTTATGATTTTTTTTCTTTCTTTAAAGGGATCTCTGATATTGAATACAATAGACTTTAGGCCCTATCAAAACTAGTGTTGATACAGCTTCTTCTCCTCCTCCTCCTTCTCCTTCTCCCTCTTCTTCTTTCTTCTTGTGTGTGTGTGTGTGTGTCTGTGTCTGTGTGTCTGTCTGTGTGTGTGACTGTGTGTCTGTGTGTCTGTGTTTTTGTCTGTATCTGTGTGTCTGTGTGCACTCATACTAGGGCTTAAACTCAGAGCCTAGCTATTTAGGAGGACGAGACCTGAGGATCCTGGTTTGAAGTCAGCCCCAAAAGAAAGTCTATGAAACTCTTATCTCCAATTAATCAACAAAAAGCTGGAAGTGAAGATGTGGCTTAAGTGGTAGAGCACCAGCCTTGAGTGGAAAGAACTAAACAAGTGTATGAGGCCCTGATTTTAAGCCCCAGGGTGTATGCACTGGTGTGTGTATGCACATGCACACACACACACACACACACACACACACACACACACAAATTCTAAAGACAGATAAAAGTGTTTGTAAATGGTGTATGTACTCTCAAGTTAATTCTCTACTTTTAACAACAGGCATGGGAAGGTCTGTGAAGATCTATGAAATATTACAAGATATATCGGTCATCACTGGCCTCCCAAGGAAATCCCTCCCTTGGGGAACTCTCTACTCCTTAAACTAGAAGCTTCCCCAAAAGGAGCCATCAGCCTCCCTGCTCCCCCTTCCCCCTCCCCCTCCCCCTTCTCCCTTCCCCCTCCCCCTCCCCCCGCCCAAGCCAGTCTTGCTGCTAAGATGCAGGTGCATGTTTGGGCTCTGTTTATTGAAGGATTGATCTCAGGTGCACACATATGTCAGGCAAAACCCCAGGATGCACAGATGTGTTTGACAAGGCCATCAGACCTGAGCTTGGCTATGAACATTTCATTGTGGGTCTAGCCTGTAAGGCTCTGAAGCCAAGTTGTGAGACCAGGAAAGGGTTAAGAGGTTGGAAGACAGAACTGGACCCTGTGAAGGTCAAACGGTCTAGGCAAGACAGGCAGAGCAGTTTGAACATTAAAAAGCTTGAGACCTTGGTTAAGGGAATGCTTACTCAATTCTCTGCCCGTACCTGCCGTCAAACCCGCCCATACCAAGCTCAAGTCTCCTCACTCAGACTCTATAAAACCCTTGACTCAACCTCCCCCCACACTCAGCCTCCAAGCCCATGGGAAGGCTGGATCGTATGCTGTTTGTGCCTCAATAAACAATCGTAGCCTGTTGAGAATAGAGTCCGGCTTTTTCCGTTTCCTTTCTCTTCCATTTTCCTAGCATCTGGTGCCAAAACCCAGGAGAGGAAAAGAGCCAGGAGTAACTGGGTCCTCGACCCACCTCCTGGCTTCCTCTCATGGAGCCTTTTACTACCCTCCACTGGGGGCACAGAACCCCTCTGCCTCTTTCTCCTCTGTCTTCCTCTTACTACCCCCTCTCTTCTATCCCTGGACTCTTGATCTCCAGGCAGGAGGCCTCTGACATTTAATTGACTCCATCTACCACGCAAAAGCCTTCAGGACAAGGTAAACAACCACAGTCCACTGTGGAGGCACACCAACATGGCCCTGGAAACTCTAAGAGTCCCTCCCTTCCTGTCTGAGGGGTCCCCAGAGACTCCAAGGGTCGCTCAGGGTTTGCTGACCCCCAACACCCTTTCATTAGGAGCTTGGGATCCATCCATTTGCCTTCCCCTTCGGGGACACCTGAAGCAGTGGGACAGGTCTCTCTGTGGTCCTACCAAGATTTCCAAAATGGGTTCCAAATTGTCTGTTCCCAGATACACTCCACTGGCTTGCCTGAGGTCTAACCTTAAGACTCTCTGGCTGACTGATTTATAGTTAAAAAAATCAACTCACTTATCTACTAAAATCTGGCCTCACTATCCTTTGGACAATGGCCACCATTGGCCCAAATTTGGAACCTGTAATTTTAATATTCTTATTGATTTACACAATTTTCTCCAATGGAATGGCAGAGAGTCCAAGGCCCCATATGCCCAAACCTTTTTCTACCTTTGTTCACAACTCTCTCCCTTTGGGGCTGTAATTTTAATATTCTTATTGATTTACACAATTTTCTCCAATGGAATGGCAGAGAGTCCAAGGCCCCATATGCCCAAACCTTTTTCTACCTTTGTTCACAACTCTCTCCTTTTGGGGCTGGGAAGGTAGCTCAGTGGTAGAGTGCTTGCCTTGCATGCATGAGGCCGTGGGTTTGATTTCTCAGTATCACATGAGCAGAAAAAGCTGGAAGTGGTTCTGTGGCTCAAGTGGTAGAGTGCTCACCTTGAGCTGAAGAGCTGAGGGATAGCACCCAGGCCCAGAGTTCAAGCCCCACGACTGACCAAAAAACAAACAAACAAAAACAAAAAAACCTCTCTCTGCTCCTCCTGCTCTACAGCCCTAGGCCCTCTTTGTCAACAAACACCTCTAAAACCTAAATCCTCCTCTACTGAGACCCAGCCCCTACCTAGCACCCTAGCTCTCAATTCCTCTGAGGGCACCCTCCTCCTTCCTGTCCACCTTCGGGGTCAGTCCGTGCCTCCTATTAAAAAGGAGTTACAACGCTTAAAAAGGGGGCCTAGGACCCTCCAAAGTAAAATCCCAGACTTGTTTTTTTTAATGTCAGGGAAGAGGAAATAAAGGGGAAACAGGAACAGGAATGGAAACCAAAAGGAGACAAAACCACGACCAAGTCTGCTAGAACCACACCCTCCCAATTCAGTTCAAAGAGGTAGGGTCAGCCCCGGGGTCCTTGTTTCAGGTACAATCAGATGGGACATTGGCCCAGGGAGAGTCCAAACCCAAAACCTGCCACCAAATCTGCCCCAGCTGTGGACAATGGGGACTGGAGAGAATGTCCTGAGGCCCGCTTGACGCCCCCAAGCTGACTGCCTGACCTCCATACTTCCCTTCCCACTTCATGCCATCACTAACACGAGAGGGCCCAGATTCCTAAGCCTAAGCCTGTTCTCCATCTTTACTCTTATAACTACATTCTTCCTCTCTACAGCGGGTCCCAATTCTTTAAGTGAAAACTGTCTGTCTTCTCAAAGCAAGGGACTTCTGTGGACCTTAGCCCCTATGCCTGCCTGCCTGCTTGTGTGGCTGCCACCCCCAAAATGGGCCTCTGTTCAGGCTCCTTCAGTAATCTTTCATTGATAGCAGCTGGCTGGCAAACACACTGTGGCCAGCTTCCCTCTCTTACTTCTCTCCCCTTGTCCTCCTGAATCCACAGAGTCTTTCAAAAAGTTGTTTTGTTACAAACCACTCCAGTTTCTTGTAGTCCTTATCATCTGACAGACCTCTGAAGCCAATTACCTGCTGTTCTATACCTTTTACTCCTTTTTAAGTTTCCTAAGGCCTCCTAATAACAGGATGTTGTCTTCCCATATCCATAACCTTGTCATGTTCAGTTTCATAAGCTATTGTGCCCCACAGCTTGTTCCAGCACAAAGCTGCCACCTGCCTAATCCCCAGCCAAACAGCCTGCCCAACCCCTGGAAAGGCCAGCGGATTCCTCCACCTCACTTCCCACCACACAGACGCCATGGCCTGGGCACTCATCAAAGCTGGTCAAGCCCCACCCCTCTCCCCAATTCTCTCTGCAGGCCCTAGAGACTGACACCTAAAAAGAGACAAAGGCCACATGGTGGGTTTTCACTGGATTCCCCACTCTTCCACCAAGCTTACTCATCTTCACTCCTCTAGGTGTTCAAAGGTCAATTCATATGCTAATGTGTCTCGTTACCAAAATTGTTTTATGTCTTGAGTTTTGCCTTGTATTTTATTTGGTGTTACCTGTATATCCAACACTGACCATATGGTCCTATCATATAATGGGCAAAATGTCTTTTGCCACCCACTGGAATTCTAAAAAAACTGCTGATTTTCATTTTTTTAACACCTAAGCACACCTTAAAACTTTTGCGTACATGTGTGTATGTGTGTCTCACTTTAATACATAAAATCTGTCATCATGGTGTTAAAAAAGAGTCTTTTCTACTAAAGTCTTTTCTACTAAAACTAACATACTTCTACCTTAAATATTAATAGTTTTATACTAATATTTCCTAAAATTATTTGTTCCTTAACTGCAATTGTAACTATTATCTGTACTGCTTATAAACTGCAGCCATGTGAGAAATGTAAATGTCAAAGAAGTTAATTACCAACTGTGCTACTCGTTAAAAAAAAAATCTTTACCAATAAAAGCAATAAAAGGAATGAGACCCAGCCCAGCTCCTAGCCAGCTGTAATTAAACAAGCAAACCGTAAAGCCCTTTTCTAACCCTGGTAATCAATTACATAAAATGTGAGCCTAACTCCTTGATAAGGAGGAAGGACAGAATGGATTGGGATAAGTACTTAAAGAACTACTCTGTCCCAGCAACCTGACTGTGGGTGGAGCCACAGCAAATTTCAAGCTGCAAAGAAGTTCATCAGATTTGGGTAAAAATAAATGTGTATAAACGTTATGACACTATATTAAGGTTTAGTTTAAACTAATTTTCCCTTAAATATTTGTTTATGTCAAGAACCTTCAAACACCTTTTAACTAAAATGCTGTTTTTCACTAATATCCATTTCCCAAGTATGTAAACTGCTTTAAATATAAAGCTGACAATGGTTTCAACTTTAAGTACTATCCTAAAGTGCTATATTCAGTTAATCAGCTGCTATTTCAAAACTTTCATCATGTCTACTAAGTTTTGTCATTGCAGATTTTATCCTCTACAGCAGGATAAATAACTCTTACAAATATTTATTGGTCAAAATTAACTTTTTTTTTTTTTGGTCATAGGTCTTGAACTCTGGACCTGGGCACCCATCCCTCAGCAATTCAGCTCAAGGCTAGTGCTCTACCACTTGAGCCATAGCACCATTTCTGGTTTTCTGGTGGTTAATTGGAGATAAGAGTCTCATGGACTTTTGGGCTGGGAAGGTGGTTCAGTGGTAGAGCACTTGCCTTGTGTGCCTGAGGCCCTGGGTTCGATTCCTCAACACCACATAAGAAAAAAGAAAAAAGCCAGAAGTGGCACTATGGCTCAAGTGGTAGAGTGCTAGCCTTGAGCTGAAGAGCTGAGGGACAACGCCCAGGCCCAGAGTTCAGACTCCACGATCGGACCCCCCACCCCCCCCCCCAAAAAAAAAAGAGTCTCATGGACTTTCTTGCCTGGGCTGGCTTTGAACCGTGATCCTCAGATCTCAGCCTTCTGAGTAGCTAGGATTACAGGCGTGAGCCACCAGCACCTGGCAAACGTCTATTCTTAACAAGTTCCAGGTAGACCCTGCTTACGAGCTGTTTCTGTTGATCTCCTTGTTGCTTCAATTGGAAATAAAAAGGGTCTTGTGACAAAAACTAAATGTAAGTCATCAATGTAAAACATTCCATCAGCCAACTGGGACACACCATCCCAGCAACAAACCAATGACCAACAAAGAGCAGATACCACCAGTACAAAGCTTGCCCTGGCAACAAGGGATCCTGGAGAGGAGTGAGAGGGGATGGTGTCACATTCCCAGTGGAGTCACTTTGTGCCTGCCCTTTCAAAACTAACCACAGCTGGGAGATCAGGGAAACAGTTAGTAAGCATGCCTGTCTGATGTCCATGCCTGTCTATCTTCTAACTGGACAGGAACTTTAACAAACCATAAACACTCCCTTCCTGCCCCTGGTCTAGTTATGTGGAAACTCCTTGGGTGCTAGTTTCTTAACCTTCTTCAAAAGTTTCTCTTTTACAGGATAACAGCCCTCACTCAGCATACCACCTGGGAACAAGTCAAGGCCATCCTACCACTTCAGGCAACCACAGGCTTCAGAGGCTTCTGCTTACACCGCCCTGCCCTGCCCAACGCAGACCTGGACCCTGAAGACCCCAGCCCCAGTGACTCCTCGATGCCCTTACATCCGCAGAAAGTAGTCAAAAAAGACCATGACTCCCCTCAACTTTTTATACCCCTTCAGGGTTTCACATGATGGGAATCTGCTTTGTTTTCACAATCCTGTGCTGCTCCCACGGCCCACTGGCCACCCTCCCCTGGAACCCCTCCTAGTTCTCAGGAACACCTCACCCCTGACCCTTATCTAAAAGTGCAGGACTGGCAGCGTCAGGACGAAGCTGCTGCCGTAAAACCCCAAATGGGACTGTTTATACCATAAATCCCAGACAGGACAGTTCAGACAACAAATCCCCAACAGGACTGGACAAAAATTCCAAAATAAAGAGTCTAACCTCTTTCCTGGTCTCCTCTTCCAGCTCAATCTTTTTATCTATCCAAAGACCCTATCTGAAGGACTTTGCTCTCCCTCTTGGATGGATCTAAAGATGGGATTATCCAGGAGCACACAGATACCAGGCAAAACACAGACAGGGCAAGCAGACCTGAGCCTGGCTGCAAAAATTCCTGTAGGCCTGGCTGTGAGTCCAGGAAAGGATTAACAGGTTCAAAGACAGAATTGGACCCTGAGAAGGTCGAACCATCTAGGCAAGACAGATGCAGGGCTGTTTGAACATAAAAAATCTTGAGACCTTGGATACGGGAATACTTACACCCTAGTCTCTGCTTGCGTCTGCAGTCACTCTCCTATTGTAAACCCAAGGAACCCCTGTCTCATTGCTCAGATGCTTTAAAACCCCTGATTCAACACCCCTACCCTGCCCCCGAACTCAGCCTCTAAACCCTCAGGAAGGCTGTGGTTCCTCTGTTTGTGCCTCAATAAACAATCCTAGACTGTTGAGAATAGAGTCCAGCTTTTGCCTTTTTCCTTCTCTTCCATTTCCCTAACATTGATATTGGCTGCCTCTTTCCCAGGCTGAGTTGTAAGCCTGGGACTTGGAGAAGCAGGAACTTCATAAGATTTTTCTAGAAAGAGACCCACTCTCCCAACACCCTTTCCGACCCTTTTCCCAGGCCTGCCCTGACTATAGCAGTTGGTGAGGCGACATGAGTGCTTTGGCTTTCCTTTGTGTCTCTATGGGGCTGCATGGTGCACTGTGCCTAGGGAGATGTGGGTGGGAATCTGGCTGGAGATTGCTTGGTGAGTCCTTCCTTCCTGATATAGGACCAGCTGCCTTGAATGTGAGCGCCATGGCTGGGGCCTGTGGTAGCCGCACAGGCAGCAAGGCCATTATGGAACCAGTTCCACTGCATTACTGGGTGTTGTCCCTGCTTTTCCACCTTGCATCCTCCAATACACCTGGAGGTTTTGTGAGCAACCTCATGGGCCTATTAATGAATTCTTTTCCTCCTTGAATTAACTGAGCCTTATTTCCTTCTTTATTTCTTTTTTATTTTATTTATTTATTTGCCAATCTTGGGGCTTGAACTCAAGGTCTGGGCACTGTCTCTGTGCTTTCTGCTCAAGGCTAGAGCTCTACCATTGGAGCCACAGTGCCACTTCTGGCCTTTTCTGTTCATGTGGCGCTGAGGAATGGAACCCAGAGCTTGATGCATGTTAGGCAAGCACTCCACCACGGAGCCACATTCCCAGCCCCAACAGAACCTTATTTCTGTTGCTGGCAACAAGTAGTCAGGGAAACAGAAAAGAATAGCAGGGGAAGCATTGGCAACAACTTACTCTCATGACAAGGAGAATGCCAGTTTGCTTCTCTGGTGTGAGTGTGTGTGTGTGTGTGTGAGAGAGAGAGAGAGAGAGAGGAGAGAGAGAGAGAGAGAGAGAGAGGAGAGAGAGAGAGAGAGAGAGAGAGGAGAGAGAGAGAGAGAGAGAGAGAGAGAGAGAGAGAGAGAGGAGAGAGAGAGAGAGAGAGAGAGAGAGAGAGAGAGAGAGAGAGAGAGAGAGAGAGAGGAGAGAGAGAGAGAGAGAGAGAGAGAGAGAGAGAGAGAGAGAGAGAGAGAGAGAGAGAGAGAGAGAGAGAGAGAGAGAGAGAATGCCTTCAGACAATGAAAATTCCAGTAGTGATTAGGTCGCGCATGACTCGGATGGTCACCTGTAACAAGGTTTGCCCAGGGCTTCCACTAAAGGAAAACTTTGAAAATGGGGTCAATTGTATGAAGAGGAACAAAGAGTTCCCATAAAGGGCCATGGTGGAAAGAAGTGGTGGATTCCTGAAAAGTGAATAGCACAGTCTTAAATTCTGATTTAATGCCAGACTGGGCTCAAAAAACATGTACCTTTTTTTTTTTTTTTAAATTTTACAGCCACCATGAAACACTCTGGGGACCTGCAGGGGCTGTGTTACCTCTGGGAAAGGCACAGACTTCTCTTGTCACTTCTGTGACAGTTGTGGGGCCCATGCCAAGAGCGGGTAGTGGGAAGTTGGGAGAGAGGGAGGAGGGACAGAGAATTCAATTGCACAAAGCTCCCCTTGTCCCAGAGAGCACCCCAGAACTCCAGTTCCTCAGAGTCCAAACTTGGCAAACTGCCTTTTGAGTGAAGCCAGCCGGGGCAAAAAAGTGAGTGCAAGGCCCAATCTCAACCAATAAGCTGGTTGCGCAGATGCATGTCTGCAGTCCTGGCTATGTAGAAGGGGTGCATAGGAGGCATGCTGTCCAAGGCCGGCTCAGGCAGAAAGGCCAGAGAGCCTTTCTGGAAAATAAACGGAAGTAAATAAGGGCTGTAGGCATAGCTCAAGTGGTAGAGCAAGTAAGAGGTGCTGTATTCAAACCCCAATATTGGGAATAGATTGGCCCACCTTATGCCACCTCCTTCAGGGAGAGGCCTGGGGCTTGAGTGGGGTCACCTCCATGGACGGTGTGGGCCTGTGACAGGCGCTGTTGGAGCGCCTCAGTGTCTACGATTGGAAGCGGGTGACTCAGCTGGTGCCACAGCAGCCCAACAGGCCGACCCCGAGCCCACCCGTGCTCCTGACATTCTGAGGCCCCGACTCAGGGCAGACCTGGAGAAGAAATGGGGTGGGCTCACTCTGCCCCTTGGCAGCAGCTGCCTTTTTAAGAAGAGGGAAAATACGACCATTTCAGACTTGGTGATGGTGCCTGCCGGGAGACAAAGCCTGGAGAGCTAGTTCTACTGTTCCAATGTGAATGGTCTCCCACGATTTCTGCTATTGCGGGCTTGGTCCCTGGTGGGTGGAGCCATTTTGGAAAGTTCTAGTCACTTTGATTGGTAGGGCCTAAATGGACTTGAAGATTTATACCTGGTCCCTTCCTGTTCCCCTCTCTGCTTTCTGTCTGCCATAAGGTAAAAACAAACTGACAAATGAACAAACGGCCATCGCTAGGTGCTGGTGGCTTATATGTAAGCTACTCAGGAGACTGGTCTGAGGGACTGAAGTTCAAAGCCAGCTCAGGTAGGAAAGTCCTCAGGACTCTTATCACCAATCAACCACAAAAAGCTGGAAGTGGAGCTGTGACTCCAGTGACAAGCTCCATCCTTGACCACAAAAATCTCAGAACAGACCTAGGTCTTGAGTTCAAGCCCCAGGACCAGCGCGCGCGCGCGCGCACACACACACACACACACACACACACACACACACACACACTAACTCCCCTCATATGGTCCCACCACCTGGGACCAGACTACCCCCCACACCCACGGAATCCCTGAAAACCACCAGCCAAGTAAATCCTCCCTCCCTTTTACGTTGTTCAGAATCTCCTCTGAACCTGAAGCCCGGATATGATGCTTTGCATCACTCAGGAAACGTGGTCACTGAGAGGATGACACCGCTCTGTGGTTTCTGTTCCTTCACCTATGTCTCTGCTGTTCCTCTGGGCTGGCAGGCAGGGATTTGAACACACAAGAGAGCGAGACTCAGCGTCTGACTCCTCAGCCAGTGGGCTCCTCCTGAAACACCTGCTGCTGTGGCACCTGCCTCTGGCTCCTGGCGAGCCCAGCGGCCACGGAGAAAGGGTGCGCTGACCGGTTGAGATGCCTGAGAACTCGAAGGGGGTGGGCAGCCTTGCCTAGGAGGAGCAAAGCCTGGAGGTGGATCCCCACTGAGAGCAGGGCAGGGAGGGGCAGTCAACCATGGGCAGGGTCGTTAGGGATTAAGGAGAGGAGTCACACAGCAATTACAGCCTCGTGACCCGTTGCAAAACAAGAGAACTTCTGCTTGTGTTTCCTCCCCGTGTTCTGGTGGCTATTTTAAGCGCGTGCCCCTATCCCCATTCCTCTGCTTTTCCACATGGAGCCAAGGAGGGGCAGATCTCAAGTTGGATCACAAGACAGGGGATCTGTGGGAGAGGAGGGCATGGCTTCTCACTCATCCAGGGGTCCCGTGTTACCCCGTGTGTGACGGGAACCCCTGGGTGTTATCTTGGGTTTTAGAGTTGTAAGGATGTTGAGAAGTACGTTTGATCCTGGCCGGTCAAAGAGGTGGGCTATCCAGGCAATTTGCTATTCTTTTACATTTATGGATCTTTTTCCTGTTTAAAATCTAAGGGGGCTGGAGGGGGGGGGTTGTCTCACTGTTGCTCAGGCCTCAAACTCACATATACTGCCTCTGCCTTCCAGGGGTAGGGGCCTACCACACCTGGCATTCTTTCTGGGTTCCTTTGCAGGTGTGGCAAAGACTGCCAGGTTCTCCTGAAATCCACCCTCCCCTTAGTCCACAAAAAAAAAAAAAAAAAAGCAGAGGCAAGACTTTCAGTTGTGCTCAAGGTTTCCATGTTCTCTCGTAGCGAGCTTACTGAGGTGAGGTTCTTCTTCCAAGGGAGGTGGAAATGTGCTGCGCCTGGAACAGTGCTGCGGGAAAGGCCAGGTGCCCTTAGCCCGCCTGTGTTCTGCCACGCGCCAGCCTGGAAGGTGGGCATGACGGCTGGAGTGCCAGGAGCCGCTCTGCATCCCGGGGTTGGTCTTGTGGCGAGCACCCCGCAGGAGAACGCTGAGAGCCGGGCTTCTGCTTCAGTGTGCGGAACTACAGCCCGGTTGTCTGCAGTGTGACCGGAGACAAGGGTCAACTGGGGGCAAGGGTCCACTAGGTGCGCCTCGCTCCAACAGGCCTGGGTGACCACAGGGCAGGACGCTGGGGAGACACCCCGTTCCTAGCCTGCCCTGGCTGGGGGGAGCAGCAGACCAGGGCTGGGGCGGTGCCTCGCCCGCAGGGTGTGGGGCGCGGGGGTAAACCGAGTCAAGCTCTCTGCCAGGAAGAAGCAGAGCCCCGGACAGCAGGCGCCGAGTGGGGCCCGGGGCCCGCGGGCCATCCCGGCCTGCCTACGCGCGCCCCCGCGGCCTCGTGCCCGCGCGTGGCTCGTGCACGTTTAGTTTGAAGGGAAAGGCAGCTTGCTGTGGCTTTGTTCTTCAATAAGGGGCGAGCCAGCGAGGCTTGCTCCAGGCCAGGGGCGCGCACCGCCCTGCCCGGCCGCGAGGGCGCGCGTGGAGGGGGCGCGCGGCATCGGACTGGCCGGAGCTGGGCGCGGGCACGCGGGTCTGCAGGGGGCGGGGCGGGATGTGCGCTGGCCCGCAGGGGGCGGGGCGATGCTGTGCGCGGGCGCGCGGGTCTGAAGGGAGCGGGGCGATGCTGTGCGAGGGCCCGTAGGGGGCGGGGCGATGCTGTGCGCGGGCCCGCAGGGGGCGGGGCGATACTGTGCGCGGGCCCGCAGGGGGCGGGGCGATGCTGTGCGCGGGCCCGTAGGGGGCGGGGCGATGCTGTGCGCGGGCCCGTGGGGGGCGGGGCGATGCTGTGCGCGGGCCCGTAGGGGCGGGGCGATGCTGTGCGCGGGCGCGCGGGTCTGCAGCGGGCAGAGCGGGCTTGCGCGGGCACAAGGGCCCGGCTCGCGGGGCGGGGCGGGCTGCGGCGGGCGCGGGCGCGCGGGCCGGGGGCGCGGCGCTGCCAATCGCAGACAAAGGCCGCCCCGTGCATCATGTGGTGCGGCGGGAGGAAGTGCGGCTTGTTTTCTCTCCTAGGCTGCGGGCGGCGGCGGCGGCGGGCGGATGGCGGGGCGCGGGGATCCCGGCGGCGGCGAGCCCCGATGAGGCCCGTGCGCCCCCGGCCCGATGGCGGCGCCGCCCCGGGAGCCGGCGCGCAACGGCTCGCAGCCGCCGACGCTGACGCCGGCCGTGCCCCCCGACGTGACGCTGGGGCTCACGGCCGTCTACACCGCCTTCTATGCGCTGCTCTTCGCCTTCGTGTACGCGCAGCTGTGGCTGGCGCTGCGCCACGGCCACAAGCGGCTGAGCTACCGCAGCGTCTTCCTCTTCCTGTGCCTGCTCTGGGCCTCGCTGCGCACCGTGCTCTTCTCCTTCTACTTCCGGGACTTCGTGGCGGCCAACGCGCTCGGCCCCTTCGTCTTCTGGCTGCTCTACTGCCTGCCCGTGTGCCTGCAGTTCTTCACGCTCACGCTCATGAACCTCTACTTCGCGCAGGTGCGCGGGGGCCCGCGGGCCGGGGGGGCGGGATCCCCTCCGAGGCCGGGGCCTAGGTCCCGGGGTCCTCCGACCCCTTGCGGGCCCGTCTCCCGGGGACCCCCTCGGTCCCCCAAGTGTCAGGGCCGGACACTTGCGGGGCCTCAGCACGGCGCCCCGCCGCGCCCTTGCGCGTTCGGCCTGGATGCCCTGAACGCTCCCGGTTCCTCCGCCTGCCCGGCCCTGGCCCGAGCCCCGGCCTGGGGTGCCGCGCGCCGCCGGTTCCCCGGGTGCGGTGGGCTGCGCTGGGCAGCGGCCGGCTCGGGTCCGGGGAGAGGTTCCCACGTCCGGCCGCAGGGCCGGCTGTCCTGCCAGCCCTTCCACCAGGCGCGCCGTGTGCGCGTGCGCGTGGATGTGATGGGCGTGTGCGGAGGTGCATGTATGATGCGTGCATTATGTGGCCCGTGCATGTGTAGTGTATTGCATGTGGTGTGCGCGTGCATGTGGCATGTGTGCGCATGTGTAGTGTGTCGCGTGTGCTGTGCACGGGCATGCGGTGTGCGTGTGTGTGCACAGGAATGGGGTATGAGTACGTGGCGCGGGCATGTGGCGCATGCGTGTGTGCGCATATGGGTCGTTACGCGCATGTGGAGCCTGCGCGTGCATGTATAGTGTATCGCATGTTTGTGCGCGTGTACGTGGCGCCTACGCGTGTGCACATGCATAGTTATGCACATGGGGCGCGTGCATGTGTAGCGTATCGCATTGTTGTGCGCGTGGTGTGTGAGCATATGCATAGTGCATGCGTGCGCGCGGGGCATACGCAGCTCCCCAGCTGCCGCAGGCCGGGCTGGCCCGAGGAGAGCCGAGAGAACCGCCAGGGCTCCTCTCCGGCGGAGATGCGCTCCCGCGGGGGCGCCCGGCGTTCGTGGGCCGCTGGTGGCGCGGGCCCGTGGACTTAATAAACGAGGTGGTTAAAAGCGTCTCCCAGATGCCTGTCGTGAGCCGGCCCGTCCGCATCAGCGCGGCCTCTCCAGTGGAGTGGGAGCCGCGGCCTGCAAACAGGAGGAAGTGCTTTTGGTGGAAAGATAGCAGGTGTCGTGGCGAGGAGATCAGGGATGTTAAAGGAGTTGATATGCAGGGAAGACTCCTGGGTGGGTGTGCTTTCCAACAGGAGTAACAAGTGTTGTCTGTCCAGTACTACTGTGCACACACACATGCACACGCACATCCACACAGGCACGCCAGTCCTGGGGCTTAAACTCAGGGCCTGGGCGCTGTCCCTGAGCCTTCTTGCTCAAAGCTGGCATTCTACCACGTGCAGCTTTTTGGTGGTCAGTTGGAGAGGGCTCGGCTCTCGAGTGAGGGCTGCCCCTCTTCCTCCCACCTCCTCCCCCATGAGCCTGATTCTACTTCGAAATCTTGCAAACCGCTCTAGGCTGCCTTGTAGGGACCCTGGGCCTTGTCCTGGGGTTGCAGTGGTTGGCTGAGCATGATACAGAAATCTAGTGAGTCCGTGTCGCCTCAAGAACTGGCAGTGGTCATGCGTCATGGCTTTGCCCATGTCCCCATTTTGAGGACTCAAAGGACAAATTCAGGGACTGGCTTGGCTTTGTGGTTAATCCCATGTAAATCCTGAACTTAGAGCTGGATTAAAGCCTGGTGAGAGTTTTCTGCACCATCTGCTGGTTGGTGTGTAACTGCTGAGCAAGCAGACAGAGCCTCTGGCCTCCAAATGCGGCCCCATCAGCAGGTGCCTCAGCAAACTGCATTTCACCGGAGGAGAGCTCCAGGCTGGCAGAAGTTAGCGTGGAACAGTCATTTCTGCTTACAAGAATTCTGGTTCTTCAGAGGTGTGATTCAGCCCAAAGTGCCATCACCAGGGTTCTGAGCTGCTGGGAGCCCCCAGAATAGGGACCCTCAAGAATGCCTGGCTGCCTGAGCTTGGTCTCAGTCTGAGTAAATTGGAGTTTAGAGGGAGGTAGCACTGCTCTGGGAGATGGGGGTGTAGCTGTTTGAAGGGAGGCGGAGACAGGGAGGTCAAGAGTTGATTCAGGCTAGGCGCCGGTGGCACATACATATAATTTTAACTACTCTAGAGGCTGAGATCTGAGGATCGTGGTTCAAAGCTAGCTTGGGCAGGAAAAGTCTATGAAACTCTTACCTCCAATTAACCACAACAAAAGCCAGAAGTGGAGCTGTGGCTCAAGTGGTAGAGCGCTAGCCTTGAGCACAAAAAGCTCAAGGGCAGTGTCCAGGCCTTGAGTTCAAGTTCCAGGACCAAAGAGTGAAGTAAAGGCCAGTTTGGGCGAAGGTAGTGAGCCTTTGTTTCAGAAACAAAAAGTAACAGGTTGGGGTCATAGTTCAAGTGGCTGAGTGCAAGGTATGTGAGGGATACATATCTGTAATTCCAGCCCCTTGGGAAGCAGAGGTGGATCTTTGCCTGGGAGCCAGTGGGAGGCCCCATCTGAAAGACAAAGTAAAGGTAACAGTAAGATCTTATCTGGAAAGCCAGGTCTCAGGGTGGAGGCATGTTAGAGCATACAGATGTCCTTGATCCATATTGCCTGTACCCTGGAGGTGGCTCTGTCTCGGTCTCCTCTCTCTCTGTCTCTCTCTCTGTCTCTCTCTCTGTCTCTCTCTCTGTCTCTCTGTCTCTGTCTCTCTGTCTCTGTCTCTCTGTCTCTCTGTCTCTCTCTCTCACACACACACACACACACACACACACACACACCATGCACATTGCATGCTAGGCACCCATCTGAGTGTTTTGTCCTTATGCCTCACCACCTCTGAAGAAGTCCGGAGAACCATCCCCATCTTCCAGAGCAGAAAGAAGGCTCCAAGGCATTAGATGACTTGCTCAGGGCCCTGGAGGAGGCAGGATTCGCACCCACATTTCAGTGTGAGGCTTGTGTTGATGGAGTCCTATTTGAAATCTCTTACAGTGGGAAAATACACTCAGATCCTAACACAGTACCTTCTTTTCTGAATTTAAGATTTGAAAGCCAGGCACCGGTGGCTCACGCCTGTAATCCTAGCTACTCAGGGGGCTGAGGATCTTGGTTCAAAGCCAGCCCAGGCAGGAAAATCCATGGGACTTTTATCCAGAGAAGCAGCAAAAATCTGAAAGTGGAGGCGTGGCTCAAGAGGTAGAATGCCACGAACATAAAAGCTAAGGAAGTGTGAGTCCATGACTTCAAGTCTGTGTGTGTGTGTGTGTGTGTGTGTGTGCGCGCGTGCACACACCCACAAATTTAGAGGGCTACAAGATACATACAGGACTCAGAGAAGCAGATTTCGGATGCAGTTGGGGAAATGCGGGAGCACAGGGACGTGACTCAGATTCATGTGGGCTGATTCAAAGTGTCCACGGGACAGAGCGTCCAAGGGGAGCCATGACTCAGAGGCCTTAGGCCAGGAGGTTGAAGCATTGAGAGACTTGAGCAGGGCTGGGAGCTGTCCAAGAAGTGGGTCCTGAGGTTGGACGTGGGGGAGGTGAAGGGCAGGAGTTTGGGGGAAGGAGTGAGAGGTGGAGGATACTTTTCTCTGCTGTCACATCCTTTATGCCTGGCACGCCTCCTTGTGCTGTGTGATCTCCCATCCTGTAGGGGGCACCGTGCCCCGGCCCCAGGCCCCACCCTTGGGAAGGTGTACATGGACTCTGTCTTCCTCCCACCCAGGTATTTCTTACATGAGGCTTCTGTCCTGGCTTTGTAAGTGACCTGTGTCAGAGACACAGTTGTGTCTTTCCACTTGTCGGAGTTTGTTGAATTCACAAGGCAACTTCAGTTTCATTGGCACTAGTCTGCCAGGCACTGCTAATTGTCACCAGTAGCCACAAGCCAGTTGGTAAATAGTCCCTCATTTAACTCTCCCATCACCGGGAGGTATGTACTGCTGACAGGAAGGGAGTCACCCGCCTCAGGTGCTCAGGTAAGGTATTAACAGAAATGAAGCCGGGCACAGCTGCTGGGGTGTGGTGGTGGCAGAATGCAGTGTCAGCATGTGAGGTGGTCAGCCAGCGCAGTGACTCAGGTCTGTAATCCTAGTTATTTGGGTAACTGAGGTTGGGAGGATTATGGATCCTGGCAAGCCTAGGTAGAAAAGTCCTTGAGACCCCATCTCCGTGGAAGGAGCTGGGTTTGGGGCCCAGCCTGTTATCCTAGCTTCAAGGAAGCAAAAATAAATAAGAATAGGATTTCACTTGAGGCACACGCGTGGACAGGCAGCAAGGCCCCATCTCAAACATAACCCTGTGCTCCTGGGAGGCCGCCCCGAGCCCACGCTGGAGAGTGGGCTTCACGCTGGTGTCCTGGGTCTGGGGGCAGGGCTTGGGAGTCCGGAGCAGCACTGGAGCCTGGATGGGCGGTGTTCCCTTCGTCCTTCCACGCATCGGAGCTCCTAGTGTGGACCGGGGTCAGGGTGCACGTGGTTTCCACAGCAGGGGGTGTGGAAGTGGGCAGCGTGGGCAGGGCACGGCCTGGAGCGAGCAGTGAGCTAGGTGGCTTCTCACCTTGGTGCCGGTTGAGTTCCTTTTATGGTCGGCAGGCATCCCGGGCCGGTGGTGCTTGTGTGTATACAACCGAGGTTTGCATGCTTCCCCAGTGAACCTGACCCAGCCTCTACCAGGTGGCAGTGTTTACCTGAGCTGTGGACACACAGGAGATGGCCACTGGCATGTTTTATTGATAGGCACAGAGTGGTCAGGGGGCTACTCCAATGTCACACAGCTGACCATTGGTAGAGGCCAGATTTAAGCCCTAGTGGGGCAGCTCCAGACTCACTTTTTTTTTTTTCTGGTGCTAATATCTTGGGCTTGAACTCAGGGCCTGGGCACCATCCCCTCAGGCTTCTCTGCTCCGGGCTGGTGTTGTACTGCTTGAGGCTCTTTGGTCTTGAGTCTGTGCTTGGTGTTGGCAGTTTTGAACTTCACACTTACCGGGAAGGTCTACCAGTTGTCTCAGCCCACTGGCAGGACCATGCATGTAGCAGGAGGCTGCTGTGGTGGGGACAGTGTGGTGTCTGTCTTCTTCTATGGGGCTGGGGCTTGGAAGGCTGGCACAGCAGTGGCGCCTCCCAGCGGATCATGTTTTGCTAGGGTATAGGAAGCAGGATGTTACACCAAGTCTGGGTGGGGCAGTAGAGTGCTTCCTGTAGTCGCAGACCTGTACCCAGGGACTACAGGGATTTCTTGTGTGGGGTGGTGAGAGGGATGTTGTGACTCCACAGATTAGTGGGGATGATTCTGCTGGCAGCAGCCAGTGTGGCATTGGGAAAAGCCAGAGCGAGCCTTGGGAACCCGGCTGGAGCTCGAGCTGGGAACAGACCTAGGCCTTGGGAGTTCAGGGGTGGGCAGTGATTTATGGAGGAGGAGGCCAAGGGTTCAGTCATGCTGGCGTCAGCCAGGGGTTCTCCTGCGTCACTGGAAGGACCCTGGGTCATGGAGCGGCACCAGGGTTGGGGGTTGGTGAGGGTGGGGGGACCGTGAGGTTCGGGGGAGACATGGGCCAGGGTTGTAGGAGGAAAGACCCAGGGGCAGCTTTAGGTTTTGAACACAAATTCTTTCCACCTCTGTTGGACATAACTGACAACAGTTGTGTAGGTTCAAGGTGACTCTGACTTTCTGATACCTGGGAGCATCCCCTGCCAATGGACACACCCACCACAGGTGCAGCCACGCCCCTCCATGCTAATAGACACACCACAGATGCAGCCACGCCCCCCATGCTAATAGACACACCTACCACAGGTGCAGCCACGCCCCTCCATGCTAATAGACACCACAGGTACAGCCACGCCCCTCCATGCTAATAGACACACCCACCACAGGTACAGCCACGCCCCTCCATGCTAATAGACACACCCACCACAGGTGCAGCCACGCCCCTCCATGCTAATAGACACCCACCACAGGTGCAGCCACACCCCTCCATGCTAATAACACACACCACAGGTGCAGCCACGCCCCTCCATGCTAATAGACACACACCACAGATGCAGCCACGCCCCTCCATGCTAATAGACACACACCACAGGTGCAGCCACGCCCCTCCATGCTAATAGTCACACACCACAGGTGCAGCCACGCCCCTCCATGCTAATAGACACACACCACAGGTGCAGCCACGCCCCTCCATGCTAATAGACACACCCACCACAGGTGCAGCCACGCCCCTCCATGCTAATAGACACACCACAGGTGCAGCCACGCCCGTCCATGCTAATAGACACACACCACAGGTGCAGCCACGCCCCTCCATGCTAAGACACACCCACCACAGGTGTAGCCACGCCCCTCCATGCTAATAGACACACCCACCACAGGTGCAGCCACGCCCCTCCATGCTAATAGACACACACCACAGGTGCAGCCACGCCCCTCCATGCTAATAGACACACCTACCAGTTGTAGCCACGCCCCTCCATGCTAATAGACACACACCACAGGTGCAGCCATGCCCCTCCATGCTAATAGACACACACCACAGGTGCAGCCACGCCCCTCCATGCTAATAGACACCCACCACAGGTGCAGCCACGCCCCTCCATGCTAATAGACACACCCACTACAGGTGCAGCCACGCCCCTCCATGCTAATAGACACACCCACCACAGGTGTAGCCACGCCCCTCCACGCTAATAGACACACCCACCACAGGTGCAGCCATGCCCATCCATGCTTTTTTAAATTTTTTTTTTTTTTTTTTTGGTTGGTTGTAGGCCTGAACTCTGGGCCTGGGCACTGTCCCTCAGCTCTTCAGCTCAAGGCTAGCCCTCTACCACTTGAGCCACAGCGCCACTTCCGGCTTTTTTCTGCTTATGTGGTGCCCCTCCATGCTAATAGACACACCCACCACAGGTGCAGCCACGCCCCTCCATGCTAATAGACACACCCACCACAGGTGTAGCCACGCCCCTCCATGCTAATAGACACACCCACCACAGGTGCAGCCACGCCCCTCCATGCTAATAGACACCCACCACAGGTGCAGCCACGCCCCTCCATGCTTATAGACACACACCACAGGTGCAGCCACGCCCCTCCATGCTAATAGACACACCCACCACAGGTGTAGCCACGCCCCTCCATGCTAATAGACACACACCACAGGTGCAGCCACGCCCCTCCATGCTAATGGACACACCCACTACAGGTGCAGCCACGCCCCTCCATGCTAATAGACACACCTACCACAGGTGTAGCCACGCCCCTCCATGCTAATAGACACACACCACAGGTGCAGCCATGCCCATCCATGCTTTTTTAAATTTTTTTTTTTTTTTTTTGTTGGTTGTAGGCCTGAACTCTGGGCCTGGGCACTGTCCCTCAACTATTCAGCTCAAGGCTAGCCCTCTACCACTTGAGCCACAGCGCCACTTCCGGCTTTTTTCTGCTTATGTGGTGCCCTTCCATGCTAATAGACACACCCACCACAGGTGCAGCCACGCCCCTCCATACTTATGGACAACCCACGGGTAGGGGGGAGGGAAGGGGCAGCCACGCCCCCGCTTCAAGCACCAGAACCTTTAAGATCCACCCAGCAGATTTTTGAGCTGGACATAGTATTCATTCTCACTGATCTGGAGAATCTTAGGCTGAATAAGCCAGGACAGAAAAGTACTAATGTATAAACCTTTTAGACCTTTTTTTTTTTTTTTTTTTTTTTTTTTTTTTTTGATGCAGGTCCTTGGGCTTGAACTCAGAGCCTGGGTACTGTCCCTGAGCCTTTTGTGCTCAAAGCTAGTGTTCAGCCACTTGAGCCACACCAGGCTGCCACATCCACCCACCCCACGCAGGCACTTCCACAGTTGCTGAGTTCTGAGGCCATTGAGAAATTGCCATCTCCAACTTTTTTGGTGTGCCATTCACAGGGCTTGAACTAAGGACCTGGGCACTGCCCCTCAGCTTTTTTGCTCAAGGCTAGTGCTCTACCACTTGAGCACAGCTCCAGTTGCTGCTTTTTGCAGGTCAATTGGAAATACAAGTCTATGGGTTGTCCTGCCTGGGCTGGCTTTGATCCTTGATCCTCAGGTCTCCTGAGTAGCTAGGATTACAGGTGTGAATCCCAGCACCTGGCTTCAAAAGCTTTTGATTGTTTTAAATATACTGCAGAGTTTGTGGCTGGCATCGAGGACATGTAACCTTCCAACCCAGTGGGCTTGGTGCCCCGTGACAAGCTGGGGACAGAGGTGGGCTATGTGTTGTAGGTTAGTACTCTCGTGTTTTGTTTTCTTTTTAATTCATTTTCAAATACATTTAAACACCCAGCTTAAATAAAACACCCCAAATACAAAAACACCCGTTTGCACAGCAAAGAGCTTCCCAGATGTGGCTCTGGAGGAGGAGCGCGGTGCCCAGGTGCCTGGGCAGAGGGATTCCAGATGGCCGCAGGGGTGGTGTGCAGGGTCCCCTGCACGGGACCCACCCTGCATGCTTTTCTCTCGTTGCAGGTGATTTTCAAAGCCAAGTCCAAGTACTCTCCAGAATTACTGAAATACCGGTGAGTGCCCGGCACCGTTCTCACAGGCACCCGCTTCCTCTTCTCCTCTGCGAGCCCCACCATGGTCCTGAGTGCCAGCCTTGTCCCCGTTGCCTGGGAGGGTCAGCTCATTGAAGTACAAGGGGATCCGGGGGTTTTCCCTTTAGAGTCAATAGCTCCAAGCCCGCATTAGTTGCTTTTCTTCTCCCTGTGGCCCAGTTCCTGATGTGGGCAGGTTCAGAGTGGAAGGGTTTATTCTGTCTCATGGTTTCAGTGAACCATGATGGACTGGAAGCGGAGAAAGGGACACAAAGGGACCAGGGATAAGTTACTGCACCAAGGAGCTGCCTGCTTCCCTGCTTCCCTCAGTGAGCCGCTCCCCCCGCCCCCCATGGGGTAAGGGTTCACAGCCTCACCACGGAGGAAGAAGATGGGGATAATGGGGTGCATACTGTATCCACCTGTGTGCCAAGGGTCTTGGCAGAAGGACGAGGGTTCGGCTGGAGTGCTGTGTATGCCGTGTCCCCTCTTGAAGCAGAGGGTTTAGTTGCAGTAGGAGAAGGCTGTTAATGCAGCCCAGTGCTGGTGGCTCACACCTATAATCCTAGCTACTCAGGACTGAGATCTGAGGATCTCCTGTATGAACCAAGCCTGGGCAAGAAAGTCTGTGAGAACCTTAGCTCCCATTAACCAACAAAAAGCCAGAAGTGGAGCTATGGTTCCAGTGGTAGAGTGCTAGTCTTGATCAAAAGTGCACATGGGTAGTACCCAGGCCCTGAGGTCAAGAGGGCTGGCATTAAAAAAACAAGACCCTTTTAGTCCATAATTTATTGCTCTCTGATTCGGGTTACAAACATATTCAAGTTAAACCAGTCCAGTCCAGCCTTAAGCTGGCTGTTGAGTGAGGTCTAAGTTAGGTGTAACATGGGACACTTAAGAGGATGGGCTTCCGGGTTAGAAGTCAGAGGAGCCTGGGCTGACCGCACACAGATGCAGCAGGCAGAGACCACTTCAACCAGTGAACACAAGCTGCCCGCCAGCTTGGCCCTCAGCTCCGGGGGTCCACATATGCTCTGGGATTTGCAAGCGATGCCTAGATCCCCTGATACAGTGTACATACTGTGGAAAGAGTTGCTACACTGTCTCACTTGGAAAATAATGACAAGAAAGAGGTCTGTGTGTTCAGGACTGAGATAATTAGAAATTAGTTTTGGGGCCAGGCACCAGTGGCTCATGCCTGTAATCCTAGCTACTCAGGAGACTAAGATCTGAGGATCAGGGTTTGAAGCCAGCCAGGGCAGAAAAAAAACTGTGAGCTTGTTTAAGTAGCCACCAAAAAGCCAGAAGTGGAAGTGTGGTTCAAGTGGTAGAGGGCCAGCTTTGGGTAAAATGGCCAAGCGAGAATCCCAATACTAGTACTAGGGAAAAAAAAGTTTTAACCCTTAGCTGGTTGGATGTGAGTGGTGGGGTACAGAGCCCTAATTCTGCGGGTAGCCACTGCATGACCTCATTCCATCTTATGCTGTTGGGTAAGTCTGTCCTGCAGCCCTACTTTCAGTAATGGAAACACTGGCCTGCACAGACTGATGTCATGGTTCTCGTACATGGGGCGGTCAGTGTGTTCTCCGGGGAGCTAGCCCACACCTGAGGGCTTAGCACCCCCCCTCCCTGGGAACCTCATGGAGGACGATCCAAGGCACAATTTGTGGATGGTACCTTGGATCTGTGACCATCTACTGCTGAAAAGCAGCTCTTACTCTAGTAGTTAACCAAAGCATGTCACAGCTTCCTTCTAGACTACCTGCAGGAGCATGACCCTTCTCCCCTTCCTTCTCCCCACCCCTCAGGCTGCCCCTCTACCTGGCCTCGATCTTCATCAGCCTCATTTTCCTGCTGGTGAACCTGACCTGCGCGTTGCTGGTAAAGACGGGACACTGGGAGAGGAAGGTGATCGTGTCCGTGCGCGTGGCCATCAATGACACGCTCTTCGTGCTGTGTGCCATCTCGCTCTCCATCTGCCTCTACAAAATCTCCAAGATGTCCTTGGCCAACATCTACTTGGAGTCCAAGGTGAGTGGGAAGGAGGTGAGGTCCCATCCTCTGCCGGGGGCGTCCTGTTGTGCGTGTTCCGTCCTTTGCTGAGCTTCACATGCAAGACGTGTTCTGATGGCTCCGTGTCGTGTGCAAACCCCTGGCGGGGTTCCATCCTGGTCGGGCGCTGGCTATTTGCCCCGCATTTTAAAGCACCGTTGGGGTTGTAGTGGCCGCCACGCATCTAGTACTGACTCTCGCCCTGCTTCTTGATCAACTGAGGTAATCTTCATAGACCCAAGGGGGGCAGGCCGGGAAACTGAGGCATGGAGAGGTCAAGACACTTGTCACACTGCCATCAGCGGCCGTGGTTGTCGATGCTCAGGTTCAAGCTCATGGCCCATGGCTTGCCCCAAGCCCGAGGCCTCCTGCACAGGGAGCTAGCAGGAAGCTCGCCTGCTCCTCCCACAGCCACACCCTCGCCTGTGCTCCATGGTCTCCCTTCTCCTCCCCAGAGCCACAGAGAAGGGCAAAGATGCACGCAGCCCTGCGTGGCCGGTTGCCTCCGTCCCTCGCCAGGAGGTGGCGACCCGGAGCGAGGCTTGCTGAGCAGTGGGGCGCTGCCTGGCTCTTACCCCTGGGCACGGGTCACCTCCCTCCCTCTGTGCCCCTGGCCCTCCGTGGCTCTGAAGGAGGATTTCAGGCAGCCGCGCTCAGAGTGCCCACCAGATGAAATCTGTGCCAGGAGCTTTGGAACCCAGAGCCCACACCGGACACTGGGCCACCGCCCCAAAGCCTGGGAGTTAGTTGTACAGAGTTCTTCCTCAAAAATGCTGAGGCTCGGGAGCTGGGAATGTGGCTCAGTGGTAGAGCGCTTGCCTTGCATGTCTGAGGCCCTGGGTTCGATTCCTCAGCACCACATAAGAAAAAAGCTGGAAGTGGCGCTGTGGATTTAGTGGTAGAGCGCTAGCCTTGAGCTGAAGAGCTGAGGGACAGCGTCCAGGCCCAGAGTTCAGGCCCCACGACCGGACCCAAAAAAAAAAAAATGCTGAGGCTTTGTGCTGGCTTCTGCCTCGTCCGCCTTCGAGCCTCACCCCTCCCCTGTAGAGGCCGCGCCAGCTCTTCATGGAACCCAGCTGTCCCCACGGACAGGAGGGTTAAGGCCCACATTGTCAGAATGCCCGCGGCCAGCAGAGAACTGGCAGAGCCAAGCTCCTGGCACTCGGGTAATGACTCCCACCAGCAAGACTCAGTCCTTTCAGCATCTTTGGTCAACATCACTATCCGTTTCTAGACAACAGGGGCCTTTCACTGAAATTGACCACTTTTATGAGGAGGGGATGTGAGTCACCGAGTTTCCACAGGCCTCCCTTCTCAAGATAAAGCTCTGGGCGGTGAGGGAGGCCCACACCCACCCGTGTCCCACCCACAGTTCTGCAAATGCACCCCAAGCCACACACCTGGAACGCATGCACTGGAGGACAGTGGAGTTGACCAGACAAACCCCCTGACTTCCTGGATGAAATCTTGGTCTTGGGCAAAGGGCCCACTTTTTACCTGTAGTAAAGGGGTCTTCTCTAGCACAGTGCCTGCAGGAAGACAGCTGACCCCGAGGAAGGGGCGAGCACGTACGGGCCCTCACCAGGCAGCACAAGGGAGGGACAGGGAAGGGCCCGGTGACCTGGAGTGGCCCAACCCTGCCTCCATCTCTTCCAGGGCTCCTCTGTGTGTCAGGTGACGGCCGTCGGGGTCACCGTCATCCTGCTGTACACCTCGCGAGCCTGCTACAACTTGGTCATCTTGTCCTTCTCTCAAATCAAGAACGCCCACTCCTTTGACTATGACTGGTACAACGTATCCGACCAGGTGAGTGGGGGCTGTGGGGCGCCTGGATGCAGCGTTCGCCCCGGGGCATGGTCCATGGTGGAGGGGTAAGCCAAGCATCTTGCTCCCATGCAGAGGTGCAGGGTGAAGGCTGGCTCCATCACCGCCTCGTCAGCTGGGGCCAGGGCGGCTCTCCTTCTCGCTCACCTATTCTAAGAAACCCAGGTGCGTGTGTGCACACAGGCGCATGTGCAAATACCTCACTTCCCCATCCCCTTGAAGCTCTTTTTAAGTAGTACGTAGTGACTTCCAGTGCAGGTGCAGTGGCTCATGTCTGTCATCCCAGCTACTTGGGAGGCTGAGATTTGGATCAAGACACTTTTTGGTTGTTGAAGAAAATAAAACTCAGCTTAATTTGGATATACGGAAGCATCAGAGGTGGGGTAAGGTAATGACATCAGAGATGAGAATCTCCGTCTTTGAGTATTTTTTCCTCCTTTTGGTTGGACATGGAACTTGAACTCAGTGTTGTCCCTGAGCTTTTGTGCTCACAGCTCCACTTCTGTCTTTTTTATGGTTAGAGATAAGAGTGTCTCACGGACTTTCCTGTTTGAGCTGGCTTTAAACCCTGATCCTTGGATCTCAGCCTCCTGAGTAGGTGAGATTATAGGTGTGAGCCACTAGCGCCCCGCTCCTATACGGTTCTTAACCCTCCAAGGCCTGGAAAATTTGTTAGGGGGTTTCAACATGTGCATTTTAGGGGAAAGGGGCTGTGCCACGTTGAAACTGTGTGGATTACTCGAACACACTTCCTCTGCTCCGGTCCAGCGACTCCCTCTGTCCCCCTCTGGCCAACAGGCAGACCTGAAGAACCAGCTGGGCGATGCCGGCTATGTGGTGTTTGGAGTGGTGCTCTTTGTGTGGGAACTCTTGCCCACCACCTTGGTCGTTTACTTCTTCCGAGTTAGAAATCCTGCAAAGGACCTTGTAAGTACCCCGTCTCGCGTAGCAGATGGCTGTGCTCTTATTCATCCCTGCTTCTCAATGAAGCCTCTGCAATTGCATACAGGAACTCAGTACCAAGATGTTTCCTTGACTCATTTTCAGGGCGATGTGTTTCCCCTTGTTTTAGAAGGAAGGAATGTGAGGTGTCTCTCGTAGTACTTGGGTGTGAATTCAGCAGGGACTCTGAGAGGCAGTCAGTCCCTGCTCCCTGCCCCATCGCTTGACATTTCAACCCACTTGACATGAAGTGTTCTGTGGTGAGGGAGGGACAGGGTGGAGAATGCAAACCCAGGTGGACGGATGACCCCCTGTACTCCCCTCCCCCCCGCCCGAGCCAGTGCAACCAGGACACCTTGATCTGGAGAGGCAGGAAGGCCAGGGGCGCTGGGCCACGTGTGAACATGTTGTCCTTCCCTTGTCCTGGACCCAGATGGGAACCGACATGCTGTTTCTCCTTACTCTCTCTGGACAATCTCTAGTGAGCCGGGAACAGCAGACGGCTGGACTGGGGTGGGTGGTGAGTCCTAGGCTGGCCTCTGGCCTTGGTGAGAAAGCTGGCAGTGGCTGGCACTGGCACTGCCCCTGCCCCGTTTGGAGGTTCTGAAGTGAGGTCAGACTGGGGGCAGAAGCAGGAGGTAAGGATCACAAGAGGGCAGAGGGTGGAAATGGGAGGAGAATCTCCCCTACACCACCTTATCTTCTCCTTTATGAACGCCCACGGTTACACAATATACCCAACAGAACCCTCTACTCTGGCTAACTGGGGGCATTCTCGGGGACTAAAAGCAGTCTGACAGATCGTGTCCACGCTGATAAAAGGATATCTTAGTCCCTCTTAAACCCAGAAATGACTGTGCCTTCCGGGGTGACCGCCCTTGTGAGGGACGTCTGCATTCCTGCAGCGCACTCACTGACCCAATCTTTGCAGTCCAGCCCAACGATGGTCCCCAGCCACGGATTCAGTCCCCGATCTTACTTCTTTGACAACCCTCGAAGATATGACAGTGACGACGACCTTGCCTGGAACATCGCACCTCAGGGACTTCAGGGAAGGTAGGACAGATACCCCCCTCCCCCCCAACACACACACCATGGGCAGAGCACGGCACCACACACACGCGTGGGGCTGGGGCAGCGGCCAGTCTCTGTGAAACACTCAGGAAGAAGGGACGGACATGAGATTCCTAGAGACCCCCACCCAGCACTGTTGTGCAGAAGTGTTTCCTCAACAGTACCACAGCCATGCCATGCAGACGGTAGTTTAAAAAGCAGTCTTTTATTAACCAGGCACCGGTGGCTCACACCTATCATCCTGGCATCACAAGAGGCTGAGACTGAGGATTGTGGCTTAAAGCCAGCCAGAGCAGAAAAGCCTGTGAGACTTCCTTACCTTTCGTTAACCAGCAAGAAGCCCAAGTGGAGCTGTAGCTCAGGTGGTAGAGTGTACAGGTGTGCATCTCGCCCCCCACCCCAACTTTGAAAACGTGTGTTAGTCATGGGGCTTGAGCTCAGTCAGAGCGTAGGTGCTGTCCCTGGGCTGTTTTTGCTCAAGGCTAGTTCTCTACCACTTGAGCCACAGCTCCACTTCTGGTTCTTTTTTTGGTCATTAGTTGGAGGTAAAAGTCACTTAGACTTTCCTGCCTAGGCTGGCTTTGGACCGTGATCCTCAGATCTCAGCCTCCTGAGGATTACAGTATGAGTCACCAGTACCCAGTCTTTCACTCACCACAGCACTGAATTTCCCATTAGCCATGCTTGCCCCTCTGAAGCAGCCCTTCCTTCACCAGCCAGCAGTGATGTAGAGCTGAGGAGGCCCCCCCCCCAACCCCCGCTGGGGTAGGGAAGGACTGAGAGAACCTTAAGGCACTGAGTGCTGTCTATTAAAGTACCAGGTGTTCACGCAGCCCTATACCAGCTACAATGTAGTATTACAATGTAGTCTGTAGGGAAGAACTGCCCTGCAGAAGCTGGCTTCAGTCCTGCTCACACCACGGCCTGCTGTGGGCATGCTGCAGCCAAGGCGTGGCTGGGCTCAAGAAGCCAGCCTGGAGGACCATGTGGGGTTCACACAGACCTGCCCTCATTCTGAGTGTGCAGCTCTAAGTACTAAACTGCTTTTCTCTTCTCAAGTTTTGCTCCAGACTACTATGACTGGGGACAGCAAGCCCACAACTTCCTGACGCCAGCAGGGGCTCTGCCGCCCGACCCTGGTGCGGATCCTGACAGAGCTGGCCTCGGGTAGCGGCGCGGCAACAGCCACTCAGAACATTCCTGTGGAGAAGCTGCAGAAAGTGGGAGTGACAGCTTAGATTTTAGGGCATTTTCCTTGAGAAACAGGACTGGTACTTGTTACAGCTTTCTAATGGCTTTATAGGACTAAGCAATACTTTAAATTGAAAATCCTTTATTTTAGTACTAATAAGTGAGCCTATTTCTGTGGGTATAATTTAAACTTTTTAAACAGACTCTGTACTTTTTATAAAGATGTATTTTATATAACTTAAATAATAATACTAAAGTATACTAAGGTTTTTTTCCTTCAGAATGTCATGTAGTTTGCACACTTATGCATAATTCACTTTAAAAGTATAGAATATATGGTCTAACTGTTTATTACGGCTTTGGACTCAAGTATTCCTCAAATTCTTACCTCTGAAGGTCACTGAAGGTCAGATTCTGAGCTCCACTCTGGTGGACTCTAGAAGTGGGAGTGACACCTAGAAAGCTAGGTGCACTCTAGTATTGAAAGTTAACTAGCTTGCTTTTTAGAGTTTTAACTTGTGTCAGGGTACTAATGTAGCACTCCAGTGATAACCAGCCGATCCTGTTAAAAGCACAGCTTACACTATTAAACCTCCTGTTCTATTAGAGCAATTCTGCAGTTTTTGCAGCCTGGGGAGACTGAATGTGCATTACCTCAGGGCTGTACAGGACCCTGCCTTTCCCTAATCATTGGGTTGCTACCTCCCGGAGTCCTCAAGAGGCTGAGAGGTTCCCAGAGGGCTTTAGTAGCTCTGGGGTACTAATAGCTTTTTCTGCAATCTTACTCTGCAATGGTTCTGTACCTCCTGTCGGGCTGGACGCTGTCTGGAGGGCTGTAGCACTGGTCTCCCAGGGCATGCTCCACACAGCTGCTTTGTGCTGCGCTTCAGCTAAGCCAAACACAATGTCTCTGACCAAAGCACCATTCTGAAACCTCTCCTGTACAGCCTGCCACGAGGCTGGAAGCCCAGGCTTTCACACAGCAGACAACCAGGGCCTGCAGATGAAGGGTGATTCCAGGCCCCCGGGGCACGAGTCCTGCTCTTGCACTGTAGCCCGCGTCACACTGCTCACTCAAGCACAGACTTGAGGACATGAGCTCCCAGGCACAAGTCCACTTGTGTTGTCTGTAGCATTTAAAATCAAGATTGCAAGTTCCTTTTTGTGTGTGTGTGCCAGCCCTAGAGCGTGAACTCGGGCTGTTTCAGGGTGCTGTCTCTAAGCTTTTTTGCTCAAGGCTAGTGCACTACCACTTGAGCCACACCTCCACTTCCAGCTTTTGGGTGATTTCTTACCTAGGCTGGCTTTGAACCTTTGTCCACAGATCTCAGCCTCCTGAATAGATAGGATTACAGCAGCAACAGGCTGGAATCTCAAGTTTTAAAAGAGTCACTTATGTAGAAACCTCTGCCCTGCCCAATCCCTTACCATGCTTTGCTTTCAGACCATGGAACTGTCTGGACTGCCTGTCATCTAAAAGTTACCTTTCAAGGACAGTTCTACACTGGTTATTCAGGTGGCCTAAGCAAAGTGTTGTGACATGCTTCTCTAAACTGCTAAGGAGCCCTACCATGATCACACTATCAATGTACACTGCAAGAACTTCGGCCCATGCAGCCTGTGCCAGCCTCCTGCAGCGGCCGAGAACAGCTTTATTTCTGCAGTACAGTGTCACTAAAGTCACGCCAATTACTGTACTCACCATGTAGTATGTAAACACTATAATTCTGTTGTCTCTAGCTGGAAAACAAATGGCCAACATTAAATATTGAAGCTGCCACCCAGTATTTGTCAACTCCCATATTTTTGCCAGAAAGGATAAACTGTTCTAAGTGCTTCTCTGCCCTCCTTTATAAAAAGCAATGCTGAACCCTTGCTGCTGTCCATACATCCCAGAGCCCAGGGGCTGGTGTCTCCTGGCATGTGCAACTTCTTCACTCGAGAGGTGCTGCAGGATGAGCCACCTCCCACACCTGCTCTGCCAGGCAAACCAAAGTGCTCCAGTAACCCAGATGGTCCTTGTCTTAAAGATTGCTCCTCCAGTAATCTGAAATTGTAAGTGCGTAGGAAAGTACAGTGTCACTCAAGTCTGGAGTTTGTGTGTGATTACTAGAAGATACATTTGTCTCTGAAGCTAATAGTTCCAGCTGACCTGTGTGGACTACCCACTGGCACTTCTGCAGTGGTACACAAGGAGCCTGAGCTGCTGGAGGTTCTATTACAGTGTCCACTGCCATCATACGTGCCAATGCTTCCTTATGCCATGCTGTGGATAGCACCCAGGGCCTTATGTGTACAGGACAAGCACTCTATCACTGAGCTACATCCTCCCTTACCAACTCTAAAATGTACCAGGAGGCATACTCTCCCAATAGTGCTCCTTGAAGGCTTTAATGAAGTATAAAAAGTTGGGCATGGTGGCTCATGCCTGTAATCCCAGCTGTTTGGGAAGTGGAGATCACAAGGACTGTAGTTTGAGGCTAGTCTGAACAAAAAGTTAGTAGGATCCCGTATTAACCCTAAGCTGGGCTCAGTAGCTGGCTCTCTTCTCAGGTGTGTGGAAGTATAACTGAGAAGACAGAGTTCCAGGACAGCACTGGTATAAATGTGAGACCCTGTTTACAAACTAGAAGCAAACAGGTCTACAGGTCTGTAAGTGTGGCTCTGCAGTGTGGTACCAGCCTAGTAAGCACAAGGTCCTGAGTGTAAACCCCAGTGCCCCCCCCCACACACATGGCGTGGAAAGGAGGCTTTCCCAGAGCCATGAACCATGAGCATTATACCTGAGTATCTGGTTATTAGGGGACACCAGTGTAAGCTGCATGGTGATGGGTAACTGACTCATTCACAGCTATATTCCTGGCTCCTTAGAGCAGTGTAAGAAGATGTAGACCCTCTTTGGAAGGCATCCTTTCATTTGCACTTTCTCTGCTGCCTATGGCATTACAAGTTTTGTGCTCACTGAAGGGCCCCTCACTCATCTGTCTTTGACAGACATGTAACTTCAGGACAAACAAGTCACAGTGGGAGGAAGAGAATAAGGATTTTACATGAAATTAAGCCTCAAATGAGTCAGAAGCACTGTGATAGAATTTTGACCACATGGGCAGGGTCAGATATCTGTTTGACCAAAAAATACCAAATTTGCCAGGCAGCATAACAGCATACATATGGAGTGGTTAGAGTGCAGTCCTCAAGAAAACATGGAGCCAGACAATTTTAGCATGCCCCATGTATCATACAAATACAAGTATGAACAGCTAGGAAAACTGTAGAGGACCCAGATATTACCAAATAAAGCCTGTATACTTAAAGCCACAGTACTGTGCATCTGTAAGTCAACCAGAGAAAAACATGTATGAGATTTTAAAAATGATAAATGTACTCAAGGATAGTGAGGAAAAGTTGAACTGTTTAGATAATGGTATTGTAACAACTGGGGTAGTCATCTGAGAAAAGTGTTTGATCTATAAGCTATGTTATATAAAACCTACCTGTAAAAAAAAAAAATAAAAGCTCTACAAGGCAATAGTGAACTATTCTATTCTGGATTGAGGAAGCCATTCTAAGACTAAAAATCTAGGGTAGAAAAAAAAAGCACTAAAAATTGGTACATAAAAAGAAAATTGCATAGTAAAATCATCATAAGTCCCAATGACAACAAATTGGGGAAAACCTTTTTGTCATTCCAGTTGAGGTGTTAGTATCTCTAACAGCTCCTAGAAATCACTTAGAAAATGTAGAAAAATGAGCAGATATTAACAAAAGCAAATACAAATGTCTCTTAAACTTTAAAAGTTGACCAATATTATCTATAATAATCATATAAACTAAAAAGCACATTGACCATTTTTTGTCTATCACAATGGCCCAAATCCAACATTTTCTCGTATCTGTGATGGTGACACTGTCACAGATTTCAGATGGCCTGTCTTGTGCAGACAGCAGTGTATCAGTATCTTTTATTACAAATATACATGACCTTTGACTCCAAAATTCTGGGTAATTCTACAGATAGTATACACAAATGTGCAATGACATATGTTCAAGGCCTGTAAACAACTCAGATGTTAAATGATAGCTTATCAATA
Organism: Dipodomys merriami; assembly: GCF_024711535.1. Taxonomy (NCBI): domain Eukaryota; kingdom Metazoa; phylum Chordata; class Mammalia; order Rodentia; family Heteromyidae; genus Dipodomys; species Dipodomys merriami. Next base: position 17,995,558 of record NW_027205603.1, on the reverse strand, counting down.
GGAAGGAACATTAAGAAGCCACTAAAGAAGGGAGAAGGCTATCTGGCGACATATGAAGACTACCAAGAATATGATGTTAAGTAGCAAATACTGGTATATGATGTCATTTTGAGTTAAAGTGAGGAGAAAAAAATAAGGCTTTACATTTGTATATGATTTTCTATGTTAAGAAGTATGGATGGAAACAAACTAAGCAATTACATACAGAGCGCATGTATGTGCAGGGTGGGAGACAACCAGATACAAAAGACACTCACTGTAGAACTTTTTATATCTTTTGGCTAATTTTAACCATGTAGAATGTATTACCTATTCAAAAATCAAATAAAAACAAGCATTTTAAAAGGTTATGTCTTAATTCAAATAAAAAAATACCAAAACTAGGAAATGCCACAGGTGCCATTAGGCAAAGTAGCTCTGGAGTCTGCTTTTCCTGCCTCACTCAGGTCTCCCCCCCCACCTCCCCTGCCCCCCAGGAATGGAGATAGAACAGCACCTACCCTCTGGTGCTCCTGTGCAGAGAAATGAGGTGTGTACAGTCCTTCCTGTAGGGCCTCCACTGCCCACCACGGAGCAGAGAAGAAACCACCACAGTAAAATCCTCATCCTCAACCCAACACAAGAAAGGAAAACACCAGAAAAGACTATAGACATGTACTTTAATTCACATTTTCTAGAGTCTGGTGGGTACAACAGTAAATTACTTGGAATTCCAATCAAAATCAAAGCTGCACCTGTAGGTATCACAGAATAGATGGCATAGGTTTGCATGTGGCATTTGTACAAGGAATTCCCACATCCCCATGCACTAAAGTGGATCTCTGGGTGAATAGCAGTGGTTTTTAGCTACTCTCTCCCATTTTGCAAACTGCTGGGTGGTTTCCTGTGAACTGTTCTCATGCTTCCAGCTGAAGACAATGCTGATAATGACCAAAAGGGCTATCTTGCCTTGCATAAAATGATACTAGGCAAAGTTAAAAATATGGCATAGTGCTTCATTGCAAAATTGAGTCACAATGTTCCAAGCATCTGACTGGTCCAATTTCAAAACTCAAATCTATTACTGCTCTGTCCTATCTTCCTCAAAGCCCAAAAATTGACCTAGCTACCACCAGAGAAGCCAATGAAGCATCCATCAAAGTATTTCTGTGCTGCACAGTACAGTTATTTCTGTCAATTACATTGTTAGGTGCATGTGGGATTTTTCATATTAGGTGATGAGACAGACAACATATCCCAAGGCACTCGGCAACCAAGACTTCCCCACAACACAACCCGCTCCAGCAGCGTCGTGCAGCCAGTGAGTGAACAGCAGTGTAATCTCATGGACACACACTTCACCAAGCATATGCTGGTGTTAGAAATAACAATACCCCAAAGTCTATGCCACTCCCAAACAGTTTTATGGTAAAATAAAGTTAATCAGATGGATTTTAGCTTAAGAACACTTCATTTATTTTCTTTGAGAAAAAAAATCCATATCTTCAAAAGAACTGTAAGTAGATTTTCAACCTTTTTCTTAACTTCAAATTACAGTAAAGAAAAGCAACAAATGGAACTGACCAATTTGCTATCTTCTAGCAAATAGTGTTTCAATAATAATCTTGAACTGTAGGAATGGTGAAGTGACACTACTAAAAAGATCTTTAAATCTGCAGTGAAAATAAAGTGCAAAACATTCACATTTTTTATAACTCTGAATAAACGCTACATTAATAATTCAATGTACCAACAGCATTAGAGAACACTCGCTTTTTCAACTACTTGCCTTAGGATCACGTGCAACCTAAGAAGACAAAGTAGGAAGCTGCAGGTAGCCAGCCTTTTCTACTCAAGCCACGAAAACACTCTCACCAACAACGAGCAAATGCCAAGTTCGGAGAGGTTAGGGATGAGGAAAGGAAATGAAGAGCTCGAGTGAGACCTTCTCCCAGTCCCATCCTTGGCACAAGGCAGGGAACCAACCAAATCCAGCCTCCACAACCAGCAATGACACTGCCACAGCCCCCACTACGCCACACAACCAGCAGTGAAGCACTACAGACTCTTGCACAATTAAGATGTGGTTTAAGGGCACTTATTTACTTGGGAAAAGGTAGAAGTCTAAGAAGACACTAGACTGGGCACCTACATCACCTCCACACACATGGAACCCATCAAGTTAATCCCATTAGATTCACTGACACCCTTCCTAAACATTGTTTAAATCTTGGGTTTAGAAAATGACAATTTAGGACCCAGAGTCCAGTCCTCCGCTGCTCTGAGGCACATGAAGCACCACTGGTACAGGATGCACTGAAGAGCCAGAGGAGGGGGAGAGGAAGTTTATGATCAGCCTGGCCTGACCCCAGAGAAAAATAATGTGGAGAGGTAGAGGATTGCATAGACTAAATCCCTAAAATTAAAATCCTTTAAAATACTTAAAAACAGCAAATTTTGGATATATGCTTTTAATTGGTATTATAAATCCATATAATCCCATATGGTTTTATTAAAAATCAATTCTTAAATAATAGTTTTTCTCTTAAAAGGACCTCACACTGTCTGCAATAGGAGAGGAAGACAGGGAGGTGATGGCAGAGTTGGGTTTTAGGTTTTAGGCAGAGAGCTGAGCACACTGTAGTGTGCACACAGGCACACATGAGCAGCCCTGCTGAGCGGGCACTACTAGCAGGGGGAGACACTTATCCACCTTCTCTAATGAAAGTCTTTGGGCCAAACCCAAAACAGCAACAGCAACTAAAAATCGCAAATGAAAACAACTGAGCTGAAGTTGAAGTCTTAGGGAATCTTAAGGAAACTATTGCCGTTCACTGCCAGGGCAGCATCCCAGAGGACGGACAAGCAGGGAACCAGCAGTAATCCTGCCACCCAGGCAACCTTTTGCTCCCTTTCCCACACACATCACCAACAGTGTCATCAGGAGAGAGACAACTACAGATAAAGGTAAGATCAAACCCAGCTCAAAATAGCACAATACGCAACAGATGGAAACACATGAAAATAAACACAGAATTAGTATAACTTACAAGTTTTAAAACCATATACTTCATTTATAAATATCTCTAATTGGTAATCTATTATGGGTCATAAATATTCAAGTGAGCACTGGAATTTTCTCTTAGGAGTTCAGAGTTCTTAACATCTTGGATTAGTTTTTCAGCATGTCCAAGAAGACTAACAGCTTCATAGTCCTTCGTGTCTCCAATTAGACACAGAAAAGCCTATATTACCTGTGTTGTAGTAAGACTTTAAAATTCTGTAATTCTCTTATACTTGTAGAAAGCCTACAGGAGGAAAAAAATACTGGTAAATATAGCTAATATGCGAACATATTTTCAATTACTGATATTATATGGCTATAATTTGTACATAAAATCTAAAATTAAAAACCTTAAACAATACCAGACATTGAAGATTCTATTTTTAAACACGTACGTTGTAATTTCTTATTAAAAACTGACAAAGCAGGACAGGTGCCAGTGTCTCATACCTATAATCCTAGCTACTTAGAAGGCTGAGATCTAGCGCATGGCCAGCCTGGGCAGAAAGGTTGGTGAGGCCCTATTTTTAAAATGCAAAGAGTAGGGCTGGAGGTAGTGTAGTTCAAGTGGTGAAGTGCTAGCTGAGCAAGCTCGAGGCCCTGAGTTCAAATCCAAGAACAGTCAAAAAAGAGGCTAGGGATAAATGAGATATAATTAAGCCTGTTACACATTTTCAGTAAACTAACTGTAATTGATTTCTTTGGGTCTTTCTCTTTAGTCTAGATGGTTTTTCTATACTGGACTTGAACTTAAGACCTTGCATTTGCTAAACAGGTACTCTACTACTTGAATGAAGTTCTCAGTCTACATTTTAGGAAAACAAAGGCTCAAATAAATCAAGTATTCTCCCAGGACCACCCAGCTATTAGATGGCTTCTAAGCAGGAAGCCTCCTCCTTAGTTTACAGACAGGAAGCCAGCCAGCTAGCAGAGCAAGGGGTTTGTCTGTGCTGTTCTGCTGCTGAGGGGCAGCCCAGGCCTGCTGTGGATACAGCTCCCTCGTTCTAGAGTGTTCTAGAGAGGAATGAAGTGACCAGGTACACTTCACAGACACAGGGAAATTGTGGTGGAATGTTTAATTCCATTTTTTTCTTTCTCAATCTCATTTTATTTAAGATTAAATATGCCTAAATAATTTCACATCTTTTTTTCATTTTAGTTCCATTTCAAATAATTTACATTTCATCCAGTTTGTCTTATGTTACCTTCCTACAGGCCGCAAGAATGAACAAGATATTTTTTCATAAAATACAAATTAACAATGGACTTTCTATATATTCTGTGTCTCAGATTTCAACTTACACAGTCATCTTTTAAATACAGGGAAGAAACACGTATAATCTTAGCTATTAAGATGGGATTGTACAATTAACCTATTTTTTTTTTTTTTGTCAGTCATGAGGCTTGAACTCTGGGCAAGGGCACTGTCCCTGAGCTCTTCAGCTCAAGGCAAGCACTTGGACCACAGTGCTACTTCCAGTTTTTGAGTGGTTAATTGGAGACAAGAGTCTCCTGGGGACTTTACTGTCTGGGCTGGCTTCAAACCATGAGACTCAGATCTCAGCCTCCTAAGTAGCTAGGATTACAGGAGTAAGCCAAAAGTACCTGGCTTTAAAAAAACACAACAACAAAAAAAAACCAAAACAACAAAAAAAAACTTTCTATGTAGCCCAGGCTGGCCTTGAATTGGGGCTCAGCTTCTAAATGCTGGGATTACAGGTGTGTTCCATGACACTGCATAATTTTATCAACAAACCAAAACAAAACAAAAGGCCTTAGCAGGGAAGGTGGCCCCTGCATCTGTTGAAACTGCAGTAGTCCACCCTTTGCTGTAGAGATAGATGGTTCTTACCTTCCAAAAGCATTTAAGAGAGCAACTATTTCCTGCCGAGTGAGTTGGAAGCCTTTCGATGGACTATTCTCTGGAAGCTTTTGGATTTCTTTTTCGGAGAATAGTATCTTCAAAGCAGTTCCTAAACCCTGAGTCTAAAGAAAACATGAGTAATTAAGACATCAAATAGCAACTACTGTAAAGATTTAAAGGAATACTTAGCCATGTGGTGATAAAGCCAGGAAATTCACCTGAGCAGACATTCCCCATACACAATGTTAACCGCCATACATTAGCACCCTCTCCCTCACTGGAAAAGCTCCTAAGAAAACCTCAATGCTCTAACACCTGTTGAGCATGTACTGTTAACTAATTACTAAACTGCCTTGTTTTAACTTTGAAAATAGCACACCAAGACCACAATGTTCATTTGTAATCTAGAAGCTTTGGCAAGGCTTGGGATCAACCCTCACGCCCCGTGTATACTATGCATACTAGGCAAGTGCTGTACTACTAAGCTGCAGCCATACCCACCCAAGACACGGCTTATAGCTCCTGGCTCTAAACACAGAGATTCCTTTCTCAATTACTACCATCAAAGAAAAAGAACAGTTTGCTTTAGTGTAAATCTATTTTTTGAAGGGGGTACTATTACCAGTCCTGGGGGCTTAAACTCAAGGCCTGGACACTGTCCCTTAGCTTTTTTACTCAAGGCTGGTGCTGCTCTGCTACTTAAGCCACATCTCCACTTCACGTTTTTGGGGGGTTTTTTTTTTGGTTGTTAATTGGATGGACTTGACTGCCCGTGCTGCCTTCGAACTGTAGTCTACAGATCTTAGCCTCCCAAGTAACTAAATTGCAGGTTTGAGTCACTGGTGTGTGGCTAGTGTAAATTCTATTGAAGTAATTCTGTCTGGCTGAGTATGGTGGCATACTGTGGAGATGGAGGCAGGAAGATCTCAAGTTCCAGGCTGGTTTGGGCTATATATCGAGACGCTGTCTCAAAGGCAAACAAAATGTAATTCTGTGTCTTGATTTTCCATAACCAAGTATAATCTAAGAAAGTAAAAGCTGAAGGGGCTGGGAAGGTGGCTCAGTGGTAGAGCGCTTGCCTTGCATGCCTGAGGCCCTGGGTTCGATTCCTCAGCACCACATAAGCAAAAAGAAAAAAGCCGGAAGTGGCGCTGTGGCTCAAGTGGTAGAGCGTTAGTTAGCCTTGAGCTGAAGAGCTGAGGGACAGCGCCCAGGCCCAGAGTTCAGGCCCCACAACCAGACACACACACAAAAAAGTAAAAGCTGAAGTATCAAATAATCCTTACACTGAACACTCAAGGTAACTGCAGGGCTGCTATGTCTGATAACTAGGTGGGCCTTTGACCCCCTAAAACAAACTCAACAGCCAACATTTCATACCGATTTGTGTAATACTACCTTTTTGCCATATTTTTTTCCACAGAAAGGGCAATGTTCCATTTCCACATTTCTAGTACATTCCAACCTACTATTTTGTCTTTTATAGACATACATAAAATTTTCTACTCATAACCTCTGATTTCAGAAATGAAGACTGGATAGTCTAAGATTATACTAACATAGATACAATAAAATTAAAATTAGCACAGAATACAAACAAATCTCTCACCCATGCATCTGCAACACAGCTTAACAATGCTAACCTCTTTAATAAAACAAAAAAACTATACTTTGGATCTGCCCGTTTCTAAACTCCAATAAACAGTGAGGACATTTTTGCAAAAACTGAACCCAACAGAAAGACTTAAGGTTAATACCAGTTGGAAAGGAAGGCAGTGCACACGTACCTGTAGTTTTCCCCACAGCCTGCATTTGTCACATCCTACACAGTCCATAATGCGGGAGATATTCTTGAAATGTAACCGGAATTCCTCCTGGTAGGCAAAAACACCTTAAATCTAGTTAAGACTTTTAAAGTTAAGCTTTTGCTAAACTGTAAGAGGTTTTGAAGTTCATAAATGAATAGCTGTGTTTTTCAATAACAAAGAAAAAAATCTAAATTTGTAGAACACAATTTAACATTAGAGCCAAACCTGGTGAATCTGCCCGTAATCCTAGCACAAGGGAGGCTGAGGCAGGAGAGTCACAAGTCTGATGACAGCCTGAACTACATGATGTGATTTTACTTTAAAAATAAAAACAAACAGGGCTGGGAAGGTGGCTCAGTGGTAGAGTGCTTGCCCTGCATACATGAGACCCTCGGTTTGATTCCTTGGCACCACATAAGCAGAAAAAGCCGGAAGCAGGGCTATGGCTCAAGTGGTAGAGTGCTAGCCTTGAGCTGAAGAGCTAAGGAACAGTGCCCAACAGTGCCCAAGCCCAGAGTTCAAGCCCCATGACCAAAAATAAATAAATAAATGAAAACAACCACACCAGGTGCCGGTGTAATCCTAGCTACTCAGGAGGCTGAGCTCTGAGGATCGCAGTTCAAAGCCAGCAGTTCAAAGCCAGCCCGGGCAGGAAAGTCTGTGAGACTCTTATCTCCAGTAAACCACTAGAAAACTGGAAGTGGCTCTGTGGCTCAAGCGGTAGAGTGCTTGTCTTGAGCTGTAAGAGCTGAGGGACAGTGCCCAGGCCCAGAGTTCAAGCCCCACGACCTACCAAACATAAATAAATAAATAAATAAATACAACCAATATTAATGGAAATTTGTACAATTCATACTGCATGTTAAACTTGTTGAAGGGCTACTTTATGCAAAGCACCAACAAATGCACCATGGGAGCCTAAAAGTAAATTAACATGGTCATTACTTTCTGGTACTGGGGAACTGAACTCAGGGCTTCTAATCCCTCAGTACAAGCCACACCCACAGTCCTTTTGCTTTTAGTTTTAGGCTTTGTTTTTTGTTTTGTCAGTCGTAGGGCTTGAACTCAGGGTCTGGGCACTGTCCCTGAGCATCTTTTTGCCCAAGGCTAGCATTGTACAGTTTAAGCCACCACACCACTTCTGGTTTTCTGGTAGTTAATTGGCGATAGGAGTCTCATGGACTTTCCTGCCAGGGCTGGCTTTGGATCATGATCCTAATATCCCAGCCTCCGGAGTAGATAGGATTACAGGCATGAGCCACAATCATCCAGCTTTTTAGTTTTTGATACAGGATCTCAATAGCTACTCTCTGCCTCCAAGTAATTGGGATTAGAAGCACGTCACCACACCCTGGGGCACTGTGGCCTTACTTTTAAGGAACTTTTAAGTGCTACTCCAGCAATGGAAATCTATCTGTATACCGTGCCATATACCTCTGTTGGTTTGTTTTCTGTGAGAACTAGAACATTAATCAACCCCCTGTATCCCTCCTTATTGCCATACTTGCTTGTCACAGGTACTAAGTCAACACTACTGACTACCATTATCATAAAATCCAATTGCACTTATTTCAAAAGTTGGAGAGTCAGGAAGAAAAGGTCCACATGAGTACATTAAAACATGACCAATGGTGGCCCCCACCGTGCTCCATCTCAAACTGTTTACCTTTAAAGACTTAGCCCCCTTTTTGTCTCCTGCAAACATGGACTTCTCATCGAAGTGCATAGGAAAGGACCTAGGAAACAACACAGTAAGAGTTATAGTGGTAAAGCCAGTCAGTCTATTACAGTCTTTGTTGTTGTTTTTTTTGTTGGTTGTGGGTCTTGAACTCTGGGCCTGGGCACTGTCCCTCAGCTCTTCAGCTCAAGGCTAGTACTCTACCAGTTGAGCCACAGTGCCACCTCCGGTTTTCTGATGGTTTATTGGAAATAAAGAGTCTCCCGGACTTTCTTGGCCTTGAACTGTGATCCTCAGATCTCAGCCTCCTGAGTAGCTAGGATTACAGGCGTCAGCCACTGGTGCCTGGGTTCTATTACAGTCTTGATAGTACATTCTATCCCCACAAATATTTAAAATTCATTATTTACTGATAATGTAAGAAGGTGGCAAACAGTTTACATATAAAGGACTAGAGCAAGCTAAGTATGGCTTTGTATTTCCAAAGTTGGTAATGTTTTAAAGATAATCTAAAACAATCTGTCAAAAATAATACAACAGCCTTAACATTCTTTTAAAACAATACTCAATGTAACTCCCTGACCCAACTTCATGCTCCCGTGAACAAACAGTAAAAGTAAGTTTCAGAGTGGGCATTTCCAGAGATTGTGTTCTGATTGGTGAGGCTGATGCTCCCTTACCCATCCATCCCAATGCTAAGCACACTTTAGACACCATCTAAATTCAAAAAACAAGGTGACTATAATCTGCTTAATCAGACTATAAAATTGTTTGAATTCAGGACCTGGGCACTGTCCCTGACCTCTTTACCTCTTTTGCTGAAAGCTAGCACTCTACCACTTTGAGCCATAGCTCCACTTCTGGTTTTTGAATGATTAATTGGAAATAAAGAGTCTCACAGGGATTTTTGGGGAAGCTTATCATGGGGTTGAACCCTGAGCTCCTCAGCTCAAGGCAAGCACTCTACCACTTAAGCCACAATGCCACTTCTGGTTTTCTGGTGGTTAATTCGAGATAAGAGTCTCACAGACTTTCTTGCCCAGGCTGGCTTCGAATTGTGATCCTCAGGTATCAGCCTCATGAGTAGCTAGGATTACAGGCATGAACACTGATGCCTGGCCTTCAGGAGTATTTTTAACTGCTCTTTTGACACTGAGTCTTCTCATTCTGTTCTACCTTTAAGTTCCCATCTTTGTTGCATGTCTAGTGCCACCTCATCTAAGCAGACTGCAGATCACTGATGGCCTGCGCTTACTTTGTATCTTGAAAGACACTCAGCAGAAGGGTCTTGGTGTCTGCATCTTCTTCTGTGTTTCCAGTGTAAAGATCAACAATTGCACGCTCAAAATAGGGGGCCACTTTTGACAAAGCTCGGAGCTCAATTAGGTATAAGAAGTAAAGGTTCTTCAGTCTTCTGGGGCCTTCCCCCTTGGTTTCCACAGGATCAAAGCGGCGTTTAAATTCTTTTATATTAGGTCCCCAACTAGGTTTACCCCAGGTTTCTAAAGAGAAAAAGAATACATCTTTTAATCAAAAGGATTTTTTTCTTCTTCAGAATATGTATTTCCTCCCAATAATTCTGATGCCATAATAAAAGGCCAATCTCCACTTTCAGATCTGGTTATCCAAATGCAGCAGTGGCACTCACTAGACACTATGTTGAAAATGAACTATACAACTTGTCGGGGAGAATGGGAGGAAAAACCTGGAGAACGCCAGGAAAGGGGTGACATTGTCCAAAAAGAAATATACTTCTTTTTAAGTCTAACGAACTTTAATTTGTATCCCTAATTGATCAATAAGGACAAAGGATGAACTAATTCAGCAGTAATACTTTCTAGAAACTATGTTGAAAATGAACTATACATCTTGGTGGTAAAGGGAGGGGAAAATGAGGAAAATGAGGCAGGGATGACATTGTTCAAAGAAATATACTCTTTACTTGATTTATGAACCCCTCTGTACATTATCTTTATAACAATTAAAAAAAAAGATCTGGTTACCTTCCAAGAGGTAATTTGCACATAGATGTAAGTTGATACTGGCATGGAGACCTGATATAAGCTTATAGAAGACTCTCTTCTCCAGACACAAACCTATGAAGAAAGAAATATTGAGAGAGAGAAAAAATCATGCCCAAAGATAAAAGAAAATTTCAATCAAGGAGATTTAGCATTTATATTGAAGATTCAAGAACATTATAAATAAACCCAAAGATAATGTGTGAACATCTAGCTGAAGACAATAAGTTTCCAGCTTCAAATTGAGCGTGTTAGGTCTAAAGACCCTAGAAGCCAAAATACTATGGATGCAGTCAAAAGCTCCTCTGTTACCCAGAAACACCAGCACAGCTTTCCATGTGCAGAGAAGCATAGAAGCAAATACGGTCCTTACTTTGTTATGTTAGAAGACTTTGCTCCCTTTCTCTTCCCTCTACACATTTTCCTTTGAATCCACTTGTAGCAGAGAAAGGAGGCTATTGTTACCCTTTTGTCTCATTATTCTCTATCTCTATCTGTATGATCTACTTAAAATAATGTAACATTTGAAACACAACACTAAGAACTTCCCAAAAAGGTCAAACCCTAGTACAAAAAAAAGTGTAATAAATACAACATGATTGTTAACTATCTACTAATTAAAATCTTTGATACTTCAGGCTTAAAATTTTAATAAATGAATTTTTAAAGATGAATTTGAATTTTGTGATTATAACTCTGCATCATTCCTTATGATTTTTAGTATTTTACTTGAAAACCTAATGCATGTAAACATTTTGGTATAAACACCAGTTATATCTTTAAAGTTTAATCATTAAAGTTATGCAACTTACACTTAGGAGTTATTTTGAAAAATGGCCTAATGGTATATGCACCACAATCATTCACAGCTCACTTTAATAATGACTAGTATACACAGAGCTCACTACTATCAATCAAATTACAACTGTCATTAACTATCTCTACAATTGTGACCATGAAAAGTCAGTCTCCTCTGTCACTCTGCTCACTTGCCTTCTAACACAACATGGTAAAGTAAAATTTCAAAAGAATCCTACATCCAGTAATACAAATTGTTAAAAATCCATTTCAAAGCCAGGTGCCAGTTGCTTACACCTGTAATCCTACTCAGGAGGCAGAGACCTGAAGATCATGGTTTGAAGCCAACTCAAGCAGGAACATCCAGCAAAAAGCCAGAAGTAGAGCTGTGGCTCAAGTGGTAGAGCAAAAAGCTCAGGAACAGCGAGTGCCCAGGCCCTGAGGTCAACCCCAGGACCAGCATGCACAGCCATCCATTTCAACTTTCTATGAATAACATTTCACATTTTTAATGCTGGAAATATATAAATGCCAAAGTATCTAATATATTAGGATCTACATTGGTGTGTTTGTAGTTGTTGTTTGGGTTTTTGCAGTCATGGAGCTTGAACTGTGGGCCTGGGCACTGTCCCTCAGCTCTTCAGCTCAAGACTAGTTCTCTATCTCTTGAGCCACAGCACCACTTCTGGTTTTCTGAATGGTTTATTGGAGATAAGAGTCTCACAGACTTTCTTGCCCAGGCTGGCTTTGAACTCCGATCCTCAGATCTCAGCCTCCTGAGTAGCTAGGATTGCAGGTGTGAGCCACCCGCGCCCGGCTGGTGTATCTTTTTTTTTTTTTTTTTTTTTTTTTGTCGGTCTTGCGGCCTGAACTCTGGGCCTAGGCGCTGTCCCTCAGTTCTTCAGCTCAAGGCTAGCGCTCTTACCACTTGAGCCACAGCAACACTTTCCGCTTTTTCTGCTTATGTGGTGCTGAGGAATCGAACCCAGGGCCTCATTCATGCGAGGCAAGCATTCTACCACTGAGCCACCTTCCTAGCCCTGGTGTATCTTTTAATTAGTTAAGCCTAGACTAAGTTAACATAAACAAAATGTTTACAATCATTTTATTCATTATCCCCCATTTCTTATATAAAAAGTACATTCTTCCAAAGGAACATATCTTTTTACAAACAGACTTGGTTACTAGTCAACAAAAAAGCATTTTGGATGAGCACCACATTTACAATGAAAGACTGAGAACTGGTTAGGAAACCCAAAAACAGCAGTAGCTAGCCAAGTATTTGGGTAGTATAGTAATTTTTTTTATTCCTAACGGCTTTCTTGTTATTCATATATCCAGTAAATGCCATATGATACATGCCATGTAATTCACCAATTTAAAGTACGTAATTCAATCATTCTATGTTCTCCCAACCCATTACCACAATTGATTTGTAGTATTTTCATAATCTCCAATACCTGTAAGCAGTCACCACCCAACCTCACCCCGCCACAAGTGTACTTTCTATGTCTATAGATTTGATGGCACTGGTGTGTGGCTGACCATTGGCCCCAACATTTTCATGCAATTATATCCTAAAATGGATAGTGTGTTTTCCTTCAAACATTGTCAAAATTACCTGTCTAGTTAACAAAAATTTACAAAAATATACTAAAAATTTTGTTTTTAAAACAAAGCAAATAATTTAAGAAGAGAGTAGATTTACCTTCTAGCCATGTATAGAATGATTCTCCTGAGAGAGAGGAGAGAGAAGATGGGTTAAAATATTTTAAATGTTCATTTAAAACTAGAATGAGCTAGGTAAATGAAATATTATGACAAATTAAGCAATCTCTAAAAAATGCCTTTTGCTTCAGGTGAAATGATCAAATAGGCATTCAGCTCTATAAAATAAAGCCCAGAGGTAATATAAGTAATTCTAGAAAATGTTCTTCCAGATGGTATTAAAATATGTGAGGAAACCTTTTAGTCTAAACATTATGTCTTATTCATTGAAGGTTAATATTCAAAAGCAAGGGAGCATACTGTTCATATCTTTGTTTCTAGTAAACCATATACTTCAATTGCCCCAAAGAGCAAACTGACCCTAAAAATTATTTTTCATTTTTTTTCCCTAAGCCAATAAAACTAGGTGTATTTTCTCAAATACCTAATACTAAATTTCAAAAATTAAATTTAAAAGCCCTTTATTTTTAACAAAATTCTTCAGGAAAGTAAACAGACTAAACAAAAAAAGAAGAAGAAAAAGAACCAGTCCTGCAGTTGAAGGCTGAGGAGGTATACACAGCACACAGCCTGATTTAGGCCTTCCCATGTACATACACCCAAAACACTATGTGGGGTATGATAAAGAGAATTTATATTTGCTGATTAAAAGACAAAGAAAACTATTACTGGCCCCAGATTGTTCTGAATGAAAAAGAGAATAAAATGGTTACTGTTCTTTCCCGGTTCCTATACTTATCTACCTTTTTCTTTATATTTAAGTAAGTTGCACAGAAGAGTTTCATTTCAACACATCAACTTATTAGTACAACATTATCTTGATCCCTTCTTATCTCTTATTGTAAATGAAGAGAGACAGACAGAACACCTGGCCAGACCCACAGAAAACCTGTAAAAGGCATCTAGGGCTGAATTCCAGGTGTGAATTCCTTGGCTTCCTTGACTTGTCACATTCTGCAAACAACAGAAACATCTCCAGTCATCATCCAACTTACCCTTGCTAAGGATCCATATTCCCTCACTCTTTAAATACCTCAACTGGGGCTGGGAAGGTGGCTCAGTGGTAGAGCGCTTGCCTTGCATGCAGGAGGCCCTGGGTTCGATTCCTCAGCACCACATAAGCAAAAAGAAAAAAGCCGGAAATGGCGCTGTGGCTCAAGTGGTAGAGCGTTAGCCTTGAGCTGAAGAGCTGAGGGACAGCACCCAGGCCCAGAGTTCAGGCCCCACGACCTTAACTGCCAGCTAGTCCCTCTTCAATACTTTGGTCTTCCCCATCCCTTTAAAGGGCCTCTACAGTTTTTCCTATCTCCCAACATGTGTGACTTTTCCTTCCTCAGTCAGAGGCTCATGTTATTTCCTCCAGCAAGTATGCACTACCCGATTCCACTAGCCTAAATCTGCTCCTTTATTCAAAATTCATCTTGAAGGCCACCTCTTCCAGGGAGCTTTCCTAGTCACTCTAGTGCGCCATGAGCCATTCCACCACTATTGAGCCAGACCATCTCCTGTGTGTAAGTCACATTAGTTGTGTTACCTTCCCTACGCTGTACTGTTGACTCACAAGGAAGACCTGTTTTGTGCATCTTCCACTCCTGCACAATACATATCCCGGGTCCTTGAATACAGATAAATAGGCATCCCACCAAAATAATGTTTGTTTGTTTTGCAGTACCTCTGACACATACTCATTCAGTCACCCAAAACAACCAATTGTTGAGAAATTGTTCTTCATCAGATTAAGTACTATATTTGATACTGTAACTTTCAAAGTTACGAATAGTCTCAAATTATCTTAACTTTGCCCCATCCATTTCCACACAATATTCAAGTAGACTATGATAAACAGAAAATTAGGATTTGGAATGTCAATCTAGTTTCTGCCCTGTCAATATATACTTGAAGAAATGCTCATAAAAGAAATAGCCATAAAGGAAGTACAAATCAAAACAACATTGAGATTCTATCTCACTCCAGTCAGAACATTCATGATGAAGAATATACTAAAAAAAATGCTGGCAAGGACACAAGGACACTTATACCCTGTTGGTGGGCCTGTAATTAGGGCAGTTACCATGGAAATCAGTATGGAATTTCATTTGTCCATCGGGAAGAAAGCAATTATGTCATTTGTGGGGAAATGAATGGATCTGGATACCATCACATTAATAAGCAAAGTAAATCAGGCCCCAAGAGACAAAGGGCACGTGTTTTCTTTCATATGTGGATCTCAGACCTAAAATATTTCATGTAAACATGGTCATATACATATATACATGATCAAGCTGACTAAAGTAATTTTTATGCAAGAATCTAAGTCCATAGTATAAACTCTTTGAACAGTTAACACTTAAACAAAAGAAATACTAGGATGTGGGAACTTGCAAGTAAAACAGGGTCTGAACAGAGGGAGGGCAGATGAATGGAGGGAAAAATGCTAGGCAAATACAGGCCTAATACTCAAGGAACAAATGTGAAAACTGACTAGGAAACTTGAGGAGATGAGTGGAGCTAGGACAGATAGGAAGGGGAGGATGATGGAAGGGGTAACTCTGACTAGGTTGCATCGTGTTCATCAACTGACATGTTAAACTGTAACACTCTTACAACCATTTGAAAACAATCTTTAAATAGTCTTTATGCTTTTTACATAGAATAACTTTACATTTTAAAAACGAATCTTGTTTTCGGCCACCAGTCACTGGTAGCTATTAAAAAAAAACACACAGGGTAAGCATTTTCTTCTGATTCAAAGAGGAAAAATTAAATTGTCATAGTTGAAATGTTTCTGAAGCTAACACAAATAGAGTTCAACTCACCATCATCTTCACCTAAAAGAGAAAATAAGGAGAGATTTAGGAAACTTTTTATACAGTTCACATTTACATCTTATTAAATTTAAGATTTTACTGCTTGTTGAACTATTCATTAGATCATGAACCCTGGTTGATATGTAGTCCTCTTACAAACAAGATTTCTTAACAAGCATATAGGCCAAAGAACACAAGACTTGCACACTTTATACAAAGCAGTAAAATCTCAGAAAGCGGGTAAAGCAAACATAGAGACCACTAGTTTCCATAGGTAATGCATACAGGAAGTCACTCCTTTAAGCAAAGTGCACACCATGCTTGGAACACAGCTTCCTCATGTAGGAGTGCATCCCTCTTTTACCCACAAGCCTGAAAGGCAGCTGGTTTTGGCAGGTTGGGCTCTGGTCCCCACAGCAGCTCTGTTTTCTTTCAGTGTTGTCTGAGGGATTCTGATAGAACATT
Organism: Dipodomys merriami; assembly: GCF_024711535.1. Taxonomy (NCBI): domain Eukaryota; kingdom Metazoa; phylum Chordata; class Mammalia; order Rodentia; family Heteromyidae; genus Dipodomys; species Dipodomys merriami. The sequence goes on along the minus strand of NW_027205603.1, from coordinate 17,979,346 downwards.
TTATGTTTGGAAAAAAGTTCTGCTGGCTTAAAACACGGTTGGGAAAACAGTGCAGAAGCCTAGCTGCTCTGATTCAGGACAGAATCCTTCCTAAACTCTGTACTATGGAACAGAGATGCAATGGTATGGCACTGCTATTCTACTTTACTTACATAGCTTCTCCACTTCTTCAATTCTGATTTTTTAAAATTGTGTATTTTTAAACACTTAAAAAGCTTCATGGACATTGCTCACACTTGTAATTCTAGCTACTCAGGGAGCTGAGATTAGAAGGATCAAGGTCCAAAGCTAGCCAATAGAAAAGTCCATCAGACTCCAATCAACCAAAATAAACAATAAGAAGCAAACATTAATCCACCTAATTTGAAAAGGAGGAATGGGAGGGCTGCACCCAGCGTTTGGCTCCTCACTGACAAAAGAACAAGGACATCCCAGATAACCAAAGCCATGCCCTGCATACAAGCTGCACAGCAGCCACACGTGGATTGCTTTATAGTTCCTACTTTAAGCTGGGTGCTGGTGGCTCACATAGTGGCTTAACCAGTAGAGTACCAGCTGTGGAATCTCAAAGCCCTGCATTCAAGCCCTGGTACCAGCACATAAAGTTCCTAAGCTTATAGACTGGCACACAGCAGGCATTCAATAGACAACAGTAATTATGAAAATATATGAAAATCTAGATGTCTAATCAAACCAATCTTATATTCTTTGTTAGTCAAGTTAAACAAAATAAAGTTGAAAACTTTTCCTTATAAAGTTTAATCACACAAAGATACTTTATGAAGTCTCTAAAAGCATGAATATGCATGTATATATTTAAAAACAAGGGCTGGGAAGGTGGCCAGTGGTGGAATGCTTGCCTTGAATGCATGAGGCCCTGGGTTCAATTCCTCAGCATCGCATAAGCAGAAAAAGACTAAAGTGGCACTGTGGCTCAAGCCTTGAGCTGAAGAGCTGAGGGACAGTGCTCAGGCCCAGAGTTCAAGCCCCACGACCAACAAAATAAATAAATTAAATTAATAAATAAACAAAACTCACCTCGGCTGGGTGCCAGAGGGTTCAAAGGACGATACACAGATCGAGGCCTGAAAGAACATAAAACCCAAACATGAGACGGTTCAACTTATATATTATCTTTTCTACCAGAAGCAGGCATTCCCTTCCTCCTCCTCCTCCTCTTTCCTGTTACTTGAAACAGTTTTCCTCGTAGATGCTGTTCCACACTCTCCATGCTGATGGGCCCTTGTAGCCAGTGTAGCGCTCTGGGTTCAGTAGCAAGTCGACGTACTGGGCTGCAGGGGACCGCTCATCTGTACAAGAGACAACCACATACCCAACACTGCTTTTGGTGCTAGAGAAATGCACCCTCCACTTGGAAGGGCAGGCTGCTGAACACAGGTGGGACTTGATTCCTAACACCTGGGGTCCTCACACAGAGGGGACCTATCAGAACTATAACCTGTTTTAATAGTGTACTTGACACCCTCTCCACTCTTCTGTCTTTACACACCAACTTGATGCTCTCTCCCCTCCCCTCTTCCTCCTCTCGCTCTCATTTTTCAGAGTCTCACTTTTTCACCTAACAACTATAGCTGCATAACACCTGTTTTATTTGGTTGTTTTGTTTTGGGTTGTGTGTTTGGTATATTTTGGCAGTCTTTTTTTTGTCATTTCCCTAATACTGAGGTTGAACACAGGGCCTCACACTTGCTAGGCAGGAACTCTACCACTTGAGCCACATCCTCAGCTCTCTTTCCTTTATTTTTCAGGTAGGGTCTCATATTTTTAACCAGGGCTGGCCTCAGATTGGGATCTTAAGTACCTCTGGCATAGTTGAGATTACAAACCATCCTGCCCAGTTTACTGGTTAAGATGGGGTCTTTCAAACTTTTTGCTTGCACTAACCTCAAACCAAGCTCCTCCTATCTATACCTACTGAAGAGCTGGGAGTATGGACATATGTTACCATATTCAGTCCTTATATTTTAAGGGAACTGAAAATACCTTTAAGAGTATAATCAATCATTTCAATTTATATATTTTCTCAAGTAAAATTTACATTCCCAGTGCTCTTAATGTTTGTTCCTTTAATTAATGATTTTCTTTTAAAATTTTTAGAATCCTGTAATAATTTTTCAAATCACAAAAAGGGTAGGTTTTGTTAGCCAAAGCTGTCCTATTGCAATACTGGTTCAGAAATGTTCTTGGTACACAGACGCTTCATTTGCTTAACTGCAGATACACTGCTAGAGCAGACCAGAGTAGTTGTTAACTACACCTGCAGCTTTTACACCCCAATAGCAGGCCAGAGTAGTTGCTAACTATAGCTTCTCTACATAGCTACAGCTTTACTGCTCATTCGGATCATTCTTTTTACATCCCTACTATGCTTCCTCCCAGTTTTCTCTTCCTCCTCCCTCTACAAGGTTGTTGTTTCCATGATCATGTTCCTTTATCTAAAGACACAGACTTTGTTATACCTCATTCTGACAATTACTGTGCTAGATGCAGGATTTTCCCTCCACTTCAAATATACAGTTCTCACACTGAATTTCTTTTCACTACCCTGATTTAATGTCAGTGCCATGAGGTCACACCACATCTTCTAGTGTGCCCTGCCTTCCTGCCCATGTGTCTCTTACAGCATAATGCAGCATAGATCAGCTCAGTGTACAGGCTCTGTGCTCATGAGCACAGGTTGAAGATCCTACTTATATCTGCAACGAGCTCACTGCTGAAACATAATCCTCAACGGGGAGAATCTACAGTTTATAAAGTCATAGATGGTTCTGTTACACAACTAGACTTAGAAACTACTTTCTTGTTTTGTTTTGTCAATCATAGGGCTTGAACTCAGGACCTGGGCTTTGTCCCTGAGCTCTTTTGCTCAAGGCTAGCACTCTACCATTTTGAACCACTTCTAGAAACCACTGCTTTAAAAACATTTTAAATATATTAGTGAATATTCTTTCAGAAGAAAAAATGGAAGTCAAAATCTATCATGTGCTGGCCACTGGTGGATCATGCCTGTAACTAGCTATTCAGGAGGCTGAGATCTGAGGACTGTGATTCAAAGTTAGGCTGGGCAATTAACTACCAAAAAGCCAAAAGTGGAACTGTAACTCAAGTGGTAGAGTGCTAGCTTAGGGACAGGGCTCACACACACACACACCCCAAAACACCCCAAACTTATCATACCATTTGGGCTATTTATGAACCAACTGTTTCATTTAGCAGGTCCTGGTCCTATTCTAAGCACAAAGAATACAGTAGCTATACCCTATTACCCCCAAAATAAGCCCTCATGTAGCTAAAACCTAGTCAGAAAAAAGACAGTAAACCCACAGTATCAGGCAGGTATTGGCAGGGAAGGAGATGGATACAAAGTCTGTGGGAGTGTGATATGACTAGGTTTTAGGGGAACACTGGTCATCTCGGATGAGGCAACAGTGAGGAAACATGGAGCAAAGGAAGAAGCAAGCCAATCATAAAGGCAAATTTTAACAGAAACAGAACAGCTCACCTTGATGAATATAAACTGCTAAATTATTTAAAACTATTATATCACCTTCCATTCAAATAGAGACAATAACAAAATAGCATGCAATATAACAGGAGAATCAGATCTTTTCTCTCATGAACTTCAAAGAACATTTAGATTTTAATTTTACCCCACTGAAATCAGATGAGGAATAACTAAACAATGCTTCTAAACTATCTGATAGTAATGCACATAATTACAGATATACATAATGAGAACACAGATGAACACTACTTCTCAGACCGGAAGTGGTAATCTAATTAGTAAGCAGCAGGGTGCATAAATTTTATTTTACAAACACAATTCTATAAATCTTACAGAATAACTATATATAAATTCTTATAGGACTGGTCTTTTATAACTTAAGAAACCAATGTTTTAAAAATGAGTTATTGGTTGGTCGTGGGGTTGAACTCTGGGCCTGGGCGCTGTCCCCCTACCACTTGAGCCACAGAACCACTTCCAGCCTTTTCTGCTTATGTGGTGCTGAGGAATCGAACCCAGGGCCTCATGCATGCGAGGCAAGCACTCTACCACTGAGCCAACTTCCCAGCCCGGTTGTCACTATTTTATATGACAAATAATCTAGCAATCCATTTGTTTATAACAAGAGAACCCAGAAGTACTAGTATTTTAAGTGAAACACCCATTTTTTTATGAGTAACGCATATATTCTCAGGAATGACTTATTAATGTAAAGGCCTGTTAAAAGAGCATGATCCTCTTTTAACATACATCAAATAGTGAGAAAATAAGAAGTCACAGAGAAATGATTACAGTGTCACTCAACAGAATGAGAATACCAAGGAGAAAATAGAAGGATAAACAGTTCTGCAAGTATTCAGCACAGGTGCAATGACTTGCCCTGATAAACCTCTGGCCATTTTGAAAAATCATGATGCAGATATTTCATTAAATGCCCACTGGCATACCTGCTGCTAAGACACCTCATTGGCTGTCCTATAGTAGCTCACACCATTATAATATGGATTAACAGGAAAATTCTACCTGAGAATCCTTTTTAAACCTTTAGAAAGTATTATGATCCTTGAACAGTTCAGAAAAATTCTGCTGCCCATTTTCCAATTGAGTGTGCTCAAATCCCACATTTTTCCCCACAACCCCACATCTAACAATGCCAAGGTAAAGGTGAAGAGGTCCAGCAAATGATTTCAGCACACAGAGCACAGTTCTTCACAAATATTTTCCCATTGCCTGGTGCTGATGGTTCATGCCTGTAATCCTAGCTACTCAGAAGGCTGAGAACTGAGAATTGAAGTTTGAGGCCAGCCTGGGCAGGAAAAGTTTGAGAGCCCCTTATCTCCAATGAACCATCAAAAAGCCTGAAGTGGAGCTGTAGTTTAAGTGGTAGAGCATTAGCCTTGAGCAAAAGAGCTCATGGGTAGCACCCAGGCTCCATGCAGCCCCAGGACCAGCATACATACATACATCCACACACATACAATTTTCATAGATAAAAAATTTTGAGTCAGGGCTGGGAAGGTGGCTCAATGGTAGAGTGTTTGCCTTGCATGCATGAGGTCCTGGGTTCAATTCCCCAGCACACATAAGCAAAAAGAAAAAAAGCTGGAAGTGGCGCTGTGGCTCAAGTGGTAGAGCGCTAGCCTTGAGCTGAAGTGCTGAGGGACAGCGCCCAGGCCCAGAGTTCAGGCCCCATGACCGGACCCAAAAAAAAATTTGAGTCACTGCAATTTTATTCTGTGACAAGTGGTTCTTATCTGCTGGCAATATCCTGCTTCTGTATCCTTCTAGGGAAATGACTCTTGGAAGAGTCAATTCATTCAGGGCATCTTTATATGAGTTTGTTGAAAACTTTAGCAAATTCCAGTGCAAAAATTTTTATAGTTATGTTCACAGAGCTTTAGCCACGTGGCTTCAACGGAAAGTCTGCAGGAGACGGCAGATGACGGTGGGAAGAACACACATGTGGACACAGCTGCAGGACTAACACCTGCCTCAGCCTCCTGTTATCATGTGATCTTGAGCAAGTTATTTAGCCTTTTCAGACTCATTTTTTTCAGATATGAATAATACACACCTAACAAGATAGCTGTAAAGACTAGAAATAATTTATTTAAGGCACTTACATAGGGTCTCAAACACAGGCTCTTATTAAATGCTATTATGCACAATAAGGTATACATCACAAAATCCAGTGTTAAAGCTGAAACTCAGATTATAATTTCACAAATTTAAGTGTCTTATAAAAATGTTAAGGTTAAAATAATTATATTTATTACCATCAAGTTCACAAAAGTGATCCTGTGAATCATCGTAGCGTGCCCAGTCAATGAAAGCTTCTTTGCTTTCGTTACTGTGGGAAAGAGGAATAAAAAAAGAAATTATTAAATTTGGGGTTGAGACTGTTAACAGTGCATTTTAGTATAATGAAAATAGATCATTTCAGTAATTGTAACCACTCTGTACAGTATTTTCACAATAATAAAAAAAAGAAAATAGATCATTTGAGGTCACATTCTTATTACATAATGGCTCAAGTTCTATTATTAGTGGTTACATGAAGGAACCATATGAAAGGTATTAATTTCCAGCCAGCATTGATGGATCACATCTGTAATTCTAGCTATTCAGGAAGCTGAGACCTAAGATTTGTGGTTCAAAGCCAGCGTAGGCAGGAAAGGCCATGAAACTCCTAACTCCAATTAACCACCAGAAAAACCAGAAGTGGCACCATGGCTAAAAGTGGTACAGCACTAGCCTTGAGCAAAAGAGTCCTTCACCTTGAGCAAAAGAGCTCAGGGACAGTACCTAGGCCCTGACTTCAAGCTCCACACTGACAAAAAAAAAAAAAAAAGATATTAATTTCCAGTGATTTATATTTCTTAATTAAATTGATTAACCCTGGTTTGATAATTATTTTGACATTATTTAAACACAAAAATCAAGCGATCTTTTTCAATTGACTTAAATATTGTAACTATTACATTCTTCCTGGAGGAATTCAATTAATTTTAAGAATTTAAATTGCTTCTATTATTAAAGGACCCTAGACAGACAGCAGGAATTGCCTTTAAAAAAAAGTAGTACTGGGCTGGGAAGGTGGCTCAGTGGTAGAGCGCTTGCCTTGCATGCCTGAGGCCCTGGGTTCGATTCCTCAGCACCACATAAGCAAAAAGTTTAAAAAAGCTGGAAATGGCGCTGTGGCTCAAATGGTAGAGCGCTAGCCTTGAGCTGAAGAGCTGAGGGTCAGCGCCCAGGCCCAGAGTTCAGGCCCCACAACCGGACCCAAAAAAAAAAAAAAAAAAAAAGTAGTACTATACTACCACTGAGCCTCATACCCTTTTTTTTTTTTGTGGTACTGGGGTTTGTACTCAGAGCCTGAGCACTGTTCCTTAGCTCTGCCACTTGAGCCACTTCTCTACTTCCATATTTTTTTTCCAGGTTTATTGGAGATAAGAGTCTTATGGAATTTTCTGCCCAGGCTGGCTTTGAACCACAATCTTCAGATCTCAACCTCCTGAGTAGCTAGGATTATAGGCCTGAGCCACAAGTGCCCAGATTTTTTTTTTTTTAGATAGTCTCATTTCCTGTATAAGTGTGTACCTAGACTTCCACCATTCTATTGTAGTCTTCATGTTGTTACTGAGATAATAGGCATATGCCAACTTCCTTTATTAAGATGGACTCATGGACTTTTTGGACAGGCTTGCCTGAACTGTAATCTTCTCAATCTCTACCTCCTGTGTAGCTTTAAATGATACCACACACAACTACAGGTTGAGAATGTGTCTTGTGAATTTTTCTGCCTGGGCTGGTCTTGAACCAGTCTTCCCATTCTCAGCCTTCCAAGTAATCAGGGTTATAGGCATGACCCATAGGTAACATGGCTGCAAACTAGAAATCATCCTACTTCTTCTTGAATATTGGAATTACCTGACAAGAACCTGAAAAGAACTACATTTCTGGAGCATAATCAGCATGAAGTACTTATTTGAACTGTATGTCTGTGATCTCCCAATAATATTTGCTAGTCACATCAAAATCCATTTCATCATAGAGTTATCATTTAATCTTGCACTTGACAAAATCTATGACCAAGATCTCTAACTTGAAGAACTGTTAAGAAACAACTATATTCAGGTCTTATGGGATGCACGTACTACTGAGGCCCAAACTCAGGGCCTTGCTCTCACTTGGCTCTTTTGCTCACAGCTGTCACTCTACCACTTGAGAGCCATACCTCCATTTCTGCCTTTTTCCTTGTTAGCTGGAGATAAGAGTCTTGAGGATTTGTATGCCTGAGCTGGTTTCAAATCTCAATTCTCAGCCTTCTGAATAGCTAGAATTAAAAGCATGAGCCATCAGTGCCTAGTGTCCAGATGGGCCTTGTGTCTTGGATATAAGACACAAGGAATAAGTATCATGAATAAGTATCATGTTGCTACTGTTCTTTATTCATAGCCCAAAAGGAAAGAGGTTTTAAGTATGTGTAATCAAGTAATTCCTAAATGAACTACCATTACACCCAAGATTCTGTATTGAGAAGCTGCTATAGAAAAGAACCACTACAAAGAAGTATATAAAACTGACTGCACTAAATCAAATTAACTTTTTTTGTTGTTGATCATGGGGCTTTAATTCAGGATTTGGGCCCTGTCCTTGAGCTTTTTTGCTCAAGACTAGGGCTTCTACCACTCTAAGCCACAGCTCTACTTCAAATTTTTAGATGGTTAATTGGAAACATGAGTCTCACAGACTTTGCTTCCAAGGCTAGCTAGCTTTGAACCATGATTCTTAGATCTCAGCCTCCTGAATAGCTAGGATTAGTAGGTATAAGCCACCAGTGCTAGGCTTAACTTTTCTGGTAATTTTTTTTTCTGGTCCTAGAGTTTGATCTCTGGTCCTGGGTTCTGTTCCTGAGCTTTTGTGCTTAGGGTTAACTAGCATTCTACAGTTTGAGACACACTGACACTTTTTTGTAGTTTAGGAGAGATAAGTCTCAAGGCCTTTTCTGAACAGGCTGGCTTTGAACCATGATCCTCAGATCTCAGCCTCCTGAGTAGGTAGGATTACAGATGTGAGCCACCAGCACCAAGCTTCATGCCTCTTTTTTTTGAAACAAGAATTAGGAAGAATGGAGCCATAAACCCTGCCATCTGAATAATCTTGTAAATCTGTACTTTTTAGACAGACTTACAATTAATGATACATGATAGAAATTAAATCAGGCAAAGAGGTCAAACTATTACAGATTCTGGATAAATAAAAAATAGCTGATTATTTGAAAATAATGGTTACCAAAATCACAAGAAAAACATTTTTTATACAAACTAAGAACATTTCTTCTTAAAACTACTAAAACAAAACTTGCCTTAATGTGCTGTTAATTGCTCCCAGTTTAGTTGCTTGCTCACAGTCTTCTAATTCTTTGGTATTGTTTACCACTTTCAAGTACTGTAAAGAGGTTCATAACAAGCAAGTTTAGTAGTATGATCTTTCTTTCCCAGCTTCCACTAGCAGAAAATCTGTCAATAACAACATACACTAAATATAGATACACCTATTATAAAAATCCTTTGTTATGTTTTTACATGGTGACAAGCATCTAACAATTAAAAAATAGTACAACTCTATTTCAGCACAAATAGATCTAGAGAACAAATTTAGAAAGGAAAAAAGTTACAAAATGCAAAAACACTGCACATGTAAGAAAGATTAATAAAAATGAGGCATAAATAAAGGTATTAAAATTGAATAGTTAAATGTGTCAGTAATAAGAAACTGAGAACACTCTTGGGAAAGAAATTTAAATCTCTGGAGTTATGAAAATGCAAAATCCTTAAACAGGAGACAATATCCCAAGGCAACAACTGTTATTTTAGAAGTTACGACTACCTTAGAAAGGTACTTGGTACTTGAATGCTGAGATAAGGGAACCCTATGAATCAGCAATCCTACTTGTAAATACACACAGAAAGAAACTTTTATGTGTGCACACTGAAATACAGATAGAACTGCCAGTGCATCATTACATGTAAGAGTGAAAAGCTGGAAACAATTTCAAGTCTTGGACAGCAGTAGCTCTACTGAATCATACAACTGACTACATAACTAAAGAAAACAGGTTACAACTGAACTGAATGAAATTACAAACTAAAAAAAAATTTTTTTTTCAATTTGAAATAAAGAATTGTATTATTACAACTTTTAAAGTTTTATACAAGATAATCCTACATTGCTTTACTCTAGGTACATATACTACTTTTTGAAAAATGCACATGCAGTAAGAGTAAAACCATGTAAAGACACTATAAAAGTGGGTAGTGGGAGTAGTAAGAAATACGAGAAAGTGAAATAATATATGCCAGAGCGAGAACTAGAACATGCAGAGGATGCACCAGAGAAAGGCAAAAAGAGCATATGAAGACCTTCATTATGTACAAACAATTGTGAAAAACTAGCAGTAAACTGCTAAAGTAACAGTAGCTGCTCATATGAATAAAAGGGTAATCTTTAATTCAGAAATAATTTAGCACCACTTCAAAGCATCTTAATTAAAACATTATTGATAGTTTTATTTATTTTTTTTTTTTGAGGGGGGGTCCAGTTGTGGAGCCTGAACTCTGGGCCTGGGTGCTGTCGCTCAGCTCTTCAGCTCAAGGCTAGCACTCTACCACTTGAGCCACAGTGCTACTTCCGGCTTTTTTTTTCTGCTTATGTGGTGCTGAGGAATCCAACCCAGGCCCTCATGCATGCAAGGCAAGCTCTCTACCACTGAGCCACCTTCCCAGCCCCTATTGATAGTTTCTTTACACAATAGAATTCTGAATTTAACAGGGAGACAAGTTCAAACAGAAGGCTAAGAATACCTTTGTGCTAAAATGTCTCAGCAGGTGATCTGATACTTTTATAATTACATCTACATTGTTCTAAGGATTCCACAAGCAGAAGTAATTTCACAAGAAATTAGGAATGCACAACCTCTGCTTGCTTCAAAAATGAGGGATTTGAAATTCTGAGGCCAAATATCTACTCTCCCAAATAATCATTTTTGGTTATCTACTGCAAGCACCATCCAGCATTACAAAGAACAAGTCTAGCTACATAAATCAGAAGCACTCAAGGAAAAAAAGTGACTCACCTTATTAGAATGCCCCGCTTTAATTCCAACTGGAATTTTACTCTAAAAAGAAGTAACAACAAAAACTTTAAAAGTGATCCAGAGTATTTTAGTGGAGGTGGGGGGACATATATACTCATTTAAATTGTGTTTTCACAGTTTCTTAAGGTAAAAGCAGAGTTATTTCATTTCCAGACTTGTAAGTCAAAGTATAGAAAACTGGATGACAAATACAGAATCAAAATCAACTCTAAGAAGTATGAAAAGAGTAATTTTTTTTAATGGGTTGTGGGGCTTGAACTCAGGGCCTGGGCACTGGTCCCTGAGCTTTTGGCTCAAGACTAGCATAACTTTGAGCCACAGCACTACTTCCAATTTTCTGGTGGTTAACTGGAGATAAGAGACTCACGGACTTTCCTGCCTGGGCTGGTTTTGAACCATAATCCTCACATCTCAGCCTCCTGACAGGTGTGAGCCACTGGCACCCAGCTAGGCTTTGCACTCTTGATTGGCCTTGCACTCTTATTTGGCCTTTTCCACTCACTGCTGGTGCTGTACCACTTGGGCCATATCCCTACTCTCAGCTTTTTGCTAGTTATCTGGAGTATCAAGGGCATCCTGCCCAACCTGGCCACAGTGCCGGGAGGGAGGGAGAGAGAGAGAGGGAGGGAGGAAGAGAAACAAAGGGAGACAGAGAGAGACAGAGAGAGACAGAGTGGGGGAGAGAGGGAGAGAGAGGGGGAGAGAGGAAGAGAGGGGGAGAGTGGGAAAGGGAGAGAGAGAGAATGTGTAATATTGTTAAGGATAAACACAACTAAGTTAAAAAAAGTAATATAAAAATCATAACCACTGTTGAGGGAAAAGAATATTAATAACTATGCTACATTTCAAAAATCAAAGTCTAAGGGCTAGAGGTACAGCTCAGTATAAGAGTGTTTAATTTAGCCAGGCGCCGGTGGCTCATGCCTGTAACCCTAGCTACTCAGGAGGCTGAGGTCTGAGGATCACGGTTCAACCCAGGCAGTAAAGTCTGAGAGACTCTTACCTCCAATAAACCACCAGAAAACTGGCAGTGGCACTGTGGCTCACTCACCTTGAGCTGAAGAGCTGAGGGACAGTGCCTAGGCCCAGACCGACCAAAAACAAAGTGTTTAATTTACATGAAAATAAAATCAAAGTCTAAAATACAGCATTTTTTTGGAAATCTATTCTTTAATAAACAGCAACAAGACCACTCTGTTGGTAAGTTTAGCATTCTTTTGGAAGTCTATTGTTTAATAAACAGTAACAAACATACCACCATTCTGGTGGTAAGTTTAGCATAAACCTTCAATGACCTGGTCATTACAGAAAGACAGCATATAAATTTGTTGACAAGACCAAATCTGTTTATATTAACCTAATATTCAGAGTATACTTATCTAAAAGTCCAAGTGAGGCTGGGTGCAGTGGTATATTTCTGTAATCCCAGGTACACAGGAAGAAGACACAGGAAGATTTCAGTTTGAAACTAGCCTGAACATGAGAGGCCCTCTCTAAAGGACAACTAAAAAAAGCAAAAGAACTGAGGGCCTGGCTCAAGTGATAAAGCATGAGGCCTTGAGTTCAATATCAAAATCATTAAAAAGAAGTCCCAGAGAAAGCATGTTTCCCCTTGTTATTTATTATACCTCTGGACACGGTTCCACATGGCAGTCTTTTATTGAACAATGGCCATCTTCGGCCCAGAAAGGACATGGTCGCTTCAGATTAACCTTGAGAAAGAACAAATTGTTAGAAAATAGATTATGATTACAGAATATTTGCAGGTATGCACCTGTAACATAGTGTGAGAAGGAAAAGCTTCTTATCCTTGTGGTACGTACATAGTTCAGATTTAAATGATCGTGGTTTTTCATATAGCTGAAGGAAATATTATTGGGGGGGGGCTGGTTGAGGGGCTTGAACTCTGGGCTTGGGCACTGTCCCTGCGCTCTTCAGCTCAAGGTGAGCGTTCTACCACTTGAGCCACAGAGCCACTTCTAGTTTCCTGGTGATTGATTGGAGGTAAGAGTCTCACACGGACTTTCTTGCCCAGGCTGGCTTTGAACTGTGATCCTCAGATCTCAGCCTCAGGAGTAGATAGGATTGTAGGCGTGAGCCACCAGTGCCCATCAGAAATACTAATTTTTAAAGATAGTATTAGTCCTCTGACACTTGAAAAAAAGTTACATTCACATTCACTGCTCACTTGATACTTTACTGTCACTGGACAAACTCAGGGTGACTTAATGTCCCCAGTCCCCTCACTATGCTCCACAGGAGAGCTCTAAGGAAGATGCCTTGCTCATACTGTTCACTGTGCACCTAGGGAGATGGCTGCTGAATGTTTACAGGTTTATGGCCCCTTTTGTTTTGAGGAAGGTAACTCTTAGTGTTTAGCCTCTCTGCAAGGAAAGAAGGAACTAGAATATGCCTCTAACACTCCAACTTCCGAGCTGCATTCCTGGTTTCCATCCCATTTACTCCAGGGAGCAGTATGACTGGAGGCTAATTTCCTGGGTGCCATTAAAACAGACCGGGAAAACAGAGTTTAGAGGCACTTTTGAATGATCTGGCCATACTACTCGGAACATCCACAGTGTAACAAAGCTGGGGAAGAGGGTTCTTTTCTAACACACTAACAACAGAGTCAAGGAAAAGGAGGAAACAGAAACATGGCAGAAAAGAAATCCAGATCTAGGAAATTCAACAGACAGCTAATAGGATGAATCCTAGAGACTGATACAAGAACATATTGTAGCTGACACTTCTACTGAGGCTTGAATTTTCCTTTTGTTCAATCCCAATTCCACTGCTTCCTTTCCCTTCTCTAAATGGTCTGTCCCAAGAGCAATCTGTAATGAGCCATTAATACACCAATCACTGTCTCACTCTGCTTCCAAGGAACCTAACCTGTGACAACTTGTCTGGCTCCATGAAAAAAAAACAAACTTATTGGTGTGTGTGTGTGTGTGTGTGTGTGTGTGTGTGTGTGTGTGCATACATGTGCACAATGCAGATCTTGAGACTTGAATTGAAGGACTGGGCACTTGTCCCGAGCTTTTTGCTCAAGGCTGGCACTCTACTGCTTGAGCCACAGCTCCACTTCAGGGTTTTTGGTGGTTAACTGGCGATTAGAGTCCTACAGACTTCCTGTTTGAGCTGGCTTCCAACCTCAATCCTCAGATCTCAGCCTCCTGAGTACCTAGTGTTATACGTGTGAGCCATCAGTGTCAGGCTCAGTGACAGTTTTATTAGGATGATAATAAACACATGTATTAACTTGGAGAGAATTAGGATCGTCATGTCACAAAAGACTTGTTTTTGGGGGGAGGTAAACCTACTTTCATGTCTTTCAGGAATGTTGAAGCCTACCTTCTTTAGGTTTTGCCCATTTCTTTTTCTGGCAGGACTGAGCATTGAACTCAAGAAGCTTGCCAAGCAGGTGCCCTACCATTTGAGCCATATCTCCACAGGCTTTAAATTTCTTAATATATTTATTCCTATAGATTGTGTATTTTCACTGCTAATATAAAGAGGTTTTTTTTCCCCCTTTTTTTGGTTGGTTGTAGGACTTGAACTCAGGGTCTGGGCTGAGCTCTTTTGCTCAAGACTACAACTCTACGACGTTGAAGTACAGCACCACTTCTGGTTTTCTGGTGGTTCATCGGCAATAAAAGTCTCATGGACTTTCCTGCCTGGGCTGGCTTTGAACCATTATCATCACATCTCAGCCTCCTGAGTAGCTAGTATTACAGGTATGAACCAAGGGCACCTAGCCATTGTATCTTTTTTGTCAGTCGTGGGGCTTGAACTCTGGGCCTGGGCACTGTCCTTCAGCTCTTCAGCTCAAGGCAAGCACTCTACCACTTGAACCACAGCACCACTTCTAGTTTTCTGGTGCTTTATTAGAGATAAGAATCTCACAGACTTTCTTGCCCAGGCTGGTGTTGAACCGGGATGCTCAGATCTCAGCCTCCTGAGTATCTAGGATTACAGGCATGAGCCACCGGCGCCCAGCTATTCTATTTTTAAACTGGTTATTGTTTGCATTAACAAAAGAACTGGCTTTTTCTTTTGCATATAAAGTATACAGCCTATAGTGTAATGCAATTTTTAATTTCACTTCATTACTGATTTAGTTTTCAAACTTTGGTTGTATCACTAATAAATGAAAATCATAGCCAGGAGCCAGTGGTTCCTATCTGTAATCCTATCTACTCGGGAAACTGAGATGGGAGGATCATGGTTTGAAGCTAGTCAGAGCACAGAAATCCAAGAGATTCTTATCTCCTATACAGTATCAAAAAAATGGAAGTGGAGCTATGGCTCAAGTGGTAGAATGCGAGCCCTGAACAAAAAAAGCCTGAAGGATAGCACTTAGGCACTGAGTTCGAGCCCCCAAGACCATCACAAAAACAAACAAAACAAAAAAACAAAATCATTTTACTTATTCTTTTAGTTTTTTTTCTGCATTAGATGATATACCCAATGGTAATAAAGACAGCAGGCATACTTGTCTTGGCTTCTGACCTAAGCGAGAATTCCTCTAGTGGTATCCCACAAGTGAGATGCTAGCTATAATCATGTTAAAAAGGCATATACCACTCATTTTTTTTAAATGATGGAAGTATATGTTTAATTTGGCCAAAGATCTAAAAAGAATGTCCCTTGTATTCTCGAATAAAATCCACTTGATTATGATGTTTTTACAATATTTTTCAAACTTACACATTGTTACTTTTACCCTCCCACTTCACATTCAACTGATCAGAGAAGCTTGTTACCTTCTATAAACTGTAATTCAACCATTTTCTACTTCATCCAACTCTAGAGCTCTTGTCCAAATCACTACCATTTATCTGGACTATCTGGACTATGGCAGTAAGCATCCTAAACTGCTCCTGTCTCCTGTTTCAATGCCCTTATGGTCCATTTTGCACAAAAATCTCTGCAATAGTTTCTTATCATGCTTAGAATAAAATCCAACTTCCATTTATGGCCAATATAGTCCTACTTTTTTAAACCGTTTCAGAATATGAGTGGTTTATGTTAGTCAACATGGACGATAGAAAAAACAATGCAAAGGGCAAGAATATTCAAAATTAGGTACATAAATGTAACATGACATGGACATAGTGTTTACAAGTAATCAAAGAAATGACACCTTAAAAATGATATTATATCTACCATACTGATTTCTACATTTGTTTCAAATATTTAATAGATCTGTATACTTTTTAATGTTTTAAATAAGGCTCCTATCATCTACAACTCCCTCATTCATTCGCTTTCCTCCAGCAAAGTCAGCTTTCTTCTGAGTCCTCAAACACAATAAGCTTAAAACTTTCAAATCTGAGCCCGGCGACGGTGGCTCACGCCTGTAATCCTAGCTACTCAGGGGGCTGAGATCTGAGGATCGTGGTTCAAAGCCAGGCCGGGCAGAAAAGTCCATGAAACTCTTATCTCCAATAAACCACTAGAAAACCGGAAGTGGCACTGTAGCTCAAGTGGTAGAGCGCTGGACTTGAGCTGAAGAGCTGAGGGACAGCGCTCAGGCCCAGAGTTCAAGCCCCACGACAAAAACAAAAAAAACTTTCAAATCTGAGTTATTCTGCCACCCTTTTTCTGGAATGTTTTGCTAGATCTTGTCTTGGTTTTTTTTTTTAAGTTGGACACCAGAACTCAGACTCAGTATCTGATGCTCTCACTCACTCTGGCATTCCACCAACGAGGTCAAGCTGCTAATCACTTAGCTTTCTTTTTTGCAGTTAGGTCTTTGATCAGATATAACATTAGGGGGTTGAAGATATGGCTCAGGTCATGGAGCACCAGCCAATGAAGGAAAGCAAGCTTCAGTTCTAGTCCAGTCTCAGACAAAAAAAATAAAATAAAATAATACCAACATTAGATCACTTTCATTACAACAGAGCTATCTACCTCCTTTATCTACCCTATCTACCCTATCACATTGTCTCTTACTTTGCTTTTCTCAACAGCATTTCCTTATAACGATCTGGAATTATATTTTGTTGTTTATTCAGAACAAAAGCTTTGTCTTATTTACTACAATAGCCACATTATGCAGATTATAGGTTAGCACAAAATAATCATTCAATAAATATTTGGTGAAGAAAGGAATAAGCAGTACTAAATAGAAGTTATAAATACCAGCTACAGCAAGCACTGCCCAGCTACCTATATTTCCTTGTTTACTGAGCACATAATATGGATGTGTTCCTTTTACTGTCATTATAGAATGTAGAATATGCTGTGTTGAATTTTATTTATTTTGTTGGTTTTGACAGAACTGAAAAGAGTAGCTCTCACACAACCATGTAGATGAGGGCTGCGTGAATCACCTTCCTCTAGGAGAGACATGGGCATGTTTGGTTCTATAGGAAATAATTGGACTGTGTTGACTGGAACAATTTTTAAACTGTACATACAGAAGATGCCTTGCATGTTGGGCAGCCAAAGGCCACACAGTTATTTGTCTATTCAACTTTAACTTTTCCTCTTAACAGTCCTCTTATTTCCCTTTGAGAAACAATGACTCTTCTTACAGTCAGAAGGCTAGAACTGTCAATCAGGATGTTCTTCCCTCTTTTGGCTAAGGGGTCATATGACTACCTGGAATAATAATCAAGACTCTCTTCCCCAGAAATCTGACTCTATGTATAAAGTATTGCAAAAATATGGGGGGGGGGTGCCTTAAAGAGAATAGCCATTAGTACCTTTCTGTTTTCATCTCTCTCTTTTTTTTTTTTTTGCTTCTTCAGTTTGGTTCTTAATTTCATAAACAATGTTTTTTTCAAACATCTGTTTTGTTGCTAGACAACTACATGTAATAGTACCCTACTTAAGATTCCTAAACCATTATTCACTTGAAAAAGGAAAGTAATACTAGCAAAATTTGTATCTAAAAATTAAATGAGGTATTTATATTATTCAACAGAACTAGAAAGAAATCCCCTAAGAGAGGCAGTCAGTGGAGCTGGGACGCCTAGGAAGGTCTGGTCTTAAATAGAATCCGTACTTCCTCTACTGCACTAGACTCAATCATAAGAAAATGTCACCATTAACCACAGAATCACTTCAGTCTAATTGGAAGGAAGCATGAAGTGGTGATAAACAGAAGCAGCACTGTCTTTTATTTGTATGTAAAATGCCTTGATTACAAGTCACTCAACAATTTTAGGAATAAATTCATGGAATCTGTATTCCTAACATTTTGTATGTACAAGAAATATTCTCTCTCGGGCTGGGAAGGTGGCTCAGTGGTAGAGAGCTTGCCTTGCATGCAGTAGGCCCTGGGTTCGATTCCTCAGCACCACATAAGCAAAAAGTAAAATGCCAGAAGTGGCGCAGTGGCTCAAGTGGTAGAGCGCTAGCCTTGAGCTGAAGAGCTGAGGGACAGTGCCCAGACCCAGAGTTCAGGCCTCATGACCATGACCAGACCCCCACACACAAAAAAAAGAAGAAAAAAGAAATATTCTCCCTTTTTGGGGGTATTTTTAGTGCTGACAAGGTCCCCAAATTTTAATTTTCTAACATATTTTCCTGTATCAGATTTAAAAAATTTTAAACGTAGTATTTTATCCTACCTAAAATTAGGATAAAAAGATAATCACTCTTAATTTGTAGAATTAAAAATGAAAATGTAAGAAATATAAACCAACTGAATCCTGCAAATGCAGTTTTTAAAATATTGTTCTATAATTTAAAATAATGGTTGATTTCATTTACGGCCACATTTAAAGATTGCAGCTGCCTTTAATTACTGTTGGTGTTTTGTAAGGTGTGCAGCAGACTATGGCTGGATTAGGCAGCAATTCTGCAGAATTACTAGGGTGGGTATTTTACTGCGTCCTCAGCCTGTGTGCCAGCCCTTCCAGAGAGCTCCTGGCACAGGGCTGATGCTGAGCCCCTCTGCTGTGCCAAGGGCCACCTCTAAACCTGGGTGGGCATGTCCAGTAAGGCAGAATGTTTAGCCTGTGTTGAAGACTCCTAAATCCTTGCCATCCTTCAGCTTTTGTAAAGGGAGGAGTCTCAGCCTCAAAACCAAAACTGAAAGATGAGGAAGTCCCCAAACACAAGAAGGGGGTTCAGAGTCTCAAGGTTTACAAAACTGACACTTTCATTATGATACTTTAATACTTCAAATGATATAAAAGTAACATCTGCAGACAACTATATAAAAATCTTTGCTATCAACAGAATTTAAACATTTTAATCTTACCTTGTAATAACGAAAATAGTCTCTCTCTTGTAATTTTTTTATTTTGGGGAAGATTTTATAGGTGTTGAAGTTATCAATGCTGTCAATATCACACAAGCAATCATCCAGAACGCCAGCCACCTAAAATTGACATGTATATAAAGTATGAATATCCTTCATGCTTTGACATTAACAAATCTGTGTTTTATAAGATGCTAATAACTCATTCAAGTTAGTATTTGCAAATTAAGATTCATAACATTAAAGCAGATACTTATTTTTAGCTTCTCCTGAGGCTTGAACTCGGACCTGGGCACTGTTCCTGAGTTTTTTGTTTAAGGCTAGCACACTACCACTTGAGCCACAGTTTGGTGTTGTTTTCTTTTGGTGGGGTGGGGTAAGGAGTTAAGAATTAAGAGTCTCATGGACTTCCCTGCCTGTACTGGCTTTGAACTATGATCCTCAGATCTCTGCCTTCTAAATAGCTAGGATGACAGGTGTGAGCCACCAGCACCCTACAAACACTTTATGCAATGATAAAAGAATGAAAGAACATTAATCCATTCTGAAATACAAGGCATCTTGGTAAATGCCCAGAATGAAAGGTACTAAATTCTCCTTCCCCTGCATAAATACAGAATGTAACTGGAATGCTCCATCAGCATCTGCCCATACTTAACCTAGGGATCAAACGAGAATAACACTGCTATAGCATGCCATACCTCTTTTTAAAAATCCCAGGACAGGGACAGGGCTAAGTGCTTTATGTCACTTCATCTACCCTTTAAAAGTATTCTAGAAATAAGCTATTATTATCTTCACTGTATTATAAGATATGTAGGTTTAGCAAACTTAAAGTAATATTTCTACAGTAGAAATGGGACTTATTTCCAAATCAGGCTTTAAAATTGTTTTTTACAAAATGAATCAAGAGCCCAAAACTTTCATAAAATTCTTCAGCATAGTTCAATTAAAAAGGGACTTGAAGCCAGGAGGCAGTGGCTCACACCTGTAATCCTAACTACCCAGGAGGCTGAGATCTGAGGATTGTGATTCAAAGCCAGCCAGCCTGGGGAAGAAAGTCCATGAGATTCTTATCTCCAATACCACTCAGAAAACTGGAAGTGACACTGTGGCTCAAGTGGTAGAGTGCCAGCCTTCAGCTGAAGAGCTGAGGGACAGCACCCAGGCCCACAGTTCAAGACCCACGACAGACAAAAAAAAAAAAGAAGGGAACTTGAGTCTATCACTAGTGGGTTATGTCTATAATTTTAGCTACTCAAGTGACTGCATCTAGAAAATCTCCCAGCCTGGTAGACTCTATCTCCAAAATAACCAGCAAAAAGCAGAGCTAGAGTTGTAGTTCAAGTGGTAGAGCTCCAGTCTAAAAAACACACAGGCCCTGAATTCAAACCCCAGTAGCTGCTGTGCACACATGCACAAGACACAGGCACACAGACTTGATATGCACAACCTGAATGAATCTTCTGAGAATAATGATGAATGGAAAAAAATCTAACTCTAAGTCATCCGTGGGACATTTTTTACACAAAAAAAATCTTAGAGATGGAGAAAAGATTATTGGTCACAGAGTTTAGGGACTGTGGCAGGGATAGGAACTAGAGTGGAAAAATTTTCTATTGAGTAATCTTTTCAATACTGATCTTCCCTATTATATTCTTCTGGACCCCAATCTTCTCACTGCATTCTACATGTCTCTCAAGTTCTCTTTAATATTTATTATCCTGTTGTCCGTCTGAATTTCCTTCTGAATAATTTATTTGCATCTATCTTCTATTTATTTGTTTACTCATAGTTCAACATAAGAAATGTTTTACCTGCAGGGACTGTATGATCAGAATAAAAAGACAAAAATCTGTCTTCAAGGAGCTTACCTTATCATTGGAAGGGAATGAATGGACAGAACAGAGTCTGACAGATGGTAAAGTAGGGAGATGGAAGAAAAGCAGGAATGGAGATAGAGATGGGGGGAGGGTACTCTCATTTTAAATGGGGATCTGAAAGGACTCACTGTCTGATCTTGGAGGGAAAGGAGCAAGAATGCAGATTATCTGGGAGAAACATATTCTAATTAAGAATAGTAAATGCAAAGGTCCTGAGGCAGTGAGCTTGTCCCAATGTTTGGTTATTTTTTAAAGGAAAAAGGAGGACTGCGCAATGGGCCAAAGAGATAATTCTCTTGTAAGATTTTACCCTTACAGAGTCCAGTTATTTTCTCACACTAATCAATTCTGCAACTCTCAGATACCAACTGGGAAATCTACAGTTCTGATGATACTCACCATCCAGAATTAGACAAGCCCTACAAGATAGCCCACTTCAGCCATTCTTCCCATTGATGGGCAATAAACTAGAGGTTCCCTGGACGACCCTTTCCAGGTTGAGTCATTTGTTAGAATCGCTTCCAGAACTCAGGAAAAAAAAAAACATTTTACAATGTATTATAAAGGACTCAGGAACCAAAGGGGAGCAGCATAGAGCAGAATACAGGGTGGAAGGGATACTCCCAGCACCTAGGCTCTCCCCGAGAGCTGCTCTCAGGGTGCTCACAAACTCAGCAGCTCTCATCAAATGCAGTTGGTTGTTCAAGAGTTAAATCTTTTGGTTGTCTTGGTGATTCAGCTCATCTGTATAGGAGCATCATTCTAAATCATGGCATTAGTAAACACAGGTGTGACTTTAAAGAGGGGTATTATGAAAAACAAAAGACACTATTATCACTTATCACCATTGGCACTTAAAGAGCTCTGGGCCAGGAGTCAGAAACAAAGACCAAATGTAGTTTTCTACAAAATACTCCAGAGACAGAAAACCACTAGTAAATTGCAAGCAAAAGATGAAAAGAATATGGAGTATCAGGCAAAAGAGGGTTTCTTTTTATACTGTTGTATGGTCAGGGACAGGGACATTGTAGATAAGAGGACAAATCAGAAAAGTGACAGCCAAAAACAAAGAAGAGTGTGCTAGACAGAGGAAACTGCTAGTATGAAGGCCTCAGGGCAAGAGCAAGGAGGCTACCAGTTTGGCTGAACTGTTTGTATAAAGGAGAGATCTTGGGAAGAGATTTGGGGGAAAAGATCAAGAATTTGGTTCCTGGTATTAATGCTGGAATTATTTACTAGCTATTCAACTGGAGATAATGAAAAAAATAGTTGGATAATACAGCTCTAGAGCTGAAGATCATAGTCTGGAGAATTAAGCGTGAAAGTCAGGTGTATGGACATTTTTTTTTTGGGGGGGGGTCCGGTCGTGGGCCTGAACTCTGGGCCTGGGCACTGTCCCTCAGCTCTTCAGCTCAAGGCTAGCGCTCTACCATTTGAGCCACAGCGCCACTTCTGGCTTTTTTTTCTGCTTATGTGGTGCTGGGGAATCAAACCCAGGACCTCATGCATGCAAGGCAAGCGCTCTACCACTAAGCCACCTTCCCAGCCCGATGGACAACATTTAAAGCCAAAGCACTAGACTAAGATGACCAATATCATGCACACAGCACACAGTAGTGTCAGCCTCTAAATTAGGATGGCATGGCTCACAGGGAGATGCAGTTTACTGCCACTGCCCAGTATCCCGAGTATGTAGGGGAAAAGATCTAAATTCAAATTATGAAGTAGTTTTCCATGGAAGTATAGGTTTCTCATGAATGTTCAAGTGAAAAAAATGTAATTTGAAGCCCAGCCACTACCAGTAGCTCATATCTATAATCCCAGCTACTCAGGAAGCTGCAACTTGAGGATCAAGGTGGGTGTGAAGTCATCAGCCCAGGCAAAAAAGTCTATGAGACTCTAATCTTCATCTAACCATTAAAAAGCTGGAAGCAGAACTGTAGCTCAAGTGCTAGAGCATCACCCTTGAGCAAAACAAGCTCAGAGATAGCACTCAGGTTCTGAGTTCTTCACTTTACTCTTACTCATACGGGATTTATTTTCCATTCATTCTTACATGAAGGATATCTGACTTTGGAGCCCAGGCTTCATGGACTTGTCTCTTCCAGTTTCCTCTCTAAGCCGACACAAGTGTTATTTCCTACCATGGTCATGCAGCATAAGGCAGAAGCTCAAAATCTTGAGGATGTGGAAGAAACCCTCAAGGTAAGACTGGTACTGTGAGTCCCAAGTTTTTGGATTTCATTTGTTGGGAACTCTATTTCTTGATTTCATGCCACCTCAGAAAGGCAGTTAGGAGGACTACAAATACACTGGACTGAGATTCCTTTTAAAATGAAGATTGCTGTATGCTCTCGCCTTTAGTTCCTGGTGTTTCACCACACTACAAAGATACGTGTGTTTCATTTGTAAGAAAATTGGGCACAAATATGCAAATGATATCCTTTTATGTATTCAAAAATGTTTTTGTAGTTTCGTTACAAGAAAAACAAATGTTAAATGACTGCTTTCTTATGAATAGAGATGTTTTTGCAAAAACATCTTTCAAAAGTGAAAGAACGCAGTTCCTCAATTTGATTTCCCTGTTCTCCATTGCTCTTCTAGGCAGAGAAGTCAATATGCTGTTATACTGTACAGAGCAGAGAGGGGTCTGGATCAGGGCTCCAGTTTAATGTCACTCACTTTCTGGTCATTTAATCTCTTGAAACTTCAGTTACCATAGGACTCACTTCTGAGAGATGTCTCAAATAAAACAAGGTAATGTATAATTAAGTTTGTTACAGGTTTGAGTACTGTATTAAATATGACATTACATAGTACCACTGAAACAAAAATATAGACACATGTGCTTTTGAAGACTGTTTGGCAAGTGCCACTTTGAATATGCATCTTTTAACTGTTGAACTATATACATATGTATTCACTTGATATAGGGAAATCAGATGTACAGTGTCAATTATAAAACAATAGTTATTCATAATTAGTGGTATAGGAAGAAACCAAAAGCAAACCTTCTAGATTGGTGGTAATATGTACAATAAATATATATGCTGTGTACTGAGAAAATGAGAAATCTCATTTTAAAAAGTATCTAAATGAAAATTCTACTCATAAACAAGCACGCAGCCTAGTAACCAGAAAATCATGTTGCCAAAGACAACTTGGGAAATTTCTTTTTCCTAAGTCTCTGGTGGAAGCTCAGAATGTCATGGCTCATCAGTGTTTTTCAAAAGTGCACTTACAGTCATTTGCAAGGCTTGCCCCTGGGTGGGGTCCAAGGCCAGGCCACAGTACGTCCTCAAGTCTCGGCAAACCCAGCCAGAAATTCTCCGTGTTTAACATGCTCTCAAATACTCAAAAGTTTGCTTCTGTTATTTTTATCAAATCATTCACTTACTAAGTACTCGAGTTTGGGCACAAAAGTCATATTCGGGCATTCTGGGATTTCGTGCTATGCACCATAAAAAAGCGTGAGAAAAATGAATGAAGTCAGAAAGGAAGAAACAACAACATGTTTTACACGGTAGCACGGGCAGTTAACCATCCGTTTCTCTTAACCAGGGGCATTAATTGCCTCACTGGGCCTCTCCCCTCGTTATCGGGTCACCTGGGACACTTTCTCTGGCGTTCGGCTCCGCCGCACCGCCGGTCGGCAGCAGGTGCACGGAACGAAGCCGGCGCCACACCTGGCAGTCGGTGCAGCCTCTCAGGATACAGCGTGCACTCCGTACGGGAAAGGAGGTTTCCAGAACACTTCTCTAACACCCCGGAACACTGCCGTCCTCGGGGGCCAGGGCCTTACACCGCCCAAGCCCGCGCGAGGGTCCCCGCGGCGGGTCCCGCACCCCGGTGCGCACCTCTGGGACGCGGGGCCGACAGGTGGGTGGAGAGCGGGCGGCGCCGGCCGCGGACGGAGCCCAGGGGTGCCCGGGTCCCCCTAGGGCCCGCTCCGCTCCTCCCGGACTGGCGACGGGGAGCGGTGTGCCGAGTGCCCGCGACCCCCCATCCCGCCCTCAGCTCCCATGGGCCCCCGCGTGCCGGACCCCGCACAGTTCCCAAACCCCGCCCCCTCGGTTCTCGGACCCCGCACAACTCCCGAGGGGGACCCCCTCAGCGTCCTGTACCCTGCACACCTCCCGAGCCGCCCCCCCTCCCGCGTCCCGGACCCCGCACAGCTCCCGAGGGCCCCGCTCAACGTCCCGGACCCCGCACAGCTCCCTAGGTCCCGCTCAACGTCCCGGACCCCGCACAGCCCCGGCGGCTCCAAAACAGCACCAGGATTGAGAACCCGGGCCCCGCGCACGCCCGGGGCGCGGACGTTTCCCGCACCCGCTGCGAGGTCCCCGCCCCACCCCGTCCCGGCGGGCTCCCTGTTGGCGCCGCCGCGGCCCCCGCTCACCTGGGCCTCGACGACGCTCGGAAGGAAGCTCAGGGCGAGCAGCAGCTGCACTGCGGCCGCCGCCCCCCGCCCGGCGCCGGCCCTCAGGAGTCCGCGGCTCATGCTGCCCTGCCCAGCCGCGGCCAGCCGGGCCCGTCGGGGCCGGGGAGCGGCGGGCGACCCGGGCGACGACCCCAGGGGGCAGCGCCCCGCGGTGGAGCACCTCCAGCAGCGGAGGTCCGTCGGCGCGCCGGCCGAAGGACGAGGACGCTCCCCTGCGCCCAGCAGCCGCGTCTGAGGCGGCAGCGCCGCGTGCCCCCGCTTCATCCCGACAGGCCCCGCCCCCGACGTCCTCGGACTAAGCCCCGCCCATCCGGCGCGCGGCCTTCTGGGAGTTGTAGTCTCGGCTGGCCCCGCGGCGCCGCGGTCCTGCAAATGGCGAACTACTGTGGAGGGGAGCGCTCCGCCTTCCCGGGGTCGGGCTCCGCGGCGGCCAATGAGACGGGACCACGCGGGCTCCAAAACACCGGGGAGCTAGTGGCTGGGGGGAGCAGAGCGCCCCTTGAGGGGGGCCGTCCAGCCGAGGCCGCGCCCCCCTCCGCTGGCCGTGCGGAGCGCGGGTGCGGGCCGGCCTCGGGCCTGAGTCCGCTGCGCGCCGCCGCCGGAGCCGGGCCTCGGCCCCGACCCGCCGTCCCGCCCCAGCCAGGCGGGACCTTTGACCTGGGATGGAGCGGAATCGCTTCGTCTCCGTCCCTTTCCCGACCCCTTCCCTCCGCTGCAGCGGCTTGGAGCCGTCGCCCGCGTCCCCTCCCGGCTTCCCGCCCCGGCCGCGTCTGTCCTCTCTGGGCCCCGTCGCACCCCGCTGCTGTGTGGACACCTGCGTGTGTAACGGACGTGGGGACACTGTAGGTATTACATAGCACGCGCGTGAGGACGCGAAGATTGTATATAATGCGCCAGTACAACCCGAAAGCGCGCGACCACCAGGCTGGGACCCCACATCCGGCATTTGCTGCACCCTTACCCGGCCCGAGCCCCTACCTCGAGTATCGCCCTGGGATTTCCCAGGTGCTGCCTTGCACCTAGGAAGTGTCGATGAATGATAAGCTATATTAGCTTCAGTGGTTTCCTCAATTTCTACAAACCTGTATCCCCTTCTGTCTCTGTAGTGGGAAATAGTTTCATGTAACAAATTGCCACAAATTATTGGCAAAAAAAAAAAAAAAAACCACCAGTTATGTTACATTCTGGCTGTCAGACGTCCAAAATGGGTCTTCAGGACTGCATTGCTTTTGAGCCTTAAATGGACCATATATATGTTCCCTGCCTTTTTAAACTAAGAGCCACCTCCCCCCACCCTTGATCGCTCCCAACATTGTCACATTCCTTTCACTCTCTTATTGATAAGCTGTTTTCTTTTTGTTACCCTAACTCTAATGCTTTCCTTACACTAACACTATTAGGGTTGCATTAAAATCACCCAAATAAGTCAGGGACTCACTCTGTCTCAAAATCCTTCACTTAATCACATCTGCAGTCTCTTTTGTCATTTAGGGTGACAGGCTCCAGAGACTAGTGCTAAGCCCACAGCAAAAGGAAAGTGCAGGTCCCTGGTTAAAAGAAAAGAAAAAGTGAAGAATGTTAAGAAAGACAATGGCAACAAAGCATTAAGCCCTCATGACCACACAGGTCCTCTGCCCTGGAATGAGATCTGCTCTTCCCTTAATCTCTTCCTCATTTCTTTCTCCCTTGCCTCCAAATCTGTCCAGAGCTTTCCTTGCTTAAAATCAAGAATTGTGCCAGGCACAGGTGTCTCATGCCTGTAATCATAGACTCTCAGGAGTCTGACATCTGAGGATCATGGTTTGAAGCCAACCCAGGCAGGAAAGTTTGTAAGACTTTTGTTTCCAATTAACCAGCAAAAAGCCAGTAGTAGCTCAACAGTAGAGCACTAACCTTGAGTCAAAAAATTAAGACAATCCCCAATAGGGCACAAAACAAAACAATACGTAATAAAACACCAGAATTGTAGCTCTCTTCTTCTTCAGCTACATGTCCATGTCTTCATTTCTCTGACAAACTTGTACTTCCTATCCTACCCTTCTCAACTTCCTCTGGTATCAATGTGCTATGGATAAGAGAGCTTTTAACCAATCCAGTGGACATTCTTCAAGATAGCTTGTTTGTGCTACATTGGCATCCATACTTCATAAGGCTTTGTTATACAATTAAAAAATTGTGTGTGGTAAAGGTCCTTTTAAAAATAATCTCATGTTTTTAATGTCTCTTTGATACTAAGGACAGAATTTTTGTGTGTGCTTCAAGATTTAGCTTTAAAGAACAACCTAAGTGACCAGGTGATGGACGAAAATAGAGAAGAAGTAAAATACAGGGGCCAGATAGACTTTGTCCTGAATGTGAAAGCAGCAACCACCCTTCCCATCAGTTTGTGTTCAGCTAAGAAGCCAAACACATATCTTCTGGTTCAGGGGATGTTTTTTACTTGGTGAGTAGAATTGAAAATGGGGGTTTGTCATAGAAACAAACATACTAAAATTCATTAATATTTATGTGCATAGACATTTGTTTTAGTGTTCAATGTTATGGCTGCTATGAAGGGGCTGTTCCTTGGTGGACAGTCTGCCTTTCTCTTTATTTTCTTGCCCTGGCCTCTCTGTTCACCTGTTTTCTCTGAAATCAGCTACAACTGACACCAGCATCAATCTTGTGAGGCATCACCGCTTCCTGCCACTTTCTGTCATGTGATGTCACCTGCTTCCTGCTCATGCTCAGCTTGAATCCCTAAGGATGTGGTTGGAAGTTGAAAAAGGAAGGATAAACCAATACCCTTGAATATAAGGCCATCTCCCCAAAAAAGTCACCTCCGCTAAACTTTAAAAATAATTGTAATGGGCTGGGAAGGTGGCTCAGTGGTAGAGCGTTTGCCTTGCATGCTTGAAGCCCTGGGTTCAATACCTCAGCACCACATAAGCAAAAAAGAAAAAAGCTGGAAGTGGTGCTGTGACTCAAGTGGTAGAGTGCTAGCCTTGAGCTGAATTGCTGAGGGACAGCGCCCAGGCCCAGAGTTCAGGCCCCACGACTGGACCCCTCCCCCCCAAAAAAATACAAAAAAAATAATAATTGTAAGAGGAAGAAGAATAGCAGTTAAAAGATTATCTCAGGGTTGTAGGTTTTGCCACTCAGCTCCCTGGAGAGGCAAATTCATCAGGACACAATGCTGATAGATTCTGAAGGAGCAGGAACTAATTATTGACAGTCTTTCTAGGGCATGGCTACCATATCCATCATTCTGTTTCTTTCATCATTGGTCCCTCCTGTCAGACTTCCAATTCCTTCTAGAGCTTGGCTCAAGGAGAGACAGAGAGCCAGTGGCCTGTAATCCTAGCTACTAAAGAGACTGAGATTTGAGGATCCCAGTTCAAAGCCAGCCCAGGCAGGAAAGTCTTGAAACTCTTATCTCCAATCAACCACCAGAAAACCGGAAGTGATGCTGTGGCTCAAGTGGTAGAGCGCTAGCCTTGAACTGAAAAGCTGAGGGACAGCACCCAGGCCCAGAGTTCAAGATCCATGACCAAAAAAAAAAGGTAGATACAGAGAAAGAACCTTGATCTACAACCCCACAGGACCGAAAGGAATGGCAAAGGTAGTTGCATGGATACACAGCAGAGGCTGGATTCTGTCCTTAGTAGAAGAAGGCCTGTGGGCCAGGTAAGAGCAACAGATGTCTCCTCAGGCAGTCATGCTTTTACTGAGCATTTCATTCACATTCACTTTTCTTTACCTTAACTTTAATTTACATATGCATTAAATTATCACAGAAATCCTGGTTATGGGACACCAGAAAGCACGCATCAGGACGCTGGCCGAGGGGAAATAGTAATAATATGCTCTTGCAGAGAATATAATCTCTGATATACTTACACCACCTGGGCTCATTGAACCCAATGATCTGGAGGTGAAGTACAGAAAGAATATATTTTGTATAATTTCTGCATATTTACTGTCTTATAAGCAATCCTTGTAGCTCCCCATCCTTCTCGTGGCTTCCCCCCCCTCCTTTCCATGTCCCCCTTTTCTCTGAGAGGATTGCTCATCAGTTTACCCTCTAGTCCATGAGACTGTCACCCATTCAGCTCTAACATTCTGCCACTCTGGATTGGAACAAGCCTTTCCTATGTCATTGTATTGTAGCCCCCACCTAGAGTTAAAGTTTTAGGAGACCCTTTCTTCTTGTTCTGTATTCTCCTTTAGGCTGCATCAGTTCCTACGAACAGTAGTTAGAGAGTATATGTTGATTAGCTGGTTGATGTTGTGTCTCATCACAATTCATCTCATAGGATATCAATCTCCAAATCACTCCTAGACCTAAGGCATCTGAACATTTCCATGGAGGGCTGAGAAGTGGCTGTTAGAAAGGAATATGCCTGGAGAATTCAGTAAAATGAAACTGTCACTAAGACAGTTCCAGCATAGGCCAATTACTAGAAGCCATTACTTGAAGAGTTTCCCTCCAGAACAACTTAAAGAGTCTACAGCTCACCGTTTTTGAAGCAAAGGCTTAAAAACTAGATTGCCATGATACTTACTATAGTGAATTAATGCAACTGCCCTTAAGCAGTTACATTTCCAAGAAATCATCAGGCATATGGTGTATTTTTCTCTGTGACTTTCTGAGTTGGTTAACTTGTGACTTCTAATGAAGAAGGACATCACTGATGAGTGGCTCTAAATAAAAGTTAAGGTAATGGGGTGGAAATTTAATAACACCAGTAATTTTCTCTTCTGATAGCAAGCTGAATTGTGATTAATGAACCTATTAATAATGGCAATCTGTGTTGTGTTTAAACAACTGAGTTTGTGGACTGTCCTTGTGTCCACAACCAACCAGATGCAATTTTCTTAAAACTGGATTTTTATCTGTGACTGTTACAAGGGAATTTTTGCTTATAAGATCACCTTTCTGAAATTTTCTGAGGGGATTTTTGTTCTTTTTGACAAGTGTCAAGCATTAAAAGTAATTAAATCAAAGGATCTGGCTGGTTTATGGCTTTGTGTCAGTTATTGTACCTCAATAACTCCTTGTTTGTCTTCAATATTTACTCAGCTGTGTACACAGTATTTTTACTTAGTAGTATTAAACCTGATATACTTGAATTGGTCAAAATCATTGCTATTTTCAAAGGTGTTTACAAGATGACTCGTGCAATTTGGATAAAACTTTTTTATCTAAATATTTTATGGGACTATGCTAAAAGCTATTTTATAATTTGATGGGGAAGTAATTATGAAAACTAGAATTGGGATTCTGCCAATTTCTGCCCCTCCCTCACTTCTATAATACAACAGCCTTTGTGTCTGTGTGCCTGTGTGTGCACGCACACACACCCACATCAATACTAAGGCATAAACTCAGGATCTGGGGGCTGTCCCTGTGCTTTCTATTGCTCAAAACTAGCATTCTACCTCTTGAGCCATAGCTCCATTTCCTTTTGTTAGTTAATTGGAGATAAGAGTCGCACAGATTTTCCTGAGCAGGCTGGCTTCACACTGCAATCCTCAGATCTCAGCCTCCTAAGTGGCTAGGATTACAGGCATGAGCCACAGGTTACCAGCCTCAGCTTCTGTTTTTAAAGCTCTCTTAAAATCTGATGTTCTTTGTCTGTGGAGCTTTTTGAAGGCATCCCTAGATTCATCAGTGAGTTTGGGGTGTCATCATGTAGACTAAAATAAAACATCAGGTTGATTAGAATACTCCTCACTCTATAAAATAGTTCATCATAAAAGACCTCTATCAAAAGCCAGCAATAATTTTTAATCTCCACGTACACAAATTTACTAATTTATCAAAAATATCCCTAAGGTATCTTAAAATAGAATTTTATTATTAAGGTGTTGTACAGAGGGGTTACCATTTCCTAAGTCAGGTCATGAGTACAATTCTTTTTAGATAATGTCTCCCCTTCCTTTGATTTCCCCCAGTTTCCCCCTCCCATCCCTGCCCACAAGCTGCATAGTTCATTTTCCACATAGTGTGTTCTGAGTAGCATGACTGAATTTGCTCTAAGATTTTTAATTACAAAA
This sequence comes from Dipodomys merriami, assembly GCF_024711535.1. Lineage (NCBI taxonomy): Eukaryota > Metazoa > Chordata > Mammalia > Rodentia > Heteromyidae > Dipodomys > Dipodomys merriami. The sequence goes on along the minus strand of NW_027205603.1, from coordinate 17,948,077 downwards.
CAGTCCCTTTAAAAAATCACATCTGCTGTTCACAAGCATCTTCATAGTGGAAAGCTGTGGAATCATTTTTAAACAGTCTTTTTCTTTTACAGCAGTTTTGAGTTTACTGCAAACTGAGTTGGAAAGTACTGAGAGTTCCCCTGTGCCCCTGGCCCACCACACAGCCTGTCCACTGTCCGCAGAGGGGTCCATTACTTACACTCAGTTAACCAACGTTGATGCACCATTAGTAATGAAAGTTCGTAGTTTGCATTAATGTTCCCTCTTTGTGTCACACATTCTGCAGTTTTGACAAGTAAACAATGATGTATATCCACCTTTTTCAGTCATTTAGAAAGGCTTTATTACCTAAAAGTCCCCTGTGCTCTATTTGAAGTTTATGTCACAAACAGAAAAGTCCATACCAGCTGACACTACTTCTAACCATGAAAATAAAACATCAAATCTATTAGCCTTAAGTGGTTTCTCTTTGTTCTGTCTGCATTATATACTTTCAGGAGAAAACAACTGATGATTGCACCCAGTTATCTTATTCTATACTAATGTTCAATCTACTGATAAAAGTTATCAATCAGAGCCAGGTGCTGGTGGCTCATGCCACCAGGAGGCTGAGATGTAAGGATTGTCTGTGAGATTCTTATTTCCGACTAACTACCAAAAGCAAGAAGTGGAGCTTAGGTTCAAGTGGTAAAGCACCAGTGTTAGTAATAAAGTTAAGGGACTGGGCCTAGGCCCTGATTTCAAGCCCCAGTACTGGCATGCACACACACACGTGCATACACACACACCAAAATATGGACTGGTACACTAGACCTTTTATTTTATTTTGTCAGTCATGAGTATTGAACTCTGGGCCTGGACGCTGTCCCTGAGCTTTTCAGTTCAAAGCTAGTGCTCTACCATTTGAACCACAGTGCCACTTCCGGCTTTTTCTGCTTATGTGGTGCTGAGGAATCGAACCCAGGGCCTCATGATGCAAGGCAAGCACTCTACCACTGAGCCACCTTCCCAGCCCTACACTAGACCTTTTAAAGCTTATAGCCATTCAGGTTTCCTGAGCTGAGCCAGGAGTGAGACAAACATGTGCAGCACTGACCATGCTGAAGGGACTTTGGACCCCATGGCTGCTTTAGCTGAAGGCTGTATACCCCAACCCCAATTTATTCATTCTGATGGAATGGTATTTGGAGTCAACAAGTCACCCTCATTAATGAGATTAGAGCCCTCACAAAAGGGACTTCCAGCTGGCTTAGCTACTGGGGAGACTGAGATCTGAACATCACTGTTCAGAGCCAGCCCAGGCAGGAAAGACTGTGAGATTCATCTCCAATTAACCACCAGAAAACCAGAGGTGGTGCTGTGGCTCATAGTGGTAGAGCACTATCAGTGAACAAAAGACTGCAGGGACAGCACCCCAGCAAGTTCAAGCCCCAGGGCTGACAATAAAAAGGGGAGGAATTCCGAGAGTTCCTTTACCCCTTCCACCATCAAAAGGATATGTTGGCCATGAGAAGACAGCAGTCTGTGAACAGGGAGCCTGCCCTCACCAGACTTGATTTCAGACATGTGTTTTCTTTCTGTTCCACAAATAGGAGTCTCATGAGAGTTAAGGGAGTTTGTCTGATTTGTCCTTCTGCCATGTCCTCAGCACCTGACACCTGAAAGTAACTCAGTAACTATTTGTTGAAAGAACAAATAACAGCATGGACATGATGCCAAGCACTTCCCAACTCCCTGAAGCATAAATGCCGTGTCATCCTGAGTTACAAAAATAACCTCATGTACAGTGAGGGTCACGCATCTGCCCCTGCCTGGGACGAGACCTGGTTTGCACAGCTGAGCCAATACATCTGAATGGGGAGTGAAGCCACTCAGGCATCAGGAGACTTCTGTGGAAAGTGCTCCGCAGACATCCATGTCTCCTCTGGGTCAGACTCAAGAAGCAAAATGTGGTAACAAACATAATTAGCCCCCAGCTGATGTTCAGTCATATGAAGAGCCCGCATGGGAGTGCTTCCTGTGTGCCTAGCTTTGTGGCAAGTACTTCTGGTGGATCACAGATGCAGAAGGCCGGGGATTACTGAGCTTTCCCGTCATATGAAGCCCTGACACTCATCTGCCTGCGGGCACCCTGGGCCTGCAGGGAACACAGGGGCTGGCATTTCCGCATCCTTTTGTTCAGACATCTCTACAGTGAGATATAAATAAATTCGGTGGCCAGGCCAGGGACAGAGTGGGGCCAGGGGAACAGTGTTGTGCCTGTGTTTCAAAGCCAGCCTTCCCAGCATTCCGAGTCGGCGTGCCTTCTCTGTGGCAGCAGTGTTTCCCAACCTTGGCACTGCAGTCATTCCCAAGCAGTGAGTTCTGCGCTTATACTGCCCTGGCCATTGTGCTTCATAGCTGTTCATGTAATGGAGGTCCTAGCTCTTGCTAGCTCACCCACAGAACTGTTAGAAACCAGATAGGGCAACGGGCAAGCTGAATGCAGATCATGGCAATCCTGCAGATAGCGATACATGCCGTCAGATTCAAAACCAGGATGGTTCCTGGTCAAACAACTTCCACATCCAAGCCCCACCCCCGCCCTGCCACACATGGGAGAGGAAGAGAGCCCTGGTGTCTTGCTGTTGCCTTTGCCTGTATCCATGATGCAGTTTCTCGAACTCTCAGCCTGCTAGGCGGTGCTGTGATCACAACTGAGTTCAGGGCAGTAGCAGCTACTGCCACCACCTCTCCCAACACCACCCTTTGCCCGTGCCAGGCACCTGGCTTCTCAGCATGCAAATGCCAACTTATTTACTTCTCCCAAAAACCCCACAGAGCTGGTACTGAGATGCCAACTTCAGCAAAAACCTGCTTTCCTAAACCACCTGCAGAGGTTTTCGTTTCATATCTAATTGATTTTTATTTTTGAATGTACTGAGGTTTGAACTCAGGGTCTCACACTTGCTATGTTGGTGTTCTACCACTGGAGCCACACCCTCAGCCCTGTCTTGTGCTGGTTATCTTCTGCCAAACCTGATCTCAACAGCAATCTTTCATCTTCAGTCTCCTAAGTAGCTAGGATTATGGTGCTGGCACTGGTGCCCCAGCTTCAAGTTGAGATTTTTTTTTTAAGAACTTCACTTTTTTTTGTTTGAGAGGTCATCTCAATATATAATGCAGAACTACTGACCTCCAGCCTCAGCCTCCTAAATGTTGAGATTACAGATGTATGCTACCATACCTGGCTCAAGAATTTCATTTTGGGGGGCTGGGAAGGTGGCTCAGTGGTAGAGTACTTGCCACATGCATGAGGCCCTGGGTTCAATTCCTCAGCCCCACAAAAGCAGAAAAAGCTGGAAGTGGCGCTGTGATTCAAGTAGTAGAGCGCTAGCCTTGAGCTGAAGAGCTGAGGGACAGTGCCCAGGCCCAGAGTTCAGGCCCATGACCGACAAAAAAAAATTCATTTTTGGCCAGTTGCCGTACCTCATACTTACAATCTAAAGTACTCAAGAGGTGAGTGATTGAATCATAGACTAGCCATGGAGTTGCTGTTCTCTCTTTCTGTCTCTGTCTATCTCTCTCTCTCCCTCTTTCCCTCCCTCTCTCTTATTTTTCCTTCCCTTCCTCCCTCATGTGTATGCCAATACTGGGACTTGAACTCAGCGCCTCTAGCTCTCTATTAGCTTTTTTAATTCAAGGCTGGTGCTCTACCACTTGAGCCACAGCTCCAGTTCTAGTCATTTTTTTCTGGTTAATTGAAGAGTCTCATAGACATTTCATTTGGGGCTGACTTTGATCCTTGGTCCTCAGATCTCAGCCTCTTGAATAGCTAGAACTTATAGGTATGAACCACCAGAATCAGTGTTTCCTTCACTCTGAGGGAGATGGTGATGAGGTGGGTTGGATAGGATACGTGCATCAGCAGATTTGAAACAGTCCAACCCACCCACCTAAAGCTACTGCATTTCATTGCAGATGCTTGCATTCTGTTTCCTTCTCAATCCACGCCTCCTTTCTTCCCTCTTTCCCTCCCTCAGACCCCTGCTCAAATACAACCTCGCTGTGGGCCACCTCACTGCCCACTGGCCAGAGCAGTTTCTCTCCTTTGAAGTCCAGTGATGATGGCAAATAGTCCACGGTATTCCCTCACCACTCACATCTGCTGCTCTGCTGGTGTGTGTGTGTGTGTGTGTGTGTGTGTGTGTGTGTGTGTGTGTGTGTGTGTGTGTGTGTGTGTGTGTGTGTGTGTGTGTGTGATCAGAACCTATCCAAAGGAAAGGATTTCTCATTCCTTTTCAGCTCCTTATCTGTCACAATTCCCACCTACTGTTGCAACAAAAAAAAAAAAAAATTCTGATGGAATTGAATACTATTTTTCTATTTGATCCCAGAAGATGAGCACCCATGAACTAGTGTGTTCTGAAGAAAGGTGTTTTTGGTTTTTTTTTTTTTTTTTTTCGCATTTGCTGTTAGTAAGTTGGAGGCCTGGGGAGTCTGGGTGGTGTTTTCTTGTGAGGGTTAGGATCTGTGACGCTCAGGTTCTTGAGAAGGCAGCACAGCTTGTCTTTACCCCTGGGCAGAGAAGGGGGAGAAACTGAAAAATATTTACTTATCAGTCACCATGGCAACACAAAAAGGAAAGAGGACTTGCCAATGAAATAAAGTTCTCACCATCCAGATGCTTAGCATCATGAAGTTGAGTTTCAGGGTAACTGTTTTGCTCTTATGAAGGGTGAAGTATTGCTGGTAATAATCTCTTTTCTATATTTTCTTTTGTTGTTGTTATTTCTTGTTTTCAATATGGGCTTTGACTCAGGTTTTTGCACATGTTAGCCTGGTACTTTATCACTTGAATCACACTCCCCAGCTCTTTCTGCTTTAGTTATTTTTTTTTAAAAACAGGGTCTTGGGGCTAGGAAGGTGGCTCAGTGGTAGAGTGTTTGCCTCGCATGTAGGAGGCCCTGGGTTCGATTCCTCAGTACCACATAAGCAGAAAAAGCCAGAAGTGGTGCTGTGGCTCAAGTGGTAGAGCGCTAGCCTTGAGCTGAAGAGCTGAGGGACAGCGCCCAGGCCCAATGTTCAGGCCCCACAACTGACAAGAAAAAAAAATCAAACCCAAAAACAAACAAACAACAACAACAACAACAAAGGGTCTTATATTTATGCCTGTGATGGCCGGCCTACAGTGTACCTAAGATAACAGGTGTGTGATACTGCCTGGCTTTATATTGATTGAGATGGGATCTCAGGAGTTTTTTGCCCAGGCTGGTCAGAACTCTGTCCTCCTAAACTTGGTCCCCAAAGTCCCTAGAATTCAAAGGCATGAGCCACCACTCTTGGCTGTAACAGTCTGTGGCCATTTGTGTTTACAAGATTCCAGCTGAGGCCGGGCGCTGGTGGCTCACGCCTGTAATCATAGCTACTCAGGAGGCTGAGATCTGAGGATCGCGGTTCAAAGCCAGCCCGGGCAGGAGAGACCGTGAGACTCCTATCTCCAATAAAAACCACCAGAAAACCGGAAGTGGCGCTGTAGCTCAAGTGGTAGAGCACTTGCCTTGAGCTGAAGCGCTGAGGGACAGCGCCCAGGCCCAGAGTTCAAGCCCCACGACCGACCAAAAAAAAAAAAAAAAAAAAAGATTCCAGCTGACTCTTCTTAGTAGAGATACAAAGAGGAAAAAACAACACTGGTGTGCTAAAGCAAAGTCCAGAAGCTCATCTGTCCCCTGTGCCTGGGAGGCCTAGACTAGCACATCTCCAGGTTGTTTTTGTTTTTGTTTTTGCCAGTTCTAGGGCTTGAACCCAGGACCTAAGCACTGTCCCTGAGCTTCTTTGGCTCAAAGCTAGTATTCAACCACTTGAGCCACAGCGCCACTTCTGACTTTTTCTGTGTATGTGGTACTGAGGAATCAAACCCAGGACTTCATGCATGCTAGGCAAGCATTCCACCACTAAGCCACATTCCCAGCCCACATCTCCACGTTTTAGCACAGGATATGACCCAGACACATTGACTAAGGTGAGAGGTTGCTACACCTCTGCTTGGTGCTCTGCTTTCTCCAGCACACAGTACATAGAACCACCAAAGGGCCACCTCTGGCTGAGCCTGGGTCCCACCCTGCATGTCAGGCAGCAGTGCTGTTCTCTCCCTTTTATTCTCTCTACTTTGTTCTGTTTTTCCAGAGTAAAGCCTTGGTAAGACAGGCCCCTTAGCTGTGCCGCATCTTGAAATGCTTTTCCTGTGTGGATCTGAAGCCCATGATTCTGAGTAGCAACTGGAAGACTTGAAGGACCCCTCCCCCCCACCCCGCCCTGTCTAGCCAGTGGTACTCACAGAGTCCAAATCTTAACCCAGATCCTGTATGTCAGCCCAGCACGTGGGCTGCTGACAGCTCAAGGTTCTCTCTGTGTAAGAGGGGAATTATTTTTTTATTCTGTAACAAAGATTTCAGAGTTGCTTGTTATTCAATTGGACTGAGAATTTGCATTTGCACAGACTATATCAAATGTACTACCATTTCCCCAGGACTATGTCCCAGTTGACTTGTTATGGTAATGAATACAGAAAGAGTTGATGAACAGTTCTATTTCAGCATAGAGGTATTAGATAGAAAACACAGTGAAAATAATTTTTATTTAATAGCAAGATGCACTGTATGAAAGAACTAGCAGAATCTTGGTGCGTGGACATTCTGTATTACTAAGATCAGATATCTATCTGTGACTTAAATGACTTGAAATCAAGTTTTCTAATCTCCCTTGGAGGGGGAGGAAATGAACATATTTTAATTAGTTTTTAATTGTTATTATAAATGTGTTAGACAGAGGAGTTACAGTTATTACAGTTATATAAGTCAGGAAAAGAGTACATTTCTTTTTGGACAGTGTCACCCTTACCCTCACTCTCTCCCACTAAGTTTTCTAATCTCTTTTGAGAACACTTCTCTTTCTTTTGAAAAATTGTAATAATAAAAAATTACCAAAGTAAAAGAGACCCTTTCTCCAAAAAAATATTTCTTAAGTCTACAACATGAAATGTTTCGGTCATTAAAAACTTTAAGTTAGCTGGCTGATGGTGACTCATGCCTGTAATCCTAGCTGCTCAGGAGGCTGAGATCTGAGGATCACAATTCAAAGCCAGCCCAGGCAGGAAGGTCATTGAGACTCATCTCCAATCAACCACCAGAAAACCACCCGAAGTGTTGCTGTGGCTCAAGTGGTAGAGCACTAGCCTTAAGTGAAAAAGCTTAGGGACAGAGCCCAGGCCCAGAGTTCAATCCTTAGCATTAGCATGCATGGACACACACACACACACACACACACACACACACACACACTCACAAAGCACACAGCCTGTTTAAAGTACTAAAATAAACCTCCAAAAAATCACTTAGGAAGAAGCACAGACATTGGAATTACTTGATTAACTTTAACCCAATTGTTGCAAAAGTGTTCAAGTAGCTAAAGGAAAACAAAGATGGGAGGAAACTTAAAAAGCTACATAGGAATAAAGTGAGAATATTAACAGATATGGAAATTATTTTTAAATAATCAAAAAAGAAATTGGCAGAGTACAACAATTTGAATAGTAGAGGGTTTAATTGAACATGTATAAGAAAGATTCAATGGATGCAAAGGTGGGTCACGTTAACTTACCAAGTCTAAGGAGCAAAAAGAAAACATGAACAGAGACTAAATTGTAGCATACAATTTTAAGCAGACTAATATAGTTAATATAGAAATCTAAGAAGGAAAAGAAAGAAAAGGGATAATTTATTTGTGATACCAATGGCTGAAAACATTTCAAATTTGATTAAAGGCATAAATACACAAATCATAAAAACCTAGTAAAGTCCAAGAATGGCAAATCCAAAGAATCCCACTGTGAGACACATACTAACCCAATGTCAAAAGCCAAAGACAAGGAGAGAATCCTGAGAGCAGCAAGAGGAAGATGACTTGTCACATAAAAGGTACGCTAAGTTACACACTTTTTGTTTTGTGCCAGTCCTGGGGCTTGAACTTAGGTGCTGTCCCTGAGCTTCTGTTTTGCTCAGGTTAGGGCTCTACCTCTTGTGGCTTTATTTTTTTGTAGTTTATTGGAGATATTTTCTTGCCTGGGGTGGCTTTAGACTGTGATCCTCAGATCTCAGCCTCCTGAGTAGCTAGGATTACAGGTGTGAGCCACTGGCACCCTGCTATAAGTTATATAATCAGCAAATTGCTTGGCTGAACATTGTAGGGTAGAAGGCAGTGAGTTATTTCCAAAGTTCTGAAAGACTATCATATGACAGTTTTATATCTACCAAAACTGTCCTTCAAAAATGAGAGAGGCCGGGCACTGGTGGCTCATGCCTGTAACACAAACTACTCAGGAGGCTGAGATCTGAGAATTATAGTTCAAAGCCAGCCTGGGCAGGAAAAGTCCTGAGACTCTTATCTCCAATTAGCAAAAAAAAACTGGAAGTGGAACTGTACTTCAAAGTGATAGAGCGCTAACCTTCAGCAAGGGTTCAGGGGCAGTGCCCAAGCCCCAGTGTTCAAGCCCCACAACCAAGCAGAAAAAAAAAAGAGGGAAGAGTTAAAATATTTTTAGATGTTAAATGAGAGGTAGTTCATTACCACTAGGCAAGCCATACAGTAGGCATTAAAGGGAATCCTCTACTTTGAAATGAAGGTGTAACAGTCACTTGATGATGCAAAGCTCTCCAGTAAAGGTGAATGTTAAATATTTCTTTAACAGTCCTCCCTTGCTAAGTGCAGGAGGCTCATACCTGTAATCCTTGCTATTCAAGAGGCAGAGAACTGAAGATCATGGTTTGAAGCCAGCCCAGTCAGTGAAGCCTGTGAGACTCTTATGTCCAGTTACACACCAAAAAGCCAGATGTGGAGACATGGCTCAAGTGGTAGAACACTAGCCTTGAGCCAAAAAATAAAAATAAAAAAAAATAAAGCTCAGAGACGGTGCTCAGGCCTTGAGTTCAAGCCACCAGACCTGCATACACACACACACACACACACACACACACACACACACACACACACACACACACACACTCACACACACTCACACACTATTCCCATGTTCATGAATTGAAGAACTTAGTGTAAGACCTGAAATCACAGAAAAAAACTGGAGAAACACTGTACGATATAAGCAATGAACTTGAGGAGCTCAGGAAATAAGAACTGATAAATGGGATTATAAATGAAAGGGGAGTAATACCCAATATATACTATATATACATATGTTTTATATATAATATATACCTATATATAGGAATGTGTATGTGTACATAACACATACATATACCAACATATATATGATCTAAGAAAAATGAACACCAAGATAATAATCCAGTCAGTGGGCCCAAGAACCACTTTTTGAAACAAAGCACAAATGGCCAATACATGAAAAAAAACTTTCAACTTCTTTAGTCATCAGGGAAATGCAAATCAAGATGACACTGAGATCCTGTCTCATCCCAGTCAGAAAGGCCATCAAGAATCAAACACTACAATGCTGGCGGGTACGTGTGTACAGGCAGGGAGAGACTTTTACTCTGCTGGTGGGAATGCAAATAAGCATAGCCACTATGGAAATCAGTGTGGCGATTCCTCAAAACACACACACAAAAATAAGCCTGGTGTGGTGGCTCATGCCTGTAATCCTAGCTACTCAGGAGCCTGAGAGGATCGTGGTTTGAGACCAGCTTGGGCAAAGGGTTCTGAGGACCATCTCAACAGAAAAAGCTAGGTGCGATAGGGCACAGCTGTCACCCCAACTGTGATAAGAAGCACAAATAAAACTTACAATTACACCAGCACAGGCAAATGTCAAGACGCTTTCTTAAAAATAACCAAGAGAAAAAGGTCTGGTGGTATGGCTCAAGTGTTATAGCACCTGCCCCCAAGCCTGCTTTGCCACCTTGTAATCACAATGCCCAGCTGAGACCTACCTCATAATCACACTGGGCAGCTCGGACCCAGGTGCTGGTTCCCACAACCCTCAGCCTTTGGCTCAGTTTCCATGTGACAACTCTGCTTCAATGAGCTGTCCACAGGAGAACCAACCAGTACTGGGCTCAAAGTGCACTAATGACTTCTCTCCACATCAGGGGTCATTTCTCCTCTGCCAACGGTTAGTGCTGTGTGTGCTTTTTTGGGTGCTGGTATTGGGGCTTGAACTCAGGGCCTACATGCTATCCCTGAGCTTTTTTTGCTCAAGGCTAGTACTCTAGCACTTGAGCCAAAGCTCCACTTCCAGCTTTTTTTAAAAAAAAAATTGTATGTGGTTATTTAGAGACAAGAATTTCACAGACTTTTCCTGCCTGGGCTGGCTTCAAATCATGATCCTCAGATCTCAGGCTCCTGAGTAGCTGGGATTACAGGCATGAGCCACTGGTGCCTGGCCTCTGACAAGATTTAAGACTCAAATCCTTTGAGGCAGATACTGCTGTCCAAAGCTCCTAATTTATGAAGCAAAGAATTTATAAATCATGACCCTCAAACTCAGCCTCTTAAGGAACAAGGGTTATAGACATAAGCCACGTGTGTGCCAGGTCACTTTCTGCTTTTTCTTTCTATTTTCTTTCTATTTTCTGTCTATATAATGATAACAAACCTCCTCTGCTTGCTCATTGGAATACTCATTCTAGTTAATGAAATGATGAGTTACATAATTGTAAAATTTAAAAAAGCCAAGTAAGACCTTTAAATGATTATAATTGCCAGGCGCTAGTGGCTCACACCTGTAATCCTAGCTATTCAGGAGGCTGAGAGCTGAGGATCATAGTTCAAAGCCAGCCTGGGCAGGAAAGTCTGCGAGACTGTTATCTCCAGTAAACCACCAGAAAACTGGAAGTGGTGCTGTGGCTCAAGGGTAGAGCGCCAGCCTTGAGCTGAGGAACTGAGGGACAGCACCCAGGCCCAGAGTTCAAGTCCCATGATCAAAAAAAAAAAAAAAAGGAAAGAAAGAAAATTACATCCTCTGAGGATAGCTTGTAAACTTGGAGCTTGTAATTTGAAGAAAGCAGTAAGATGAAAGGTAACAAAAAAACTCAGAGAAAAAATATCTGAGAGGCTGTAACCCAGGGATGCCATCTAGCTGTCACAAAGCCCATCCCAGGGACTCACGCCTGTAATCTTAGCTACTCAGGAGGCTGAGATCTGAGGATTGTGGTTCAAATCCAGCCCCGGCAGAAAAACTCAGAGACTCTGATCTCCAGTTAACTACCAAAAAAAGTCAGAAGTAGAGGTTACCACTCTCAAGTGGAAGAGGGCTAACTTTGAGCAAAAAGAAGCTCAGGGACAGGACCCAATATCTGAGTTCAAGCTCCAGGACTCACACACACACACACACATACACACACACACACACACACACTCACACACACACACACACACACACACACACACACACACAAAGTACACCAGGCTTCCAAACACATATGGCTAATGGAGTGTGTCAGCCCAGGGACTGTTTCCCAGAGCAGAGAGAAATTCCTGCTGTCAGTGACTCTACTTGACAGGCTCTATTACCTGTAGTTATGTATTACTATAAATGAGTGGGTAACAAAGACAATGGCACGTGAACCTTACATGTCCATAAAACCCTCAAAAGCATTGTTGCTGCTAAAATTTTGTGGGTTTCTGACTTAGGAATCATCTAATTCTCTAATAGTATCATGAGAAGCCAATTCAGATGTAAGAGACAGTTTATTTGCACTTGTGGGAGGGGGCTACATTATGATTAAGTAGGCATCTAGGGTCCGGAAACTACTTTTATTTGTATGGTATAATAAAGATATTACATCCTGGGTTAAAGACTTTCTAAGGAGTTGGAAGACTTATGTGGTGAATTATATCTTGACTTAGGCATAAATTGCAATTTGTGTTTGGTGATAAGATTTCTTGTATTTACTTTCTCCTGCCTTTGGCAAGTTCACAAGATGGAAAATAACTAGAATGAGGCTGTCGTTTTCCTGATATATTTCTAGAGCTATAAAGCTCAAGCTTGCTTTACTAGATAGCTAAGAGAGATAAATCTGGGAAATAGTTAAAATGACAGGCATGTCTGAAAGATACTAAATAAGAACAACTGTCCAATTGTGAAAAGCTCCTTTGTGTAACTGGCTTATTATGTAGGCTGGAGGTGATTGAGTCTGCTCTTAGGGTGAGAAAAACAGTAAAGTCAATGGCTGGAAAAACTTGTTCTATCTTCTCCCCTTGGCTACAAAGATGATCATTTCACAGAATCCGGAGCCCCCCCACCCTGCCCACCCCCTAGGAGGTAGTTCCAGCCTCAAACTCACAGTTTCCAAGGTGCTTTCCCTTTGGTCTCCAGCACTTACATCCAACCTGGACTTCAGAGCTAATCTTCCCCGCCCCCCAAGTTCTGGGACTTGAACTCAAGGCTTCTCACTCGTTCTTGGATTTTTTGCTTAAACTAGTGCTCTACCACTTGAGCCAGGTCTCTGCTTTTTTGTGAGGGAGGGAGGCTGGTTAATCAGAGATCAGAGTTGGGAATTTGCCTGATATTTAGATCTTAAGCTCCTGTAATTAAGTGTGATTACAAGTGTGAGCCACTGGTACTGGCCAAAGCTACCCTCTTCAGACACATTTTTTTTTGCCAGTCCTGGGGCTTGAACTCAGGGCCTGGGCACTGTCCCTGAGCTTTTTTGGCTCTAGGCTAGTGCTCTACCACTTGAGCCACAGTGCCATGTCTGGCTTATTTCTGAGTCGTTTATTGGAGATAAGAGTCTCACAAATTTGCCTGCCCAGGCTGGCTTTGAACCATGGCATTCAGATCTCAGCCTCCTGGATTAGTTAGGATGTCAGATGTGAGCCACCAGTGCCCATCATCTTAAACTCTCAGCCTCACAATGTGGCCACTGTTGGATTGGCTCTTGTTTTTCTCCCCCACAATTACTATGCCCTATGTTATGTCTTCCCAGATACAAATATCTCAAGATAGGGGCTGGGAAGGTGGCTCAGTGGTAGAGTGCTTCCTTGCATGCACGAGGCCCTGGGTTCGATTACTCAGCACCACATAAGCAGAAAAAGCCAGAAGTGGCGCTGTGGCTCAAGTGGTAGAGCTCTAGCCTTGAGTTGAAGAGCTGAGGGACAGCGCCCAGGCCCAGAGTTCAGGCCTCAATACTGACCCCCCCCCCAAAAAAATCTCGAGATAGATCTGTCAAGAATTAATAAAGGTTAATGAGATCATAAAAGTGGGGGGGGTCTAAGCTGCCAAGAAGAAAAGGATCACTCAAAAATATTTTTTAGCCAGGTGCCAGTGGCTCATGCCTATAATCCTAGCTACTCAGGAAGCTGAGATCTAAGGGTTGAGGTTCAAAGCCAGCCTGGGCAGGAAAGTCCATGAGACTTATCTCCAATAAAACACTCAGAAAACCAGAAGTGGCACAGTGACTCAAGTGATAGAGGGCCAGCCTTGAGCTGAAGAGCTGAGGGTCAGCACACCCAGGTCCAGTTCAAGCCCCATGACCAACAATATATATATATATATATATATATACATATATATATATATATATATATATAGTTTTGTTTTTGTTTGTTTTTGTCACTCTGCTGCTTGAGCCACAGCCCCACTTCCAGTTTTCTAGTGGTTACTGGAGATAAGAGTCTCACAGACTGGGGCTGGGAAGGTGGCTCAGTGGTAGAGCATTTGCCTTGTATGCTCAAGGCCCTGGGTTCGATTCCTCAGCACCACATAAGCAAAAAAAAGCCGGAAGTGGTGCTGTGGCTCAAGTGGTAGAGTGCTAGCCTTGAGCTGAAGAGCTGAGGGATAGCGCCCAAGCCCAGAGTTCAGGCCCCACGACTGGACCCCCCCCCCAAAAAAAAAGAGTCTCACAGACTTTCCTGCCCCGGCTGGTTTTGAACTGTGATTCTCAGATCTCAGCCTCCTGAGTAGTTAGGATTACAGGCGTGAGCCACCAGCACCCGACTATATGTAGTTTTTTATACAGGTAATGTATACAGGGGCTCCAATTTCATAAGTTATGTAATGAGGACATTTCTTTTGGACAATGTCACCCCTCCCCTCACTTGCTCCCAGTTTTTTTCCCTCCTGTCATCACCCACAGATTGTGTAGTTCATTTTCAACATAGCATCTGGTAAGTATCACTTCTACATTCATTTACCCTTTGTCCCTCTATTTCTGTGCCCCCCTTAACCTCCCTCCCCAAAATAAATGAACAAAGAAGACAAAAATAAAATAAAACAAAACCAAAACAACCTCTTGTTTCCATTTTCTGGAGTTCATTTCAGTATCACTTTGTAAAAATTAATTAATTAGATACCGTACAGAGGGGTTACAATTACATGGGCAAGATAACGAGTACAATTCTTATCAAGCATTGTTGCCTCCCCTTTGTTTACACTTTTTTTTTAAGAGCAAAAGTGACTACAACACTGGTGTACCATGTCTTCTAATCCCCAGACGAAGAGGAAGACACCAGAGGGCTGGCTTTCCCTCCCTCTCCCTTTCCACCCTCCTCCCCCTACTCCTTCTCCTCCCTTTTCCCTTCCTCTCCCTTCCCTTCTTCTCCTCCTCACCCTCTCCTTCTCTTTTGCCCCTCCTCTCCCTTCGCTCTCTCCCTCTTCACTCCTCTTTTCTCCTCTCATCCCATCCCCACTTCCCCTTCTCCTCTAAACATACACAGAGAAGAGGCAATGGAAGAGCAGAGCAAAAAGACAGGTATCTCCAAGACCAGGAAGAGAGATCTCACCAGAAGCCAGCCATGCTGGCGCCTTGATCTGAACACTTGCAGGAACCTGAAGGCAGGACCTTTCTGTTGTTCAAGCTTCCGGGTCTCTGATGCTTTGTTACAGTAGCTGAGTGGACTACTACATGAAGAAAGCCTCCTTCAGACTTGAGAGTCTCATGCTGTGTTCCAAGCGGGGTCTTCCCACCTTCCTCTTGGTAGCAGTTCCTTGTTCTTTACCAGGTAAGTCACAGACACCAGGAGTGTTGAACTTGAATGGGATCTCAGAGATGTGAGTACCAACTGCACATCCTCTGCTATGAAGAATAAATGAGAAACTGGCCCCAGAGAGAGAATGCAGACACATGAGCACATATGCACACAGCACTGCAAACATGATTACTTAGCTGGATGCTGCTGATGGTTTCTGGATTCCCATACCAAATGCCATTTCTCCCTATAATGTGTACTTCTCAAATGCCAAATGGGTTTTGCACAGCCTGTGCAGGAAACAAACCCTCGATTAGGTACAAATGACTCACACACATTAAAGCCTAGAACACAGGAAGTCAGAAACATCAGGGATCAAGTCTCATATTCTCACTGGTTGGAGGTGTTCGGCTTCCCCATCTGTAAAATGACAGAAATACCTCATAGAATTGTTTCAGGAAAGTAACTGTGCAACTTGATACTTATTTTGAGCGTATCTGGATACAGTGGTCTATCCAATAGTAGCTGTTATGAAATTGGTTAAGGTCAGGACACATAACATGAATTTCTTAACTGAAAGTTCTGGAGTTGTTTTTCAGGAAAAGCCTCCAGAATCCACACAGCGGTGGTTTGAAACCTGCTTTTCTAGACTAGACACGCACACAAGAAGTTAGCTTGGTCCTAACCATCTGGGCATTGACCTTTAGATGCCATAACTCAAAATCCTCTGAGCAGAACCTAGCTCTCCTCAGAAGACACATGAGTCAGGTGAAGAGGCCTGCCCTATCCAGGCCTGTGCAACAGAGCCCTAAAATGTCCCCATATTATCATCTAGTAGGTCAATGAGCAATCCTACCACCTACCTTCCTATAATTTCTCAGCTCCCAATTGACTAGCAAGGCAGATCCAAACTTTCCCTCCCAGTTTCTAGCTTTTTTGTAAGCCGACCATGCAATAAAACACTTTTTAAAAAAAAAATAAAACACACAAAAAAGGTCAGTGGGCATTTCTAAATGCAAGTTCTCAATGATCACTAGAAGAGAGTCAATTACTCTGTTTAAAAAAAAAAAATAGGCCGGGCGCTGGTGGCTCATGCCTGTAATCCTAGCTACTCAGGAGGCTGAGATCTGAGGATCGCGGTTCAAAGCCAGCCCGAGCAGGTGAGACCGTGAGACTCCTATCTCCAATAAACCACCAGAAAACCGGAAGTGGCGGTGTAGCTCAAGTGGTAGAGCGCTTGCCTTGAGCTGAAGAGCTGAGGGACAGCGCCCAGGCCCAGAGTTCAAGCCCCACGGCCGACAAAAAAAAAAAAATAGATTTCTCCCTAGGCAGATTCCTCTTCTGATAAACACTCCACATGTAACTCCTGACAGCCTGTTTCCTTCCTTGGTACCAGAGACCTGGCTGGGTTGGGACCTGAATGCTTGCCTTTGGTGCCTCCTACTGGTACTCTGCGCAATTCCATCTCCTTAGTTCCTTCCTCAATTCCCTACAGGAAACCTGGTTATTTTAAAAATTATTGGTAAAAAAAAATTCTTAGTAAGAGCCTAAGTCTATTTGCATTTTAGAGGGACCAGAAATATAGTGACAGAAAGAAATGTGCTATTAGAGGTGTGATATTTTATTAGAGAAATTCTCAAATCACTCCAAATCTGTTCATCAGAATTAATTTTGTAAAGCAGCAGGAAGGAAAAAGCCAATTATGACTTCAATTCTCATTTGAATAATTCCTAGTTGGAAAATTGAGAAGAATCAAGGAATCTTTTTGAGTTGACTGAATCTTTGTAAATACCATAAGTCACTGTGGGAAGCACCTTGTATAAGTGAGAAGAGGAAACTTCAAAATTATTCTCATGCCCTGAGATAGTATGCCTCTGACAACAGCCAAAGAGGCTGAACAGATTTTAGTATATCGTTGTGTTGTTTTGGAGTACTTAGTTCCTTTCTAGATCATACATGCATGTATGAAAACCTATGTAGCAACCCACTAGTGTATATCAGTGCTCAAGAGCTGGGCACCAGTGGCTGACACCTGTAATCTTAGCTACTCAGAAGGCTGAGATCTGAGGATTAAGGTTCAAGGCCAGCCTGGGCAAGAACGTCCTTGAGACTCTGATCTCCAATAAACCACAAGAAAACCAGAAGTGGCTCTGTGGCTCAAGTGGTAGAGTGCTAGCCTTGAGCTGAAGAGCTCAGAGACAGCACCCAGGCCCAAAGTTGAAGTCCCATGACCAAAAAAAAAAAAAAAAAAATCAGTGCTCAGGTAAGCAACAAGACAATACTGGAATGTTCTGGTTCCTTGTCCCCATACTGCTAGCTGGGGATTCTTTTCAGGTACGTTCACTCCAACAAATTAAAGTGAGCAGGAAGTTAAAACTGTCCCGATCTTCATTTTCTCCTTGTTCTGTTCTATACAGCCGCCAGACTGATATTCCAAAGCACAAGTTTTCAAAATTTTCCCAAAACTTAGCTTCCTGTTTTCTAAAAATGAATTTCACACGGGCTGTGTGCTCTGGCCTCCTTGTATAAAGACCTCCTGGGACCCCCCAGGTCCCAGCCAAAGTCTCCAGCATCTTCCAGGCTCTTTGGCTCACTAGCAATGTCCTGAACACAGGTGGCTGAGGGCTTCATCACCCTCTAGAGCCAAGGCAGAGGGGATACCATCGCATCTCATGAGCTTTTCCAGGGGGAAACTGGAGTACTATTACAAGACATTAGATGGCAAAGAAGCTGAGCACAGCTGCAATAGCTGTAACATGCTCTGGAAAACCCAGGACCTGGCTGCATCAAATGGATGCTCTACCACATAGCTGCATCCCCAGCCCTCACTGGGTAGAAGTAATCATGTGGCCCAGGCTGGCCTTGAACTTGTGATCCTCCTGCCTCAGCATCTCTGGGATTATAGGGATGCACTGATACATCTGGCTGAAATAAATTACTCTTTCCCCTTGTTTAATGATGACTCTTCTAACAATCATTATCTGTTTTTGAAAAGTCACTAATCTTTTTTTTCCCCATACTTTGGGCTACAGTCATGGAGCTAGGAATAGGAACAAAGGGTTTATGATTTGCCAGTGCCGTGGTTCACGCCTATAATCATAGCTACTCAGGGGGCTGAACCACCTTCTCTCCTGTGTAGGTGTCCAGAGACCCATTAGCTTCTATGTCCAGACTATGCCATGGAAGAAATTCTAGGCCCAAAGAAGGGGATGCTGACAGGCCTAAGACCGGAGTCAAGCACGCAGGACGAGCCCTGTCTGTGGGCTCGGGACCACGAAGGTGAGCAGGCTGTTCTAGTTTCCCTTCATTTGTCAGAGCCAAGCTTTTGGCCAGAGTGGCTTCTTCATGAAACTTTACTGAGGACATTGCACATGGAGCACTGCTCTCTTTTGGAAGCGGGTTTCTAGAGCTCTGTTCCTATGTTCAAAGGGAGGTAGAGATTATTTAATGTCCTCCAGAGATTCCTGCAAAATTCAAGTTGCCTGCAACCTTCCCATCGCAGACTGTTGATTCAAAAGCTAAGACACAGCAGTCTTCCCCGGTCACAGTCTCTGATCTCTTAATTGTTATAAATCCCGCTTAAATTCAATAGTGGTGGTGGTTGTTGTGGGGTTTTTTTTTGGGGGGGGGGCGGTCAGGGGAGTCTCACGGACGTTCCGGCCCGGGCTGGCTTTGAACCGCGATCTGTGGCTACCCTGGAGGAGGTCGGTTTATAACTGACCACGGCGCAGCCTTCCGGAGGCCCGGCTCTTCACCTGGTGCCGGTGAGCGGAGCCGGGGCGGGTGGCCGTGTCCCCCAGCGCCGCCCCGCAGCTGGTGCCCGCGGACGTCGGCCCTGGGCCCGGAGAGGTCGGCCGGCTGGCCGAGGGCGCGACCCCAGGCCGAGGGCGCGACCGCAGGCGGAGCTCGCGCGATCCCAAGCCGAGTGCGCGCGACCCCAGGCCGAGGGCGCGCGACCCCAGGCCGAGGGCGCGCGATCCCAGACAGAAAGTGACCCCAAGCCGAGGGCGTGACCCCAGGCCGAGCGCGCGATCCCAGACGGAGTGCGCGCGACCCCAGACAGAAAGCGACCCCAAGCCGAGGGCGCGACCCCAGGCCGAGCGCGCGATCCCAGACGGAGTGCGCGCGACCCCAGGCCGAGGGCGCGACCCCAGGCGGAGTGCGCGCGACCCCAGGCCAAGGGCGCGACCCCTGGACGAGGGCGCGACCTCAGGCGGAGTGCGCGTGACTCCAGGCCGAGGGCGCGACCCCAGGCCGAGGGCGCGACCCCAGGCGGAGTGCGCGCGACCCCAGGCCGAGGGCGCGACCCGGAGGGAGAACGGGCGCGCGCGTCCCTGAGGCCCTCGCCAGGTGGGCGGGCGCCGCGGGGGCTGGGGCCGGGCCGGGAGGGCGCAGGGCTGGACGTGAGCTCGGGCGCTCGGTGACCCCAGTTGGAGGCGCGCGCCCCGGGCCAAGGCTCTGTGGATCGCCCGGGCAGGAAGTGAGAGCGCGGGGGAGCGGGGAGCGGGAGAAGGGGAGGGAGGGAGGAGAGGAGGGGGAGAGAGAAGAGGGGGAAAGGGAGGGAGGAGCGGCCGTCGCCGCCGCGGGGCGCACCGAGCGCCAGGTTTGGAGCCCCGCGCGCGTCGGAGCCGCCGGACGTCGGGCCGGGGTCCCGCTCTCCTCCGTCGCCGAGGCCGCCCAGCCCCGCTCGGCGCCCGCCTGCTCGCCCGCATGGCTTCCCCGGGCGACCCTCTGCGCTCAGGTAAGGCCACTGGGCGCCCGGCCCTCACCTGGGGCCTGGGTCCCGCCCGTGGCCGGGGGACGGGAGGGGACGGCGGCGCCCCGGCACGGCCTCGCTGCCCCCCCTGGCCCCCTGGCCCGCACGCGCCGCCGCCCGGGCCGGGCGCCTTTGTTCCGGGCCCCGGCGAGGCCGCGCAGCCCCGGCGCGGGGAGCACGAGGCGCCCCCGGGCCTCGGGCCTCCTCTCCCCGCGCCTTTGCCGCACGGGCTCGGCCGTCGGGGCTGCTCCGTGCCCGTTGCACGGTGGACACTCGGAGGCCTCTGGGCCTCGGCTGTCTTTGAAACCTGGTGCATTGCGCCCGAGGCCCGCGCCCGGCTTTGCCTTTGGTGCCACCTGCCCAGCAGACCCTGCCCGGACCTCTGTCCCCGCTGTCGCACGGGGGGCCGCCGGGCTGGGCCGTTGCCGGGGTTGTTTCTTGAGGTTGTACTGGGGTGGGGGGTGGGGGCGCAGAGCCGGACGGTGCCAGTGCCGACTGGTGCCTGGAGCCGTTAGGAGGAGATAGAGGGAGTTCGGGTGTGTTCAGGTGATCGGATCAAACCCAACGGGTTCGGGAAGTTTCCTCAGGACTTCAGAGGAGACCCCCGTTCTTCTCCAGGTGGGGCATGGTAAACGTCTTATTCACTGCTGACGGAAACTAGCCTGGATTTCTCCTGCCCTCCCCCGCCCCCACCCAGGGTTTCAGAAGACAGAAGGGGAATAAGAGTGTCCCCACCTCTGCTGCCCGGGATCCATGTCAGCGGTGGTGGTCACATGGTGCTGGTGGCAGAATTAAAGGAGACCTTGGGAGGGAAGGATTTACATGGAAGGCCTGCCTGGGCCCCCCAAATCGTAGTTAGCAGAGAAAGTAGGGGCCCACAACCTACTCAAAAGAAATCGTGCCGAGGCCACTCAAGGGCGACAGAACTAGCAGTGAATTTACTATAGGGGAATTCCAGCGAGGGTCAGCTCAGGCCGCTCTGCCCAAGACGCACACCGCCTGGAAACGGGTCCCCAAAGTTCCCAGGGTGTGTGTGCGCGGACAGCTCCAGACGTTTCACTGGTCTCCTGCCCTTCCCCCCCTTCCTGTGTCTGAGCTCCAGTAGAGAACAAATCCTGAGATAAAGGGTGAGCCTGGCAGGACCTCCCAACGTGTGCCCAGCTGGATGGGCCTGTTCCTCCAGAGCCTCCAAGTGTGTGGGGGATGTGTGGTTCTTCCCCCTCTCCCTCCCTCCTCCCTGTGGCTCACCACTCCAGGATGTCTTTGGAACCAGTCATGAAAACAGCTGTGGGTCAAAAGAAAAAAAAAGCCAACAACAACTCTGAAATCCAAGTTCAAAGAGTTGCCTTTAATTCTTCACTGGGGAGCACAAAGCCCCACTCTCTCAGCTCAGGAGGCTCAGGAAAGCGCCTGAAGCCCTCGCTGCTTCCTCTGTTTTCTCTGAAAGATCTCTTCAGAGATGTTTGAACTTCCTATGAGAAAGTCTTCTATGAACTGTGGGCTCCTCTGGAATGGGACAAGGAAAGGGAGGTGTCACCAGGTTGACCTGTGCCCCCAGCCTTGCCAATTTATTATGCCACAGATACAGATATGTGTGTCTTCATGGTCAGGAAACACACCAGGCAAGGTACAGGGGAAGGAAGCATGGCGTGTGCGTGCCTTCTCTGCATTCTCTACCCTTCCTGATATCCCAAGCATGGACAGCCATGTAGAATTGTGATTGGACAAAGGAGGTTTGATGTAGAGACGTGATTGGACAAAGAGTCCAATGTAGAGATATGATTGGATGAAGAGGGTCTGATGCAGAGATGTGATTGGACAAAGAAATCTGGCTCTGTTCTATAGACTGAGGGGACCCAGCAAGGCTGGCAACTCAGATTCCTCCTGCCCTCCTAGTAAGGTACACCCCTTCCTCCCAGGATGGGGCGGGACCTTTCTGATATAGGAATCTTGGACCAACTATCAGATGAAGCAGGTTGGAGAAATTCCTGATGTCCAACTCCAAGGCAGACAGGTAGAGTGAGGTTAGAGTTCATATGGTATCCCCTTGGGAAGGCTGTTGTGAGTCAGAGACAGTGGATTCACACCAAAACATATGGTAGCACAGAGACCGTGAGTGTAGTGGAGAGGCCCCGGGGGAGGGGGAAGGGGGCTGTAGACCAGGTCTGTAAGCTCAGCTCAGACTATTACTGTGTGGCTCCCACAGTCCCCACTCATGGACTTTGACATATGCAGACTAATGGAGGCTCTCTTTCTAACCCCTCGTGTTACAGGTTTAAGGATATGTGATCACCAAAACCAAATGACTGCAGCTTGCCTGCAGAGCCTGAAAGACACCGCATGAGACAGGCAGGCCCCTCAGCCACCTGCAAGTGGGGGGATCTGAGCTTGTTGTCATCACTGGGGGGGGGGGGCAGGCAGCTTTGAGGAGGAGCCTCTGCCAGCCGAGGTGTGACAGCCAGGATGGGGGAGGGTCCCCACTAGCCCTGGCAGAGCTATGGGCCTTGCCCTCCCTGGGCTGAGGCGCCCCCTTCTGCTTCAGGCTCCTTGGTGGCCCCCATCAGATGGGAATTCAGTCCACTGTCACCCAAAGCTAGTAAAAAAAGGTTCATTATAGAACTTTAGATGAAAATTTAACTTGATATCTTTAACCATTGTATTTAGGAAACCCCAAGGCATCTAGGTAAGACTTGGGGAGAACTTTCTACTTACGAATCTGTCTCAAATAACTAGGAGTGCTCTTCACCCAAAATCTGCCTTGCACAGACCACTCTGGGCCTGTGAGAGCTGAGTTCTTCTGTCTTGACCTCAGCCAGCTGCAGGAAAAGGTGCCGGGAACACACGTGGGCTGGCCGTGGGCTGGCTGTGGGGCACTTTGCCATACCCCTGACAAGTATAGACTTCATTCACAGCCTGCTGCACAGCAAAGGCTGGTGCAGTCAAGACTTTGCTGACCAGAAAAAAAAAAAAAAGTCCTGAAAATGCTTGAGTTGCCAGCTTTGCTGGGTCCCTTCAGTCTATAGAACTGAGCCAGATTTTCTTTGTCCAATCACATCTCTGCATCAGACTTCTGCTTTGGCCAGTCACATCTCTGCATCAGACCCTCTTCATCCAATTGGGACCCGCTTTGTCCAATCACATCTCTACATCAAATGCATAACCCTTTCTCGGGGCTGCCTCACCTCACTGCTATGCTTCAGAAAACAATAAACCCCCTCATCCCTTTCTGCTTAAGTTCCATTACCGAAACTGCAGACATGAGCCACCCGGCCCTGTTGCTTTCTGCCTGTCTCTTGATATGCCCATGCTAAACTGGTCCAAGGTAAATGGCTCTTGGTTGGGCTTCTCTGAAATCACAGCGTGGATGTCTGTGGTGCCACACCTTCAGACCTGCCCAAGGTCTTAGCATAGACTCCTGAAAGACAGGTGGAATGCAGGTGAGGACCCCCACCTCCTCCACAGGCTCTGCGCTGCTGCCTTGGTAAGAGTCTTCCTTTCCAAGCCATTGCCTCCATTTTCCTCCCTCCTGTCATGTGCTTTCTTCTCTTACAGTAAGTCATCAGGAGTTTACATCCAGCTGTGCATCAGTGCTAATAAAGTGGTGAGGGAGGACGGTGGGGGGACTCTCTTGGATGCTTCATGGGGGCTTTCCCCCGACAAAACAGGAACCAGAATGGAAGAAGCACAGGAAGAAAAAACCAGAAAGTCGAATGCAGGCTGTGAGGGTGTCGGAGTTCATTTGAAGTCCACACACTTGACCCATTCTGTCCTCTGCGGGCTTGGTCTTTGAGGTTCTTCAGTTGAGTGATGCCACCCATTCTTGGGGTACAGTTGTCAGATCCTCAGTAGGCTCTTTCCCCCTGCGCTGCTGTTCCCGTGGGGTGCCATGCATTTGGCCCCTCCTACTCCCCACCTAAAACTACATTGCAGCTCTGGCCTGGTTCTTAATTACTCAGGGCTGCATGAGTTAGCCATGCAATTCATTTCTTTCCTGTGTATCAAATCTGAGTCTGGATTCAACTAGGATGGTGGGAAATCCCATTGCTGTCAGAATTGCCCCCCTCCCACCCGCCCCCTCACCTTAGGGCCACAGAAGAATCAGAGGCTAATGTGGTGTCCGGATCTCTTTCTGAGCATCCCAGACAGTGACTGAAGGCATTGCTGTCCTCACCATCCCAGCCTGAGCAGTCCCTTGAGACTCTGGCTGTCTTACAAGCCAGACGCCAAACTGGCTTGTGTGTTCTGGGACTGGATGCTGGCTCCTGGGGTTTAAGCTGTTCTGCATTTTCTGACATGTGGTCCCATGTCTCTGTGCTCTACTAGAACGTGGCATAGTCTCTATTCTTTGTGTCACTGGCAAAGGTTCTTTCCATTGGCTGAAATTCTCCCCTTTTCTTTTTTCTTTCCAGATCAGATGACCAAGGAGCCGGTGGAAGACACAGACCCCAGCACTTTATCTTTCAGCACGGTGGGTTCCAGATTGTATGGTTGTGGCTACATGTGGCGCTCAGCTCTCCACATCCCCCTACCCCTTCCCCCTTCCCCCTTCCTCCCTCCCTTCCTCTGTTTCTCTTTTCTTCTCTTTCCCTTTCTCCTCTCCTCTCCTCTCTTCTCTTCTTTCTTCTGGTCATGGGCACTGTTGCTGAGCTTTTGTGTTCAGGGCTAGTACTCTTCCACTTGAGCCACAACTCCATTCCCAGCTTTCTGAGGTTAATTGGAGACAAGAGTCTTGCAGACTTTCCTGCCCAGGACTGCGATCCTCAGATCCCAGCTTCCTGAGTAGCTAGGATTACAGGTGTGAGCCACTAGCAGCCAGCTCCATCCCCCTGTCCCCCTGTTACTTGACATTTTCCACTTCTGGCTTTTTGGTGGTT
The DNA here is from genome assembly GCF_024711535.1 of Dipodomys merriami. Classification (NCBI taxonomy): domain Eukaryota; kingdom Metazoa; phylum Chordata; class Mammalia; order Rodentia; family Heteromyidae; genus Dipodomys; species Dipodomys merriami. Next base: position 17,923,528 of record NW_027205603.1, on the reverse strand, counting down.
AATTGGAGCTTGGAGTCTCACAAGCTTTCCTGCCCTGTCTGGCTTCAAACCTGGACCCTTAGATCCAGGCTAGCCTGGTATTCTGTCTTCTGGATAGCTAGGATTACAGCCATGAGCCACCAGTACCCAGAAGGGGCCACTTTCTTTAGTGCCTCTTTCCTGCCCAATTGTATTCGCTGACTTGACACCAAGGCCCATTGGCCATCTACCCATATGCAGACCAGGAGTGGATGTTTGATGAAGTTGGCGTCTCAGAACTTAGACCTGAATCCCTCCCTCTGTTTCATGAGCCTCACTGGAAAGAGGTTCCGTTGTGTTCCACCCAGCCCCACCTTCTTCTGCCCCCTCCACAGCCACCTGGGCTTTGGGCTGATGGCTTCTTGTACCTGCCACTCCCCCACCCTCTGCCTCTTGTGCTCACTGCAGCTGGCATCTGAGGCGAGCCTGCCTTCCTCTGTCCACCCAAGTCCTGGACACCAGCTTACGCATTGGTACCCAGGTGACCTGCACTCAGTCCTGCCCATGTGCTTGTCCAGATCTTTCCACAGCTCTTAGTGTACACTGTGTTGAATCTGAGGGTGTGGCAGACATGGTCCAGTCAAGAACACTCACAATCTACAGGCAACACTGTCACAGTAAACCTGTGTGTAACAAGCACAGAGGACTCAATTGCTTCTGTGCTCTGGGAATGGAGTGACCAGAAGAACTAATTTAGTCTTCAGCAGGGACTTTCTGGTTTTCTGTGATTGAGTGGGAAAGTGTGAAGGTGGCTAATTAGACATTGTGAAACCTGACTGCCTAGCTCCCAAAGAACTCCAATACCCTGATGGCACACTTATTTACTTCTCTCCTCTTTCAGAGCAAGGCTTTTGTGACACTTGCAGAAAACTTGGGAAGTATCACTTTGTTCAGACAAGGCTGTCCCATTAACCTGAAACAAGTTTACAGAACATTAGATACCTGGACCTGCTATCCACAAATTACAAATATGTGACTGGCTGTAAGAACTCTGTGTGTGTGTATATGTGCGCGCGTGAGTGCTTGCTTGCACAGCATGCATATGCTGGTACTCTGCTTGAACTCAGGACCTGGCACTCTAGCTCAACTTTTCCCCCTCATGGCTGGTGCTCTCACTTGAACCAGGCCTCTAGTTACAACTGCAAATTGAATTCTCTGTAGCACGTTTACCCTCAAGTAGTGCATCCAAGTGTGTGCATAATTAGTAACTGAGTCTTAGATCCCTGTGCATTGGATAACACAGTTGTATCCTGTTCTGGAATTCAACCTCAGTGGTGAACAGTGCCTAGAACACATGTTCATGGACTGTCACCAAAATGCAGAGAAGAAATAGCTCTGCCCATAATGCACACAGATCAGAGTCCCTCAGTGCTGGCTGCAGGAAATAGACAGAAAGACTAACAGCCCAACAGAGAGGAAGTGTGGCTGAGTAGTCAGAGCTCAAGGACATAGGAGAACCCTTTCTCTGTTTTAGGTTCCAACACTTGCTTCTTTTCTTTCTTGATTTCATTTCTATAAGTGGAAAATAAAAATCACCAGTAGGTCAAGCCTGTTGTTGATAACTCCATGAAAACCTTCCCAGGTTTTAATTGGAAGTTATGACTTAACCCGCACAAAGCTTTCATTATACTTTGATCTTCTGACTGACATTTAAAACTCACCCTTCTCCCTTGTTGGTTTCTACAGTCAGACAAATATCCCATCCAAGACACTGGACTCCCAAAAGGTATGTACAAATAATATAACTACTTGGACTTGTTATTAATGTCTTGAACCATGCACTAATGTAAGTGATTTTTCACTTTTTAAAATTATAAAATGGAAACATGCCAGCACTTAGCACATGGCATGATACATACTGTAGCTCAGAAATTAATTTTGTTAAAATGTATAATTGGGAGGTAGGCACCAGTGGCTCACACCTGTAATCCTAGCTACTCAGGAGCTGAGATCTGAAGACTGGAGTTTGAAGCCAGCCAGGGCAGGAAAGTCTGAGACTCTTTCCTCCCATTAATCCCCAAAAAGCCAGAAGTGGAGCTGTGGCTAACATGGCAGAAAGCTAGCCTTGAGCAAAAACAAACTCTGGGACAGTGCCCAGAGCCCAAGTTCAAGCCCCAAGACAGGAAAAGAAATAAATAAATAAAATAAAGTAGCCGGGCGCCGGTGGCTCTCGCCTGTATTTCTAGCTACTCAGGAGGCTGAGATAGAGGATTGCGGTTCAAAGCCAGCTGGGGCAGTAAAGTCAGTGAGACTTTTTTTTTTTTTTTTTTTTTTTTTTTTTTGTCGGTCATGGGGCTTGAACTCCGGGCCTGGGCGTTGTCCCTCAGCTCTTCAGCTCAAGGCGAGCGCTCTACCACTTGAGCTACAGCGCCACTTCCGGTTTTCTGGTGGTTTATTGGAGATAGGAGTCTCACGGTCTCTCCTGCCCGGGCTGGCTTTGAACCGCGATCCTCAGATCTCAGCCTCCTGAGTAGCTAGGATTACAGGCGTGAGCCACCAGCGCCCGGCAGTCAGTGAGACTTTTATCTCCAATAAACCACTAGAAAACTGGAAGTGGCACTGTGGCTCAAGCAGTAGAATGCTCACCTTGCGCTGAAGAGTGCAAGGACAGTGCCCAAGCCCAGAGTTCAAGCCCCATGACTGACCTAAATAAATAAATAAAATAAAGTACATAAATTGTGGCTGGAGGTGTGGCTCAGTTGGTAGAGAGCCAGACAGTGAGGGGAAGAATCAGATACTGAGTCCATATTTGGACCAAAATAATTATATAATTTTTTGGTCAGTCATGGGCTTGAACTCAGGCCTGTGTGCTGTCCCTGAGCTCTTCAGCTCAAGGCGAATACTCTGCCACTTTGAGCCACCGCACCACTTCCAGTTTTCTGGTGGTTAATTGGAGATAAGAATCCCACAGACTTTTCCACCCTGGTTGGTTTCAAACTGAGATCCTCGGATCTCAGCCTCCTGAGTAGATAGAGTTACAGGTATGAGCCAGTGGCACCGGGCTAGCCCACTGATTTTAAGAGTCACCCTTTGGGCTCTAGAGAGCAGATGTGTTAGGTGTAGCCTGGTGTACTGGCCCCGAGACCCTTTTCCTTTTTCTCTTGGGCCTCACCCCACCCTCGGAAGCAAAGGATGGGGGAGCAAGGGAAGCAGCAGGTAAGGGCCAGGCAGAGTCACTGCTCTTTCCAGGGTGGATTCTTCCAGAAGGGAAGTGCCTTCTGCATGCCTCTGAACAGCCCTCTCGGGCCTAGGCTGGGACGACCATTGAACACTGCTTAGGATGGTGATGCCTGGCATAGGCGGCCAGAGATAGTCACTAAGCTAGTGGCAGCGCCTGAGCTGAGGCTCCACCAGGTAGAAAGCTGGGCTCTGACTGCAGGCCTTGGTTGTACATTCAGAAACCTTGTGCCAGCACTCCACCAGTCTAGCCCATCACAGGCATTTTCACCCCAGGACAAGAGCATTTTAGGTGAAAGAGAGGGCAGACACCCAACAACGAGAGCACAACCCCAAAGTCCCATCTGGGAACAGCTGCCAGTAGAGCCCAGGTGGTCTCCTTCGTACCTGTGGCGTTGCTCAGCAAGAGCAGTCCACTAATTCTGCCCTTGACCGTGGTGGAGCCTCTGTTGCTTGGGTACTCATGCCTTACTGGGCCAGGCTGGGCCTGGCTGGGAAACAGGGCTGAAAGTCCCGGGCTACATGAGGGCAGGCTTTTAAAGGGCAGCATGCCCCTGGCCCCCATGAAGAAGAGACTGGCTTGTGTAATCGTTCCACAGGCCAGCGAAGCCTGGAACCCACAGAGCATGAGCAAAATCACGCCTGGTCCCTGAAAGGCCAGCAGGCTTGGTCTCGGGAGAAGCACTGAGAAGAGAACTTGCCATTAAGCGATTTAAGCCCTACCAGTTTTACCAGATGGCCAGGCAAGTGGGTGATACTGAGCCTTAATTTTAGTCTTAACACCAGAGCGTGCTCTTTCCAGTCAAGTTGTGTTTTTGTTTTCCCTAGCTGAGGAATGTGATCCAATAACTTTGAACTGCCCACCGAGTTCTGATGATCCACATCAGGTAAGAATAATTTCAGTGGCTTGTCACCCCTTGAAGTATTCAATGTCACCTAGATTTTTTTTTTTTTTGGTCGGTCATGGGGCTTGAACTCTGGGCCTGGGCACTGTCCCTCAGCTCTTCAGTTCAAGGCGAGCGCTCTACCACTTGAGCTACAGCGCCACTTCCTCACCTAGATTTTTTTTAAATAATGATTTCACACAGTGCTTTAGAAAGAAAGAATGTTCAGATAGGGTGACACAAATCTGTAATCTCAGAGCTGTATAGGGAAGATTCTGTCTCAAAGTAAACAAATAGTAAAGAGCAAATAGGAAAATTTAGAGATAACAAAATAACTTGGAATTATCTCGGCAAGGTAGCTATCTTCTATCACTTTGAATAACAGGTCTCTTTAGTCCATTCTGTAACATAAATATGTATTATGATAGAGAGATGAATGTTAGTTGGAAAAAAGAGTTGCTTTCTTTCATGTGTCATTGATACACATAGGGGAAAAATTATGAGCCAACAAAACTGGATAATGCCAGGTGCTGGTGGCTCCTGTAATCCTAGCTACTTAGGGGGCTGAGATCTGAGGATCACAATTGAAAGCCACCCATCCAGGAAAGTCTGTGAGACTCTTATCCCCAATTAACCACCAGAAAACTGAAAGTGCACTGTGGCTCAAGTGGTAGGGGACATTTTAGCCTCAGCTGGCTTCAAATTGTGATCCTCAGATTTCAGCTTTGTGAGTAGCTAGGATTACAGGCATGAGCCACTGGTGTCCAGTGACTTTTTGTTGTTGTTGGTCGTGGGGCTTGACCTCTGGGTCTGGGCATTGTCCCGTGTTGTCCCTCAGCTCTTCCGCTCAAGGTGAGCACTCTACCACTTGAGCCACAGCACCACTTCCGGTTATCTGGTGGTAAATTGGAGATAAGAGTCTCATGAAGGGCTGGGAAGGTTGCTCAGTGGTAGAGTGCTTGTCTTGCATGCATGAGGCCCTGGGTTTGATTCCTCAGCACCACATAAGCAGAAAAGGCAGGAAATGCGCTGTGGCTCAAGCGGTAGAGCGCTAGCCTTGAGCTGAAGAGCTGAGGGACAGCACCCAGGCCCAGAGTTCAGGCCCCACTACTGGCAAAAAAAAAAAAAAAAGAGTCTCATGGACTTTTCTGCCCAGGCTGGTTTTGAACCTTGATCCTCAGATCTCAGCCTCCTGAGTAGCTGTCAAGGCAAGAGCCACCAGCGACCAGTGACATTTTTTTTTGGGGGGGGGTCCGGTCATGGGGCCTGAACTCTGGGCCTGGGCGCTATCCTTCAGCTCTTCAGCTCAAGGCTAGCATTCTACCACTTGAGCCACAGTGCCACTTCTGGCTTTTTTCTTTTCGCTTATATGGTGCTGAGGAATTGAACCCAGGGCCTTCAGCTCAAGGCTAGCGCTCTACCACTTGAGCCACAGCGCCACTTCTGGCTTTTTTCTTTTTGCTTATATGGTGCTGAGGAATTGAACCCAGGGCCTCTGGCATGCAAAGCTTGCGCTCTTCCACTGAGCCACCTTCCCAGGCCCCGACCAGTGACATTTTTTAATGATTTCTAAATACTGTCATTTTTCTTTTGAGAATTCAGAAGTCAAACTTAAACATTTTAATTCTAAAAAAAAACAAACAAACAACAGCCCTAGCCTCCCTACTGTGTTCAGTACCAACTCAGGCAGTGGCTTAACCATTGCTGTTTAGGGAATGGGACTGAGGCTGGGAGGCCTGGTGTGTCAAGGTGGCACAGATGCCAGTGACCTGGGGCTGTGGCTCCAGCTCTTTGTGGCTTGGAAAGTTAGACTTAGTGTGAAGCGTTGAGCAGTGGTGGGCCTTCCAGAGGCAATGAGACCACGAAGGATTTCCCAGCCTCTAGAGCTCTGAGCTAAATCTGCCTGCCTGCCCTTCCTTCCCTCCCTCCCTCCCTCCTTCCCTCCCTCCTTCCCTTCCTTCCTTCTTTCCTTCCTTCCTTCCTTCCTTCCTTCCTTCCTTCCTTCCTTCCTTCCTTCCTTCCTTCCTTCCTTCCCCGCCTCCTTCCCTCTCTCCCTTCCTTCCTTCCTTCCGTGTGTGTGTGTGTGTGTGTGCACAAGCCAATACTGGAGCTTGAACTCTAGGCTTTCCACACTTATCGCTTATGGATGGTACTCTATCACTTGAGCCATGCCTCCAGTTCCAGCTTTTTGCTTGTTACTTGCATTTAAGAGTCTCACAAATTTGTGTGCCCTGGCTGACTTTGAACTGTGATCCTCAGATCTTACCCTTCTGGTTAGATATAGAATTCTAGGTGTAAGCCACCAGAGCCCAGCTTCAGCGTCTCTTTTTGAATTATCCAGATATTAGGAAACCGATTAGGAGCTGAAGGGGCCCTTAGAAGCCTGCTGTTCAGCCCCTCGATACAGAGGAGGGAGCCCAAGACAGCTGGTGAGAGCAGGGATGTAACCTGGGCTTTGTCCAGTGCCACCCCACTCCCCCACGGCCCCCCAGAGTTGCCAACAGCTGGCAGAACGGGAGCGAATGCTACTGGAACAAAACCGGCAAATGGAAGGTCATTCTTCTCAGAGACAGAATCCCATGCAGCAGACTCATGGCTTTGGCCAGACAGCAAGGAGCTCAAGACGTCCGCAGACCTGAAGCCCTTGTGGGCACCGTGGTCCCAGAGCATGGTGACCGGCTCCTCCGCTGTGGCTGTGCTGCGTGAGTCAGCCGGGCAGGCCCCTGCCTGCTCCCAGCCGTGCAGCAATCCTTTCAAGCTCTGACAAGACCTGTGCACACAGCCAGCAGCTCTTCAGCTTTGTCTTCCTCTAGGGGAGAATCCGACAGCACGGGTTGCCTCAGTGCGTCCTTACTTTACCCCTGCTGCAAAGTTTATAGAACTTTGAAGAACCACTGCTATGAGGTGGAACTATAAACTTCTAGAACGTGCCCTCGGGTGAGATGGAGATGCTTCGAAGCCTTCCTGCTATCCTCTGCCTAGCCACACTGTTCTCTCCCAAGCCAGGCTGGGAAAGGGCTCTAAACACTGCCGCCAGGCTTTGGGGAGGCGGGAAGGAATCTCCAGAGGCTGGCCTCCCCAGAAGGAGGTCAGATGTTCTGAGCTGTCAACATGGCCTGGTCTGGCTGCCTCCCCCGCCCCTCCTCCCCCTCCTCCTCTTCCTCTTCCCTCCTCCTCCCTCTTCCTCCCTCTTCCTCCTCCTTTTTTCTCTTCCCTCCTTTTCCTCCTCCCTCCCTCTTCTTCCTTCCTCTTTTTCCCTTTCTTTCCTTCCTCCCTCCCTCCCTCCCTCCCTCCCTCCCTTCTTTCCTTCCTTCTTCATTCCCCCTCCCCTTCTCCTCCTCCAGGTCAAGATAAGATATTTGTAGCTAGGCACCAGGGGCTCACACCTATAATGGTAGCTATATAGGAGGCTGGGATCTGTGGATAATGATAGCAAGGGCAGAAAAGTCTGTGAGACTCTTATCTCCAGTTAACCACCAAAAAGCCAGAAGTAGAGCTGTGGCTCTAGTAGAGATTCAGCCTTAAATGAAAAGCCAAGAGAGAGCATGAGGCCCTAAGTTTAAGCCCTAGTACTGGCACAGAGAGAGGGGGGGGGGGAGGGGGAGGGGGAGGGGAATGAGGAGGGAGGGAGGGAGGGAGGGAGCACACAATTACTGGTTTTAAAAAGATGTCCAGGATGTATTATAAAAAGAAGTGAAAGCAATTTGTAAATGTGGTTTAGGAGTTAAAAGTGTCCTGCTCAGGTGGTTCACACAGGTATGATTAAGTAAACAGGAAGGGGTGGAACCACAGGACACCACCAGCAACCTGTGGTGTGTGAGATGGAATTGAGAAACTGGGTGAAGATTCTCAAACCTAGCCAGGCAAGCACTGGTGGCTCTCACCTGTAATCCCATCTACTCAGGTAGCTGAGATCTGAGGATCACAATTGAAAGCCAGCCCCTGCAGGAAAGTTCGTGAAACTCTTGTCTCCACGAGAGAACCAGAAATGGAGCTGTGGTTCAGAGTGGTAGAGCACAGGCCTTGAGTGAAAGTTCAGAGACAGCTCCCAGGCCCTGAGTTCAAGCCCCATGACCACCACCACTAACAACAACAAAAGGGATTCTCATACTTCTTTTTGCTTTGAAATACATGTGCCCATGCAGACACCAACACACACACACACACACACACACACACACACACACACACACACACACACACACACACACACACACACACACACACACACACACACACACACACACACACACACACACACACACACACACACACACACTGGAATAAATCATCCAAAAGTTTTAAATAGTACTTCATCTCAGGAAAACTTTTTGTACAGTAACACATGCCCCTCAAGGAGCCAAGCTTCAGTCACAGGTAATTCTGCCCTGCAGGAAAATGACAGCCCCAGGAATTTGTTAGCATACTTCCTCAGCACACAGCATATAGCATTCCAAGTAGTATCGGTCACCCTCTTCCCTCACAGTGGGATCTGTGAATGAAGCAGATAGGTGCTGAGACCCCGCCTTGCAGGAAGACCCGTTTCCCCAATGTCTGCCTGTGTTCACATGTATAAACCATAGCCTCCCGACCCACGCTCTGCAGTGCTTCCGAACAATAGCCAACTATACTCCGGGCACAAAGGGAAAACCCGCCTATCTTTCATCTTTGAAAGCATAGCAGAGGTATGGAATTACACCCAAGGATGCCTCCCACTGCAGCTGCAGCGTTGGCTGGCCTGCCTGGCAGCTGGGTGCAGAACTTGTTGGTGGGAAGAAGGATTAAGTGCACGCAGACCTCCAGGTTTGCTCTCAGCCTAGCAAAGCACCGCAGCATTTATTTCAATGATTTTGTTCTTCCATATGTAGGATTTCTTTGTTTTTGTTTTTGTTTTTTTGGTCTGGTTGTGGGGCCTGAACTCTGGGCCTGGGCGCTGTCCCTCAGCTCTTCAGCTCAAGGCTAGCGCTTTACCACTTGAGCCACAGCGCCACTTCTGACTTTTTTTTCTGCTTATGTGGTGCTGAGGAATCGAACCCAGGGCCTCATGCATGCAAGGCAAGCGCTCTACCACTGAGCCACCTTCCCAGCCCCAATATGTACGATTTCTTTCATCCTAGTTGCAATGCTTCCTGTCCCGAGGCCTTGCCTGGACCTCTACCCTGCTTTGTGCTGGCTTTATTCTGCCTGTACCTTTTGTTGTTGTTGTTGTCAGTTGTAGGGCTTGAACTCAGGGCCTGGACACTTTCCCTGAGATTTTTCACTCAAAGCTAGTGCTTTACCACTTTGAGCCACAGTGCTATTTTCCATTTTCTGGTGGTTCATTGGAAATAAGAGCCTCACCAACTTTCCCTCCTGGGCTGGTTTTGAACTGTGATCCTTGAATCTCAGCCTCCTGAATAGCTTGGATTACAGGTATGATCCAATGATGCCGGCCATCTGCCTATGCCTTTTTAACACAAGTCCTAAGATACCAATACTTGGGCACATTACTGTTTCATTACTGGATAGTAAGATTAAGGTAGTAGATCTTTTTGTTTGTGTTCCAGGCCATAGAACATTCTCTTACATTGAAAATATGATCAATGAAGCCAGTTTCTCAAATATACTTTCAAAAAATGGGCTTGTGTCCATTTTTTCTTTATGTGTGCCACGTGCTATAATCCTATAATCCTAGCAACTCAGGAGACTGAGATCTGAGGATCAAGGTTTGAAGCCAGCCCAGGCAGAAAAATCTAAGAGACTCTTTATCTCCAGCCAACCAGCAAGAAGCCAGAAGTGGAGCTGTATCTCAAGTGGTAGAATGCTAGCCTTGATTTAAAAAAAACAACAACAAAACAAATAACAACAAAACTCATGGAAAATGCCCAGGTCCTGAGTTCAAGCCCCAGGACTAATACAAACCAAAAAAACTATATAAATAAAAGAATCTACCTGTCCTTGAGCAAAAAAAGCCAATTGAGAGAGCAAGGCCTTGAGTTTAAGACCCAGGAGTGGCACACACAAAAGAAGTAAAAACAAATACTGTTACTGTCATTGTAACATAGCAGTTTATTATAAAAAGTTGGCTTTTTTTTTTTTTTTTGGCTGTGGGGTCTGAACTCTGGGCCTAGGCACTGTCCTTCAGTTCTTCAGCTCAAGGCTAGTGTTCTACCACTTGAGCCACAGCACCACTTCTAGCTTTTTCTGCTTATGTGGTGCTAAGGAATTGAACCCAGGGCCTCATACATGCAAGATAAGCACTCTACCACTGAGCCACCTTCCCAGCCTGAGCTGGCTTTTTTTTTTTTTTTTAAGACAAGCTCAGTGGGAAGTTCGCAGTATAATATTAATGTCTACATGTGGCTAGCAGATAGATGTTTTCAGAAGAGTTTCATTCTAATATTGGGTCTCTTTTGGAAATTGTCACCACTAAACGCTACTTGAATTTCACAGGCCCAGGAAACAGCTTTAAATGATCTAGAGTCTTGCTAGGTAAACCCTATTACCATTGCACCCCGGCATTTGAAAACCTATTTTTGAAGCAACCTAGTAAAATATGTGCTTAAAACAGAGAGACAAAACCTTAGCAGGGATTACTGTCCCCCCAAACTAGCTAAGTAACAACTGGATGGTGGTCCTTAAGTGTGCATCAGGAGGGCGGAGCTTTCCTCTGGGGCTCCTTGTGATCTAGGCTGCCACCACTAGGGGGCGGGGACAACTTGATTTTGGTCTTGAGGGTGAGTGGACATGGCCTTGGGGACTGCATTCAACTTCACAGTAATGGAGTCAGTCCCTCCCTTGTGTATATCCGGGGATTCTGGGCAGACATTAACTGTGGAATATGAGAAATTAAGCCAAATATGCCAAATATGTAAGACACTTTTGTTTTTAGTAGAGGATCTTGCAAATTTTTTGTCTAGGCTGCTCTTTAAACTCAGTCCTCTAAGGCTGGGAAGGTGGCTCAGTGGTAGAGTGCTTGCCTTGCATGCATGAGGCCCTGGGTTTGATTCCTCAGCCCCACATAAGCAGAAAAAGCTGGAAGTGGTGCTGTGGCTCAAGTGGTAGAGCGCTAAGAGCTGAGGGACAGCGCCCAGGCCCAGACTTCAGGCCCCACAACTTAACAAAAAAAACAAGACAAAAACAAAAAAACCCTACAAACCTCTAGCTCTCTGCCTCCAGATTAGATTGCAGGCATGAATTACTATGCCCAGTTTGATTTTTATTGTTTCATGCTTCCCTCCTCCCACCTCCTCCTCCCACCTCCCCCTCCCACCTCCTCCTCCTCCTTTCCTGATAATCAAACCCAGGACCTCAAGCTTACTAGGCAAGCACTTTACCACTGAACTAGATCGGAAGCCTTTGATTTTTTGAGACAGTCTTGCTGGGTAGCCTAGGCTGGCCTCAAAACACCTGCCTCATCCTGCCAAGTGCTGAGATTACAAGTGTGCCCCCGGCCTTGTAGCATCATTTTTACTTTGGGAAAACCTCATGTTTTAGCAGGGACCACAAATACCACAAAACCTGTCAACTTCTGGCATTCGTGTCTTTCGATATGACCTGCAGTTCCTGTTCTGTTTCTAAGGCCCAAGTTTCCAGTTCTCCAAGCAGAACTGACTGTGTTGATCAAAAGCACACACAGGCCTGCCCAGTCCTGCTAGAAACGTGCAGATGTGCAGAGGCCAGCCACCACCCAGCTGTGAGCTCTGAATGGAGGCCCTGACTCAGGGCTTCTATTCACACAAGGCTAGATGGAAGGAGACATTCCTATCCTCCATAGGCTCCCTGTAGCTCATACACACACACACACACACACACACACACACACACACACACACACACACACACACACACACACACACACACACACACACACACACACACACACACACACACACACACACACACACACACACACACACACACACACACACACACACACACACCCTCTAACTAAAGAAAATGGAAAAAGGGGTTGGGAAGATGGCTTAATGGAAGAGTGCTTGCCTAGCATGCATGGAGCCCTGGGTTCAATTCCTCAGTACCACATAAACAGAAAAAGCCAGAAGTAGCACTGTGGCTCAAGTGGGAGAGTGCTAGCCTTGAGCAAAAATGCTCAGGGACAGCACCTAGACCCTGAATTCAAATCCCAGGACTGGCAAAAAAATGAAAAAAGGTCTGGTTCAATCAATTGGAAAGGAGTAAAGTGTGTTCAGCAGGCTGGTTTGGTTGTTCCAGTAAGCACAGCAAGTCAAGGAAGAGGACTCACACCAGAGCAGGAATTGCTTCAATTAGTCCGGGAAGGGGTCTCCCACGTGGGGAAAACAGGAGATGAGACTGTGCTTAGACAGGTGTATACACCCCTACACCCGGCCGAGACCCAGGGCTGTGTGCTCACAGCGAAGAGAGCGGCCTCGCAGATTCAGAGATGACTGCTTAGGATTACATAGGACACACTGCTACTGCAGAGTTAGCACTTTCATGTGTGCGGAGGTACTGGGCTCAAACTCAGGACTCCACGTTCTCACTTGTTTGTTTTTTCCTTTCTACCACCTGAGGCACAGCTTCACTTTTGGCTTTTTGTTGGTTAATTGAAGATAAGATTCTTGTGGACTTTTCTGTCCAGGCTGGCTTTGAATTGCGATCCTCAGATCTCAGCCTCCTGAGTAGCTAGGATGACAAGCAGGAGCCACCAGTGCCCAGCTTGATCCGCTGTTTTAAACAGGATGTTAACAGGGTCCACAAATACATATGGAGTGTCCCCCGTGGCAGGATCTGTTCTGGGCACTGGGGGTGTCATGCACAGTACAGTGCTGCAGGCCTGCCCCAACGGACAGGGAGCACTGGTGACACCGCCACTCACCTGGGGGCGCGATTCCAACTTTTTATTTTTATGATAAAGGTGATGTACCGAGGGGTTACAGTTACTTAAGTCATGAATCTGTTTCTTTGTGGATGGTGTCACCCCTTCCCTCACTCTCGCTTCTCCCTGTGGGTGTGATTTTAATGAAGGTCACATTCTGGTTTCTAGGGAGAAGAAAACAGCTTTCCAGACAGTACTGAAGAACCTCTTTCAGGTAAAATGACCGACTGTAAAGATATTGGGGCTTCAGGGATAGCTAGATGGTGAACCAGAGTTGAGAATGTGTTTGCCATTAATGTGTGTGTGTGTGTGTGTGTGTGTGTGTGTGCGCGCGCGCGCTCTGGAAAGCGGTGGTGCACAGGTCAGCAGAGCATATAACTTGCTTGGTGACTGTGTCCACTTTGCCTTTTCTGGGGACGGCACTGGGACACAGTGTGAGGAGTTCCTTATTCCTCTGGTCCTGATAATTGCGTGGGACATCAGTGCACACATCCAGAGCTCCGTCCCTTTCTTGGCACACCCCCTAGGCTCTGCATGGTGTCACAGCAGAGGGCACACAGAAGCAGGCATAAATTTACCCCTAAACAAAGTTAACTGGCTGGGTGCCAGTGGCTCACACCTGTCATCCTAGCTACTCAGGAGGCTTAGATCTGATGATCACGGTTCAAAACCAGCCCAGGCAAGAAAGGTTGTGAGGCTCTTATCTCCAATGAACCACCAGAAAACTGGAAGTGGTGCTGTAGCTCCAGTGGTAGAACGCTAGCCTTGAGCTGAAGAGCTGAGGGACAGCGCCCAGGCCCAGACTTCAAGCCCCACTGACCAAAAAAAAAGAGAGGACAGAGAGAGAGAGAGAGAGAGGAAGGAAGGAAGGAAGGAAGGAAGGAAGGAAGAAAAGGAAAAAAAAAAACAAATTAACTGCACGAGTGTGTAAATCTGCTTTGACCCCGGGCTGGAATTTTGCAAGCTCCAGACCTGACACCTGATTTCCGTTAGAACTCTAATCCTGGGCTTTCTCTACAGCCTTCAGAATAAAATGTTTACTGTTTAGTTGTTCTGAGTAATTCAGGCTATAATTACACCTTTCCAAGCCATCCGCTCACAGGGTCCCTGGAGCACACAGGGCTAGGAAGCAGCAGAGGAGATAAAAGGGTGCCTCCCCTCTCCTCCCAGGGAGACTCCATGTCCCCACCATCCCCGCCAGCCTCCAGGGGGAGCCATTTCTAGGGTCCACAGTGTGACCTCTGAACCCAATCGTGTTCCAACTCACAGTGAACTGTTCATTGACTGGTATTTTACCACCTACCAGCCCCAAAGGGAAGGGTTAAGATAAGGCTAAGGCGCCATCTGAAATTAACCATTGTGTGTGTGTGTGTGTGTGTGTGTGTGTGTGTGTGTGTGTGTGTGTGTGTGTGTGTGTGTGTGTGTGTGTGTGTGTGTGTGTGTGTGTGTGTGTGTGCCCTAAGCTTTTTTTTCTCAAGGTCTGTGTGCTACTACTTGAGCCATAGGTCTACTTCTGGCCTTTTGGTGGTTAATTGGAGATAATAGCCTCATGGATTTTTCCTGTCGAGGCTGGCTTTGAACCACCATCCTCAGGTCTCAGCTTCCTGAGTAGTTAGGGTTTGGGGCTTGAACCATCAGCACCCAGCTTGCTGGTTCTTTTGTTGTTGTTGTTGTTGTTATGGGGCTTGAACTCAGGGACTGGATGCTGTCCCTGGGCTCTTCAGCTCAAGGACAGCACTCTACCACATGAGCTACAGCGCCACTTCCGGTTTTCTGGTGGTTAACTGGAGAAAAGAGTCTCACGGACTTTCCTACCCAGGCTGGCTTTGAACCGTGATCCTCAGATCTCAGCCTCCCGGATAGCTAGGATTATAGGTGTGAGCCACCAGCACCCAGCTTGCTGGTTATTCTTAAGATAGAATCTCACAAACTTTTCTACCTACTGGCTTCAAACTGAGACCCTCCCCTCTCAGCTTCCCAGATAAATTGGGATTAAAGCTGTGGACCACTGATGTCTGGCCAAAGCAGTATCAAGAGGAGGGCTGCACTTTCTCAGTGCTGCTATTTTTGTTGTTGTTGTTGGTACTGAAGGTTTGAACTCAGGTCTTTGTGCTCGCAGGCTGGCTTGATATTGCTGAGATCTCTTCCTCCTCCTGCCTTACTATTATTATTATTATTATCAGTCATAGGGCTTGAACTCTGGGCCTGGGTGCTGTCCTTACGCTCTTCAGCTCAAGGCTAGTGCTCTACCACTTAAGCCACAGCGCCACTTCCAGTTTTCTGGTATTTTATTGGAGATAAGAGTCTCATGGGTTTTCCTGCCCAGGCTGGCTTTGAACCATGATCTTCAGACCTCAGCCTCCTGAGTAGTTAGGGTTACAGGCATGAGCCACCAGTGCCCAGTATCCCTTAGCTTTTTTTGTTCAGGGCTGTCTGCCACTTGAGCCACACCTCCACTTCTGGCTTAATTAGAGATGAGTCTCAAGGACTTTCCTGCCAAGGTTGGCTTTGAACCCCAATCCTCAGATCTCAGCCTCTTGAGTAGTTAGGATGACAGGTTTGAGCCACCAGTGCCTGGCTCTTGTTTTTAAATATGCATATTACTGATCTGAATGACCCTGAGCCTGTTTACCCTTTCTATATAGCTAGCAGGACAGGCGTAAACCTCCCCACCCACATTTTTATTGGCTGAGATGGAGTTTAACAACTCTTCACCCTCTGCAGGCCTCTTACTGTGATCTCAGCCTCCGGAGTAGCTGGGATTATAGATATAAGGCACTGTGTCCAGCTAGGTTTAATTAAGACCTTTTAAGGAATCATGTAATCCATGATACCTGCCACTCTTGAGTCTGATGACAAATCTTGCGGGGCAGAGGGCTGAGGCATGCACAAACGTGACAGGTTTCTCAGGGGTCTGGCCTTATGGACTGATCTGATTGCAAGCCACACACTGAGAGGCATGCTGGGAGGTGCAGGGAGCTTTGGTCAGAAAGGACGATACACTTTGTCAAGTCTCACGACTTATCTAGTACTCAAAACAGCTTGTCTTTGGCAGTCAAGAATAATAACCTTGTAGTCCTGAAAATGGGTGTTGTGAACAGTTTCTGTCTATGGAAGGCTGTGATAGTCCTAGATAGATGGATACTGTCAAACTTTGACATGAAGGTAAAGGGCAGGAGGAGTGCAGGACATGTTTGCCAAGCCCCCAGCTGACCGGCGCGTCCCCTTCCTTCCTTCAGGGGTCGGCCAGGACCAGCTGTGTAAGGAAGACTGTTCCTGCTCCTCGTGTTCTCTCCGGGCCCCCACCATAAGCGACTTGCTCGATGACCAGGACTTGCTGGACGTGATCAGGATAAAGCTGGACCCGTGTCACCCCACCGTGAAGAACTGGAGGAACTTCGCCAGCAAGTGGGGCATGTCCTATGATGAGCTCTGCTTCCTGGAGCAGAGGCCGCAGAGCCCCACCCTCCAGTTCTTGTTCCGCCACAGCCAGAGGACTGTGGCCCAGCTGATGGAGCTGTGCCGGCTCTACCACCGGGCCGATGTGGAGAAGGTGCTGCGCAGGTGGGTGGACGAGGAGTGGCCCAAGCGGGGGCGTGCAAACTGCCCCTCGCACTTCTAGACTGCCCGACTGCTGCCGACGGCCAGCAGGCGTGTGAACTATTCCTAGGAGCTCGTGGCGTGTCTCCCAGGGCTGTTGGGTGTGGAGGGGCAGCTCCTGTGGGGTGGAAGATGTTTGTTTTTGCACATCTGTTTTAAGATCTGGAAATGGAAAAGGATATTTTCTAGGCTTCACCTAGGAGCCAAAGCCTACACTGGAATGGATTCATGCTGTGATAAAAATAAAATGAACCTCTCCTTCCTGAATGCTGAAGATTTCCATGAGGCCTGAGCCTTGCATGACTCTGGGTGGGTGGATGCCATGCTCTGGAGGAGTGGCGGCCTCTGTTTACAGCAACGCCACGCGGAGAGCTGGCCCACTCCGTCCCTTCCTTATGGCTTCTCTTATAAAGTCTTGTCTTTGTGTATGGTACTGGGTGAGATTTGAACTTGAGGCCTCTTGTTGGCTAGTCAGGTGCTCTTCTGCTTGAGCCATACCTCTAGCCCTTTTTTTCCGTGCTAGTCCTGGTGTTTGAACTCAGGGCCTTGGTGCTGTCCCTGAGCTTTTTTGCTCAAGGCTAGCATTCTACCACTTGAACCACAGTGCCACTTCTGGCTGTGTGTGTGTCTCTAATTGGAGATGAGTCTCATGGCCTTTCTTGTTCTTCCTGGTTTGGCTTTCAACTGTGATCCTCAGATCTCAGCCTCCTGGATAGCTAGCATGAGCCACTGGTACCCAGCTAGAACCTTTGTCTTTAAATTCAGGGAATTCTGTCACAATATAGCACCCCTCCTCTCTTAAGCTGATGTCATTATTTGTAGAGTCCTGATGGTTATTCATTTCTAGCCCTGGATTTATTATCATTGAGGATGTGGCCATGGAAGCCATATATAGTATATATGTTTTGGTTTGGGTTGGGAGTACTGGAGTCTGAATTCAAGGCCTCATGCTAGGCAGACACTCCACTGCTGAGCCATACTTCCAGACTTTTTTTTCGGCGGTGAGGGGGGGTTGGGAGAAGAGGCCTTTAGTTGTTTGTGAAAGGATGTTGTCTTTTTACATGGGCCTGTGCCCTGACCTGGGTCCCATTTTCAAATTCTCCATCCTGAGAGGTGAGTGCCACCATACCCAGCTTATTTGTTGAGAATGGAGTGTCAACAGACTTGCAGCACATCCAGACTCTGACTGGGTGAAATGTAGGTTGGCTTCGATGTGTATCACATTCTGAAAGACCAAGCAGTGACTCGCCACTGAAGTACAAGTCTAAATCACGTGATAGTCTCAAACAGTTGTTTAATGCTATTAACTTATACCTCCAGTAACAAGAGCACACTGATACCTTGCCCAGACAAGAGTGGAAAGGAAGTTACTTTATGACTAACAGCTTGAATAACTATTGAAAGTTAAGTCCTTTATTAGTGCTGGAGATCCACGTGAAGTTGACCACACAGTAAACTTTAGCACCTTGAGGTGAGCTGGTTTTGCTGTTAGGGTTGATGAAATCTCTTTAGCTAAGGTCCAGGAAGTATTCTCTTTAAACCAACTCCCATCCATAATTCCCTGTGACCAGCTTCTGCATAATACACATATTGTTTGACTGCAATAGCCAAGATCCACAAAGATAGGAAGGGGAAACAAAGCCAAACTGAGCCTTACACACACTGCAGACACACACACAAACACACCTCAGGGGGACCCAGATGGGAGGAGAAAGACAAAAGATGTGTGTTTTTTATTTTTTTTTATTTTTATTTATTTATTTTTTTGGGTCCGGTCGTGGGGCCTGAACTCTGGGCCTGGGCGCTGTCCCCTAGCTCTTCAGCTCAAGGCTAGCACTCTACCGCTTGAGCCACAGTGCCACTTCCGGCTTTTTTCTTATGTGGTGCTGAGGAATCGAACCCAGGGCCTCAGGCATGCAAGGCAAGCACTGTACCACTGAGCCACCTTCCCAGCCCCGATGTGTGTTTTTTAAAATATGGCCTTGAATAGTTAGAACCCCCATTGTGCTAGAATTTCAGATAAAACTGTAGAAAGAGCCAGGTGCTGGTAGTTCACATCATAATCTTAACTACTCGGGAGGGTGAGATCTGAGGTCAAGGTTCTAAGCTAGCAGGTAAGTCTGTGAGACTCTTATCTCTAGTTAACCAGCAAAAAGCTGGAAGTGGGGTTGTGGCTCAAATGATAAAGCATCAGCCCTTGAGGGAAAAAGCTAAGGGACAGCACCAAGGCCCCTGAGTTCATGCCCCAGTACTGGTAAAAACCAAAACAAAACAAAACAAAAACTACACCCCCTCCCCCCCAGTCCAATTTAGATGTACTCTTGGTAGCTAGCAGCCAAATTTTGTTCAGGTTCCTGATTATTTTAACTTCCATTCATGAAAACAAAAAGTCCTTTTCCACAGCACTCAACAAGAAACGTCTTGTTTTACCTGTTTCTGGCAAAGACAGCTTCACACAAGTGAGAAACTATAGAGATGAAATTGTTCTCTACTTAATACTTAAATCTTTTTTTTGGGGGGGGCAGTTGTGGGGCCTGAACTCTGGGTCTGGGCGCTGTCCCTCAGCTCAAGGCTAGCGCGCTACCACTTGAGCCATAGCACCACTTCTGGTTTTTTCTGCTTATGTGGTGTTGAGGAATCAAACCCAGGGCCTCATGCATGCAAGGCAAGCACTCTACCACTGAGCCACCTTCCCAGCCTCAATATTTACATCTTTGCTGAGGAAGATTTCAGGTGTGTGTGTGTGGGGAGAGATCCACTGGGAAATTTCCAGAAGCTTCATTCCCACAACTGTGGGTGCCAGAGAGCAAGCACCACACCAGCCTGCGAGGACCTGGTCCAGCGCGGCCCTGTCCTCTGCTCAGGATCCAGAAGACAACATGGCTCCTCCTGGTGCACCCCAAGCCACTGGGCCTCCGGTGCATCGTCTCCCCATAAGTGCTGTATACACCAAGTGGCTCTGGCCTACCTGGCCTGTTTTAATTCCATCACAGCTAGTAAAGAGGCAGTTTTGAACAGGTATGCTAATGTGTCTGCTGAGTTCAGAAGACAGGCAATATGTATATGGATACTCCATACTATGATTTTTAAATGCTGACCCCACCAAGGGAACCCTCAAAGCTGAACCTCCATGAGTCTCCAGGAAGCGTCTATAAGCAGACATACTTCATAGGACTGGATCAAAGTGCAGGCTCTGTTCTGAGCAGTTTGATGGGAAGCAGGAGTGGACTGGAGGGGGCTGGGCACCACCACTGGAATGACGGTTGGCTGGTAAGTGAACTCTTAAGACTCACTCGGGACATTTTCAAAGGACGGGCACGGGGGTGGAGATCCACTGCTGCACGACATCTAGAGGGTAAGGCCTCCTGGTACTTGGGGAGCGGGTGTCCAGAGCTGTCCTCACTGCCCCTCTGGAGCTCTGGGGTTGCTGGGGACTGAAAGCCTCTGTTGTATGAAGTATGAAAGTTTCCATTGTATTATGTGCGAGCCTTTGATAGAACACATGAAATGCTACATTGAGGCGGAATCCACCTAACCTGACCTTTGGCTGCCACAGCTCCTCAGCGTGAGTGACCTTGCGAGCTTAGGGTGGCGGCTTGGAGAACCCCTGGCTATTGGTCCACCGGATTCCTCATGAGTGAAAAGTTCAAACCACAGGGCTATTTGCAAGCTGTTCCCGTGTTTAAACACAGGACAGCATCTCCGCCTTTGAGATGAATTAATGTACAACCTTAAGAGCTTTCCCATCACTAAGGTTTTTTTTGTTTGTTTTTTTTTTTAAATACAAACCACAGTTCTAGAAGGTGTTTCTTACACCTGAAGAAACCGGACTTGGGATCCGAGCCTACAGAAGCTGAGGTGAGCCCCGTGGATTTGAGCACAGTGGGGCTGGAGGGGGGAAAAGAGGTGAGTGCTCCCTAAATGTAAGAGAGATTAGGAGAAAGCCAGAGGATTCAGAGGTGAGCCAGTTCAGACTGGGAGGATAAGCAGAAGGACTGAGTGATGACTGTAAGGTACACAGGCCTCTCTGTAGTCGCTGCATAAGTGGTATGGTTTGGTGAGGAATTTCTGAAGACTCAGCCTCATTTAAGACTGCTTTTCTCATGGGAATAAACGAATAAACGGGAAGTGAGAAGATGTTCTCGGAGCTCCCACGCTTGTAACTATTGTGGCAAAATTTTGCTTCAATTTTGTCATTATTGTAGGCTCTATAGCTCTGGCTTCACAGCACAATATGTCACTTTTTAAAGCTCTGTGTTTTATTACATCTAATTTGCGCTCCAAAATTATTAATTTAGGTGCTGGGGTACTTAGCGAATGTTCAAAAGGCCAAAACATTCAAGGTGCTGGTGGCTCACACCTGTTATCCTAGCTACTCAGGATGCTGAGATCTGAGCATCGAAGTTCAAAGATAGCCAGGGCAAGGAAGTTCGTGAGACTCTTATCTCCAATGAACTACTCAAAAAAACCAGAAATGGTGCTGTGGCTGAATTGGTCGAGCACTAGCCTTGAGCACAAAAAGCTCAGGGTCAGTGCCCAGCCCTAGGACTGGGGGGCAGGGGAGAGGGGAAACATTAAGTTGCTGTTACACAGCGCCAGAACAATCACCTGAAATAGACCCAGGCAAAACTGTAAAGATATTCAATTGTCTTCATGTTATCAATAACCTAATATTCAATATGGTATTAGGTATCTATTTTTCACAAAGCAGTACATTAAGCACTTGGGAATGTGCAAAACAAGCTCCTTTTTTTTTTTTTTTAACTTACACTAGCATGATGTAGGTCAAACACAGCACACAGAAAGACAACTACACATTTAAAGCAGTGCATGTCAAAGGCTTAAATTAAGCTATTCAATCTTGAAGATTGGATCTTGAAGAGTGCATCAATCGTAAGACAATGGCTTAAGAGCCCCTGCAAGAGGCCAGGGCCCTGGGCTTGACTGTCCTGTGGGGTGCTAGGTCATTCCTCAGCCCCTGTGCACTACCAAATGTTCATCAGGATTTGCAAATTTGGAAGAATTCACAGTACAGACTTTGTTTCTCTACTAGAGGAAAAAGGGCCCCTTCTGTTGTTCCTGTCTTCCTTCTGCTTTCCATTTTATTTCTTCTGGGGAGACAGTAATAAATTATGTCATGGTGGGGGAGGGGGGAGAAAAATGGTAAAGAGAAAAACCACCATAGAGCACTGCTGTAAGAGCTTGAAATGAATTCCTCAGAAAACAAGGGGAACGGACACTAAAACACGTGTGGGAGAAGAGACGCCTTTTAGGTACCTCCTCATTTGTGCTGGCTTTGGGGCTTGAGCTAAATGCTGCCCAGCCTCACATGGCCTTTTGTGCTCAAGGTTGGCACTGCACCATGTGGGCCAGGCCGCCACATCTGGCTTTTGGGTAGTTAACTGGAAATGAACACCACGGACTTGTTCTGCTCAGGCTGGTCTAGAACTCGGATCCTCAGATGTCGCCCCCCGCCCTGAGTGGCTGGGGGGGGGAGGGGACCGAGGTGCCCGGAGCCCCGATCCTCGGATCCCAGCCTCGGACCGGCTCACCTTTCAGCCCCTGACGTCACTGCAGGCAGCCGCCGGGCCGCGGTTCCGTTCCCGGAGCTGCCGGCTCAAGCGACAGAGAGACCTCGGTCACTGCGCGGCTGGCGGGGCGGCTAGCTCCGGGACTCGGCCCGGCCCGCAGCCCCGCCGACGCCGACCCCCCGAGGACGCCGCGCCGCCCCGCGCTCTCCGACCACAGCCCCCACCCCCCTCCCGCCCCGCGCCGCGTCTGCGCACGCGCAGGGAAGTGGGCGTGGCCTGACCTCGGCGGAGCTCGGACGGCAGCCGCGGCGTACCAGCCGGGCTGCGGGAGCGCCGGCGGCTCGGCCGGGGTGAGTGGAGACGCCGGGGGCGGGGGGTCGCCCCGGCTCGGGAGAGGTGAGGACCGGGCCGTCTGTGAGCCTGGGACCGATGGGGCCGTGTCCCGGGTCCTCGGCGCGACGTCGCCCGAGGGGAGGCGCCCGGGGCCCGGTGTCGCCCGGAGCGGGTCGCCGGCCGGGGGCGCGGCCACTGTGGCCTGCGCCACCGCTGCCGTCAGCCCGGCCGACGAGGGGGCGAAGGAAGGGTTCTCCCGGCGTTCCGGGGACCGGCCTGTGTCGGCCCCCGTGACGGGGCGACAGGCCCGACGCCGGTGACGGGCCCGTGGTTATCCTCGGTGACGGGGCTGGCTCCTTGTGGAACCCCGCGGAGCCCCAGTGTTGAACGTGGGAACCCGGTCCCCAAACCCTCGTGGCGGAACCACCCGCGGCGACGGCCGAGCCGGCCCAGTCCCGAAGCCTCCCGCTTCGCCGCGGCTTCCGGCGAGATCACGTGGTCCTGCGCTGCCTAGGCAACCGCGGGGCGGGGCTCCAAGGTCAATCCCCCCCAATCTCGTGCTAGTGACGTCACACGCCCAAGCCCCACCCCCTTGCAGCCTTAAAGGGATCGTCCCCGGCTCAGGACCGACCAAAAGCTTGAACGCCCCTTCTTTTTCCTCTGGTGCCGGTGTCCTGGATTTCAAGGAACAGAGCGAAGAGGTTCTGAGGTTTTGGCTCACACGTGTGTGAGTTCATAACACCGGTGGATGCATTCTTTTTCCCCTCAGTAAAGATGAAGCAGTAGTTGCTGGACAGTGTGCCAGAATCGCAGGAAGTAAAACTAGGAAGTTCCAGTTTCATTTCTCTTTTACTTCTGCCTAGAGGTTACCAAGTATTCCCTAGAATTATTAAATGTGATTACTTATGAGAACTTTTTATCTTTAAAAACGTGGCTAAGCCGGGCGCCGGTGGCTCACGCCTGTAATCCTAGCTACTTAGGAGGCTGAAATCAGAGGATCACAGTTCAAAGCCAGCCTGGGTAGGAAAGTCTGTGATACTCTTATCTCCAGTTAACTACCGGAAAACCAGAAGTAGTACTGTGGTTCAAGTATGTAGAATGCTGTCCTTGAGCTGAAGAGCTGAGGGACAGCACCCAGGCCCAGAGTTCAAGCCCCATGACGGACAAAAAAAAACAAAAACAAAAACACTGAGTTCCAGCTCCAGAACTGGTGGGGGTGGGGGATGGGGGGAAGATATGTAGCCAGATGCTGGTAGCTCACACCTGTAATCCTAGCTATTCAGGAAACAGATCTGAGTATCATGGTTTGAAGCCAGCCTGGGTAGGAAAGTCCGTGAGACACTTATCTCCAATTAATCACAGAAAAAAGCCAGAAGTAGAGCTGTGGCTCAAGTGGCAGAGCACCAGTTGTGAACAGAGGAAAAAACTAAGCAAGAGTGCTCTGAGTTCAAGCTACACATGTAAATATGTTATAAAGAAAATTAATGCATGCTTGTTTTCTTTTCTCCCACTTTGACTTTTACATAGGACAAGTATCTAGGTGTCACTCTGGGTCCCCTTTAAGTGAGACAAGGTTAAAATTTTATACACAGAAGAGAGACTCCAGTCAACAAAATCAACATTAGTTGGAAAGGAATGATGTTGTCCTTAAAGAACTTACAAAATACCATCTACAACCCGGTGAGCAAGTTTTGTGAATTCCCTTTTTTCATATGGCAGAACTAAGAAAATCCAGTGGAATGGAAATTGTGCATTGGGAGCAGAGCAAGAAAAGAATGAATTTAGTGAACACAAGTAATGTCCCTGCTGTGGGATAGGGACAGTGGGCAGTGCTCTCTGAACAAAAGGTCCAGCTCTCATTCTCTAGCAGAAGAATAGGTCACAGTGACAACCAGGTGATGGAACAGTGTCACAGAACATGGGAGAACCAGAAGGAATGGAAATCCCTGTGTGTGGGCTCAGACCATAAAATACAATAAAAAGGAATATGGCTTTCTTACTTTATGAACTTTTCCTCTCCTCTTCTTTCCTTTTCCTCTTCTTTTTTCCCCTTCTCTATTCTTTCTCTATAGTTAAACATTCACAATATCGAGTGCCATATTGCACTGAAGTTAGGCTCTCATTTGTAGTTCTACTTTTTAAAAAGACATTGCAAATAAATCCAGTAAACTCCAGTGTCTTAATCAGCTAGTGTTTTTTACAAGCTAGGCTTAATAACTGTTTTAGAGGTTGGAGGCATGGCTTAGCTGGTAGAGTGCTAGCCAATGAGTGAAAGCCTTAGTACCAAGTTTGAGTCTCAGTCTTGTACCTAAAAAAGACCAAAGTTTTACTGCATTATGGTTATTTTATTATTTCAAACAATGAGGAAGGATAAGACATAAGACTCACTTTTGGGGCTGGGAAGGTGGCTCAGTGGTAGAGTGCTTGCCTTGCACGCATGAGGCCCTGGGTTCGATTCCTCAGCACCACATAAGCAGAAAAAGCTGGAAGTGGTGCTGTGGCTCAAGTGGTAGAGCACTAGCCTTGAGCTGAAGAGCTGAGGGACAGTGCCCAGGCCCAGAGTTCAGGCACCATGACTGGCAAAAAAAAAAAAAAAAAAAAGACATAAGACTCACTTTAATGTTTATTTCATTAATGTTTTAAAATGTTTAGTCTACCTAACTGTCCAAGTTACTTCTCTTAGAAAAGAGAAGTAAATATTATAACTCATTTGTGTCTTTTTTTATTTTGAATATTTTTTGACTAGTTCCATTGATAGAATTCTAAGACTTAAAAATGTCAGGCTCACTTTTCTTTCTATTCAAGTTGATGGAATTTGAATTACTGGTGACTCATGGCTGTACTCCTAACTACTCAGAAAGATATCTGAGGACTGGGAAGGTGGCTCAGTGATACAGCACTTGCCTTGCATGCCTGAGGCCCTGGGTTTGATTCCTCAGCACCAATAAGAAAAAAGAAAAAAGCCAGAAGTGGTGCTGTGGCTCAAGTGGTAGAGCGCTAGCCTTGAGCTGAAGAGCTGAGGGACAGCACCCAGACCGAGAGTTCAGGCCCCATGACTGGACACCCCCCACCCCCAAAAAAAAATAAAAAGGAAAGCTATCTGAGGATTGCAGTTCTAAGCCAGCCATGAGACTCTGATCTTCATCAAAAAGCTAGAAGTAGAGCTGTGGCTCAAGTGTTAGCTATGAGTAAAAAGCTACGGGACAGTGCCCAGGCCCAGAGATCAAGCCCTAGTTCTGGAAAAAAATTGAGCAAATAATTTGGAAGATAGTATCTTCATACCAGAAATGCTGTGTATACTATGCATTTTGTGATTGTTCTTCATAGTTCCTTTTTGTTGTTGTTTATGGGGCTTGACTTCAGGGCCTGGGCACTGTCCCTCAGCTCTGTTCCACTAAAGGCTAGCACTATACCACCTTGAGTCACTGGTCCATTTCCGTTTTATGTGTGGCCTTTGAAGCATAAACAATCTTTGCCAGGTACTTGTGGCTCACACCTTTAATCCTATCTCCTCAGGAAGTTAGATCTGCAGAAGTCTGAAAACAGGAGAGTTCATAAGACTTATTTCAACTAGCCAACAAAAAGCCCAAAGTGGAGATGTGGTTCAAGTAATAAAGCACTAGCCTTGATTAAAAAGGCTAAGGTATAGCACCAGGCTCTGAGTTCATGCCCAGTACCAACACATATGCGCACACACATTAGCATAGTCTTCATCAATCACTGAGTTCCATTGTAATTGCTTCAGAATTTAATTTTGTTTATGTCAATGAACATTTGTCAAACTTTTTTACTTTCTAGACAATCCCCTATGTTGGCACCATTTCTGAGCAGTTGAAGCCTGGCTCTTTGATTGTGATCCGTGGGCATGTTCCTAGTGATGCTGACAGGTAAAATCATTGTGTGGGAAACACACAAATGGTCTAGGTGGTTGCAGAGTAAGAGGTGGAGAGGCTGTCTTGCTTCACTGAGGCCTGGCATTGTTCTCGAGCAGCCCTGCCAGGATGTGAGGAGATGGGGCCGAGCCACCGAAGACCGGTTACTGGGGTTACTGGGGTTTTTCACCTCATGGCTGATATAAAAATTAAGCTCATTGATTAAAAAAGGCTTGTTAAGCTGGGCACTTGTGGCTCATGCTTATAATTCTAGCTACTCAGGAGGCTGAGATCTGAAGACTGTGGTTCAAAGCCAGCCTGGGTAGGAAAGTCTGAGACTTTTCTCCAATTAATCACCAAAAAGTCAGAAGTAGAGCTGTGGCTCACGTGGTAGAATGTTAGCCTGGAGCACAGAAGTTCAGGGTCAGGCCCTCTCCTGCTTCCTGCCATGCCCCATGGCTCCCGCTCCTCAGATTCCAGGTGGACCTGCAGGTCGGCAGCAGTGTGAAGCCCCGAGCTGATGTGGCCTTTCACCTCAACCCTCGCTTCAAAAGATCGGGCTGCATCGTGTGCAACACTCTGACCCAGGAGAAGTGGGGGTGGGAGGAGATCATCTACGACACCCCCTTCCAGAGGGAGAAGTCCTTCGAAATTGTCATCATGGTGCTGAAGGACAAGTTCCAGGTGGGTTGTGCCTGGGCCCACAGGGGACCCTGTTGGTCAGGTGAGCCACCAGTGCAAGGCCTTACACTCACCCTGCTTGTATTGTACCTGACCTTGTCCCTGGGATCGCCATGAAGGCAGAAGGCAGATGTTAAGTGAATCTGCACCTCTGCCCAGGCTCTTCGTGGCCTCTCAGCCTAGGCGTCTTATCTTCCAGCAGGCCTGGGCTCAGCTGCCCCAGCACCCTGTTAATCCTGGGAATGGGGATGGTGGCAAAGGGGGAGGGTGGTGGGAAGGAGAGACAGGCGGTCCGCAGTGCTTAGTTAAGTTTCCCACTAGATGGTGCTGTGCATTTCTGAGGGGATTACAGCCCTTGCCTTCCTGAGGTGGGGACTCACTGCTGGTGTGGGGCCTGGAATTGCACAGCATGCTGCTCCCTAGCTCTCCCTCGACCTCCTGTACTCCATTCCTGAGGGAAACTGTTTTGCAGTGCAGGTACTGGGGCTTGAACTCAGCCTCAAGCCCTCACTTGGCTTTTCTGCACCTGGCTGGCACTTTTATCACTTGAGCCATACCTCCGCTTCTGGCTTTTTGATGTTGGAGATAAGAATACATGGACTTTCTTGCTTGGCCTAACTTTGAACCACAGTCCTCAGATCTTAGCCTCCTGAGTAGTTAAGATTACAGGCACAAGCCACCAGCGCCTGCCCCCAAAGGAAACAGAAGTTTGGATAATAAGTTCATTTGTTAACTGTATCCATCCAGGTGGCTGTGAATGGAAAACATACTCTGCTCTATGCCCACAGGATCAGCCCAGAGAGCATAGACACGCTGGGCATTTATGGCAAAGTGAACATTCACTCAGTTGGTTTTAGCTTCAGCACGGTGAGTGTCCTTCCATGCATGCCTGCCTTGGTGTCTTTAATTGAGATAACGTGGTGGAAGAAACTTCTTCATGTAGGCATGACTGGCTGTTGCTTGCTGCCTCTGACCAGGGCTTTGTGGCCTGTGGGCGCTCAGATGGCAGCTGGTTCTAACACAGGGAAACCCTGCCAGGCTGAGGGTGCACTTCCTTTCCACAGGGATCATGGAGGTTGCCCTTCAGGCTTCTTGGCCTCAGCTAACTTGTTCCTGTAAACAGTTTGCAACCTCAGCAGCTGTGCAGCTGCCCAGGCTCGTGTTCACAGGAGAGCTTTCTCCACTGCTTGTTCACCAGGGGACCCTAGGGTCAGAGCATTTTACAATTGCAGTTCTGGATGTTCAGTACTACTGACCACTTGTATGTTAAACAATTTATTTTCAAAAGATGCTCTATGGGTGTGGAACATTAGTGTGTATTTTCTTTTCTGCAGGATTTACAAAATACTCAAGCATCGATTCTGGGACTATCAGAGATAAATACAGAAAATGTAAGTATTAACTCTCTTAATAGAAAGAATATAGTCATTGAGTAACAGCTGTCATTTTAACTCTCATTTCCTGCATAGGAAATAGAATGTTTCTATTTCTCCCTACTCTGGCCCTGTTATAAATCCTTGCTAAAACTTAAAGTGTTCTTAGGTGTTACTGGTGGGTGTTTTTCTTTTCTTTTTAAAATTATGGTTTTACTAGGAAGCCAAGATAGACACAATTGTTTAAGCATGTGCTGGTGGCTCATACCTAGCTACGTGGGAGGCTAAGAATGGGAGGACTGTGGTTTGAGGCTAGCCCAGGCAGAAGATTTTGCAGTATTCCACCACAACCCATACCTGGACATGGTGGTGCTTGTCTGTCACCCTAGCTATGAGGGGAAGGATTACAGGTGTGAGCCACCTACACCTGGAAGATACCTTTCTTTTAAACGTGCTTTTTTCTTTCTCTTTTGATAGGTACAAAAGTCTGGCATTTCACAGTTTGTAAGTAGTTTTGTCGGTTGTTCCATGTGGTCTGTGTTGTCAGCTGTCTAGAGGAGGGGCAGATTAGCCGTAGATGGCAGCTCCGTTCTTCCCACCCATGTGGACTGTTTCTCTGCAGCCTAGTAATAGAGGAGATATTTCCAAAATCGTCCCCACAACTGTCTACTCCAAGAGCAGAGACTCGACCGCGAACCACACTGTGACTTGCACCAAAATCCTTCCTACCAACTATTTGTCAAAGGTTTGAGGAGCCAGCCATATTGTTAGCTAAAAATTCAGTGATTAGCAGTGTGAGGACCCTGGCCCCCGCCAGGAGCCAGAGGGCCAGCTTGGTCACGCAAGCGTGCGTGCATGTGTGCTGTCCCCGAGCAGAGTCCACAGGCCATGTGTCCTGCTGGAATGGAGCACTGGGGCACCAGCTCTCCCTGCAACCCCTAGCCACAGTGCTCCCAGCTGGGCCCAGAGGCCCTGCTGGCCTAGATGTTCCCCAGGGCAGTGGACAGTCTCTTGGGAGGTCCCTTCGGCAGTTGCCTGCCTGACTGTGGCGTCTTTACAGACCCTGCCTTTCAAAGGGAGGCTCAACTCCCCTATGGGCTTTGGACGGACCGTCGTCATTAAAGGAGAAGTGAATACAAATGCGAAAGGGTGAGTGTTACACAGCAGTGGCCCGGCTGTGGGGACGGGCCTTGCTGCAGGGTGGCCACCTCGCACCTCGTCATGGGCTCGGGGTAGAGGTGGGCCTGATGTCGGGCTCTCGTGTGAAAGGAGCCTTGATGGCTCAGGAGGGTGGCCTGTGATGTTGCCAGTAGTGTTCCTGTGAGTACACACTCAGTTGACAGTCTCACCACCAGGGCACGGCTGTACATGCCCCTCCTACAGTCGCAGTCTGAGCTCCAGTGTGATTCACTCTTCTCTTCTGTTTGACTATTTTTTTTCCTTCTCTTGAAGCTTTAATGTTGATCTAGTGGCAGGAAAATCAAAGGATATCGCTCTCCACTTGAACCCACGCCTGAACGTGAAAGCATTTGTAAGGAATTCCTTTCTTCAGGGAGCCTGGGGTGAAGAGGAGAGGAATATCACCTGTTTCCCATTTAGTCCTGGGATGTACTTTGAGGTAAGGTTGTTTGAAAATGGGGCTGGGTGAGCGAGTACCCACTGCTTCAAGTCCAGTGCAGTGTGGGGCTGTGGAACGCTCCCGTTTCTGTGGAGATGAACTTGAATGCAGGGTGCCACTCATTGGCACTGGAGGCTTTTGGCAGTAAGATGGTCTCAGGACTGGAGGGGATCAGGGGTGCAGGAAGCACTCCATCCAGGGAGTTGGTCCTGCTTACATTCAAAGGACAGTGCATACGTTAGACCTAAGAACCAACTGAGCCCTAGATGTTGGGCACTGCCCCCGTTTCTGGAGCTTGGGTGGAGCATGGTCTCCAGAGATGAGCTGGGTTGCTGGCTGTGTGACCCACTGCGTGCCATTTCCCACCCAGTATTGCTGTCAAGAGAACACTCAGCCACCTGATTTGCAGATTGGGTCTGGTGTCTCCACCTGGCCCTGGTGGGTGGGTAGCAGCCAGGCTGGGCATCCTCCCTGCTTGTTCCTGAAGCTGGCACTGGAACAGAGCTGAGGGCATGGTGGTGGGTGCCGCTGGCGGTATGCTCTCAGCTGCTCAGGTTTGGGGCAACTGGCCTGAAGAGCTTTGGGGTGAGCAGGCTGAGCAGCGCTTCAGCCAGGATGGCCACCAGAGGACATGCCGTGGGAATCCTCAGATCAGTCAGGATCTCCGCGTGCTGCCTGGGTAGCTGCCCTCCATCACTAGTTCCCACCTACTGGCAGGGATGGCAGCTCCCCATATTCCCAGGGAAAGCGAGGAGGTAGGTAGTACAGGTCTGGGGGACCCTGAGTGGCTGAGGCAGAAGACACTGCCAGACACAGGCACAAAGAACCCAGCGTTTCCTTCTGATTCCCCTGGGTGATCCCCAGGGAAAGCACAGCTGGTGCTCCTCCCTTCCTTCCTTCCAGATGATCATTTACTGTGACGCCAAGGAGTTCAAGGTGGCGGTGAATGGGGTGCACAGCGTGGAGTATAGGCACAGGCTCCGGGACCTGGGCAGTGTTGACATGCTCGAGGTGGACGGCGACGTTCACCTGCTGGAGGTGCGGAGCTGGTAGCCGCCACCGCCAACCCAAATACATCAGCCTCTGTGACATGGGCCTGTCCACGTGCATCTCGAGTCACTACGTGTTTGTTGTTGAGCTCTCAGTGTCAAGGCCTCCTGGTGTTCCCCTGCTGTCCGCTGCCCTGTTTGGCCAGTGTGCTTTCTCCTCCAGTGCTCAGGAACAAACTGGCAGCCAAGGCTCTGCCGCTGTTAGTACCACACTCAATAAGCAGCTAAGCACCTGCTCTGCTGTCAGTGCTGAGGAACAGGGGTGTGGTCTGTGCTAGTGGCTGGGCCCCAGCAGGCAGAGCTGAGGTGATCCCTGTCCTTCCGGCTGGGACAGTGTGGTGGTGCTGGGCGCACTTGTCCACATGCGCACTCACTGCGTCCTTCCAGGTCAGGAGAGGTTAAGTGCTGCTGGGTGAGATATTACCCCTACTGCACACCCTTCCTTCCCTATTTGCCTCATCTGATCCTGTGGCCAGGACACTGCACAGTGTCTTTAGCAGTGTAACTAACTCTTCTCGCTATAATAGCTTTACTGAACAATTAACATGGAAACATGAGAACATAGTAAAAACACCCAAAACCAACCATGTGGAGGTTATGGCAGCCAACTTGAGGTGTGTGTATGTGTGTGTGTGTCCCTGCCTGTGGTGAGCTTAGGGCACAGGCCAGATGAATGCATTCAGTAGGGAAACCCTATTGTAGTGCCATGAGACGGGTGGACTCCTAAGGCAGGCACCACTCTGAGAGCTAGGCAGCGGAGGCTGCATCTTGTTCTCCTGCAAACTGGCACTTGCTCTACTTAGTGACTGCTCAGTCATCATGGCATGAGATCAAAACCTTGCTGTGTTTACGTGATTACAATCAGGCCTGTATCGGCAAGTCAGACAGTTGCATTTCTGTAATTTGTCTATTATTTGAAGGGATCTGGCAAATGTCTCACATAGAATCTTTACAGGTCACATCTTGTTATAGATTTCAAAGGTTTGGACGTGGGGCAGAACAGTCTAAACCAGTAGTTCCAAATTCTGCTGGGGTTTAGGAATATTTTCGTAACAGATTTGGATATTATTTGCACCCATATATTAAAAAAATACCATAACCAATCCTATTTTTCAAAATTCTTTTGTTGAAAGTGCTATCCTTTAACTCTCTTCACATTAATTTATTATGCTGTCTTGCCAAACTCAAGATACAAGGGCGGTGGGAATGGGAAGTTAGTAGGAGCAAGGAGGCTGCTCCTGCAGCCCTGCCTTGAAAACATCAGAGGGTCTGACTGAGATGCTGGAGACCGAAGGCACTTAGGAAAACGCAAAAGCCCACTCACTGTTCCCTGCCAGTGTGAGAGTTCCTTTTCATCTGTTGTACATGGAGCATATCTAATTCTTTGATAGAATAAGCACAAAGTTAAATGAGCTGGGTCTGGTGACTCCTGTTCGTAATCCTAGCTATTCAGGAGGCTGAGATCTGAGGATCACAGTTGGAAGCCAGCCCTAGCAGGAAGTCCATGAGACATGAGACTCTTCAACTAATCACAAAAAGTGCTAGAAGTAGAGTCATGGCAAAAAACATCATGGCAAAAAACAAACAAAAAATGCTCAGGGACAGTATCTACCAGTATCCTGAGTTAAAGCCCCAGTTCCCTGCACACACAAAAAAAGGGCTGGGAATGTGGCTCAGTGGTAGAATGCTTGCCTCACATGGGTTCCATTCCTCAGTACCACATAAAAACAGCCAGAAGTGGCGCTGTGGCTCAAGGCACTAGCCTTGAGCTGAAGAGCTGAGGGACAGCGCCCAGGCCGAGTTGAAGCCTCACACTGATTTAAAATAAAAGGATTCGAGTACTTATTAAGGAACTGTACTGAGACGTTCTTTGAGAAGAACGAGTGTTTCTGGGATGTTCTCTAAGGAAAGGCTTTCAGATGCCATGCTGACACCGAGGGGCAGTTCTTCAATGGTTCTTTAAGTTCAGCCTTCACTGTAACACAGTGCTCAAGATTAGAGAACATCAAAACCAGGGAAATGATGCAGATGCTTTCCACGGTGAATGTGCTCATGGCGAATGTGCTCATGGCGGCTGCAGAAGCTCCTACTCCCTCCGTGCTGGTCACAGGACGGGCCCGGGGTGGGTTCACAGGCAGCTTCTTGGCTCCTGGGCCCCCCTTCCCAGAGAAACAGAGACTGGCCCTAGAACTGCCTGCCTCTGCGGCCACCCAAACTCCAGCGGCTCCAGCCAGTATGCCTTGCAGTGGGACGCTGAAAAGCTGTTTTGTTGGGTAGAGGGCAATAGAGTGAGGCCCACAGACCTCTCACAGCACGGAGTGAGGGTGTCACCCTCCAGGACTCGTTGGCCTTGGGGGCCATCCTCTCAGCGCCATGTAGAAGAGACCACACAAAATGGCAGACTGTTTTATAAAAAGATAGCACGACTATTTACCAACTGTACAAAAGGCAGCCCAGCCCGGGCAGGTCATCTGTAGGGAAATCACGAGGTATCTGCAGTGAGCGGTGCCAAAAGCAACATGGCACCAGCACCAGGATCGACCAGCTGAGTGCATGCACGGGGTCAGAAGTAGCTCTGCAGCGGCTCCCCCAGCATGGTCTCCAGCTGCTGGATGCTCTTCTGGCACTGGTGTTCCACTTCTTCACACTCATCTGAGAAGGAAAAGCAAAGTGAACCCACCAATCACCCGCACCTGGGCACTCAAGTCTTCACTGCCTGCACCCTCTGCCCTCGGCCCATCAGAGTGGGGCCGTCACACTCGCTCCTCCCTCCTGCCTGCCTCGTCCTGTGACTCCAAGAACGGGGCTGACACGTACATATCCCACAGCCCGTCACCAGGGGTTGGGGCACAGTGAACAGAGATGAGTGTTCCTTTGCCGCTTGCTGAGTGCACGAGTGTGCGTTCCAGCATGGTGAAGCCCTGCGAGAGTGCATTCCAGCACAGCAACCGTGGCTGCTTCAACCAGTGACATAGGCCACAATCACTGGCTCACTAGTGCTGCTACTGTTCAAACCTCTAAAAACAGGGGCAGTGTCATTTGCCCACTTAGTGGGCCACATGAGGACCGAACACGAAGTACGCGTGGGCGTCTACCACGGCATCCTCTGTGATGCACCACATTCCAGCACAACCTCTAGCTGGGGACAGAATGCTCACAGAAATTACACTACTGCAGCCTGTGTGTACACCCAAACCCAAGACCGTACTGCTGGCAGACATGCAATGACTGCCGGAGAATCCTGCCAGTTCCCACCTGTCTGGGAATGAGGCAGGATGGTATCTGCTGCTAACCACGAAGATCCCAAACGTGGCATTACTGGGGATATATGTATGCGCACACACACACACTCATTCACTCTTTTACCCTAGTTATTAATAGTTTGGGAATTACCTTCCATCAATTCTGCTAGGAAAGGAATGGATTCTGGTAGCAGGACAATGTAATTCTCCTTTAGCTTTTCAGCCAGTGCCACCACAGTAAGCAAGGCTGCAAACCTCACCTGTAGGAGTAAGACAATCAAAGGGTGCAGTTACTTAGGGCTCACAGTCGTGTTTCCTGCCTTAGGACCTGAACTGACTGCAGAAAAGCTCTTCTTCTGATAGCTGTCATCTCATGCATTTATTTTCTCCTTAGTACTCCATCACAGAAAACCAGCTTATCCATTTGTGATCATCTGGAATATGCCTAACATTAAAAAAAAAAAAAGTTTCTCAAACTGTATTTCTACCCCTGAAGCTCTTTAATGAGTCTATCTTCATGGCATTTTCCTTTAAAAACAAAACAAGTCGGATGCCGGTGGCTCATACCTGTAATCCTAGTTCTTCAGGAGGCTGAGATCTGACAACTATGGTTGGAGCCAGCCAAGACATGAAAGTCCCCATGAGGGGAGGCTGAGATCTGAGGATCACAGTTCAAAGCCAGCCCAGGCAGGATACTCCATGAGACTCTTATCTCCAATAAACCACTAGAAAACCAGACATGGTGCTGTGGCTCAAGCGGTAGAGTGCTCACCTTGAGCCGAAGAGGACAGGGAAAGCACCCAGGCCCAGAGTTCAAACCCCATGACCAACAACAACAACAAAAAGTCCCCACGAGACTCTTGTCAATTAACTACTCAAAAACTAGAAGTGGGGCTATGGCTCAAGGTGGCAGACCGCTAGCCTTGAGCTCAGGGACAGCACCCAGGCCAAATTCAAGCCCCACAATCACCATCCCCTCCCACCACAAAAAAAATTGCCATGTGTCACCAGACTTAGCAGCACTGGATAGAGCTGACAGATCCTGAGCTGAGATTGCCGGGCTGGGGGAGGGGCGCATGGAAGGATGCCTGGGCCAGGACAGTCACTACCACCTCAGCACCAAGTGAAAAGTAAAAAGCACACTAGAGTTAAGATTTCCTGACATTGTGCAAGTAACATAATCTAAGATTAAATCTGCTGTTGCAATTTATGTATGAAACTATGATTTTAGATTTGCAAATTCATCGGAACAGCGTCATTGTTTCTGCTTGCTAACATATGTTATGAGTTGAATCCTGTAAAAGTGTTTTGGTCTGTTTTACAGTAGTTTAAACCATTAGAAATAGCTAAAGCCTTTAGAAAGCGTGACCCTCTCATGTCATTGCAGTTACCAACCTCGTGCCCACTGAGTAGAGAGCACACCGTGTCCTGGCAGTGCGCGTGAACAGACTCTAACCCACACCTCAGGGCCCAGTGGCAGACACAAGCAGCAAATGCTTTTGTCATTAGATTTAAGGGCTCTAGAAAGTATTTTAACACTTCTATCTCTCATGTCACGGGGAATTGGAGGAGACTGCTATTGTTTATAAATTAACCAGGAAGGAAAGAGAAGAAATCCCTTGGCTTGAGATTCTGTGAAACTCAGTGGACCAGACCTCTGACACAGATGCCAGAGGCGGTGCACGTCCCTGCTAGTGACCGGGCCAGCCTTAGGGCCCTTCGCTATGGGCTGGCCTTCAGAGCTTGCTGCCCACTGTCCTCTCCCCACCTTGGGCGAGGAGTCTCGTGTCTTCAGCAGAATCTGGTAGTTGAGGGGTTTCCACAGAGAGTCATCAGCTGTGGCCACGGAGAACTGTGCGATGCAGGGAATCAGGTGCTTTGTTACCCGCTCCTGGAACCGCTCCTCTCCGCCGAGCCTGTTTTCCAGCTGTGAAGAGAGAGACAAGGACTTAGAACAGGCTGAACGTTTTCCTTCTGTTAGAAAACATATTCAAGCCGGGCACTGGTGCCTGATGCCTGTCATCTTAGCTACTGAGGTCTTAGGATTGTGGTTCAAAGCCAGCCCAGGCAGGAAAGCCCATGAGATGCATCTCTACCAGAAAACCAGAAGTGGCACTGTGCTTAAAGTGGTAGAGCACTAGCCTTGAGGTGAAGAGCTCAGAGATGGCACCCAGGCCCAGGGTTCAAGCCCCATGGCTGACAAAGAAAACCATACTTGGTGTGTAAGTAGTACAACAGGCTCAAAAATCAGGCCCTTGTAGGACTAGAACTCAGTGTCAGGCTTTTCTCCAGAAGGTTCTGGGGCAGCCACACTCTGAGACTTGTGTGGCAAGGCCGACAGTTAACATCTTAAATCGATTATTTGACTGTAAGACCTTATGTCTTCCTTTTGAAAAATTCAAAAGTAAAACTAAATGAGCTCCACAGTGAAGCTATGTTATGTCCATGAAAAATCTATTTTAAGATGAAAATGTCATGAAAGAACCCTTCCTTCACCCTTAAGATTAAGCAAGTATCATCTTGAAAAGCCTGTGGGGAGGGTGGAGGTGGCACACACCTGGTCTACCAGAGGTGTCA
Source organism: Dipodomys merriami (assembly GCF_024711535.1). Classification (NCBI taxonomy): domain Eukaryota; kingdom Metazoa; phylum Chordata; class Mammalia; order Rodentia; family Heteromyidae; genus Dipodomys; species Dipodomys merriami. The sequence goes on along the minus strand of NW_027205603.1, from coordinate 17,886,734 downwards.
TTAAGGCCTCGGCTCGCTCCTTGCTCAGGAAGTGCTGCGTGTCATAGAGGAAGATCTTATGTAAACAGTTCAGGATGAACTGCAGCAGCAGGCAGCACTTCTCAGGGTCATGTTCCGAGTCAAAAAACGCTTCATCTGTAGATGGGGAAGAGAGAGAAAACCACCCAAACTAGTCACCATCTGACACCAGTGCTAATGTGAAACCACACTGAGATTACCCCACTGAGATTCGGAAAACAATCCAGCAATCCTAAAATGAAAGCAGATCGCAAGATCATGGGGCCACTCCGGTCCTGAGGCTCAGCCTGGCACGGTGAGTTACCCCACTGCCCCTGCTCACCAGCACAGACCTACCTACCTTCAGTGCTGAGGATGGAATCCAGGGCCTCATGTGCTAGACAAACATTATACCTCAGCCCTAACTTAAATGTTTTAAAGTCATTTCCAACAAGAAGTAATAGCTCCCACTTAGTTATTCTTTCTCCTCAGTCAGAGGATTCATGCTTATTTTCCATCAAGCTAAAACACAGTTCCATGTTTGACGATAAAGCAGCTCATCCTCCTCCACGGAGAATTCAGGATCCTTCAAAGTCCTGCCTGGGCATTAGCTTGAGTCTCACTAGCTGCTGGGTTAGATGCAGAGCGAGGGCAGGGCTGACAGGGGCTACCGACCTGTTTTGGAGATGTTCACCTGGTTCAAGGTGTCTGCAAAAGGCTTCACCAAGTGCCCCGCAAACAGAGTGAACAGGCCTTTCAGTTTCTCGGCGATGCAGTCAGCCACGTTGAAGAATGTCAGCAGCCTGTCCCTCGGGGCATCTTCTGTTTTGGCCCAGTCGAACAGCTAGAACCACAAAACAGGCGTCGTGTCTCCTCACATCACAAGTCACACATGCCTGAGCAGGCAGTGCCGAGGAAGAAAGCTCACCTTGAAGAAGAGGGGTCTGAACGTGGCCTCAGAGAGCTTCACTACCATGGCCACGAGGCAGGCGATGACATGGCCCTCCGCCTCCCCAACTTCCTCCAGGTCATTCTGCAAACATGGGAACAATGGTGAGCTGGAGTGTGAGTTCTACAGGGCCTGCAGCCAGGTCCGGCCCTGGCTTCTGCTCACCTCTGAGTGCTGCGCCCGGAAGTCCAGGGCCTCCAGGAAGAAGTTGGTCAGCTGAGACTGGTGGGACAAGAGCTCTTCCTTCTTCATCACCCCGATGTGCTCTTGCAGAATGCTCATGAACGGGCCCATGTGATTCTACCACAAATGGGAGACAAAGCTTCACTATGCGCCCCTCCACCACGTGCCCCTCCACCTCCCCCCCCCCTCCCCCCGGGCAGACACAGGCTGGACCATCTCAGCGCCACTGCCCTGAGCGACCATGGTGAGCTTACCTTCCAGGTCCTCTTTATCTCCTTGTATGTTTTGTTAATGGCTGGCAGGAGGACTCGGGGTGCGAGCCTGGTAGCCAGGGTCTTTTTAAGAGATGTGAGACGGACGTTAGCATGGGAGGCAGAGCCCATTTCACGTGTGACTTTCTCCAGATGGATCACCTAGGGAAATAAACAGCAGTGAGCAGGTGTCACAGATCCGTGGTGACAGCCACACTCCTGGACAGGCTTGGTGGCAATGCAGAGCCACACCCAGTGTGGTGTGGTGAACACCGGAGGGCATCTCAGCTAGGCACAGAATTCCTTCTAAAGCCATCTCTGAAGAGCTGTCGATAAAACTGGGCAAAGCTGGCATGGAGGTGCGTGTGTGTAATCACAGCTACTTGACACAGGGGCAGGAAGGTACTGAGTTTCAGGCCAGCCTGGGAAAGGTTAGCATTACCCCATCTCCAAATCAAAATATCAACAAAAGGGCTAAAATAGTAAAGCATCAGAAATGCCACCTGCCCATGGCACACTGAGCAACCTCCTATCAGCAGTGCAGGAATTCTGCCACGCAGGAACCCTAGGTGCAAGAATCTTTTACACACCCATCTCCACACTAACAGGTGGCTCTACCTGCCCAGCTGCCTAGATCTTGCAGAGGGAGAAAAAGTAGTGAAAACTCTGTGCGCAGTCAAAGAAAAGAGCTGCACTGAGAAGCAAGCTAAAGCAGAAAGTATGGTAGAGGAGAGAGAGAAACACGTGTGGTTAAGAGCCGGCTTCCATCTGTCATGCAGAAGCCAGCGCTGGCAGTTCTTCATGACCTGCCGCCACCCAGGCAGCGTGGCGTGGTTGCCAAAGCTTACCTGGCATAGAACATCTTCCAGGTAGGGGCTGATGAAGTGCGGGAGGGTCTCCACCACTTTATGCAGGGCAGCCAGCGCGCTGAGCAGACAGACCTCACTGTGGACCGGCTTGCTGGTGCTCTTCACGGCTGCCAGCAGCGACGGCATCAGGCTGGCAAGAAAGAACGAGCGTGTTAGAGGGACTGAAAGCCCAAGCCAGGGTGCCTAGAGTGGCTCGAGTTCCCAGCATCTAGTGGCTACCTGGGAAGTTGCGGGATGGCCAGTGCCTCCAGGGTGGACGTGACCTCGGCGATGCACAGCAGGGCACTTCCTAGCACGTTCTTCTCCTCCTCCCGCTCTGGAGCGATCAGCGCCACCGCAGTGCTCAGCACCGGCACAAAAGGCTCCTGGTTTTCAGCACCAAAATTCTTGCATAAAAGCTTTAGGGTATACAGCGCTGTCTGCCTGTTGATTGCTTGTTCTTCTTCCGCTTCCTTCTTCTTGTGCTGCACAATGGCCAGAAGGACTGGAACCAGTTTGAGGAAGCGTTGAACCTGCAGAGGATTGTCAAAGTCTCTTAGTTACATGGCTGCACCACAGCCAGTCCATTTTCCCATGTCCCCAGTTTGAGACTACCAAGATGGGGGTCAGCCTGTGGGCCCTGAGCCACAAGGTTACAGGTGAGGGCTGCTTCCTCCCCATTTGTCCCTCATCAGCTGTGCTCCAGCGGGAACTGCCAACGCTGAGGCCACCATGTGGTCCAATCAAGCAAGGACTGCACTGGGCCAAAGTCCATTTTAAGAACTTCTACGACACACCTGTAATACATTCAGATCAGAACCCACCGTGCTGGGACCCTGGAAACGCTTTGGGGAGTCGAATGCGGCTTGTTAAGAGGGAGGCACCAGGATCTGCAACAGTCTTGACTCACCGTTTTCCTCTGCCAGGACGCAGGATGCTGTAGTTTGTTATTTAGAAGATCCAGAGCCTTCCGGCGAACAGAGGGAAGAGGATTGCCCACAAGTCCCTTAAGTACAGTGATGAAAGTTTCTGTGGGCAGCAAGGCATTGGCCTGTATAGTTCCACATTCACATTAAAGGAGAAAAAGAGAAAGGTCAACTCTCACCAGGACTTGTGACTTTTTTGTGAGTCTCATTATGTAGCCCAGTCAGGCCTCAGCCTCCTGAGTGCTGCCATTGCAGGTGTGCAGCATTGGACCCCTACCTGGACTACAGTTTATTGCCTATCTATGGTGCCCGGAATGTTCATAACACTTTCCCATGTGACTCTTATAGTACCCCTTCAGCTAGTCCTTACTGAGGTAAAACACAACAGCACAACAAACTCTCTGATGCTGGGAATAAGTGATAGCTAAATAATCCAGTTAGACTTAAACAGTGATCCTAACGTCAAGTCCAAGGACCAATCTAGTTTATGTAATATTCTTACTTTATTCTGCTCCAAAGAAATGGAGCACTGTACAATACATGACTAAAGACTAAGAATATCAGACTTATGAAGCAATGTGTCCCTGAAAACATTTTTTTTCTGGACAAGTTTTATTTCCAATCTTTAAGAAAATTTGAGCCTTGCTTATTAAGATAAGGTATTGCTAAATTTAAGGTAAAATTTAAAGCTACAAAATATTTCAAGGATACCAAAAAACAGTGACAAAACTCAGTAATTAAAAAATGAGGGCTGGGAAGGTGGCTCAGAGGTAGAGTGCTTGCCTTGCATGTCTGAGGCCCTGGGTTTGATTCCTCAGCACCACATAAGCAAAAAGAAAAAAGCCAGAAGTGGTGCTGTGGCTCAAGTGGTAGAGTGCTAGCCTTGAGCTGAAGAGCTGAGGAACAGCGCCCAGGCCGAGTTCAGGCCCCACGACCAGACGACCCCCCCCCCAAAAAATAAACAAATAAAAATAAAAAATAAAAAATGAGCTGGGCACTGGTGGCTCATACCTATAATCCTAGCTAGTTGCCCAGGAGGCTGAGATCTGAGGATCATAGTTCAAAGCCAGCCCAGGCAATAAAGTCCATAAGACTCTTACCAATTAACCACCAAAAAGCAGAAAGCAGAGCTGTGGCTCAAGTGGTAGAGCATTAGCCTTGAGCACAGAGAGGCTCAGGGACAGTGCCCAGGCGGAGCAAACAAACCAACTAAGGGAAAACAAATGCCAGCAATTCTAGGAAGAAGCGGGAACCCACCTTATCCAGCATGTCGTACGCTTTGCTGAGAAGCGCGCGCCAGAACTTGGCAGTGAGCTGGTCGGCATTCTTTTCCACGGACTGTGCTACAGTGTTGATGTAGCTGAGCACCGTTTCTAGCAGCCTAAGAACAGAGACACAAACAGCAGCTGATGGCATGAAAGCATACTGTCCCCTGTGTGTGGTGCCCACAAACAGAAAAGGCAATTACGGTTTCAGGAGTTGTGTGGAAGGAAAGGAGAAATGTCAGTGGTCAGAGGCTGCTGTCGGGGCAGGGCTTTCTCCAGCTCTCAAGTTGGCAGTTGTAGTATGCTTTTCTAAGAGCATCTCCTACTCTAGGAAAATGTAAAGTACTCAAGGAAAAAAACAAGATGTATAGACTTCATTTCAAATGGCTCTGAGATAAAACCACTGGCAGAGAGGCTGCAGTGAAGCTGGCAGGTGGTGTGTGTGTGTGTGGGGGGGGAGGTTGAGGGGCGTTGCTTCAGCATGTTTACTTGTTTCCAAATAAAAAGTTAAACAAAGTGAACATACCTCTGTTCAAGGCCTTTTAAGATCTGAGGACCCCCGCTTTCAACCACCTGAGTGTGAAAGAATGCTCCATCAGCACATCGTGTGGGAAGCCCAACCCCACACCAATGTCACCTGCACTGCTCTGACTGCTTGAGTCACACGCCCCTCCCTTCCAGGGCCGCCTCAACTCAACACCTCTTCACTTAAATTACATTCTTTCGTAGTGTCTTAAAACATGACAAAGATTTGGAAAAACAGAGCATATAACCCCCGCCTCATTTGTGTACTCTTAAGTTTTATGAAATGCTTCCTTTGTTAGTTCAAAAGAATTAAGACGAGATCCTTTTCAAGTTGTCATTTGTGTCCTTTAATATTTTGGAAGTTTCTCTAGCCTGTTAGTATTAAGGTTTTTTTTGGGGGGGGGGTTGCTCATACTTTACTATTTTCTAATGCTTTTATTTTTACGTTGTAATGGGGCTTGAACTCAGAGCCATGAACTTTCACTTTTTGTTCTCTACCACTTGAGCTACAGCTCTTTTTCTGGCTTTTCGGTAATTAGTTGGAGAGATGAAGTCTCATGAACTTTTCTGCCCACACTTGCCTAGAATAAACAATCCTTAGATCTCAGCTTCCTAGTAGCTAGGATTAGAGGTGTAAATCTAGTTTTGCTAAGATAAACAGCAGCATTAAACACTGCTGTGCAAGATCAGTCCTACCTGCCTCCCCTCACTCTTTTTTTTTTTTTTTGTCAGTTGTGGGGCTTGAACTCTGGGCCGAGGCACTGTCCCTGAGCTCTTCAGCTCAAGGGGAGTGTTCTACCACTTAAGCCACAGTGCCACTTCCAATTTTCTGGTAGTTTATAGGAGATAAAAGTCTCACAGACTTTCCTGCCCGGGCTGGCTTTGAACTGTCACAGACTTTCCTGCCCAGGCTGGCTTTGAACTATGATCCTCAGATCTTAACCTCCTGAGTAGCTAGGATTACAGGCATGAGCCACTGGCACCCAGCTTGTATTGGATGTTGGGTATTTACTGATAAGAATGAAGTTACCGGGTCAGAGGGCCTACACTGTCAACCTTGGTAGAACATGACAAAGTTTTTTTCATGGTGAAATGAATTTCCATTTTTCCTATCTTTAATGGCATGCCTCCTGTTTTCATGAAACAGTTGATAAGCTATTTTCTTAAGTTTAAAACACAGATCTTTTAGTAAAAACAAGATCACTTTATCATAGATACATTTTAAGGAACACATCACCTTTTTAAGGAAATTATTGGAAGCCAGGAGCTGGGCCATGAAGGACACTGACAGAAACTTGAAATGCCGCAGTTGCTTGCTGGTGTGCATGTCCACATTGAAGATTTGCAGCACGTCTTCTTTGACTTCAGTTTTAACAGAGCCTGTCTTGTGGGCAGCCTCTGAAACACAGCAACAAACCTCACTCATCCACAACCTGACTCAGCACAACAAGCCTTCAAAAAACACTGCTAATGACGGGCGTCAGTTGCTCACACCTGTAATCCTAGCTACTCAGGAGACTGAGATCTGAGAATTGCAGTTCAAAGTCAGCCCAGGCAGGAAACTCCGTGAGACTCTTATCTCCAATAAACCACTCAGAAAACTGGAAGTGGGGCTGTGGCTGAAGTGGTAGAGCACTTGCCTTGAGTTGAAGAGCTCAGGGACAGTGCCCAGGCCCAGAGTTCAAGCCTCACAACGGACAAAACAAAAACCACAACAACAACAAAAAACCACCACAAAAAAAAACACAACGAAAACACTGCTGAGTGGATTTCTGATAGAAATTTGCTCAGCTGGAGCACTGCTGTGGATCCTACGTACTTTTTCTTTTTGTATATGTATTCACTGGTATTTTAGTGGGAAGCTGAGAGCCAGCTACCACGGTCTAAACAACTTCCTGTCATTTGAACACAATTCCTCCTGGACACGTGCGTGATGCTCCACCGTTAACACAAGTGCAAGGCACAAAACATAAAGTAGTGTGTGAGAACTAGTTCTTAGTTTGTGTGGGACACAGGGAAAAACACAACAGGGCCCAGTAACTGCAAGTTCTTTTCTCCCTAGCCCTCAGACGGACCATTCCCAGCACCAGACTCATACTTACCTTCTTTTTCCTCTGGTAACTTCACCAAGTACTGAAGGATGTTCATCAAGCTTTGCAGCTGATGCTGGACACCAAATTCACAACACACTGAAATCCAAAATTCAGTATCTGCCTCTAAAACAGCATCCTGTAACACAGAGAAAGGGGAAGATGGCAAAATGAGCCTTCGGATGTACAAATACGAAGCATGCTCATGAGACCCTCAGCCTCAGAGTTGGAACACATGTTCCCCCAAGTAGATTGATCAAGGATGCTTTGATCAATTTGCTTGGGTATAATTGTACAATAAACCCTGTGAATGTTATCATGTATGTTTATTTCTAGACCTAACTTCCAAAAGCAATTTTTAAGAATGCCAAAAACATTTTTGAGACAAGGTTCCAGAGGTGCTGTGTAATAATGTACATCAGCCATCACCAGCCTGTGTTTTAATGGGACACCATGAGAAAATCTGCATGGAGCTTCCTCCCCCAGAGCCCTCTCCCCACCAGGCCCGACGTGCTGACCTTTTCTCCACAGGCAGCAACCAGCACTGTCTTAGTGACGTACTGTTCAAAGAGCAAGGCAAGGAGAACCCACAGGAACTTGTCTGCTCCAAGTGTGTCCACAAGCTGGACCAGGATGGGCAGTCGCCGGTGCTCAGGAACGTGTGGCAGTGCATCCACGAACACGCTGATGATCTTCACCGCGAGCACTTCCACATTCCTTGTGACTTCCATGGAATCTCCATGGTCAGACTGCAGAAGAGTGGGAACAAACCTCGAGTGAGCGGACAGCGCCTTCGGTGTGCCCAAGGGGACACTGAGTGTGAACTGAGAGGAGCGCCCGGGGCTCTTCATCTCATAAAACCTCCGTACGCAGACAGGCACCAATAGTAGGACGATGGTGCGCAGCACGGACACTGAGTCTGCCTGCAGTCCCAGTAAGGACTGAAGCAGGCAGGGCACAGAAGAGACCACTTATTTCCTGCTGCTTCAGAATACAATTGTGTTACTCCAGGAATGGTGCTCAGCGAAAGCACAAGTGAATTACTGAATAAATGCTCGCATGAAAAACCCCACGCCCACGTGCCTGGCTCATCCTGCTCCCCATCAACTGCCTAGTGCGTGCTTCACATGTGCTCAGGCCTGGCCCACACCAGGCCTCTCATCCTGCCACTGAGGGCTTACCGCTCCTTTCCTGTCTTTCTGTCCTAAGGGACACTCTTACTCTCTCCTGCTTTCCAGTGTTCCCTAGTCCTATGGCACACAGCTTAATGAATACACCTGCTTTTCTTCTCAGGCGTGTGTATGCCCTACCTACACTTGCCAACCTGGCAGGCATAGGAAACACCAAATCTGATGTCAAGATTAGAAGGAAAAGGTTTATTCTAAAACGGCCAAGGCCTGGGGAGGCATGCTCATCACGAGCAGTTAAGCAGAATCTCAGTGGAAATAACCACATCCCAACTCTTCCTTCCACCAGAAGAGACGATATCCACATGTCTGAAGACTTTCTTGAATATGCCTTGGTAAATTTTTTTTTTTTTTTTTGTCGGTCATGGGGCTTGAACTCTGGGCTTGGGTGCTGTCCTGGGCTCTTCAGCTCAAGGCGAGTGCTTTACTACTTAAGCCACAGTGCCACTTCTGGTTTTCTAGTGGTTTATTGGAGATAAGAGTCTCACGGACTGGGCTGGCCTGGCCTTGAACCACGATCCTCAGATCTCAGCCTCCTGAGTAGCTAGGATTACAGGCGTGAGCCACCGGCCTGGGCCTTGGTAACTGTTTCAAAATCAAAGTGTTAAAGCTCATCTGGAATTCCACAACGCATCCACATGATCTGAAGGCACTTCTGTTGTTATGCCTTATAGTGCAGCGTAACTGGATGTGACATATTTATTTGTATGGTTGGAAATGGTATTATTCGTAAGAACCCTGTTAGTCTTGCTATTCTTGAGCTTGGGAGGCACAAGTATGAAGGCACTTTAGGAGTGCTGAATGTGCCATTAACGTGCGAACTGCAGAAGTGAATAAACAGTAGTAACCTGAGACAGCTTACCTGGATAAGTGCTGGAATGACCATTTTCACTGTCTTGCTAATAACTTGGAAACTGTAAGAATCATCTAAGCGCATAACATTGGCTCCCATGAAAGTAAAAATAGACATGATATTGTGTAGAACTTTATCCTAAAAGAAAGCATATTTCTGGTATCATTTTCTGTTTCAAATACACCAAATACCAACAATTAATTATTAATCACCAATAAAATGCAGAGTATCTTGCTTTAAAAATGGCAAAAAGCTTGGTTAGCCCAGTGGCAGAAGACAAATTGTGTTCAGTCTCCTACACTGGCAAAAATAAAATCCATAGAGCGCTCGCCTTGGGACAGGGCCCAAGACCAGAGTTCAAGTCCCACAACTGACCCCCCCCCCCAAAAAAAAAAAAGTACTAAAACTTCAGGGCTGGGAAAGTGACTCAGTGGTAGAGTGCTTGCCTTGCATGCATGAGACCCTGGGTTCGATGCCTCAGCACCACATAAGCAAAAAGAAAAAAGCCGGAAGTGGCGCTGTGGCTCAAGTAGTGGTAGAGCACTAGCCTTGAGCTGAAGAGCTGAGGGACAGCGCCCAGGCCTAGAGTTCAGGCCCCATAACTGGACCCAAAATAATAATAATAATAATAATAATAATAATAATTTTCTGGTTTCTGGTTTCTTTGCAATATTGAAGATGAAACCCAGGATCTTGCACAAGCCGGGAAATGCTCTACCACTGAGCTAGACCCCCAACCCTGCAGCCTCAAAAACTGCTATCAGTATGTGCCAATGTACTTCTTCTAGGCAAGGAAATCTTACATCGTTAGCACTTACTGGGAATATTCCAGCAGCAGTACCCAAAAGCAAAAGGGCTTGGTGGTGGGTTTGCGGCATCTCTGAAAGGCGGATGCACTGGACTATCAACTCAACGTTGAACTTCTCCGCATCCAAAATATCTGTGGGTGAGAGTGGAAGGTCAGCGGCAGACACATCCACGCCCAGCGGACAACTTCCACTACCAACATGCACACACCTTTAGGTATCTTGCCACCGTCTGGGGACAGCTTCTGGCAGATGTTGAGCAGACAACTAAGAATTAATTGCTTGGTGTATTCCATGTTCTCCTGCTCTGGGGACTTGGGCTCTAAACACCTTCAGGATGCACAGAGAAACAATAGCAGAACTGTCACATCCATGAGCACCATCCAGAGTGCACAGCAGACAGGAATAACTACAACACTTAATACCAATCACTAAACAGAAGTGCAATTCTAAATTAAGTATAGTAGTAAGGTCTCCAGATAAGATTTAAGATTTCTAACTTGAGTTTTTTCTCATGTAGACAATTCTCTCTCCTCTTCATGGTCTTTCCCATTATACTATTTGGAATCTTACAGGACAACTTGGAAATTTACTTTGCTTTTTGCATGACAGCATGTTCCATATTCTTCAATTCAGTGACGTACTCTACACATAGCTATCTAAAAAAAAAAAATTTGCAGGTGTCTCACTGTATCTCTATAGTACAAGGAACACAGCCCAGGGACCTCACTGAAAGGTGAGTGTCCACCAAGCTATTCTTACATCTTTCAACTATGGAACCTTCCTTTATTGTTCAATTATAAATAAGAACACACTGAAAAAATAAATAAAACGAAGTGGACAACTTATTAAACCCTTATTCTGTCACAGATCCAAGCTGGGTGTTGTTACCTTGACAGCAAGTTAAAAAGACTTGGGATGAGTATCTGGGGGCTTTTGAGCTTCTTCTTGTGCTGAAGCAGTTCAAGGATGAGCGTTACTCTCTGCCAGTACAAACCTCCAACTTCCTGGACAGATTCCACATCTTGTGATTTTCTGGACAACAGAGCAGAAAAAAGGCTGAGATGCAAATGCGATCACCGTTATGTGGAAACTGTGGTACCCAATGAATCATGCCACTGTAATGACATCAAGAATCACAATGGAAGCCAGGCGCTGGGTGCCTCATGCCTGTATTTCTAGCTACTCAGGAGGCTGAGATTGAGGATCACAGTCTGGGCAAGAAAGTCCGTGAAACTCTTATCTCCTATAAACTACCAGAAAACTGGAAGTGGCACTGTGGCTCAAGCAGTAGAGCACTCGCCTTGAGCTGAAGAGCACAGGGACAGCACTCAAGCCCAGAGTTCAAGCCCCACAACAGACAAAAAGAAAAAAGAATCAAATGGTTCCCGACATCAGAGCCTGGAACAAGCATGCACCAGGCAGTCAGTCACAGCTCTTACTTCTGCTGCATTTTCTGCCGTCTTGTTTGCTGGATGGTGCCCAAGGATTTGGCTTTATCTGATGGCTCCAGCTCTACTCTGATTTGTTCAGAGTTAACAGAAATCTGAAATTTGAAAAAGAATGGCTGATGTTATCAACAGTGACCAAAAGAGACATAACAAAGGCATTTATGTCTCCTCCTGTGTCCTGCCACCACACTAAAACCAGCCAAAGACAAATGCCATCGATAATGTATGTCCTCCAGCTGGCTGACTACTGAGATGGAAGATGGAGGGATTTTGGCTGACACTTTCCTTCCCAGAACCTCTTAAATGTTCCAAGATAGTCCTTAATTGAATCAGCACCAAGTCATCTCCACAAGACACTCAAAGCCTGTTAAATACGTGTAATCTTTGATTGTAGTTTTCACCAAGATTTCTTTAGAAGTACTAAGATTGAAAACAAACTTTATCCCATAAGAATTTTCTCAGCTGAGAAGTTAGAATGACTTTGGGGGTCTGTGTCTCCCCCCACTCCTACAATTTTGATGCTACTATCTTAAAAAAGACCTCAAGAAAAAATTTCAAAAAAACAAGAAAGAAGAGAGGGGCTTAAACTAAAACCTCCCTAGCACTAGTCAACATTATTTCTAATTTGAGATTCACTTTTAATTGCACAGTTGCTTCTCCAGGGTGTCCTGAGTCTAAAGCTGCAGCCCTGCACTTCTCTGAGCATGACACTGCACCAGCGCCTGGCCATATTCATCACCACAGAGTCACTCAGAACTCTCCTCCACACTCACCACTTCCAGGGGCTAAACCAGACTCATATGGTCAATGGGAAAGATAACGTGTGCACACGCACAGCTTACCTTGAGAGTCACTCTAGATTGGGAATGGGATCGGAAAAGCTCTTTCTTTAGAAAGTTTCACATATCACAACTAAATGCTTGCTTTTTTTTTTTTTGCCAATCCTGGGGCTTGAACTCAGGGCTTGGGCACTGTCCCTGAGCGTCTTTTGCTCAAGGCTAGTACTCTACCACTTGAACCATCGCACCAATTCCAGCTTTTTCTGTGTATGTGGCACTGAGGCTTCATGCATACTAGGCAAGCACTCTACCACTAGGCCACATTCCCAGCCAATTCTTGCATTTTCACTCAAAAGAATCTCAAAAAGTATTTTAAGACAGCCATAAAATATGATTGTAGACCAAAGTATTACATGTTAACAGGAATTACTGTTAAATTTTTTTCTGGTGTGTTCGCTTCGGCAACACATATACTAAAATTGGAACGATACAGAGAAGATTAGCATGGCCCTTGCGCAAGGATGACACGCAAATTCGTGAAGCGTTCCATATTTTTTAAAAAAAAATTTTTTTCTGGTGTAACAATGGCATATTAAGAAAAAGTCCTTTAAAAAAAAACGCATACTGATGTACATAGGAATACTAGTAAATTAATGCTTGAAATTTACCTTAAAATACTTCAGAAAAAAAAAAAAAAAAAAAAGAACAAAAAAATTGAGCAAATGGGATAAAATTTTGAAAGCTACTAAAGCCAGAGACTAGGACTTCACCATGGGTATTTTCATAAATTCAAAAAACAGAATGGCCAGGTTTCCTGATTTCTCCTTTTATAATAACACAGAGCTGCTTACTAGAGTGATGGTTCCTCACCAGCATGAAGCCTTTCACTCGCATAGACCAGGCAGATCACACCAATGTGGGTAAGATCCATATCTTATGGCTATGGACCTTGGTATTAAATCTATGATCTGCTTTTCCCTGTCTCTTTAATGGTGATAACTGACCTCTCAAAGGGCACCGCAGGATAAGTTAAGTTCACTAACTGGGAAGAGATAAACTAACAAATGACACCAAGTTTGCAACTCACCCCTTTAAAGACACTGCTCACAGTCTGAGCACAGCAGGTGTTTTTGCAGTTCACCAGGAGGTCAAACAACATGCACAAGAGTTTCTGCTGGACCTTTCCATCTGACACAGCTGCAAAGAATGGCTTTGTAATCTGGAGGAGGGAAGAAAACCAAGTGAACTCAACAAGCCTGAGCTCCAAAGACTCAAAATGCAAAACAATAATTGTATTCTCTCACAACATAAAACTGCTCCCCACTTTATTTTCTCATGACAATGTACTTTTTTTTTTTGGCCAGTCATGGGGCTTGAACTCTGGGCCTGGGCGCTGTCCCTCAGCTCTTCAGCTCAAGGCAAGCAATCTACCACTTGAGCCACAGCGCCACTTCCAGTTTTCTGAGTGGTTTATTGGAGTCTCATGGACTTTTCTTGCCCAGGCTGGCTTTGAACCACAATCCTTAGATCTCAGCCTCCTGAGTAACTAGGATTACAAGCATGAGCCACTGGCTTCTGGCTTGGACTTTTTTATGACTCATGTTCAGCTTTCTTGTACAATAGGTGAAATGCATCATGTGCCTTTAAAATGTATCTAGTTCATTAAGAACCTACAGCTAGGTGCTGGTGGCTCACACCTGTAATCCTAGCTACTCAAAAGGCTGCGATCTGAGGAGTGCAGTATGAAGCCAACCTAGACAGATAACCCAAGACTCTTCAATTAACCACCACCAAAGAGCCTAAAAGTAGAGATGTAGCTTAAGTGGGAAAGTGGCAGCATTGAGTAAAAACGCCAAGCAAGAGCTCAAGGGAGGTCTTAAGTCCAAGCCTCAGTGTACACACACACACACCACCCCCCCACCCCCCCCACACACACCTTCCATTACAAATCCTTAACTGTCTGAAGGAGCTGTTGTTTCTGAAGAAAGCCACTGACCTTTTCGAGGGCTGTGATCTGAACGGTTGCCATTCCCGGGTGGAGTTCCTTTGTTGTGTGCACAGCTTTTATAAACATATTTAAGCTCTTGGGGTCCTTATGTAAAAGTGAAACTGAGTGTTCATTGTATTTCCCCAGTGCAAGATGCAGGACAGTGACCTCATCTTTCAGAACGGCTGCGGGGTCCTTCTCTATCTTCTCTAGTAACCGTTCCACCAAGGGCAGCAGCTGGGAAAGCACCATCTACGACAGGGGATTCGTTAGTGATTGCACTCAGCAATGCTGATTTTTCGCTGACTCTGCAGAGACATCCTATTGGAAGACCAGGGGCTTATCCGGGAGGAAAAGCCCCCTGTGGTGATGCGTGGGCTGGGGGTGGTACAACTTTCATAGTGCTTGCCCCTTCTTGCCCTCACTCCGAACAGGTCCCCAGGGATACTCAAAGTGCTGAACACTTCAGACAGGACCAAGAGCCTGTGTGAGCCTTCCTCAACACTCAAGAACAGAACTAAAAACCAAGTATGGTTTACCAATTGAGCAATAATTTACCATTTGCTAAAACACTGTGCTTTTCTCCCTGTTTCCAATTTAGAATGATTAGCATGAATGCAAATTATGTGTGTGCAAATCATGATTTATTTGGAAAATGGACACAAACCAAGAGTTCTTCCAGTAGACTTTTTTTTTTGGGGGGGGGAGGGTGGGGGGTCTGGTCATGGGGCCTGAACTCTGGGCCTGGGCACTGTCCCTCAGCTCTTCAGCTCAAGGCTAGCGCTCTACCACTCGAGCCACAGCGCCACTTCTGGCTTTTTTCTTTTTGCTTATGTGGTGCTGAGGAATCGAACACAGGGCCTCATGCATGCAAGGCAAGCGCTCTACCACTGAGCCACCTTCCCAGCCCTTCCAGTAGATTTTTAAAGCAATTAAAAATCAAGCTGATGATAAGACAGGGATAGCACACTTCATTTTAAAATATAAGGAGATTCGTATTTCTGGTATCCAGTATCCATTTCTCTACCTCACCTTTCCTCCTCCCAAAAGATTAAGACAACCTCAGTGCTGAGAGCACACACGTGACTCCTGTGATTGCCTTCCTCACACATGTGCAGTAATAGTAACTTTTCAGGAACAGCGCATGGCACATACAGTCCGCTTAATTACACATACCTCACTGTTGACGTCCTGAATTACTTTCAGCAAATCTTTTGCAACGTATGATGGGCATTCATATACAGTGTAAAGCAGGGTTTTCAAAGTTTCCGACAACTTCTGATGAGATTTCTGTTTCTTTACTCTCTGTAATTCATCAAACAGAGTAGCCAGATCCTAGAATACCAGAAAGAAAACTGTAATGAAGGGTTCATGAAGGGGGAAGGTTCAATGTAGTAGATATAGGACAACGTGATGTCCTTACACCTTTTCATTCTCTATGAAGTTCCAACTGGGAATACTATCAGTTCCCCAAGAACTAGCTTACTAGAAGCTGGCCATGGTATTGCAACCATTAGAAATGGAGCAAAGACAGTTACTGACATCAGTTTCTAAGTTCAGCAGCAATCTGTCAGATTCCCTGTAAAGTAAATGTTCATGTGTCGAGACAGACAGCCAGACCTGTGTAGTTTACCTGAACCACATAGGTGGGATCTGAGGTGATCTCCTCTGCTTTGGGAACCAGGTGGTCTATGAGCAGCTGAAATGGTGCCGTCAGTCCACTGAGGGCCTGAAGACACTGAAGGGCAGCCCGCCGCACCTCTTTGATGGGGCTGCTCAGGTTTACAAGTAGAGACACCACCACTGAAACCAAAGGGGAGATGTACATCACAATCAATCAAACTTAAGTGGCACCAAAGACATACCTCCCCAGGAGGAGGGGCAGCTTGGTGGTAAAGTACTTACCTAACTTGTGCAGCGTACTAAGTTTGATCCTTAGAACAAAAAAAAATATTAAAACTGAAACTCCCTTTTTTTTGGTCCATCTTGGGGCTTGAACTCTGGTCCTGAGCGCCTTCAGCTCAAGGCTAGTGCTCTACCACTTGAGCTACAATGCCACTTCCGGTTTTCTCAGTAGTTTATTGGAGATGAGTCTCATGGAAGCCAAATGCCAGTGGCTCAGTCCTGTAATCATAGCTACTCAGTAAGCTAAGATTTGAGGATCGTGGTTCAAAGCTGGCCCTGGCAGGAAAAGTCCGTGAGACTCTTATCTTCAATAAACCACCAGAAAACTAGAAGTGGCGCTATGGCTCAAGTGGTAGAGTGCTTGCCTTGAGCTGAGGGACAGCACTGAGGCCCAGAGTTCAAGCCCCATGACTGACAAAAGAAAAAGTCTCCTGGACTTTTCCTGCATGGGCTGGCTTTGAACCTTGATCCTCACATCTCATCCTCCTGAGTAGCTAGAATTACAGGCGTGAGCCACTGGCACCCGGCTCAAACTACCTTTCTGAAGACTTTGACTACCTAATGATTTGTCATTATGGAAAAATGGTCATCTATTCTCTGGCGCGCGCACACACACACACACACTCCGGTTCACACATTGTCTGCACCCACTGCACTATCTCAAGGGAATGCAGAAGTGTTTTCCATCTGGTAATTGTGTTTCCCAATACACACCACCTTAACAGTATGTTTTTTGTAAATGGAAAATGCTCATTTTGGTTGGGAATGTGACTCAGTGGTAGTGCTTGCCTAGCATGCATGAAGCCTTAGGTTCGATTCCTCAGTACCACATAAACAATAAAAGCCAGAAGTGGCGCTGTGGCTCAAGTGGTAGAGTGCTAGCCTTGAGCCAAAGAAGTTCAGGGACAGTGCCCAGGTAGAGCTCAAGCCCCAGGACTGGCAGAAAAAAAAAAAAAAAGAAAGAAAGAAACTGCTCATTTCTAAACCAGGATGTCACTGGGAAAGTTTGGGTGGCTGAAGAATGAGGCAGAAGCAGACACCCCCCCCCCATTCATTCCTGTGCATGTGCACACAAAAGCGTCCGTTTGTGTCAACGACATTGATTCAAGAACATCTCCAGGGGCTGGGAAGGTGGCTCAGTGGTAGAGCGCTTGCCTTGCAGGCATGAGGCCCTGGGTTCGATTCCTCAGCACCACATAAGCAAAAAGAAAAAAGCTGGAAGTGGCGCTGTGGCTCAAGTGGTAGAGCGCTAGCCTTGAGCTGAAGAGCTGAGGGACAGTGCCCAGGCCCAGAGTTCAGGCCCCATGACCGGACCCCCCCCCCCAAAAAAAAAAAAAAAAAAAAAGAGTATCTCCAATTCCCTTCACTTTCACAGATTTGGGAACAACAACAAAAAGTCTAGAATATCTTCCAATTTCCCAGAGGCCACTGCCACTCTGCGATACAGAAGCAGTCATGCTGGTGGGAGGCATTAGCCAGACCCTTTCTCCCACTGACTTTCTACCTTCAGCCCGGTCCTGGCCAGCGGCCAGATTCACCCATCTGTCAGCAGCCAGAAGTCAACACCCTCCCAATACGCACTCACCAACTTCATCAGACTGCAAAGCTGGCATGATGCTCTATAAAACAGTAACCAGTTTGTGCTGAATGGAACCCCTTTAGATAATTGAAGATAATACCAATAAATAAATCATACAAACTTGAAATTTTTTTTTCAGGTATTTCATTAGAAAGCAATGCACCTGCAGATGCCTTGCCTGACACAGATAAACCCAGGAAGGCTTTCTAAATACAGTCTGCTGACCACCGAACTGGGTCAGGACCTGGCCTCTGTAGTGACGAGCTGCTGGAGCTCAGAGGGGAACAGCTGCGTATGAGAAGTGCACACACTCATTTTCCAATCACTCCACAACGCTGTCTACAGAGAAAACCCCTACCTGGCGAGGAGGCGGAAGTGAGCTGCTGCCTGCAGTGTGTCGTCTGAGCAAAGAGCATGGCGGAGCCTATGTAGAGGGCCTGTGTGTGCAGCGCTGACTTCACCCTGCAGCTCAGGGGATCAGCGAGGCTGGAGGGATAGGTCCACAAAAGAGAGAAGAATTTGAATAACTGGAGGACGTCTCCTAGGTGCACCTGATGAAGAAGAAAGTGGAATGGAGAGCTCACTCCAGCACGATGGTGCCAAGTCCTCTCTTAATTAATGTACAATTATAAAACACTAATAATTCAATGTTACATCTTGCTAATAACTGAAATTTTAAGCAGTTAGGAAGGATGTCAACAAAGGTTAACAGAAAGAAGCCTCACTCTAACCTTGCCTTTCAAACACCGAACAAAAATATGAGGACAGTAAATAAGTAGAAACCAAGAGGAGAGTGGTTCAGAGGCTTCATTAAGAAAGTGCTTCACCCAGGCACCGGTGGCTCACGCCTGTAATCCTAGCTATTCAGGAGGCTGAGATCTGAGGATCACAGTTCAAAGCCAGCCCAGGCAGGAAAGTCCGTGAGACTCTTATCTCTATTAAACCACTAGAAAACCGGAAGTGCCGCCGTGGCTCAAGCAGTAGAGTGCTCGCCTTGAGCTGAAGAGCGCAAGGACAGCACCCAAGCCCAAAGTTCAAGCCCCATGACCAAAAAAAAAGCTAGTGCTTCAGCAGGGTGCTGGTGGCTCACGACTGTAATCCTAGTTTTTCCTGAGGAGGCTGAGATCAGAGGATCATGGTTTGAAGCCAGTTGGGGCAAGAAAGTCAATGAGACTCTCATCTCCTATTCTCCACACAAACAGAAGTAGAGCTGTGGGTCAAAGTAATAAAATGCTAGCCTTGAATGAAAGCTCATGGACAGCACCCACGCCCTCTGTAATATCAGCAACTTGGGAAGTGGAGAAAGGAGAACTGTGGTTCCTGGTCAGCCCAAGGAAAGACAAGAGACTGTGAAAAAAACTGAAAGCAAAATGACAGGGTGTGAGGCTAGACTGGCTCAGTGTTTACCTCATAAACTCAAGTCCCAGTCCATAGTGTCCAAAAAAAAAGCCAAACAGACTGGGCTGTGAAGTCGGGCAAGGAATCTGTGGCTACTCGGAGTGCTGCGGTGTGGAACACAGCGTGCCCGGTGAGGACTACTCCCCTGGCTTCTCGTGACCACGCCCCCTCGCATCCCTATTGGAGATGAGCTAGAGTCCTGCTGCAAGGGAGAGGGCACAGGGGGCCGAGTACCTGTATGAAAAGCTTCATCAGCACTCTGAAATGAAGGGCCTCAGTCCCCTGCAGGATGAGCTCAAAGAGCCCCACCAGCAGGTGCAGGTAGTGCTTCCCGTCCTCGTCCAGCCGCTCAGGGTTCCACCACGTGGCACCTGTGGGACAAGGAGCAATCACGCAGAAACTATCAGTACAACACAGCAACTGCTCACTCAAGGCTTGAGTTCCATGTCAACAGAGAGTACCCTTGAAGACCCATGACTAGCACCTTACCTTTAGGAAAAGATTTAGGCTCCTTCACAGCAAAAATGAAAACTTTCAGGGAAAAGACAAGCAAAACTGAGTCTTCCACAGCAATGCTCCGGGCACTGCCCAGCTGCTCCACGTAGTGGGCCCACAGCTCCTCCGGCAAGACTCTGTCTAACATCAGCTCCATGTGCCACTCCGGGGGGATTTCCTGCAACAGTAAAGGAGACCGTTAGAAAGGAAACAATATGCAAAAGGCCCAGGAACCGGGGTCTGCAGGCGGACCCCACCAATGTATTTAAGGTCTTCTGAGCGTTAAGCAAACTGTGCTGAGTCAAGACACAGGCTAGCAGAGAGTGGGGTCTGGCTGTCCTGTTCACAAAAAAAAATCACAGATTAGCCAGGCGCCGGTGACTCAAGCCTATAATCCTAGCTACTCAGGAGGCTGAGATCTGAGGATTGCAGTTCCAGGCCAGCCCTGGCAGGAAAGACCGTGAGACTCCTATCTCTAATAAACCACTAGAAAACTAGAAGTGGCATTGTAGCTCAAGTGGCAGAGCGCTTGCCTTGAGCTGAATAGCTAAGGGACGGCACCCAGGCCCAGAGTTCAAGCCCCACGACCCACCCAAAAAAAAAAAAAAAAAAAACACAGATTAAGTTAAAAATGGGTTCATTTTATCTGTTTTGCCTGAAAACACTATCACGAAAAACAAACTATTCATACAAATTCTACCAAAGGCAGGAATATCTATATACATATGTGTGTGTGCATATATCTATATCTATATCTATCTATCTATATATACCTATATATATCTGTATCTTTATCTATATACCTATCTATATCTAGATATATAGATATAGATATAGATATAGATAGTGTACACGCACATACACACACACAATCCCTTTTCCTCTAGAGGCTCCACAGTACCATAGTCCATACTAGCCTAGGCAGAAAAAGTTCACTAGACGACCTTCCCAAAATAACCAGCAAAAAGCAGGGTTGCAGGAGTGGTTGGAGTGAAAGAGCACCTGACTAGCAAGTAGGAGACCTAGAACCCTAGAACTGGCCTCCTCATTAAGCAGAAATAAACAGGCATTTTCCAAAACAGAAATAGAAGGAACTAGATTTCTAAGAGAACTTTAAAAAGGATTTCTTTCAGGCTAGGAAGGTGGCTCAGTGGTAAGAGTGCTTGCCTTGCATGCATGAGGCCTGGGTTCAATTCCTCAGCAACACATAAACAGAAAAATCCGGAAGTGGTACTGTGGCTCAAATGGTAGAGCTGAGGGACAGTGTCCAGGCCCAGAATTCAGGCCCCACACCGACAAAAAAAAAAAAAAAAAAAAAGGGATTTCTTTCTCTCACTTTATGTTTTTATTGCTGCTCTGAAGGAGTATGGTAAAATCACCAAAGAAAAATGATCAAAAGGTAGATTTATAATACAATAGTATTTGGAAGGGTATTAGGTATTTGGTATTTTATTTCCTCAGTTATGTTTCTACAGCTGTAACAGGGCTTCAGAAAGAAGCGAAAACAAAGCCACACAAAAGAACTATTGTCTGTTTATATAAAACACAAACCTGTCCCACTCTAACCACCGAGAACATTTTACTTCAAGACCGTCTCCAACTCGAATTTTCTCATGGCGAACAGAAAACATTTTTCTAGTCTCCGTACTTTAACCCCGTTGTACTAACATGCATCCTTGCTAAAACTTGGGAGGAAGGAAGGAAAGATTGGACATTAAGAAGGACTCACCTAGGCCGTTTTTTAAACTATGAAGACCGCTCTTAGGGTGGCTCAAGTGTTAGAGTACCTGAGTTCAAACCCATGATCTGCCTCCAAAAAGCCTCACTCTATTCAAATTTATGTAATTTTAGCTAATAGTTGCTATGGTAAGAATTTATACTACAATAATCTGTTACCTCAGGATGGGTGTTAAATACAAATACAGACAACTGAAACAGTCCCAATACTGACACACAATTCTAGGCACAAAAAAGAAATCCCTATCTAATAGCTTATTATTTTAGAGATATATAATATCAAATTTAACCAAATACTAATACAAAATGTTTTGTTCAAGTACTAATTCAGGAAGTAAATGTTCTGTCTCCAGGAGCAGTCAAGTATAACCTGGACAAATTGCCCAATAAACAGAAATAGGTGAGAGTAAACCATTAGTTGGAAAACCTGGCAGCCTCAAACTTCGACAACTGAACTGAACTGTGTGCAGACCGAGCGCCCCAGCCCAGTCTCCGCTTCCATCCCCCTACCCCACTCCACAATAGGAAGCAGGCCCAGCCCAGCCTCCGCTTCCGCTTCAGTCCTCCTACCCCACCTGGCAGGGGCAGCAGGCCCCTGCCTAGCCTCTGGCTCTCAGCATGCTAGGGTTCGTGGCCCAGATAGCACTGCATTCTTCCCCATTTCCTTACCACAGCGGTAATGATGCTTTCCAACTTCTTTATCTTCTTCTGCAACAAGCTGAAGACTCTTATTGCAAATGGAAAGTGAGTTTCTTTGAAAAATGAGCAGCAAGAGACTAGCACAGACACAATCACATGAAAGGCCACTTTCTGCTTCACAGTAATGGATTCTTTTTCAGCAGCATTTATTAATTCCTCCACCTTGAAAAACAAACACACTCCATTACTGGTAGCTCCTGACTTTCTTAAGACAACCTCTTCCACCTCAGGCCCACCTGGGTGCTGTGTGCCTCCCACACTGAGTGAGATGACAAGTACAAAGGCTTCAAGGAGATAGCACTGATTTCTCATTATAAAAGTACTTTCAGGGCTGGAGGTGTGGCTCAACTGGTAGAGCAACAGCCTCGCAAGCCCAAGGCTCTGAGTTCAAGTGCCAATACTAGTGCACATGAAAGCTAAAGTAAGTTGTAATGTACCTAAATGCACTTGCCAACAGGTTAGGGTATTTAAATCACATACCTACCATATCTAATACCATTTACCACTTATTTACAAAAGAGTGACACCGGTCAAGATGCACTGCACTAAGAAACTAAGATGCTGAATTGGAATGTCTGTACAACTATTTACAGATTCTTTTTTAAAAACTTAAAAGTAAGTTCCTCTTTTTTTCTTGGTTGTGGGACTTGAACTTGGACTGGGCACTGTCCCTGAGCTTTTTTGCTCTACCACTTTGAGCCACAGCTTCACTTCTGGTGGTTAATTAGAGATAAGACTCTCAGGGACTTTCCTGCCCTGGCTGGCTTCGAACCATGATCTTCAGATCTCAGCCAACCAAGTGGCTAGGATTACAGGTATGAGCCACTGGAACTTGGCTCAAATTTCTTTTCTTTTCTTTTTTTTTTTTTTTTGCCAGTTGAGGGGCTCAAACTCTGGGCTTGGGCGCTATCCCTCAGCTCTTCAGCTCAAGGCTAGTGCTCTACCACTTGAGCCATAGCGCCACTTCCTTTTTTCTGAATGGTTTATTGGAGATAGTCTCATGGATTTTCCTGCCCAGGCTGACTTTGAACCACGATCATCAGATCTTAGCCTCCTGAGTAGCTAGGATTACAGGCATGAGCTAGCTAGCGCCCAGCTAAATTTCTCCTTTCTTAGAATACACTTTGCTACTATAAAAACAACAAAAAAGATGTTCATACTTTACACAAAAGGAAGAAATGAGGATAACACATCAGTCTCACTAGGTCACTAAAGAACCACAATGAAAAAATATATATACTTCAGACATTCTGCAGACTATGCTAAACATTCTAATTGCTTAAAGAAACACACAGTAGCTGGGTAGTGGTGGCTCACGCCTGTCATCCTAGCTACTCAGGAGGCTGAAATCTGAGGATCATGGTTCAAAGCCAGCGCAGGCAAGGAAAGTCTGTGAGACTCTTTATCTTCAATAAACCACTAGAAAACCAGAAGTGGAGCTGTGGCTCAAGCAGTAGAGCGCCAAAAAAGGGGCTGGGATTGTGGCTTAGAGGTAGAGTGCTTTCCTAGCACATTTGAAGCCTTGGCTTCAATTCCTCAGTACCACATAAGCAGAAAAAGCTGGAAGTGGTGCTGTGGCTCAAGTGGTAGAGCACTTGCCTTGAGCACAGAGAGGCTCAAGGACAGTACCCAGGCCCTGAGTTCAAGGCCCTGGCTGGGGGCGGAGAGAGGGGGTATAGAGATGCAAAAAAATAACTAAGAAAACAGAAGATGATGGTGGTAGAAGCAAAGCTGTGGGGGAGAACAGGCGTGGGGCATGGGGCTCAGAAAGCACACTTACCATCTTCAACATCAAGGAACGATCTCCAGAGTTTATATTGCAAGCCAACAACCAAATCAGCTTCTGGTTTGCTACGCCAATTCGTTTTCCTGGCTTTGTGATTTTAATCAAATTTTCAAGAGCTGTAAAAAAATTTTGAATGGAGAAAGGCCTTATGTTACTAATGATCAAAAAAGCAACTGTGTAAACTTTAAGGTAGATAAAAATTTCACTATTTCTCTTCAACGGTTTCTAATTTTTCTTTTTATCTAACTCTGATTTTGTGAGTCACCTTCTTTTTCATGGTATACTTTTTATCTTAGCAAATATTAAGAAAGAATTGTGCTGGTATATAATAAACACAATTTCAAGTAGCAAAGATGGCTCATCTTAAATGTGCCTATCTTTTTCAAGTCTTATATTCTTTTTCTAAACAACAACTGAATTTCTTACCTTCTTTCCACCCTTTTAACAGAGGGTGCAGAGAGCAAATTCCTGATTTGGACAAATGTATAGCAATTTTCATCTCAGCAGATACCAAATCCTCATTCGTAATGACCATGAACGGCAGCAAATGTACAACCACCCGATTTGCGAGCTCCTGGTTTTCACTCAGTATCTCTTTTTTAATCAATATGTCTGCTGCTATCTCAAGTATCTTGTGCCTAAAAGACACATACACATTTGGTTGAGAGACACATTAAAGACTTCGAGGGACAGGGAAGGTGGCTCAGTGGTAGAGCGCTTACTTTGCATGCATGAGGCCCTGGGTTTGATTCCTCAGCACCACATAAGCAGAAAGAAAAAAGCCGGAAGTGGTGCTGTGGCTCAAGAGGTAGAGTGCTAGCCTTGAGCTGAAGAGCTGAAGGACAGCGCCCAGGCCC
Organism: Dipodomys merriami; assembly: GCF_024711535.1. NCBI lineage: Eukaryota > Metazoa > Chordata > Mammalia > Rodentia > Heteromyidae > Dipodomys > Dipodomys merriami. Next base: position 17,862,181 of record NW_027205603.1, on the reverse strand, counting down.
AGAGTTCAGGCCCCACGACCGGACCCCAAAAAAAAAAGACTTCGATCTGGCAAAAATTCATCATCACACTATTCTGTCTCACTCTCAACCTGAGTTGAGAAGAACAACATAAAGATGAAAATCCATTTAAAATCCAGGCCAATCATAGTCTTTTAGGACAACAGCTTTGTCCTGTCTTTCTTTCTTTTCCTAAGAGCTCATTAGGTTAACTGCAATGTAAGATGTAACACATAGTGTATCTGAACTCTGCTAGTTAAAAGGTTAACTGGCCAATTCTTTTGGATCGAGTCGGTATGACAGATAGTGCTTGCTCTAAGAAGCTTTGTTACTTTTCCTTGCAAAGAAGTGTACAATAGGGCTGGGAAGGTGGCTCAGTGGTGGAGCACTTGCTTTGCATGCCTGAGGCCAGGGGTTCGATTCCTCAGCACCACATAAGAAAAAAAGAAAAAAGCCAGTGGCCCTGTGGCTCAAGTGGTAGGGTGCTAGTCTTGAGCTGAAGAGCTGAGGGACAGCGCCCAGGCCCAGAATTCAGGCCCCACTACCGGACCCAAAAAAAAAAAGAAGTGAACAATAATGAAACAACCACATCTCCTCAAACACTTCAGAAGGTACCAAGCGCCTCTGCACTTATTGTCTAGCATATCTGTATTTTTTAGCTATAAGTAGTATTATTCCAAGTAGATACACTTTCCCATGCTACGTCATCAAATTTAGGGTTATATCTTAGATTACATATGTCTGCATTTCATTTTAAAAATTCAAGCTCAGTGCTGGGCACCGGTGGCTCACACCTGTAATCCTAGCTACTCAGGAGGCTGAGATCTGAGGATCACGGTTCAAAGCCAGCCTGGGCAGGAAAGTCCATGAGACTCTTATCTCCAATAAAGCACTAGAAAACCAGAAGTGGCGCTGTGGCTTAAGCGGTAGAGTGCTCGCCTTGAGCTGAAGAGTGAAAAGACAGCAAGCACCCAACCCAAGTTCAAACCCCATGACCAAAAAAAATCCAAGCTCAGAAAATAGCATGAGAACACATGTAAACCCAAATTAATTAGTTTTGGAAAAAGTTAAGATAGTACATTCTGTCCTACTGGATCAAATATGACCCAAAGGTCAAAAAAACAAATTATTAATTAAAAAAGAAAAGGAAGAAAGAGAACATGAACTTAACTAGAACACCACTGAGTCAGAAGAAAATGAGTAGAGAAGAGGAGGAATGCACACATACCAACTGCTGTTCTTCGAGAGTTCTGCTCTTTGAAAGATACCCAGAAGATGGGATACAGTCTCTTCCGCACTGAAGTGTTGTTGAAAAACCTAGAGGGAAAAATTATTCACGAGACGAGTATATATTTACTTGCCTCATATTCATATTGTGTTTCTAAATGAATCTGACGTCATTATAAAGAATTTTTCCCACAAGTCCCAGTCAAGTTTATAAGTGGCAGTCATGACCCAATGCTCTACAGACCAGGGTATTTCTTAAAAGCCATTGCTTATTTTCCTTTTTTGAAGAACTTCATCTATCAAATTGTATAGCTGAATCACTCCTTTGTTTTTCCCCTAACCAATTTGCTCTCAAGGAACAAATTTCCAATAAAATAATTTCTGAACATTCTTGCCTTGAGCAGAGCACATGAGAAGGGCAAGATAACATTTATAAACACCTAACAAATTCACTCACCTGGAAAACACCCACTGCTGACAATACAACATCTAAATTCTCATCACCAAGGCGGGCCAGGATGGCGTCTTTAATGAAGGATTCATCAATGCCCTCCTGAGCAACAGAAAAACATGTTATTCCAACCACTCAGGCCAGAAAGGTAGTACATTTTGTGAACAGCTTGGCAAAATTCTAGTAAGGAAACATGGACCCTGTCCTGACGGGTCCCTAATAGGCTAAGACTGATAATTACTTGGTACGAACTTCTGTCAGTTTCCATTGATAATATACAACACGGACAGTTCCAGTACGGTTTTTGAATGAAGAAGTCCATCTTGCTAAAAGAGAACCGAGATACTCAAGTGCACAGGCTGTGACATCACCCCAGGCAAGTTCCTGGGCTGTGCTCCGCTGTTAGGCAACGCAATGTAAACTCCCATTTCCTTCCTCAAAGGCTAGCAGAGGCCTAGAAACAGTACCAGTGCTCAGCACCAAGTGCTCTATGTGCACACACAGCACCAGCTCTGGCCAGCCAGGCACTGCTCGTGTCTAGTCTGTTACAGGAAAATGCACTGCACAGCCACCAGAAACTGTCTATTCTTTTTGAAATTACTGAAGAAACAAAAAGAAAACTAGGTATATACTTGTTCATTACAAGTAGTTAGGATTACAAGTGTGAGCCACTAGTGCCTGATGTAACTTTCTTATTCTGGAATTCTACTGCTCATCCTGAGGGAGAAAAAAATCCCAATTGACAGATAAATGACACAAACCTTTGATGTTTTCAGGGTATTTTTCAGATGATTAATGGCCAAGAGTCTCACAGGAGCAAGTGGATGACAGAGGCTGAGCATCAGGGACGTGTCAGAATCTGCCAAAATCTGCAGGTTCATATGATTGTCAAATGTCACTTATCTTGAGTGGCATATAACTTAAATAAAAGAGAAATCCTCACAGAAAGCCCAACCAAAACCTAAAAGAATTGCTCAGGAGCCACACAAATGAAGACACTGTAAAAGGGGTAGCTGTATGTATTTGTATGTATACACTCAATAGGGAATGTTGTACTTTTTATAGCTATCTAGTCCCGAGTGAAAAGTTCCTGAGACAAATCACTAAATTAGCGCCTTACTCAAGACAGACTGCAACTCAGTAAATAATACAACAAAGGGACACTCCATTAATAACAATTAGGTTTACTCATTAAACCAGACTAACCAGGGAGTCAACCCATCAACCTAACATTTAGAAGTGCAACACAACAGTAGATGGAAGATCAGTTATGAAGAGAAAACAAAACCAGGCATACTTCTCTTCATGACATCAGCTAATTACAAGAACTTCTGCATAAAGGTCTAACTTCTAGGACACTGACTTAGGGCTGATTCACCAGGAAATTTCAAGTTTGATCATGCTCATTGAGTATTCAAATGGACATTTGGAAGTGTCACGCGTGGCGGAGGCTTCACATGCCTAGAGGCATCACCACCACAGGATATCCCAAACAATGCTTTCCTGAAGTAAGTACTGTGTCCACACTTAGTTCAAACCATTATCTTTCCCTCAACTATTCAATTCCTGTCCCAGAACTTTGTTTCTGGCAACTAGGCAAACTGTAAAGTCTCTCCAGAGGTGAGGAAAAAGGGAAATTCCCCTCTACAGCTCTTCTATAACCACACATTTCCTATTTACTGTCTCAGTTCCTGGAGAACAACATACCTGATACTTCCCTCCACTTGTAGAAAGAGAAATGAATTGGTGAAAAAGCTCCTGTTTCTTCAGACCTGTAATTTCTTTTAGGTGGTCCTCTAATACAGCATCTAATGTTTGTGGGTATCTGGGAGAAAATAAGAGTTCATTCAGTAAGCTTAATAAAGCTATTAACGACACATATACAACGCACTTGTATAATTAAAGACACAAATGATATTGATCAAGCATGTTATTAAAATGACTCTAAGAATAAAAAATGTCTTCCTATAAACTATTATACTCCCCACAGAATCCATACAACCCCTTACTGCTTCAGATATATCTAATTCCTATGCTTGTCCCTTACTGAAAAGGACAGTTTCTATTCGAAGTTATAACCTGTGAATCATCTTTAATAGAACAAGAGGCACACATGAACACACACAACTTACTTGCTTTCTAAGAGTCTGATAAGTGGAAGAAATTGTTCATTTAACAAAGATACTTTATGAGGATCGATTTCTTCCTGTGAACAATATGACATATACTCTTCAAAAAGAAGACTGCAAAAGAAAGCAGAAATGTCAGGAAATGTGAGTTCCTACTATATTGTAGGTACTTTACAAATACTATTTCTAATTATTATACCACTATGAGGTTGAAATTATACCTTTCCTTTTTTTTTTTGGTACGCTGGTCTGAGGGCTTGAACTCAGGGCCTGGGCGCTTTCTCTGAGCTTTTTTTGCTTATGGCTAGCACTCTACCTCTTGGGTACCTCCTCTCCCCCTTCCCTCTGGCCCGCAACTTCCCTTTTTTAGTGGTTACTTGAAGATAAGAGTCTCATGGACTTTCCTCTCTGGGCTGACTTCAAATCTCAATCCTCAGATCTCAGCCTCCTGAGTAGTTAGGATTACAGGTATGAACCACCAGTGCCCCATTATACCACTTTCTCTACCAAAATTTTGGTATAAGACTTCTTTTAATTTATCCAACTTGCCTGAGGTTCAATTAAACAATGAAAGTTAGCCTTTAATGAGCCCTCCATGCCAGAAAAAAGCAGAATAGTGTATTAACCCCATTCTGAGTCCCAAACCTAAACTGAGGTTTCATGCATCACATTTAATCCTCAAACTAACTCCGAGCAAGGGGCATGAACACTGCCCATCACAGGAAGGCCCGTACAATTTTACACGAATGGCAAACGCAGATGAAGGAAAACCAACTGCCAGATCTTACTACTCTACTAAGGAGCAGGCTTCCAACCTATGTCTGACTACAATGTCTGCGTTCAACTCATTGTAGTAAGCTGCCTTTTAACTTGGAAAGGAAAAAAATGACACTACAGTAGTATCTTTTCAGAACAGGAAGAATCCTGTTTACCCTGTGCCTATCCTCACTGTTAGGGCTCTACTGCCATTTACCGAGTGTAAACTGTGATACAGGCATTAGGGCTGGCAACTGTTTTTATGATAGGGTCTTGTACACTACTCATATTGATCTTGAACTTCCAACACTATGCAGCCTCAGGCTGGCTTCAAACTCACTATCCTCTCACCACAGCCTCCCAAGTGCTGAAATAATGAGTGCAGCCCCATAGTGGGCCCATTTATTAACAAACACTTTAACAGCCACAAATTGTATTGGGTAATAGTATAAATTCGGCTGACCTATTATCTTTCCATTTTCTTCAGTAAGTTTTAAGAGGACACAGGAAAAGATTTACTTTTTATGCTGCCACAATTACTATATACCCATACTTAATGAAATGCTATACATTAAAAAGAGATACTAGAAAACTAATCAACTCTGAAATGTATACTGAGCCACAAAGAATGTTAAAAACAATAGCTTGCTGGGCGCCAGTGACTCATGCCTTTAATCCTAGCTACTCAGGGGGCTAAGATCTGAGGATTGTGGTTCAAAGCCAGCCAAGGCAGGAAAGTCCCATGAGACTCTTAATCTCCAATGAACCACCAGAAAACCAGAAGTTGTACTGTAGTTCAAGTATAAAGCGCTTGCCTTGAGCTGAAGAGCTCAGGGACAGCGTCCAGGCTCAGAGTTCAAGCCCCATGACTGACAAAATAACAACAACAAAATAAAACATTAAAAAAAAACCAATAGCTTACTTAGCCAACAAATGGTCTAAGTTGTTCTTCAGTGGTAGCTTTATAAGTATGTCTTCTAAGAGTTTCTTGTAGATCTGACCATCTATCTCTTCAGCTTCTCCTTAATATAAAACAAATTAAACTTGAGCTGGGGGAAACTTTTTTTGTATGCACAAACTATTACAATACTTGGAGCAGAATACCTTTTTAGAAACAATGTAAGAACATATATACTGACACTCAGCTTGTTACCTATTTTCAAAGACATATTTTACCTATTTTGTCATTTATAATTCTTGAAGCATTGAAAGCATTCTCAAAACATTTTTCTCATTCATATTTTACCTAAAATTCTCTGTATTTTAATAAGTACTATCATAGCATTTATATTAATAATAGAACATTAAATGCAAAAACTACATAGCTGTTCCCTATGTCACAGCAAAAGCTGGTTGTAAAGTTGAGCCAAGAACCTAGATCCAACTAAACCCTGGGAACATCTCAGGGTCTCCTTATTCAATCAAAGTTGCCATCCTTATTCTAGTTTGCTTTTGACATATGACTCGACATTAGTCAGGCCTTCAGAGCCTGACAACACTTCATGTGTTACCATGGCAATAGAAAGGACACATTTTCTGCCTCCTGAGAGCTAGGATTACAGGCAGGCACCTAGCTAGGTCTGGTATTCCTAAGGAATCTGTTTTTTTTTTTTTTTTTTTTGGTTGGTCATGGGGCTTGAACTCTGGGCTTGAGCGCTGTCCCTCAGCTATTCAGCGCAAGGCTAGCGCTCTACCACTTGAACTACAGCACCACTTCCAGTTTTCTGGTGGTTTATTGGAAATAAGAGTTTCACGGACTTTCCTGCCCGGGCTGGCTGTGAACCGCAATCCTCAGATGTCAGTTTCCTGAGTAGCTAGGATTATAGGTGTGAGCCACTGGCGCTGGCTGAGACTCTTTTTTTTTTTTTTTTTGTCGGTCGTGGGGCTTGAACTCTAAGCTTGGGCGCTGTCCCTGCATTCTTCAGCTCAAGGTGAGCACTCTTAACGCTTGAGCCATAGCACCACTTCCCCAGCTTTTTCTACTTATGTGGTGCTAAAGAATCAAACCCAGGGCCTCATGCATGCAAGGCAAGCACTCTACCACTGAGCCACCTTCCCAGTCCAATATACTTTAATTCCACAGTTGTTTTTACTTTTAAATGTAGATTATTTTAGCTAAACAGAATTCAGAGAAATGACTCTGAATAACAGGATCTCCCTTCAACCAATAGGCTTTCCACTCCAAGTATTTTCCAATTAAGACCAACAGACAAGTCAAAATACTGGATAGCAGAAATTGCAAATAATTTCAAGCTAATAGCCAGATAGTGGGTCAGGGCCCGGAGCGTACGAAGCACGCACCTGTGACATGGTGGATGACCGAGATGACCAGATGGGGAAGCATGTAGCGCAGGAGAGAACTGATGTCATACGTTCCAGAAATGTCCTGAAGCATCATGATAAGGTTGGGAACACTGCACAAGTGAGGGAAAGGCCTGGGGGAAGATGAGCATGTGGTACCCACAAGTTAGACAAGGCCCGAGACTCAACAGTAGCCTGTCACTTGTCTTCAAGGTAACATCATTTACTACTTACTTCTGACTAGTTCTACTTCTCAACTCAGTGATACATACTTTTTCCCAAGGCTCTCTGGCTTCTGTCTCTGCAGCAGAATTATCAAGCAACCTAATCCATCTCTGACCAAAGAGGGAACACTGGTCAGTGTTCTGATGAGCTGCAACGCCAGGGAATTAACGAAGGTATCTTCCATCATCACTTTCACAGAAATCTGACAGATTATCATGTATGTGGCAGCTCTGTAATCTGGTAGAGATGATTTTAACCCCTAGATATTTTTCAAAATATAAGAAAAGTGACAAAGTAAGGAAATTTTCTTCTCCTTCAAATGCTATTTTACTATGACAAATCAGAAATGTCAACATTTACGACAAGGGGCTGGGAAGGTGGCTCAGTGGTAGAGCCACCTTGCATGCCTGAGGCCCTGGGTTCGATTCCTCAGCACCACATAAGTAAAAAGAAAAAAAGCCGGAAGTGGTGCTGTGGCTCAAGTGGTAGAGCTCTAGTCTTGAGCTGAAGAGCTGAGGGACAGCGCTCAGGCTCAGAGTTCAGGCCCCATGACCGGACCCAAAAAAAAAAAAAAAAAAAAACATTTACGACAAATGTTTACCCAACTTTAACTGTTCTATGATAATATATGGAAACTGAAACATCAGTGGTACCCCACAAATATGTGCGGAACTGATTTTTGTGTATCAGTTAAAAAATACAATTTCAAAACAGGTTCTATGTTAGGATGAATAAAACTTAATGCAGGTAGAGGGCTTAATGTGGTAGAGGGCTTGCCTAGCATGCATGAAGTCCTGGCTTCCATTCTTTAGTACTACATACACAGAAAAGGCTGCAAGTGGCACTATTGCTCCAGTGGCAGAGTGCTAGCTTTGTGCAAAAGAAGCTCAGAAACAGTGCCCAGGCCCTGAGTTCAAGCCCTAAGACTGGAAAACAAAACAAAACCTATTGTACACTGTCAATAACTCTTTAGTTAGAAAACATATGCTGGCCCCACAGGGATGGACAAGTCTCTTAAACAGAGAGAGGGGTCCCCTGCACTTCTCCACACATCCAACCACAACAACAGCTCTGCTTTTCCATGTTAGAAAGTGGCTGACTGAAAACAGCAATCAGTGAAAAGCACAACTTCCATGGGGTGGCTGGAAGGACACTGCATGGGGCAAAAGAGGAAAATGGAGCGGCAGAAGCCAGTGGAAGAACAGGTAATGAGCAGCCCGTGCCAGATGACGCTGCATGTTCTTCACGTCAGAAATGACCACTTGAAACAGATCTGAGAGACAGCGTCAGAGGCATGGGGCTGACATCAATTCTTACAGACCAAATTATGGTATGAAAAATTTCCTACTTTTTACTTGAAGATTAAATCTTACTAACCATTAGAAACAAACTGTCAAATTGAAAAATGTTTATTTGTAAGCAAAATTTTCAAAAGAAAGCAATTCCTTTCGATACAAATTAAACTGCTAGAGACATGAGCAGGACCAACCTTTTGGACATAGGGAAACAGTTTGGCGACTATGTTGTCTGACACGTCCTCCGCAGCCAACAGAGCAGCCACAATGGTGGAGGCATAGAAAGACAGGAGCACGCGCAGCTGTGCGGCACTTCCCGGGTGCTCGGAGAAGGCCTGGACGGGGAACAACCAAGACGTTGTACAGGCAGCTTTGCACAACCTCAGACCACACAGCTGTCTAGTACATGAAACCTCAGCTAAAGAAACAATCTTCAATGGTAACCCCTCTATCCATGACCTTGAACGATAATAAAATTTTAAAAAGAAACAATCTCGCTGACTGTCAGGAGTAAACTGCACCCCCAAGAAAGGATGGAATTCCAAACTGCTTGTACACCAAGGCTGCAGATCCCTCAACAGAAGGAATCTCGCCAGCGTTCCACTCTCGCTGGGGAAGGCTCTAGTCTATGTTCTTCATGCAGTGCAGGCAATCGCACTCAGCAAACGATGTGTGACTCACCTTCACAGACTTAGTCACTAGACTACAAATCAAATCCATGAAGCCAAGGTCTTTGTAGCAGTGGGTGACCAAGGTTCCTCGAGCCAGGGGCACTCCAGATTGCTGGTATGGGCACAGAGAAGAAGCGTTAGCAACATTCGTCACCATTCCATTCAGGCATCTACCCTAATGACATCTTTCTTCATACTGTGGCTGTTCATACATATGAATTACAATCTCCCAACTGGTGGAGGTAACTAGATTAATGCAGAAAAATGGTACCACTCTTGAAAGTCAAGAGAGAAGGTGATGGTGGAGGAATTTATTGAAGAATGCTTATTAGGTGTTCCCTATTTTTTTCTTTTGGGCCTTGAACTCTGGGTCTAGGTTCTGTCTCTGAGTTATTTTCCTCAAGGCTAGCACTCTACCACTTGAGCCACAGTTCCACTTCGAGTTTTCAGTGGTTAATTGCAGATAAGAGACTCATGGGACTTTCTTGCCTGGGATGACTTCAAACTATGATTCTCAGATCTTAGCCTCCAAAGTAGATAGAATTACAGGTGTGAGCCACCAGCACTGGGCTTCCTCCATTTTTTTTTTTTTGGTCCGGTCGTGAGGCCTGAACTCTGGGTCTGGGCGCTGTCCCTCAGCTCTTCAGCTCAAGGCTAGCACTCTACCACTTGAGCCACAGTGCCACTTCGGGCTTTTTTTTTTTCTTATGTGGTGCTGAGGAATCGAACCCAGGGCCTTGAGCATGCAAGGCAAGTGCTCTACCACTGAGCCACCTTCCCAGCCCTCCTCCATTTTTTTTTAACCTCTTCAGTTTCAAAACTTAAAATACTAAACATCATAGTACTGTGAAAAAACACAGGCTTTAGCATCAGATCAGAATTCATATGCCAGCTCTAAACACGGGTCATGTGAACTATCTGGCAGGCACCTTATCCATCCAAGCTTATCTTTATTTGTAAAGAGTTTTATGAGACCTTAATACAATGCAAAAATGCTTAACTTTATGTCAGGCATTAAGTAAATGCTAGATGTTACAAATAACGGTAACAACTGGAAGTTAGACAATGAAAGTGATTCAGGTATTATTTGGCTAATACCCCTAAGCACTAGGACTTTATTTCTACTGAATTATATCCCTTAATCAAAAACTGTCATGCTTACGTACAGAGGTCCAACAACAATCATACCTTAACTGGAAACAACCAGTACCATTTGTGCTTTGTATTATTAATTTTTAGAAGCTGTATCACCCGTACAAATATTTTTGTCTCGTGGTATGGCAGAACACAGGCAATGAGACTATCTTGATTGTAAAGGTGGATATGGAACCTGGGGGAAAAAAGCAAATAATTCAAGTGGACAGGAAACCTACAGACACATGTCCTGACATGTTCAAATTCTGCATGAGATAAAACTACCTAAAAGAACAAACCATCTGGTCAGTCATAACCATAAACAAGGAACATAGCACTAAAGTAAGAGGCCTCCAAATCTGCATCCACGTCTACTCAGTACTGTCTGGCCATTCTGATGCTCCAGAACTTATACTCCATTCTCATTCTTTCCTGGTGATTTCTGTAGTTCTGTTAGCTACCTGTGAATCAACCATTCCAGACACTTCTGCGCTGGCTTCAGCAGGAAGTAGGGGGACAGGTGGATCAGGAATAAGGAAATGTTTTCATCCAGCTGCTTGTTCACAGCTTTGGTCTGGACGCTGCGCTCCAGGGTTTTTGCCAGCTGGCTGAACAGAGGTGCTTCAAACTGCTCAAAGGCAGGATCAATCCCCAGCAGTTCCTCCAGGCCAGTGCAGCCTAGGAAAAGACCACATCAGTCAACACTTCTTTCCCAAACAGACTCATCCTACCTAGTCTCTCACTTTCAGAACTGGGGCTTAAACTGAGGGCCATATGCTCTTGCAGAGCCCTTCCACCCAAGACAGGCACTCTACCACATGCGCCATGGCTGCACCTCTGGCTTTTTTTCTGTTTGTTGTTCTGGAGATAAAAGTCTCACTCAGAAGTGGTGCTGTGGCTCAAGTGGTAGAGTGCTTGCCTTGAGCTGAAGAGCTGAGGGGCAGCGCCCAGGCCCAGAGTTCAAGCCCTACGACCAAACAAAACAAAACAACAAAATCTCACAGGCTTCTCCTGCCCGGGCGGGCTTTGACCGCATCCTCAGCTCTCAGCCTCCTGGGTAGCTATGATTACAGGAATGAGCCACCTGCAATGGCTTCCTATTCTGTTTCTACAGCTTTCTTTGCCGGTCACGATGGAGCTCTTAGCATGTGTAACTCGAAGATTCGACAAAGATTCGTGGTTTTTAACAGACGAAGTCAACCCTATCTCACTAGATCAGAAAGCGCTAGGTGGCAGGAGACCACCCTGGCCTTTCTCAGCCTTCTCTTCAGTCCTCAGCCACAACGAGGCCCGGCCTCCGGGAAGGCTGGCCAGATGGCTTCCACCCCGCCGGCCTCCCCGCGCGGTCCGGAGCCCCCTCCTCCGCCCCGAGCCCAGCGCAGCCCACCGCGGGGAGCGGTCCCAGCCCAGTCAGGGCGAGTTACCGATGGCGAAGGCGGTGTCCCGGTCGATGGCGGCCGCTTCCTTGGGGTCGAAGAGCAGAGAGGCGGCTTCCCGTCGGGACAGGAGGCTGGGGTCGGTCTGGGGCAGCGCGAGGCGCCGCAGCTGCTGCGCCAGGGACGTCATGGTCGTCGCCGCGGGGACCTGGGAGCCGGGAGGACGTGTGAGGCGCGGGGTCGAGGCCGGGGGACCTAACCCTAACCGCCCCCTCCCCGACCAGGGCCGGCCCCACGGCTCGCCTCAGCCCCGCCGGGCCGCCCCTCAGCCCCGACCCGGCTCCTACCCGCAAAGCCCCAGCACGCCTGGCCCTCCCTCGCACTGCCGCCCAGCGGATTCCGCAGCCCGTCCGCGGCCCGGGGCTTCTCACCTTCCCTGGAGCACGGGCTTTGGGCGGATCGCTAAGGCTAACCGTTCAAAGGAGCCCCGGCGTGGGGCCGAGGAGTCCAGCGCTCGCCCGGAAACCAGAAGCACATGTCAGAGGAACCTCCGGTTCCGGGCTCTACGGCAAGAGACAAGGTACAAGCTTGTGGAACGTGCGACGCGGAAGCCCCGCCCTCCAGACGGTAGTCACGCCTTCTCAGCAGTAACCACGCCCTTCGGAAGAAACCACGCCCCGACACCACCTTCTTCCTAGTGGTTGCAACGCCTCCCCTGCTGGGCCCGCTCCAGCCAACGGGTCTCGGGGCGCCACTGTAGTTTTTCTGCCCGAGGAATCCATGGGCAGGGGGCGGGGCGTCCCGGGCAGGGGGCGGGGCGTCCCGGGCAGGGGGCGGGGCGTCCCGGGCAGGGGGCGGGGCAGCTCGAGCAGGGGGCGGGGCGTCCCGGGCAGGGGGCGGGGCAGCTCGAGCAGGGGGCGGGGCGGAGGCTGCAGCTGTGCACGCCAGCGTCGCCAACCGAGAAGTGACGTGCTGTGACGGCCAGCGCGGGAGAACACGGTGCAGAAGACGTTTATCCAGGGCTGGAAAGCATCCGGTTCCAAAGCGAGCCGTGTCCCGTGGACTTGGCTGAGTCCTGGTGTTGGAGGCGTGGCAGAGACTTAGATAGTTAATGCTGTCCCTCTATATTTAACCCTTAAAAATCTCACCTTCGTTGCAGCAGAATCAGAATGTTCGTGGGCGGTGAGTGTCACTGCGTGGAGCCCTGCCTGGCACGCTCACTGACTCCCTGAACCGACTCACGAGCGCCGTGTGCCCGCGTTGGCTTTGTGCTCACGAAAGGCGTGTCGAGCGACCGAGAGCCACGTGGAGACGGGAAGAGCAGGAGAGAACGAGTTACTCAGAAACGTCAGGATCTTGTGGACGTTTGGCACACACACATATACATATGTATATGCGTATAGGTATATATACATATATATGACAACGGACGGGTTGCCATCTGAGCCATCAGTGATGTGAGAGATGGATCATTAGCAAAGTTTTTGAAAATCGACATTTCGGCCGAACGTCCACAGACATTTGACAAAATGATTGCGGTCCTCATGAGACTGGGAATTGGTATCTTGTCACTAAAAATGACTGTTGTCTGTTATTTTGAAAGGTGCTCCTGACAACTCGAAGTTGAACAATTTGGAGCTGGAGGAAGCAAGTGCCTGCTACACCGGGAACAACCTACAGGTGCCGCCAAAGCATCTTCTCAATCTTGGAGGTCAGTCCGGATTGGCCCAGGTGTGTGGGTGGGGAAGGTCACATTTTTAAATGCGAAAATTACATGCTATTGCCTGAAGTTACATGTCACGAAATGAAATAAAATGATGGCTTCAGTGTGTCATTTAATATTTAGGAATTTAAAAATGTTTAGTTAGTCTTGCCTAGTGGGAATCATTCAGTTCTTCCCCATCATCACCTCATCCAGGGACTATTTGCCAGTGGGGATATTGATTACTGATTAAGGTAATAATGAATACAAGTCTAAAACTTTATGGAAATTTAAACAGATTAAAATAAAGATTCAAGCTGGGCACCAATGGCTCATGCCTGTAATACAAACTACTCAGGAAGCTGAGATCCAAGGATTGTGGTTCAAAGCCAGCTGAGGAAAAAAGGTCTATGAGACTCTTATCTCCAATTAACTACTAAAAAAGCTGGAAGTAGAGCTGTGGCTCAAGTGATAGAGCACTAGCCTTGAACACAAACGCTCAAAGACAGTGCCCAGGCCCTGAGTTCAAGCCCAAGGACCAGCACACACACATACACAAAAGTATAATGTATTCATTCTCCCTGCTGTAAAAATTGCTTGTATATAATCAACCTATGAATAAAGCTAATGCCCACAAATATAAACTTAATTAGAAAAAATGTTAAAATAGTAGAATACATTATTTCTTGTTCTTAATGATTATAGTTAATATAAGGATGCTATTTAAAGTGGTAGTGTTTACTCCTGACAAAGACATACATTAATTCATATTTTCATATATTGCTAATGATACTAGGAAGTTCTGTACCCCTTTCAGAAGCAGGTTGGAAATAGGAATCCAGAACTAAAAACCTGATTAACTTACTAATTGCATGTCTGGAAGCCATTAAGAGCCACTATCCCACGATAGTCTTCTTGTGTGGGATGGTGGATTTAAAAAAATGCAATGTGTAGTTAAGTATATAGTTAATATATTTAAATATAAAGAAACATACAACTTGATAATATGAAACAAAACAATGTATCCTTGCATACCAAAGATTTCTTTTTTTGGTCTGGGAAGGGGAAGAAAGATTAAAAACTTGAACTTAGTATCTGACACTTTGGCTCATAGCTAGAGTTCTATGGACTAAGCCACGCATTCCACCCGCATACCAATGCTTTCTATATTGTTTCCATTCTGAACCAGAAGCCATGGTTTAAACCTTCAGCATAGTTAACATTTTTCCCATAAATAATTCCATAAAAATAACTTGCTGGAGACCGTGTATCAACAAATATGTAAATAGCATGGCGCGCTTGGCTGTTTGGTTGTCTTAGTGCTGTGTCTGTAGAAGGAAAGGAGAGCTTCCTTTGGAGTCAGTGCTCAGTTCTGCGACCAGATTTCCACCCAGAGAACCAATGAGATAAGTACACCCTCACAGTACTGTAAACCCCTGGGGAAATTTCCACTCTGTAATCTCAGAGGACCCTTATATAAAAGGCATTGTGCATGTAAAAAATAAATAAACTAGATTCACAGTTGCAGACAGTCAAGAATTTAAGACTGCCAGGAGCTCACGCCTGCTCACACCTGTAATCCCAGCATTCAGGAGGCTGAAATTCCAATAAACCACTCAGACAACCGGAAGTGATGCAGTAGTTCAAGTGGTAGAGCACTAGCCTTGAGCTGAAGAGCAGCACCCAGGCCGAGTTCTAGCCCCATGACTGACAAGAAAGAAAGAAAGAAAGAAAGAAAGAAAGAAAGAAAGAAAGAAAGAAAGAAAGAAAGAAAGATAGATTAAGGCTGTAGGTAGGTTAAAGGTGTGTGTGTGCATGCACACGCACATACCAGCTATTACGTATTGTATGGAAGGCAAAAAGGGAATCCATCCCATTAAACACTGCAACATTGGGAAATAAAAATTATTTGGATGGTTGAGGACTGGAAGGATGATCAGATACCTTTCAGAAATTAATTCAAGCTAGGAGCTGGTGGTTCACTTTTGTAATCCTAGCTACTCAGGAGGCTGAGATCTGAGAATCACAGTTCAAAACCAGCCGGGGCAGGAAAGTCTGTGAGACTCATCTCTAATCAACTGCCAAAAAAAACCAGATGGTGCTGTGGCTCAAAGTAGTTGAGCTAGCCTTGAGCAAAAAGAGCTGAGGGGTAGCACCTAGGCCCTCAGTTCAAGCCCCACAACTGATGGGGGGGTTGCGGGGTGGAGGAGCCTGGCACTCTACTGCTTGAGCCATACCTCTACTTCCAGCTTTTTTTAATGGTTAATTGGCAAGAAGAATCTTACAGGCTTTTCTGTCTGGGCTAGCTTTTAACAATGATCCTTAGATAGCTGCCTCTGGAGTCGTTAGAATTACGGCCCATGGCTTGATTGGAATTTTTAAAACTTAAATGATTTATAACTGCAGGAGTGTTTTATGAACTAACCATAGAGTTATCAGAAAAGAAAGCATTAAACAAAAAGCTAATGGTAACTGAGAAGTTAACCTTTGTGGAATGTAGACATTGCCTTAATGCTAGAAGGCTTCCAAGCTTCAACTCCACAGACTTGTAAATCTACATGGAAGAACTGAGGACTGTTGCCAGCAGCACACATCAATCAAATGACTTTCCCCTGCTAGATTTTCCATTGCTTGATCATAATCTTTCCTTTCCCCTGAGACTAACTGAAAGTTTGATTAGCATTAGTACTTTATCTACATACCCAGAACTTAGCCAGAAGGAAGACTTTAGCTAAGATAGCTTTCATCCGGGCACTTATTGCATTATTCATTGAATCCCTGCCAAATACTGGATTTTTTATTTTATTTTTTGCTGGTCCTGGGACTTGAACTCTGGGCCTGTGCTCTGTCCATGAGCTTCTTTGACTCAAGGCTAGCATTCTACCCACTTGAGCCACAGCGCCACTTCTGGCTTTTTCTGAGCCAGCCTAGGCTGGCTTCAAACTGTGATCCTCAGATCTCAGCCTCCTGAATAGCTAGGATTACAGGTGCCTGGCTCAAATGCTGGTATTTGCAAAACCAGATCTTTTGCTTTGAGATACTGAGGTTTTATCTTTGCTTTATGATATGTGATATTGAAGGATTAACTTGTATGTGTGGGTATGTATGCGCACGCATGTGCGCACACACAGTCCTGGTCACTTTCCCTGAGCTTTTTGTTGTTGTTGTTCAAGACTGGCACACTACCCCTTGAGCCACAGCTCCACTTTTTGGTGGTTAACTGAGAGATAAAGAGTCTCACAGATTTTTTACCTGGGCTGGCTTTGAACCTTAATTCTCAGATCTGTTTTCTGAGTAGCTAGGATTACAGGAGTGAGCTTCTGTCTCAATTTTTTTAGTGCTGTTTTCTCTCTTCTTCTTCTTCTTCTTCTTCTTCTTCTTCTTCTTCTTCTTCTTCTTCTTCTTCTTCTTCTTCTTCTTCTTCTCCCCTCTTTCTCCTCCCCCCTCCTCTTCCCCCTCCTTCTTCCTCCTCCTCCTCCTCCTCCTTCTTCTCCTCCTCCTCCTCCTTTTTTTTTTTTGTTAATATTGCTGAAAATAGCAACTTCTGTGTTTGGGCAACACAGGCAGGGTACCCCACTGCCCACAAAGCTCTGTTTTGGGTGGCCTGACTTCCCAGAATCTCTCAGGCTCATGCATTGAGCTTTTGCAGAAGGGTGAGGGAGGGCCAAGCAAATTCGGCCATGCCAGCTACCACGTCTGTCTTCAGGTGAGCACTGTTGTCCTGTGCAGCCATGTGAGTTCCGCCTGGCGTCCTTGGCCACGACCCACCCCAGCCATTCACTCTCCAACTTCTGCAGGATTCTGTCCCCGCAGCCCACACTGGTGGAGCCTAGGAAAGAACGGTGACTGTCAGGTCTGGCGAAAGAAAGGAGAAAGAGGGAAAGCATCACACCCTATACTCTTGCACCTTGGCTTGGCACCCAGCATTCCAATTAAAAACCCATGCGGTCTTCAACTCAGCTGTTTCACCATCAGAAAACAATCTTAAAGAATTCTAAGGTAGCCAGCTGCTGGTGGATCACGCCTGTAATCCTAGCTACTCAGGAGGCTAAGATCTGAGGATCACAGTTCAAAGTCAGCCCAAGCAGGAAAGTCTGTGAGACTCTTATTTCCAACAAACCACTAGAAAACCAGAAGTGGTGCTGTGGTTCAAGCAGTAGAGCACTAGCCTTGAGCTGAAGAGCAGAGGGACAGCGCTCAGGCCCAGAGTTCAAGCCCCATGACCAGAAAAAAAAAAAAAAAAAAGACTTGTAAGGTATAGGCTGGAATCCATACTGACACACATACAGGTGTGCAAGCTGAGGGACTTCCAAATGGGCAGTTCCCGGGCCCTCCACCCATCAGCACTAGTGAGAACTATGGAATAAATTGAGATTTCCATGTGCCAGAAATACAAGCCCAGTGGAAGAGAATATTCTGATACTGTGGTATGCTGATCTTCACAAGCCCTGTGTTACAACCTCTTCCCTATGTACACCCATGGCCGGCTTGGCATCTGAGCGTCACTGTCCCAAATTAGTATAGGCCTGCAGGCATCCCCCTCCTTCCATCTCTGTGGCCTCCTCTCCTATTTCCCTCTGCCTTCCCCTCTCAACTCCAGCTAACGCTTGCCTCTGACTGTTCACTGTTTTTGTAACACAAGGGCCTCAGGGCCTTTTTTACTGGCTGTTCCAGCCACCTTCAATGCTCTTCCTCCAGTCATCTCTATTTGAGTCTTCGCTAACTTGTTCTTCACCCTGTTATCTTCATAAATGTTAGGGGTTCTCAGGCGGTGCTAAGTCCCTCCTTCCTTTATGAACCCATGCAGAACTAACAAGCCATGGTCACTCTGTGACCTGCTCACCTTTCCTCTATCACTTTGGATATACCAAATGTCTGATTTGTTCAGGTTCTTTACTTTTGTTGTTGTTGGTGGTGGTCCTAGGGCTTGAACTCAGGGCCTGGATGCTGTCTCTGAACTCTTTTGCTCAAGGCGAGGGCTCTACCATTGGAGTCACAGCTCTACTTCTGGCTCCTTGGTGGTTAATGGGAGATAAGAGTCTGACAGACTTCCCTACCTGGGCTAGGTTGGAACGTGATCCTTAGATCTCAGCATCCTGTGTTGGTAGGATTTCCTTTCTGTCCCTCAGTCTGTTTACCTAGGTGGAGGTCCGCTTGTTTCTCTAGCCACCGCTGTGTGTTTGGAACAGTGGCTGGAGCAGGTGAGACACTGGAGAATTACTATTTGGATTTATTCACTTGGCAGGAGGATTCATTTTCCACAGTGTGACTTCTTCCGTGGAGCGGTGAGCTGGCCATCCTGCTGGCCTCGGGCATCCAGGTGACTCACACGCTTTTTCTGTTTCGGTGCTCTGCGGCCTGAGGAACCTGATCCCAGGTGACTAAGATGGAAAGAAATAGAACATGGCAGCCTGAGCCCAGAGCCGAGGCTCCCGAAAGTTCATTTGTAAGTCAATTGTTTGGACATCCTGAACCTATTTTCAGAACACAGCCAGGCACGGCTAGTTAACTGCAGAGGAGTCAGAGAAGACAGAAGGTGCCAGAGCCCAGAACTAGATATGCTCTGGGAAAGGGCTGGCTCCGGAAGGACAGGAACAGGTGCGTGGGACACTGGGGGCTCTGTGTGGCTGGCAGGGATGGCGTCTAACGGGAAGTCCAGACACCACCCAGCATAAGAGAGCCCAGAGGGAAGACGGAGACCCCAAGGCAAGCAGACTTGTCTAGCTATGCAGGAGAAGTGGTAGTTCAGAGATAGGTTTATTTACATAAAAACATCAGTACCATACACAAACAGGCCACAGAAGAAAAGACTTGTAATGTCTACAACGGACAAACGTCTGGCAAACGACTCGTATCCACTGTATTTAAGGAAGGGCCCCAAACAATCCAATAAAAGAAATAAGAACCCTCAGCCCAGTGGGAAAATAGGTGAAACACCAGAACAGCCACTTTCAACAAGATGGTAATATCCAGCTGGGTGGCTCCCGCCTGTAATCCTAGCTACTCAGGACGCTGAGATCTGAGGGTCATGGTTCAGTGCCAGCCTGGGCAGAAAAGTCTACGAGACTCTTTATCTCCAATTAACCAACAAAAAGCTGGAAGTGAAACTGGAAGTGGCAGAGTGTGAGGCGTGAACAAAAAAAGCTCAGGGACAGTGCCCAGGCTTGTGTGTGTGTGTGTGTGTGTGCGCGCGCACACACACACACACACTCTCCAAAAAGGGACATTCAAGGATGCCCATGGCAGCATTATTTCGAACAGCTGGACCTGGAGCCCATCCAGATGTTCACGGCAGGAGAATGGTCCCCACCTGGAAACAGCCGCACAACACAGTGTGGCTGAGCAATGAGAATGAACGCACCATTGCCGCCTGTGGCCAAATCACAGAAGCATAAACAGAAGAACACAAAAGATACAAAAGAACACAGAAAGCCTGCCTTATTTGGGGACGTATTACTCACAGACTGACCACGTGCCGTCAGAAATAAGTGAGTAGCCAATCCAAAGAAAGTTTGCAAAGGTTTTAGATTCTCCGGTGCGCAGCTCAGGAGATGCAGGAAACGCCGTCAGTCACAATGTGGTCTCGGCTGTTGTGTTTGCATGGCTGCAGGAACTTCTCTGCCTTTCTTTTGGGGGAGAATCTGCCCCCTACAAACAGTGGTGTCCCAAGGAAGGTAACTGTGAATGAGCTTCATTACAGCAACAGAATGAAAAGTTGGGGTCTGCTGAAAGGTGACATGTCTTCCGCAAAAGTTAGGTGGCAGCGTGGGAAAAACAAATCCAGAAATTGCAGCGTTTGAGATAAAGAATATGAAATAAGGTGTATTTTTTTTTAATGAGCAGTGTTAATACGTGCAACAGGGGCTGGGAAGGTGGCTCAGTGGTAGAGCACTTGCCTCACATGCATGAGGCCCTGGGTTCGATTCCTCAGCACCACATAAGCAGAAAAAGCTGGAAGTGGCACTGTGGTTTAAGTGGTAGAGCACTAACCTTGAGCTAAAGAGCTGAGGGACAGTGCCTAGGCCCAGAGTTCAGGCTCACGACTGGCAAAACAAACAAAAAAACGTGCAACAGTAATTTTGGGACAGCAAAGTAGCCTAGTCTATATGGGTTTTGTTTGTGTGCTTGAACTCAGGGCCTAGGCACTGTAACTGAGCTTTTGTGCTTAAGGCTAGCGTTCTACCACTTAAGCCATAGCTCCACTTCCAGTTTTCTAGTGGTTTATTGGAGATAAGAGTCTCACAGACTTTCTTGCCCAGGCTGGCTCAGAACCATGATCCTCAGATCTCAGCTTCTTGAGTTGCTAGGATGACAGGTGCTCATCTCCATGTGGTTTCTTGTATACTCATGTGGTCCCACCAGAGCCTTAAAGGTAGCAAGGTGGACACTTGTCACCTGGTGCCTGGCCTACCATCAACCTGATAAGCTTTGCTAAAACATGTTCAAGCGCACATACTTCTGTCTTGTAGACACACTTCCCATACCCAGTGTTATGACATCCACCAGCCTGAGACCAACAAGCTGGTTAGAAGGACATGGTGGGCAGAGGCTAGCATACGGCTGCCCAGTTTTCACAGCCTGTGACGTGGGCCCCGGTCCGGTCCGCATCCGTAGCCGGCATTCTCTGAGATCACGGTTCTGTCCAGGCAGCTCACGTCATCGCTCCGTCCCCTCTGGCGTCTGAAGTCTCATTTTAGCCATGAGATCACACCAGCCTGGGGAGCCACTAGTAGAGATCATGTGACTAACAGCTCAGTGACCCCAGGCTGGCCCCAAGCATCACGTGCTGGGGCTGTGACTTAACCAGGCCTTCGCACAGGGCAAACACATCCAACAGAAAATGTGAGCGAGGCAGATTCTTAGTGTTGAGTGACAACTTTGGCCATCATCCCCAGGTAGCTGTGGGCCACGCTGCCCCTGAGGCCCTGGGAGGAAAGAGGCAGGCTGCCTAGTGGAAGGAAGGATGACGGCAGCCATTTTTCCACCTAGCAACTTCTTGCTTTGGTTTTATGCCTGTTCAGTTCCAGATCTAGCCTCATCCAGAGGGAAATACAGAAATAGAATCTGAAAGACTGGGAAAGAAGGCGATGGAAAAGAATCCACTTTAAGTGCTCTTGGAATTTCTGGAATTTCCTATCTGATTAATCCTCAGGATCATCTAAAATAAGCTCAGGCTGCCTTGTGGGATCCTGTGGAGTTCTGGGTCTTGGTCGCCTCCTAGCTTGGACCCCCGGCCTGCAGGTGGGGCTTGGGCCAGAGTCAGGGAGGGGATGGGAGGAGTCGACTGCTCCCTCCCGCCCCCTACTCCCACCCCGGGCAGCTGCTGGAGATTGGGGAGAGACAATTGCCAGATTGCCAGTCGTCAGGGCCAGGTCTGAGAATGTTTGGATGCTAGACATAGATAGGTTTCTCCATAACTCCAGTGCTAAATTTAAATCTAATAAAGCCCTTCTCTACCCACAGAGATCAGGGAATGTTTTTGGAGCAGGGTGGAGGTGAGCAGGGCTCTAACACTAAAGGACTGGGGGAAGAGATTAGCAGACACAGTTTGGAAAAGGTTCCCCAGAATTCTGCAACGCACCTCAAGTCTCAAAGCATGATAGTCCTGGCTTGTCCAGTCATTTGCCAAATGTGCTCCTGACATTTTGTTTTCCCTACTTGGTAGTTTTTGTTGTTGTTTTTGTTGGTTGTAGGGCTTGAACTCAGGGCCCAGGGAGCTCTTTTGCTCAAGGCTAGCATTCTACCATGTGAACCACAGCTCTACTTCTGGATTTTGAATGGTTCATTGGAGATAAGAGTCTCATGGAAACTTTTCTGCCCAGGCTGGCTTCAAACTGCAATCCTCAGATCTCGGCCTCCTGAGTAGCTAGGATTACAGGTGTGAGCCACCAGCACCCAGCTTTGTTTTATTTTTATTTTATTTTATTTTTGTCAGTTGTGGGGCTTGAACTCTGGGCCTGGCCACTGTCCCTCAGCTCCTCAGCTCAAGATGAGTGCTCTACCACTTGAGCCACAGCGCCACTTCTGGTTTTCTGGTGGTTTATTGGAGAGGAGTGTTTCATGGACTTCCCTGCCCGGGCTGGCTTTGAACCGCAATTCTCAGATCTTAGCCTCTTGAGTAGCTAGGATGACAGGCATGAGCTGGCTGCCCGGCTTATTTTTATTTTTTAAAACTTACAATCCAGTGGGTTTTGTTACATCCACAGTGTTTCATAACATCATCCTCTACCCCAAAGCCCAAAGCCTTTGAACAGTCACAGGTCTCTGTCCCCAAAATACCATGTGCCTCTGTCTCTATGGTCTCTGCCTCCTCTGGACATTTTATATAAATAATGAATACTCTATGTGCACATCTAGGGCTAGTTTCCTTCCTTTGCTGTGATATTTTTGAAGTGCTTCAATATTGTTGCGTGTGTCGGTATTTTATTTGTCTTTAAGCCTGAATAACACCCCCACTGTGTGCATCTGCCACATTTGTTGTGGTTGGTCTTTTCAACTCCTGACAGTTTGGAAGGGATCTAGAAAGCACTCAGAAGGATGTCCCCGGGCTCAGCCCCAGCACAGTGCTGCCCTGCGCACTTCCCCGTTGGTATCGGCCAGCAGCAAGGGCGTCTGAGGGCGTCTGAGGGCGAGGGAGAAGGGGTAGGCATAATAACATGTTGACAGCAGCCACCAGAGCGTCTTAGGGTTGATCCTAGAAGACTTAGGGTGTGAGTTTGGATGTTATCAACTGTGGCTTCTCAAATCCCCGAAGTTCAGGGCTGGCTGGACACATGCCGGTGATGGCGTTCACGCAGATGCACCTTTCTGCCACCCAGGTTGCACCCAGTGAATGTCCTCCTGTGGCTGTGAGCTCAGGAGGGATGAGTCAGGAAGTGCGGGTGATTTGGGCCCTGACCTTTGACCTCCAAGTGCATCAAAGGGAAACCCAAACAAGCCCCCATTTGCAGACACTCGCTCAGCCATTTCATGGCATAAATGCAGGGCGAAATCTAAAACCAGAAGTGGGGGACTGTGGTGGGCGCCCTTGGAGGGTGAACTCGGGGGGGGGGGTCCCCATTTCTATAGAGCTGTGGTTCTCAGATGGCCACATGTGAGGACCTGCCTGTCCGCATAGGAAGCTCAGATGCCACCTGCTGGGCTGCCCCTCCTCCTGCCAGGGTGAAGTTCACAGCCAAGTTCCTGGTTAGGTGATAATGAAGCAGACTGCAGGGCACACAAGAGACTGTGAGGTCTCCCACTGAGGGAGATGAGGGGACTGGAGATGTGGCTCAAGTGGTAGAGCGCCCACCTTGAGCAAAAAAGCCAAGCAAGAGATCAAGGCCCTGAGTTTAAGCCCCACTACTGGCTCTCACACAAACAGCAGTGTGGATCATGGCACTTGAAGGTGTATTTCCTCTTGCTTAAGAAAGGGCTGGGACGTACGTAGCTCAGTGGCAAAGTACTTGCCTAGCAAGTACAGTGTTCTGGGTTCGATCCTCAGAAAAAAGACCCAAAAAAACAAAAAACAAACCAAAAAAAAAAAAATCCCAAACCAAACCAAAACAGTTTTTAAAAAAGAGAGAAAGCAATGCAGAAGAGGAAGAATAAGAAGAGAAGAAGGAAAAAGAAGCTACTGCAACCTCAGAAATAAGTATCCAGTGTGAATATTGTATCTCACTGTGTTTGTTGTTCTAGGAATCAAACTGGGGCCTTACACATGTGAAGTAAGCACTCTACCATTCATCCCAGGAAATGATATTTTAAATGTACGTAGTAAAATGTGATGATAATGGGCACTGATGGCTCATACCTCAGGAGACTGAGATCTGAGAATCATGGTTCAAAGCTAGCCCAGGAAGAAAAGTCTCTGTGAGACTCTTCTCTCCCATTAACCATCAGAAAACCAGAAATGGCACTTTGGCTCACAGTGGTAGAGCACTAGCTTTGAGCAAAAAGAGCTTAGGGACAACAGCACCCAGGCCCTAAGTCAAAGCCCCAGAAATAGCACATGTATACATACACACAACCAATCAATAAATGTTTCCTGAATGGCTGTAACTACTGTTATCGTTCACCCTTAGAGGGGAAACCTGGCCATTGTCATCTTCAAAGTTGCTTATCATCTTCTGCCGTATTTAGATGAATTCTTCCACCTCTGATCTTCTCTAGCACTCTAGTGTAGTTTTTATTGTTTTTAGTCTTTTATTCTGTTCCTCGAATTAAATAGAATAGAATTCTATTAATTCCTTGAGACCAAGTTCACATCACTCTTAACTTGTGATTTGCATGCAGAAATTACTCAATAGTTGTTTTTGAATGGAAAATTTCAATTCGCTAAGTCAAATTCTGTAGATGTCTTTCAATTTGCTGTTTTCACACCAAATGTAAGATATCCAAGAAAAACCAACATAGTTATCCCTTCCCCTCTCCTGCCCTTTCCCTTTCCCTTTTTCCCCTCCCTCCTTCTTTCTTTCTAGAGTCCTGTTGTAGTGGAACTTGTCAGTTTCCTCCTCAGTCCTCCATGCTTTGAGATTCAGGGAGTCCTTGTCCTCTTCAGTGCAGAGTGAAGAATGAGAGCGGTGGCCTGGGACCTGAGCACCTGGTCCCGCCCCACCGGCCTCTTCTAGAAGGGGGGATGACATTGGGGGC
The DNA here is from genome assembly GCF_024711535.1 of Dipodomys merriami. Lineage (NCBI taxonomy): Eukaryota > Metazoa > Chordata > Mammalia > Rodentia > Heteromyidae > Dipodomys > Dipodomys merriami. The sequence continues at coordinate 17,837,286 of NW_027205603.1, read as the reverse complement.
AGGGCAGGTCCATGTCCTCCTCTGTGAGCAGAGGAAATGGCAGCCATCTGGCCTGTGCTCCAGGCTGCTGTGAAGAGCAAGTGACCTGAGCGTGGGGGCTTGGGAGAAGCACAAATAACCACACTGTAGTCAAGTCTAAGGAGCAGCCACGCACCGGCCAGGCTGGACGTCCGCCGTGGACAGCCCACCCTCTGCCGTGGCATCTTCCCGCTGTCCTGTGGGTATTTGTTTCTGTGTGAATGTCTCCTCCACCCTACCAAGCCTTAGGGATCCTGGGGAGAGTGGATGCGGTGGCTGTGTCCCAGCATGTCGGGCATGTGGACAGACGCTCTGTCTCTCGGGACATCGTCCCCACGTGCTCCTCCTGCTTTCGGATGACACATTCCCGTGAGGATGATGCACACCAGTCCCATGAGGAATAAATGCCCATGGGTTGTGGCGATGGTAAAATGGCAGCCTGGCTTTTGTGAGCGTTTTCTTTGGCTTCCTTTGGCTGCCAGTCTCCTTTCCTTTCTCGCAGGTACAGCTAGGTATTTTTAGGGCTGGACTGGGGCTTGAACTCAGGGTCTGGGTGCTCTCACTCTACCTTGCACACACACATTGAGCTATGGAGAAAGAGGGGTAATGGATTGTTTTGGGGCCTCATCTGCCCTTCTCTCACGGTTCTGGATGATCTTTATGAGATGTGAGCAGAACCCCCCAACACCTGGTAAGCCCAACTTAGGACCCTTGACTATCCTTTGAGAACTAGAACCTGATAAAGCATTCACATAGTCGACGGCTCTCCAGTGTCTGGTGTCTCATGGCCCTTTGGTACAACTTATGGAGTTTGTCTGTTTCTATGAGCTCAAGGCCCCACACCCCAGGGAAGCAATAGAAGTAGATGGCAGCTTTCTCTCTCCCCAGGATTTTGATATAACTACAGAGCTCTCTAGAGCCTGGCACTCTTGCCAGCTCCGATGAAGAGGAACACAAACCCCAGGGGTGTGCCAGGGTAGGAAATCCCTACCTAAAAAAAGACGTGGATGTCTTCAGTTTGTCAGTGCACGTCTGTGGCCTTGACCCGGCTCACGTCAGCTGCCCCCAAGGCGGGAGGCGCCTTCTGTGCTTCCAAGCTGTGCACCCAGGGCTAGCCTGGCCCAGGGGTGGGAGTGAAGGAGGCTGCAGGGGAGGGCGGGCAGGCAGGGCTCCACACACAGGGAGCGGAGGGCAGACTCTTCCCTCTGCAACAAGGATCAAAGATAAATTAACTCCATAGCTTCTACCCTAGGTGAAAGGAATGATTTGCAAGCAAGTTATTTATGTGGAGTAGGAATGGCTCCTTTTGAAAAGGTGCTGGTGACTCACACCTGTAATCCTAGCTGCTCAGGAGGCTGAGATCTGAGGATCAAGGTTTGAAGTCAGTCTGGGTAGAAACGTTTGTTGGGCTCTTCAGTTAGCCAGCAAAAAGTTTACAGTAGAGGTATGGCTCAAGTGGTAAAACCCTAGCCTTGAGAGAAAAAGCTAAGAGGAAGCACAAAGCCATAAATTCAAATCCCAGTATCGGAACACACACATAGATGTGCGTACATGTGCATGTGTCTGCATACATGTATGCACACAGGCACACACACACACACACACACACACACACACACAAGATAATGACATCTGGGCTGGGAAGGTGGCTCAGTGGTAGAGCGCTTGCCTTGCATGTCTGAGGCCCTGGGTTCGATTCCTCAGCACCACATAAGCAAAAAGAAAAAAAGCCGGAAGTGGCGCTGTGACTCAAGTGGTAGAGCGCTAGCCTTGAGCTAAAGAGCTGAGGGACAGCGCCCAGGCCCAGAGTTCAGACCCCACGACTGGACCCAAAAACAAACAAACAAGATAATGACATATGCTCATGGAAAGTTTATTTGACAAACCCCAGGTACAAATAGAACCAGCTCCCTAATTTATGGTGCTCAGTGTGCAAAATGAAAATGCAAGGCCAGAATAAGAAGAAGAGGAAGAGGAAGAAGAAGAAGGAAAAGGAGAAGAAGAAGAAAAGAAGAGGAGGAGGAGAAGAGGAGGAGGACGAGGAGGACGAGGAGGAAGAGGAGGAAGAGGAGGAGGAGGAAGAGGAGGAGGAGGAGGAGGATTATTTCTGGCCAGGGAAAGGAGGGCCTAACTCAAGTGGTAGAGTATTTGTCTAGTGTGTGTGTGAGGGCCTAAGAACCATCAAAGAAAAACAGAAAATGAAAAAGAAGAAAACAGAAGGAAGGGAAGAAGGAAAAGGGAGGGAAGGAGGAAGGAAGAAAGGAAAAAGGAAGGAAGGAAGGAAGGAAAAAGGCAGGAGGGAAGGAAGGAAGGAAGGAAAGAGAAAGTTAGTTCTTGCTCAGGCCGAGCACTAGGCCAGCCCAGGCCCTGGACCAGCACTGTCTTTTGCCTTCTCTTCTTCTGTCCCCTTTCTTTCTCTGGGCAGGAGCATGGGTCCCAGGGGCTCTTGGTCTTCAGTCTCCTGATCTGGGGCCTGTGGCAGGGCCTGGAATCCTGGCTCAGCCCCTCTTTCCCAGAAGAAGGCACCAGACAATCAATTTCATTTAATTACTCATGGACACCCCACCTGTAAAGCCAGTGCATCCCCCTGCTTTAAAGATGAGAAATTTCCAGGCCACAAGTGGTCAAGGAATCCACAAGTGGAGCTGGGATTTAAACCCAGAGCTTCTCAATCCACCTCCATCGCCCCTGCCGTTTCAGGTCACGTGAGACACAGCAGGTGGTCCAGCAGCACTGAGCCCCACTGCCTGGCTGTCCCAGAAAGCCAGCCCCTCCCAGGGCCAGCGTGCACCCAGCCCAGATCCGCCACCACATCCGGGAAGTTGGTGAGGCGCGCTCAGTGGGCCACACAGCCATGTTGGAGTTTTCTGTCCTGGGTGGAGTGGGGCCGGACATGACTTGCCATCCATGTCTCTAGGCCTGTGATCCGCCCTCCAGAGTCTCAGCCCGGCCCTTGCATTCCTGTCACCGAGGCACTTTGAAAGCCTTGGCCACAGCTTATCATTTTTTCCATTCTTAGGCCAGGGCTATTTGTAGTGTCTCCACCTGTCGCCATGCGTGTTCGCTTAACACCAGCAGCCAGCCCTGTAGAACACTGGGCTTTCTTTGAACACTCCATCTTAGGGACTCCAAGGGCCGCTGTGGCGTGGGCTAAGTTAGATGCAGACTGACAGCTCCTCCTTGGCCCCGAGTCATTCCACTGGTAAAAGAGGATCACTTCCTAATTATGTGATAACTTCACTAACTGCTCTATGTGCTTACACTAAAGAAGCTACTTCCTGTATCCAAGGGGCTGGGATGCCCTGTAATGGACTGTTAATATTGCTCTTTTCATGGACAAGGACACTTGGCAGGACAAAAAGATGAGGGGAAACCTAATTTCTTGAGTGTAACTTAGAAGAATGCAAACTGGGAAATATCATGCATGCACCCATTAAAATGGAAAACTAAGCCGGGTGCTGGTGGTTCACGCCTATAATCCTAGCTACTCAGGAGGCTGAGATCTGAGGATCGAGATTCAAAGCCAACCTGGGCACGAAAGTCCAAGAGATTCTTATCTCCAATAAACAACTCAGAAAACCAGAAGTGGCGCTGTGGCTCAAGAGGTAGAGGGCTAGTCTTGAGCTGAAGAGCTGAGGGACCTGGCCCAGGCCTAGAGTTGAAGCCCCATGACTGACAAAAACAATAAAAAAATAAAGGAAAACTATGGAGGCGATTCGTTCCAAAAGAAAATGGAATGTATAGTCCATTAACTTAAATTAGTAAGTATGAAATGCAAAGCTACAAAGCTCTTACAAGATAACAAATGAGAATATCTAGGTAACCTTGGTTTTGGCGATTCGTTTTTTTTTTATTTTAGTTTATCTTATTTTGTCATTTGTGGGGCTTGAACTCAGGGCCTGGGCACTATCCCTGAGTGTTTTTGCCCAAGGCTAGTGCTCTATCACTTTGAACCATAGCTCCAATTCCAGTTTTTAGGTGATTACTTGGAGATAAGAGTCTCATGGCCTTCTTACTTGGGCTGGTTTGCACTGTGATCCTCAAATCTCAGCCTCTTGAGTAGCTAGGATTACAGGTGTGAGTTACTAAGACCTGGCTTAGTTTTTAAATATTATGACAAAAATATAAGGAAAAATTCTTGGAAGCCTGTGAAAATTTAAACTATTGATCTGTAAAGGACAGTGTTAAGAAATGAAAAGATCAGCCATCAGTTAGGGTAAAAGTAATCACAAAGTGTACATCTCATGAAAAACTGGGGCCAAATAGATAAAGAATTTTTTTTTTTTGCCAGCCCTGGGGTTTGAACTCAGGGCCTAGGAACTGTCCCTGAGCTTCTTTTGCTCAAGGTTAGTGCTCTTTCACTTGAGCCACAGAGCCACTTCCTGCTTTTTCTGTGTATGTGGTACTGAGGAATTGAACCCAGGGCTTCATGCATGCTGGGCAAGCACTCTACCACTAAGCCACATTCCCAGCTCAGTATAAAGAATTCTTAAAAGAACCCAATGTATAAAGAATTCCTAAAATTGAATCAAAAAAAACCCCTTAATCCAAATTTTAAAATGAGCTAAAAGGAGCTTGGTATAGCAGTAAGCTGTACGTAAGCCCAGCTACTGGGGAGGCAGAGATCAGAGGATCTCCAGTTGTGGCCAGCAATATTAGTAAGACTCTATCACACAAAAAAAAGGGTAAACAAAAGGATTGGGGATGTGGCTCAAGAGGCAACTTGACTAACATTTATGGGGCCCTGGGTTTGAGCCCCAGGACTGGGCTATGTGGTGGTGGAGAGAGAAGCTGAAGTCTGAACAGCCAGTCTGAACTTCAAGGAAAAAAAAATTACTTAGCTGGTAAAGAAGTACATGAAAAGATGCTTTCCCTGGCATTGTGAAGTATTGAAAACAGAAGCAATGAGCTGCTACTATACACCAGGAACGAGGCTGACAGAGCTGCAAAATGATAGGGCCACTCTGGAAGACATTTGGTTTCTTACAACTTAGGACATAGCTGTAGTGCTCTTGGCATTTGACTCAAATGAATTGAAAACACGAAACCTGCCCATGGATGTTCATAACAACTCTATTCACAGTGACCAAAGCTTGGAAGCAACCAAGATGCCCTTAGGTAAGAAAGTGTGTGGACTGCAGAATGCCCAGACAATGGAATATTATGTGGTGCCTAGGAAAGAGAGGCGGGGGAGAAGGAAGGAAGGAAAGAAGGAAGGAAGGAAGGAAGGAAGGAAGGAAGGAAGGAAGGAAGGAAGGAAGGAAGCGAAGAAAAGAAAGAAAGAAAGAAAAGAAAGAAAGAGGGGCTGGGAAGTTGGCTCAGTGGTAGAGCACTTGCCTTGCATGCCTGAGGCCCTGGGTTCGATTCCTCAGCACCACATAAGCAAAAAAGAAAAAAGCTGGAAGTGGTGCTGTGGCTCAAGTGGTAGAGCGCTAGCCTTGAGCTGAAGAGCTGAGGGACAGTGCCCAGACCCAGAGTTCAGGCCCCACGACTGGACCCCCCCTAAAAAAAAAAAGAAAGAGGAAAGAAAAAAGAATTGGTTATTAGGCCAAGGCATGAAAAGACATGGGAAAGGTTTAGTGTGTGAATGCATATTATCAAGTGAAAGAATTCAATCTTAAAACTCTACTTACTAAGTGATTCTGATTACACAATATTCTGGAAAGGACAACTATGAACAAAGTCAGAAGATCTTCTGGGCCAGGCGCCAGTGGCTCATGCTTGTAATCTTAGCTACTCAGGAGGCTGAGATCTGAGGATCATGGTTCAAAGCCAGCCTGGGCTGGAAAGTCTGTGAGACTCTTATCTCCAATTAACCACTAGAAATTTGAAGTGGTGCTGTAAGTCAAAGTGGTAGACAGTAGTCTGGAGAGCAAAAGTGCTTAGGGACAAAACCCAGGTCCTGAGTTCAAGCCCCACAATCAATCAATCAATCAGTCCTGGAGCTGGGTGGGGGAAGAAGGGCAGGATGATAAAGTCTAACACTTTAATGATGGGCAAATGCGCTGCACACTGTTAAAACCCATAGTCACCCATAGTGACCCCTAACACACTGTGGATTTAGTTAATAGCAATTGGTCAACATTTCCTGATAGCTTAACAAATGCATTATGTTCATGCAGATGTAAATAATGCAAGAAACATTGAGGGGATAGATGTAAGTGAGGGAGTATATGAGGACTTACTTCCCATTAGTTTTTTTTTTTTTTTTTTGTTGGTCATGGGGCTTGAACTCTCGGCCTGGGCGCTGTTCCTCAGCTCTTCAGCTCAAGGCAAGTGCTCTACCAATTGAGCCACAGCACCACTTCCGGTTTTCTGGTGGTTTATTGGATATAAGAGTCTCTTGGACTTTCAAGCCCGGGCTGGCTTTGAACTGCTATCCTCAGCTCTCAGCCTCCTCAGTAGCTAGGATTACAGGTGTGAGCCACCAGTGCTCAGCTTCTGGTTAGTTTTTTTTTTTCCCCTGCAAGTCTAAAAATGATTTAAAATCTATCCATCCCCTGCAGTTGCTGTTACTTCTTCCTAAATATCATTCCCAGAAGCCGGGCACTGGTGGCTCATGCCCATAAACTTTTACTACTTGGGAAGCGGAGGATGGTAGGATCACAGTCGGAGATCCTCGAGATCCTTTTCTATGACCTGCATGGAGACATCTAGAAAAATATTCAAGGTAGTGCGACCTCTAAAACAGGAAGTCACACAATAATTCCTAGTCTTTATAACACTCACGTGTTATAAAAGTAATATTTCAGCATGCATATGCATACAAAATTTCTCCAAGGATTCACAAGTCTTGGCTAACACGGCTTGGTTGTAGAGTTAAGGAGAAATATCATGCTTTCAAAGTTCATTTATCAAACACAAATTGCAATACCTCCCCGCACAGTGAATGGCTCGTACCACACACCAACCCACCTGTGTTTTCTTGTTTTTTGAGGGGCTTGGAACCTAGAGACAACTCAAGAAATGGTAAACATCATCAATAGGAAAGCGAAGGGGCAGGAATGAGTATTTAAAATGCCAAAGATTTCCTGTGGTTGTAAGTCTGTTCTGAAGAGGAAGTAACAATAATTGGTTTGAATCGTATCTTTTGCTTTTTGGTTCTGTGAAAGAAAAAAAAAAGACTTAGGTGTTTTAACTGACTGGCAAATTCAATAGGAGCTGTGGTAGGCATGTGAACACTTAAATTGCATTAATAGAGGTGATGTTCAATTGCTGATGTGTATTGTTCTCCTCTCTGGCAGGAACACAGCTGGAACAATAAATGACAGCATTTATTATAAATGTATCATGTTCACAGTAAAAAAAAAAATGGTACAAATTGTATAAACTAAATGGTGGCAATTACCTCCTCTTTCTATCAGGTCTCTGTGGTTGGTTGGATAATCTGGGATTTTTTTTCCCCAAATACAAACATTTTATGGATGGATAGAATGTTCTTAAACAAAATAAATTGCTTTTACCTTTGTTTCTACGTGATTGACATCTGAATTTGGAGATGTCCCTTAGCTTCCTTAATTGGCTCTTCACACAAGGACATTTGTCACATCCAAAATGTAGATTTAAAAAGCAGAACTTGCCGGTGAGCCAGTGGCTCACATCTGTAATCCTAGTTACTCAGGAGGCTGAGATCTGAGGATCTGAAGATCGTGGCTTGAAGCCAGCCTGGTCAGAAAAGCACCTGTGTGGAGCAGACAAGTCAAGCAAGAGTGTGAGTCCCTGGGCATTCCAAATTTGGCACACTGGTGCAAGGTCAAGAAAGAAGGTCTCTCAATGGAGGCTGGAGTATGTTTACTTCAGTCCAATCAAGTTGTGAGGCTGGGCGCCCAGGGGACGGACCAGCTCCTTTCCTGGATGTCCACCATGCCAGATGTCTAGAGCCAGTGCAAGGAGCAGTTCTGTACACAGGGCTCTTCACCCGCCCGATAATGCCGGCCAGAGACAATGGCAATCCACCGCACCATGTGTCTGGTGAGGTTTAATACCAATGCAGTTCCTCCTCTGTGGAAACCTACAGCACACATGTGAACTGAAGGCCTGGAAATTCCCTAGAGAGTCTCTGGTTCAACTCCAGGTCCAAAGGCCGAGGAGTCTGGAGGGTGATGGTCCATGGAAGGCAAAAATGGGAAGGTGGTGGCTTGAAGTTGCCCGAGGGAAAATCCTGAGAATCTATCTGAAAAAGAATCCCAGCTACTCAGGAGGCTGAGATCTGAGGATCACAGTTCAAAGCCAACTCAGGCAGGAAAGTCTAAGACTCTTTTTTTTTTTTTTTTTTTTTTGTTGTTGTTTTTTTGGGTCCGGTCGTGGGGCCTGAACTCTGGGCCTGGGCGCTGTCCCTCAGCTCTTCAGCTCAAGGCTAGCACTCTACCACTTGAGCCAGAGCGCCACTTCCGGCTTTTTTCTTTTTTTGCTTATGTGGTGCTGAGGAATCGAACCCAGGGCCTCGAGCATGCAAGGCAAGCGCTCTACCACTGAGCCACCTTCCCAGCCCAAGTCTAAGACTCTTATCTCCAATTAATCACCAGAAGTGGCACTGTGGCTCAAGGGGTAGAGTGCTCGCCTATGAGCTGAAGAGCTGAGGGACAGAGCTCAGGCCCAAAGTTCAAGGCCCGCCCCCCAAAAAAAAGGTTTTGAAAGAGGGAGGTGAGTCACTTCTGGGAAGAAAAGGCCTTTGACAGCTCCAAACAGGGACAGAATATTAAACTTTGAAATTTGTGAGATAACTCTGAAAGAACCACCATCTGTAGGTGCTGAGCCAGTCCAAATTGTTCAGATCACAGAGAAACACACAGTTAATTTTTAAACAGCTTTGGTGAGCTATAATTGGCATAAAATGAACCGTGAGTATTTAAAATGTACAATCTGCTAAGTTCTAATACATTTGTACACCTGTGAAACTACCATGGCAAATGAGAATGAATGCATCTATCACCCCCCAAACTTTAGTTCTCAGGAGGCTGAGATCTGAGGATTGAGGTTCAAAGCCAACCCAGGCAGGAAAATCCATGAGACGCTTGCCTCCAATTAACCACAAAAAGCTGGAAGTGGAGCTGTGGCTCAAGAGATATGAATGCCAGCTTTGAGCTTTAAAAAGCTATGGGACAGGGCTGGGAAGATGACTCAGTGGTAGAGTGCTTGCCTCACATGCATGAGGCCCTGGGTTCGATTCCTCAGCACCACATAAGCAGAAAAAGCTGGAAGTGGCACTGTGACTCAAGTGGTAGAGTGCTAGCCTTGAGCTGAAGATCTGAGGGACAGCGCCCAAGCCCAGAGTTCAAGCACCATGACTGGCAAAAGAAAAAAGAAAAAAGCTAAAGGACAGTGCCCAGGTCCTGTGTTCAAGTTTTAGGACTGGCACACACACACACACACACACACACACACACACACACACACACACACACAGCCAAATAAAAGCACCAAGACCTGAGTTCAAGTCCCAGTAGAAGCACAACAGCCTCCTCCCCCTTCAAACCTCCCTCCTCATTTACGCCATGTATTTGCTAGTTGTCAAAGTCTTTAACCAAAACAATAAAGGAATGATTCCAGGCACACTTTTCAACAATTGGTCGCCAAATTGGTAGCCGGGGAATCACAAACAATCCTGTAGCGCCTGCTGGCAATTTTTATTCCATTCATATAAACTTAATGGGGGGGCTGGGAAGGTGGCTCAGTGGTAGAGTGCCTGCCTTGCATGCATGAGGCCCTGGGTTCGATTCCTCAGCACCACATAAGCAGAAAAAGCTGGAAGTGGTGTTGTGGCTCAAGAACTGAGGGACAGTGCTCAGGCCCAGAGTTCAGGCCCCATGACTGACAAAAAACAAAAACAAAAACAAAACTTAATGGGAACCAGGCTCCCTTCAGCCCCTCTGTGTAGCTGGGGTCCTAGGCACTGGGCGGTGAATGCGCCTGTGCCCCAGGACCCTGGGGCCCTGGGATCCTGGGGGGTTAATGCACAGCTCCTGGGCCAGGGCCTGTGCCCAGGAGCCTGGGATCCTAGGCCTGGGGGTTAACGTACGGCTGCTGGGCCAGGGCCAGGGCCTGTGTCCCGGGACCCTGAGGCCCTGGGATCCTAGGTGTTAATGCACCGCGGCTGGACCAGGGCCAGGGCCTGTGCCCGGCCTGGTGCAGCCGCAGTAGCCCGGGTGCAGGGACTCAGGTCTCACACGTCGTAGTTGGGCCAGATGGAAAGGTGAGGCAGGGCCGGAGCAGGGGTTGGGGGAAGGAGGAGAGCGAGGGAGAGACACAAGGGGAGGGCGAAGAGGAAGGGCGCTTCCAATGGAAAGATGGGGACACAAGGAAAACGAGAGTATGCAAATGATATGCAAAGCAGGTGCCGGACCCAGGCCCCGTAGGCGTCCCCTCCCCACCTTCCCCCGCCCCAGGAGGTCGCCCACAGGGAAAGGAATGGGTGTCTCGAGCGCTCCGATGGGCGCTGGCCACCTCCGTGCCTAGCCTCGGGACCGCGAGGATCGCGGAGCCGGACCTAGGCGCGTCTGGGGCGTGGCCTGCTCGGATCCGGGTGCGACTGGGGCGTGGCCCACGGGGAGGAGGGTGTGTCCGGGGCGTGGCCTGGCCGCCAGGGGGCGTGATTTGCGTGGATCCGGGCGTGTCGGGGCGTGGCCAGAGGGCGGGGGCGTGGCTGGCGGCACGTGATGCGCAGCGGGGGTATTAAGCGGCGCACAGCCGCCGGGTCTCGAGCTGGAGCTTCCCCGAGTGCCAGCACCCCCACCGGTCTCCCCGGAGCAGCAGACCGCGAAGGTCACCCGCCCGCCGGCCCCGCCGCACCTCCGCCCGCCCGCCGCGCGCCTCCCGCCTCCCATCCGCGCACGCCGTCCGTCCACTCCCGCCGCAGCCCCGCACGGCCACCGGCACCATGAACCAGATCGAGCCCGGCGTGCAGTACAACTATGTGTACGACGAGGACGAGTACATGATCCAGGAGGAGGAGTGGGACCGCGACCTGCTCCTGGACCCGGCCTGGGAGAAGCAGCAGCGCAAGGTCAGCCGCCCGCCGCGAGTTCGCGCCGGCCCGGGGCGCGCGGGGGGCGGACAGCCGGGAGGGGGCCGCACGGCCAGGGCGCGCGGGGGGGACAGCCAGGGGGCCGCACGGCCAGGGCGCGCGGGGGGACAGCCAGGGGGTCGCACGGCCAGGGCGCGCGGGGGGGACAGCCAGGGGGCCGCACGGCCAGGGCGCGCGGGGGGGACAGCCAGAAGGGCGCACGGCCGGGGCGCGTGGCCCGGGCGCGCGGGGGGCTGTACAGCGGGGGGGGACGCACGATGGAGACGGCGTGAGCCCCGAGTGGAGGGGCGCACGGCCGGGACGCGCCGGGGGATACTCGGAGGGGTGGCGCCTAGTGCAGGCGGCCGGTGCCCCGTGGGGAGGGCGCACGGCTGGGGCAGGAGGGGGTCAGTGGGGGGGGGGCGCACGGACGGGGAGCTCGGGTGGGGAGCAGCCGGAGGGGGGCGCACGGCCGGGGCACAAGAGGGGACAGCCGGGTGGGGGGCGCACGGCGGGGGCGCGCGGGGGAACAGCCGGTGGGGGCGCCTCGTGCAGACAGCCGGAATCTCGTGGGGAGGGCGCACGGCCGGGGCGCACGAGACACGCGCGCGTGCGTGTGTAACACAGTTACCCAAGGAACAGGAGTGTGAGGGGAGGGCTTCCCTGCGCGAGGCCGCAGCCCCCCGACCCCTGAGGCTGTGACCCTGACTGCCGGGCTGGGGACGACCCCGCCCTCCCCTCCCCGACGGTGAGCGTCTCTGGCGCTCCGGGTCGCCCAGCCGCCCTTTTGGGGGGCTTTTCTGCTCTGCGAGGGGCGGCGGGACCCTGGACAGCCGCTGGTCGAGTATCGCGGGTTTCCACACGCTATTTATAGTTCCCTGAGGTCAGCGCCAGGAGGAGCGCGGGGAGGAGGGCGCGGCCGGCCTCGCAGGCCCCCGGCCCGGCCCTCGCGGGGCCCGCTGGAACATTCCGCTGTGGCAAACCCTCTTCTCCATCGTCTTGGCCGAGCCCGCGTTCCACCTGTTCGCTGGACGGTCAGGCAGGACGCACGGACAGGCCAGCCCGAGCTGGGCAGCAGGGTCACGGCAAGGATCCGGCATTCCCCCCCCCCACCTCCGTCCTTCCAGCCTCCAGGAGCGGGGCGCCCCGGCTTTCCCTGGCTCGGGGTCTGGGGGGGGGGTCTTGGGAGGAAGTCTGGAGAGCAACGGTGACCCAATGCGCGAACTTGTGCAAGTTCCTAGGAAACGGCCATATCCCAGGTTGAGCCCTTGGTGGCCAGGAGGAGTGAGGTCTAGTACTTGGATAATCACCCAATAACCAAGCACTACGTTAGACATTTTTACATTGTCTTTAAGTAGTTATACAAAGGAGTTGCCATTTAACAAACGAATGCAGTGCCTCTTGATCCAGGTCACCCTTTCCAACATTCTCACCCAGTCCCCGGCACTACTCTCCTATCAGGATTTCTCTTGTCAACTTTCCTAATACTACCACTTGCCTTTATTATTTCTTTTTTTTTTTTTTAAAAAAAACCAAACCCTATAACTAAGGTGTATTTTGGTCTCCGTTAGTTTCTTAGTACAGCTTTGGCCATCTCTACCTTTCTTAGAAACAAGATGTTGAGGGTGATAGAAGTTGAGTCTATGAAAACTCAACTTTCTTTCAACTTATTGTTCAAACATTTTTACAATTTTTGTTGTAGTTTATTTATTTATTTTTACAGTACTGGGATTTGAACTTAGGACCTTGCACTTGCTAGCTCTACCACTTGAGCCTCTATACCACCCCAAACCTATAAAGGATTGTTTGGAAATGCAAGTCCTGGGAATTTTCCTGTGTCACTTGGATGTGTTTATGCATAGTATGTTCAGTCTGCAAGAAGTTAAAAAGTGACTTTCACTTTTAGCATTGAGTATGTTGCTTTCTTTAAAAAAGAATTCCCTATAAGTTTGGTTATTATATCTTTTCATGGCTTAAAAAAAAACCCTCAAGTCCCATGTCTTCATTCCAAAGATTTTTTTTTCTTATGAGGAACAGTAAAAATTGCTCAAGAATAGGGCAAGTAGATGGCCTATTGTTTCTGGAAGGTTTGACCCCAGAGGTTTCTGTTGATTTTAAAAAAGTAGTTTAATTGTGGGTAGTTTTCCAAGGCCACATTGATATATATATATATATATATATATATATATATATGTATATATATATGTATATATATATACATATATATATGTTGCTGTATTTAATTTTGCTGTATTTGTGTTTGGATACACTGGTTTTGTTGTAGTGGTTTCTAGGTTTGGAATCTCCTCGTAATTGTATTATTATAGTCCTATAGGGCTTGAAGTATTATTTTAGCAAAGAGTCGTACTACCTGATTCCAGTTCAAAATAATGCTGTCAGGTTTAAAGTAAGAACTCCTGTTTTTCTTTTTAGATGGAGAGTTGTAGAGAGGGCGGGGGCGGGGGCAGTGGGTGGGGAGGGAGCCCCAAACTTCATGAGGCTGTGGACCTCATCAGATCAGGGAGAATTCTCTTTCCACTTTTGGTATGGAACCTGCCCCCTTCAGAGGAATCCTAGGGAAGCTGGAGGTCAGAGAGGCCAGGCCTGGGGCCTCTATTTCTGTCCAGTGAGGCACTGCTCGACCGGCAGGGACGGGATGCCATTGTTTCTATTGTGGGCCGCCTTCTCTGCTCTTGCCATTTCAGTGATATGCCGGGCATGCGATCTGTCAACAGATGCTGGTGGCTCTCGATGACGTGGGTAGCGCGCTAATGGATGCAGTGCCTAATTTTACCCACAGTCGAGAGGCCTGGGGACGGTGGTAATCCTGGCCCCCCTGGTGGGGAGTGTCTTCCTGCCAAGGGCCTTGGGAGGAATAAATGGAGTGCTTTTCACGAAAGGTCACTGGGGACTTAGAGAGCGCACCGTCCCATCCCAGAGCCCCTCACGTCCTGGTCCATGCCCACTTCATGGCCATGAACTGTGGAGAATGGCCTAAGGAAGGCTGCTTTTACATCGCACAACCCCCACAGAGGAGACAATCTTCCATCTTGTAACTATTGTAGAAAAAAAGAGGGCGAGGCTGATGCCTGTAGTTAGAACTTTTCCCAGACAGGACATGGTTTGGGGACAGCTAGTTTCAGGTAACCCTGGTATTTCTCCAGGAGGCTGAGAACTTAAGTTTGAACCTCCACCTCCAGGGAGGCCTGGGGGTGGGTAGAAAACCTTGTGGGAATGGCAGTGCCGTGTCCCCCCTCAAGCACGGGGCACTGACCTTATAGGGGGATGGTGCATCCTTTGTTCCCCTCCCTCAAGGTTCCTGACATCCTTCCTCTGTATGTGGCCGTAAACTAACCTATGGAAGTTCCAGGTCTGCTGCTGTCCTGGCCATTTTTATATTTTTGTGCTGGTCCTGGTACTTGAACTCAGGGCCTGAGCACTCAAAGCTAGCACTCGTACCACTTTGAGCCACTGCTCCACTTCCGTGTCCTCTCTGTTTTTATAGATGGATCCCAGCTGACATGTCTGGAAGCATGGGCTGGGGAGCAGCTGCCCACAGGGTGGGGCTTTGACTGAGAACTCAGGGCCCTGCCCCCTGCCCATCTCTTAACTCCCCCGTCCAGAGGACAGCTGCTGGTGGGAACTCCTCCCCCTGGCTGGTGTGACAGTTCTCCCTGGAGGAAAAGAACTAATTGTTAGGACCAATTAACAAGCTAGAGGAATTTCTTGGCTCAACTCTGCTGTTCAGTCCCTAAATCTTTAGTCTCAATTTGTTTATCTTAGAACCAGAGATAAAATTCAACTTCCCTAACAGTGTGGGGCCTTTTCCCCTCAGGGGTCAAATGGCTAAACAATGATTACTATGGGAGGGGTTTTTACTAGCTGTTTAGGGACTGTAAATGTTTGATTATTATCTTTGGGTTTGTTATTTTTAATTAGTAGTCCACACTTTGGACGTGGTGGGGTGGGGGTGGGAGGAAGCTGAAGGACAGGGCTTGGTCCTTAGTGACTCTTTTGTTTTCCTCGGTGGTATACTGTGTGTGGTATACTATTGGGAAAATAAAACCACTGTAGCTACTTTGTTTGGGGCAGTACTTGGATTTTTACACAGAGCCTTGGTTTCAAACCCAGGTCTCTACCGCTTCAGCTTGACTTTAACCATTCTTTTTTGTGTGCTGATACTCGGGCTTGAACTCAAGGCACAAGTGCTGTCCCTGAGCTTCTTTTCCCAAGGCTAGTGTTCTACCACTTGAACCACAGCTCTTCTTCTGGCTTTTTTGGTGCTTCATTGGAGATGAGTGTCATGGGCTTTCTTGCTGCCTGGGCTGTCTATGAACCATGATCCTCACATCCTAGCCTCACTGATTTTAACTACTTTAAGTGTATAATTCAATGGTGTTTTATTGCAACAACCATCATCACTATCCACTATCTACTTATCATTCCCAATGAAACCCTTATCCATCCTATAGTTGTCTTCCATTCTTTTCTCCCCTGATATACTTCTTAAGATTTTCGTACTGAAACATACAGAACTTTAAAAAGAAAATTAAATGCTAGGTGCTTATCTGAAGGATCAAGGGTCCAGAAGGTCGAATAAGGATGAGTTTACCAGGTTCACTGGAATAATGACAATTTCGCTGGGTGTGCAACCTTGTTGCACTAACAAGATGGCTTTGTACCCCACATTTCACAGGATGCTCCCTTTTCCCCTCACAAAGAGATGCGGGAAGAGCACACTCAGAGCAGAGTTAGAAGGTAAGCCACACACAGTTTACCCCCAAAACTTAGCTTCGTATCCTTGGATTGTCTGCTGCTCGTGATGTGTTGGAAGACGTAGGAAATGCAGAAAGCCTTCTGGAAGCTGAAGATGCAGAGTCTGATAGTGAAGCAAGGTGAGAGTGGCCAGACCAGGTGTGGTGAGTGGGTGAGCAGGGCTCTGAGCCCAGGCAGCAAGACCTTCGCAGGCCTTTGGCGCTGGAAGAACTGCACCGACAGTCATGTATCACTTCCGGATTGATCCCAGTGGGAAGGGGCCCATCCAGGGAAGGGAGCCATCAGAGCGGGTGAGAGGACAGGACTGACTGCTCTTCCCTGGTGGCCGCTACACAATCCAGTGGAGCAGATCTTAGCGCCCAGGGCCTCCAGCTGCAGCAGCACTGCTAGCAGTGAACCTCTGGTGTGAAGAACGTGTTTACGTCTAATGGGAGATTGCATCTAGCTAGGCAGCAAAATAGGAATACCATGCACCCTGGTGAGCGCAGGAGAGTCCTGCGTGTTTAGAGGGAAAGTTCTTCCTGAGAGAGAGGGGCGCCCAGGAAACCTCTGCGCCCACCTCTGTTATAAATACACACCTGTTTTGCCCTGAAGGGTCCCAGGGGCGGCGCTTGAGGTGCAATCACGCCTTGTCTCTTTGTATCCTGTCTCGGGTGGGTTCAGAGGCCTCGCCGGTATAGCCAGATTTCACCACGTAAGAGACGTGAGCCCCTGAATAAGGTTTTGTCTACGTGTGGGAGGAAGACTAGAACTCTGCGCTGGGAGCCATCATTAAAGCAGTGGCAGAAAGCTGTCAGCCAGCCCTGCACCTCTGCAGCTGCAGACGCCCACGGGTGAGGCGTGGGTTGGCGTGGGCAGCCGCCTCCGGCAGGGGTGTGGGAACAAGATCGGGGCTCCATTGGAGGACAGTCAGAACTCTGCCATGTTTCCCTGGGAACAAGAGTGATTCTTCCAGAAAGAACAGAAGCCGAGGCTGGGGGGTTGGGTAGGGAGAGGAAGCAGGGTAAATGCAAGGGTAGACAATACCCAAGGAAGGAAAAATCACAAGTGCCAGGCTCGGGCCTTGATGGAGGAGTTGGAGGAAAGTTCTGTACACACACACACACACACACACACACACACACACACACACACACACACACACACACACACACACACACACACACACACACACACACACACACACACACACACACACACACACACACACAGAGTTTTCTAGGCTCCTCTACAGTGTTGAGGAGCCACCTCATGAACACAAGCTGTTTTTGAATAAATGATTGTGAAGGAATGATTGTTCATGTCTTCATTCATCTGACAATCTGTCGTGATGGTCCCTTAAACTCTGGGGAGGTCCAGCTCCCTGTCTTTTAGGGAGCTTGTAGCCTCTTTCAGAAGACAGGACCGGTCCCCCAGAAATACAGATGAGCCCCTTCCCCAATTCAGGTAGGAAAAGGTCAGGGGCGTCATCAAGTCCCTCTCCCACAGGGTTCCCTGTCAGGAAGTGTGCACACATTGGTCCTCAGAGAGGCCCTTCTCCCACATCGTGGCCCGCCATGCCCCCCTTTCTCTGTTCCTCCCGAATGCCATCTGCCTTCCCTGTCCCCGTCAGGTTGGAGCCATCCTCCTTCCTCCCCTCTCCTGCCCTTCCAGCCTTTTCCTATGATGCTGGCAAGAATGGTCTAGAAAAGACACAAGTTTGGTTGAAGTATTTCCTTCTTCCTTCCTCCAGGAGGAAGTTCAGACTCTCAGAGATGGGAGTGTGCGGTCAGGCAGTGTGAGGTCAGGCTCGAGGCCGGTTCAGAGTTCCCCTCCTAGGAGCTGTTCTGCGGTCCCAACCTGTCCACAGCCCTTCACTGAGGCCTGTGAGGCCTACCTCATAGACCTGCTGTTCCTTTCCTATTCCTAAGCAGTTTATGCACAGGAGCACCGCCCCCCCCCACACACCATATCCCACTGTCCCTCATTTGACCGTCAAAGAGAACGTGCTCACAGTTGGTTGGATGGATGGTGAAGTTATGAATCATTTCTTCTAAAAAAAAAAAAAAAAAGCAATTTGTTTTTTTAATGAAAAGATTTAAAACATTTTTATAGTTTCTGTAAACTCCTTGAGCTATAAATGTGTTCATTCCAACTATATTTATTGCATAATGCTTTTTAAAAATGTATTTTTTAAATTTCTCAAATCTCCAAAGGCAATAGAGTACTCTGCCTGGATTCTTGTTTCAAACTGAGCCTTTAGAGACAAGCTGCTCATATTTTTCAAAACTTGGAATTCACAGCTTTTAGAATCGGAAAAAAATCATCCCTCAGCAATCTTTAGTCAGAAAGTTCTAGTTACCTCAGTTTGATTTGAAATGGCCTCTTCCCCCTCTACCCATTTGAAGCAAATCCCAAGTCTGTGATTCAGAAAAAAACATACATTTGAATTTTTGGCTTGGTGTAGAAAACACAGGAACAACTTGAAGGTGCTTTACAGTCCTGGGGTTGGAAAATAGAAAGTGGAGGCCAGGAAGGGTATTGAATGTTTGCCGGTGTGGGGCAGAATAGGCACACGCCATGGTGGTGCCGAAGCCTACATCTATCTCAGAATTAGTGTGTCTGTGATCTGTCCTTTCTCTATGCTGTTGCCAAGAAGTCCATGTGTTCACGTCTCATCTACACAGATGACCCACCAGCCAAGACTGAGTCTGTAAGGACTCAGAAGGCATGACAGTTGGGATTAGCAAGCCTTTTCAGCACTAGCACAAACCTTAGCACAATCTTAGTGCTTGTGAGACCTACACAGAAAAAGAGGTGAATGTGAGATTGTTTGGGACATTGGGAACAATATTCAATGTGTAACAATGATTGGGTTTTGCACCAAAGGCTGTAACAGGAATTGCAAAGGCAAATCAAGAAATCCTGTCTTTGAGAGTTATAAGGAGTCTTTAGTTTACATCATGATGGCCAACCAAGATGTGAACGTAATGATTATCTAAAGCTAGGTGGATGGGTGGTTCTTTGTCAGGGTTTTTGAGATGTTTCATTTGAGTTAGGCAGAGCCATGTGAAATGATCTTCATTGACTGTTTTGACCAACACAACACCAACTTTTTTTTTTGGGGGGGGTGCTCGTCCTAAAGCTTGAATTCAGAGCCAGGGTGCTGTCCCTGAGCCTTTCATTCATGGCTCATACTCTGGCTTTAAAAAAAACAAACACGTTAATTACAGGTAAGAATCTGGCAGGCTTTCCTTCCTCACTGGCTTTGAACCTCAGTCCTCACCTCTCAGTCTCCTGAGTAACTAGCATTACAGGCGTGAGCCACTGGGTGCAGGCAATTTCTTGTGTTCCAACCCAAGGAAACCAATTTGGCTCAGAAGTCCGCTGGATTCAAAGTCTTCCAACAAGACCATGAAATACAACTAAGTTCTAATCATGTCTAGCCTTCGATGTCCACTTGGAGGGAGCAAGGGAACTGTTGGGGTTTTTTGGAAGATAAAAAGGGTGGGATTTAGGTTGAAGGCTTGAAATCCAAATGGAAGTACCCCAAGACTAAGGTACAGGAAGGCAATCAGGCAGAGGTTAACACCTAGGGAGGGAAAACGGGAAGAAGATTTGCAGGGATGGACAAGGCTGGGCCAAGAAGAGAGTCTAGAGGAAGTAGCCGCCATGGAATATAGGCTCCTTGCTTTTCTGATGAAAACACGTGTGTCATAGACAACTTGAGCTGTTAAGATACCTGTGATTTTTCCCTCCTCCTCCTCCTCCTCCTCCTCCTCCTCCTCCTCCTCCTCCTCCTCCTCCTCCTCCTCCTCCTCCTCCTCCTCCTTTTCTTCTTCTTGTCAGTTGTGGGGCTTGAACTTGGGGCCTGGACACTGTCCCTGAGCTTTCTTCACTCAAGGTTAATGTTCTAGTACTTTAGCCACAGCTTCTGACTTTTTTGGTGGTTAACTGGAGATAAGGGTCTCACAGACTTTTCCTGCATTGGCTGGCTTTGAACCATGATCCTAAGATCTCAGCCTCCTGAGTAGCTAGGATGACAGGCATGAGTTTCTGGTATCAGCCCTCCCTTTGTCCTTTTCTGTTAGATTTTTTTCACGGAGGACTCTTTCCCCTGAGCAGCAACATGTTAAGGAATTCCAACCAGACAGTGAAGTGGTATTTTAATGAATAAAAATTTTTTTTTGCCAGTGGGTTTAAAAAAGGTGTGTGTAGGAAGGGATTTTGGCATATCATTCCTGGTATTCCACACTCTTCACGGAATAAAGCAGAGGAGCAGCTGTTACTGAGTAAGAGTGCTGCCTGGCATGATTTAAACTGTCTGTGCAATCCGGCCTCTACAGTAGTCAAGAAAGCTGAGCTTTGGTGTCTTCATTTAGGAAGGTGTAGCTAGCAAATGCTCCCAAGATTTTGTCTAAATGGTGAAAATACCATTCCATCTCACAGTTGCAACTTTCTAGAAGACTAGAGATACCAAGGATTTGATTGCTCCTAGCCGCTGAATCCACGCTGCTTTTACGGCTCTACTGAGCCGTGTGGTCCACATGGGAGCAAAGCCTGGCATTCAGGGGGCCCACGTGTTGCTTCACTTCCAGTGCCTCTGCCCCACCTGCAGGGCCTGTGCGCCGAAGGATGTGGGAAACTGGGAGTGTCTGATAGGAATGACATCTCTGAATCTTCAAGCAGGGAACATATTGACTTGAGGAACAGCTCCAGCCAGATCTTTGTCCAACAGAACAGAGTGGGAGGAAAGGAGCACAGGAAAAGCCACGCAGCCTCTTGGAGCCTTAGGGAAAGACATCTGCCAGGAGCCCGGAAATAAGTTCCAAGTGCCCAGCGTGATCTGAAAGAGGCCAGAGGTCAGGAGGTCATGGCTGGGCATGGAGACATGGAGATCCCCAGGGATGGAGTGGAAGGAGAAGCTGGCACAGGCCGGGAAAACACTCCTCATTATGGAGCACTACAGTGAGAATATAATGTATTCTTTAAAAAAAAAATTTTTTTTTCTGGGTCCAGTTGTGGGGCCTGAACTTTGGGCCTGGGTGCTGTCCCTCAGCTCTTCAGCTCAAGGCTAGCGCTCTACCATTTGAGCCACAGCACCACGTCCGCCTTTTTCTGCTTATGTAGTGCTGAGGAATTGAACCCAGGGCCTCATGCATGCAAGGCAAGCGCTCTACTACTGAGCCACCTTCCCAGCCCCTATAATGTATTCTTCTGGAGCCTTCTCTGGCTGATTCTTCCCTTGGCTGAGGAGGAATCCAGTCCTGGTTTGGGGGTGTCAGAGTCTGAGAGGAAAAGTAGTCTTTGTGGTGCCAAGTGCTTCTTGGGAGACACTAGGAAGTGGTTAGCTGTCATCCCCTGTCCAGAGGCCCTGGCTCCTTCCTGACACCCCCCACGTCCTGCTGGCTTCTTCCTCTTCCACCTGCACCCCTACATTTCCCCAATCCTCATGCCCTTCATAGTTTTTTTTTTTTTTTGTCAGTCATGGGTCTTGAACTCTGGTCCTGGGTGCTGTCCCTCAGCTCTTCAGCTCAAGATGAGTACTGTACTGCTTGAGCCACACTGCCACTTCTGGTTTTCTAGTGGTTTATTGGAGATAAGAGTCTCACAGACTTTCCTGCCCGGGCTGGCTTTGAACTGTGATCCTTAGATCTCAGCCTCCTGAGTAGCTAGGATTAACAGGCATGAGCCACCGACACCTGGCTGCCCTTCATATTTTATATTGTGTTTTATATTTTCTTTTTTTTTGTCGGCCGTGGGGCTTGAACTCTGGGCCTGGGCGCTGTCCCTCAGCTCTTCAGCTCCAGGCGAGCGCTCTACCACTTGAGCTACCGCGCCACTTCCGGTTTTCTGGTGGTTTATTGGAGATCGGAGTCTCACGGTCTCTCCTGCCCGGGTTGGCTTTGAACCGCGATCCTCAGATCTCAGCCTCCTGAGTAGCTAGGATTACAGGCGTGAGCCACCAGCACCCGGCTTGTGTTTTATATTTTCATTCCTGGAAAAGCAAATGTTCCTGAGACTTGCTTTTAGGCACGGCCAAGGTCATTCTACTTACTTATTTAGTAGTACTGAGACTTGAACCCAAGGCCTTGAGATTGCTAGGCAGGCACTCAGGATCACTGCAGCCTTTCCCTCAGCCCTCATGCCCTGTTTGTATTTTTGGTTTTGAAACAGACAGGGCCTCACTAATTTTGCCCAGGCCAGCCTCAGATTCTCAGCCTTCCTGCCTCCAGCCCCGAAGTACCCGGGTTACAAGTGTGTACACCTTCACCATGAAGGCCATTCTAAAGGTGACACTTCTGAACCAGTGGCCCTGGGGTCTAATTCTGGATAATTTCAGATTCCTATGGAGCAGAAGATGGAGCTGTGGTAAGAACACATTTGGGTCTGGGCACCTGTAAACCAGCTCCTCCGAAGTCTGAGATCTGAGGTTCAAAACCACCCAAAGCAGAAAAGTTCACAAGACTCTCATCTCCAATCGACTACTAAAAAGCCACAAGTGGAGGTGTGGCTCAAGTGGTAGAGTGCCAGCCTTGAGTCAAAAACCTAAGCAAGAGCAAAAGGATTTGAAAACAGTAAATAAAAGCACGTGGGCAGAGGCCAGACCTTTTAACACCTCTAGATAAAGGCCAGCCTTACCCACAGGAAGTGGCACTTCTGTTGGATGTGAAAAGGAATAGTTCCCTGGTGCTTTGAACTCCTCTTGTAACAGGGCTCCTCTCCTAGCATCTTCGGTGTGAATACTTTGAGCGGGGAACTCAGGTGGTGTCAGATGAGGCCAGCATCTGAGGACGTTGAATTTGATACTTGGTGTCTTTGTTTCCCCCGCCACCCCCAAGGGCAGCCAGAGGGCCGAGCGGAGTGGACATGGAAGGCTACAGTAAAGGTTATTTTCAGGGTGGGTTGAGCTTTGGAGCATTTTACTCATGGATTAGGCCTTTGCCCTCTCCCATACCTGTGTTTTCCCACAAAAGAGATGGCAGGCTGCATGCCTCGCTAGGCCAGCTTTTGTCTCCCAAGAGCCCTTCTTTCCCCAAAAGATGGCCGATTGGGTGAGGAGAAGGTGGCCTCGTGACCATGGTGAGCAGCTCCCCGCTCCGACCCCCGCTCCCAGGAAGGGAAGCGAAGCGTGTGCTCACTGCAGTGTCCCCAGATCTCACGTCCAGCTTTGCTCAGGACAACCCCGTGGTGGCTCTTGTCCCAGAGGATTATAAATAGCACCTCCTTTGCCTGTCAGAAGTGGACCAGTTCAGAGCATGAACTGTGGCCGTCCTGTCCCAAGGAGGCTCCCAGGCAGCCTTGTCGGCAAGGTCATCATGTGCTTTTAAAAGTACAGGCCTGTTTCTGAACTGGAGAATTATAAACCATGGCTCAAGTGGTAGGGTGCTTGGCGAGCAAACTTGAGGTTCTGAGTTCAGGCCCTGTACCAGAGGGGGGGGTAATTTGGTGTTTATTACCTCATTACCAAAGTCAGGTCTCTAGACTTGTTCTTCTAACAATTTTAGGTCTCATATCAAAATTGTAATTTTTCTTTCCTTTGACAGTACTAGGATTTGAACTCAGAACCTCATGCTTGCTAGGTAGGCACTTGGCCACTTGAGTCCCTAAGCTATTTTGGCTCTAATTATTATTCAAATAGGTTCTTGTATTTCTGCCTAGAGTCAGTCTCCAACTGTAGTTCTCTTACCTACCTACCTAGAGAGTGGCAGGAATGACATAGACGTGCTACACACTCTGTGTTCCTGTAAGAATTTGTCCATTCAGACATCTGAAGAGCCGGCGAGAGTGTTTGTAGTCTGATGGACCAGGCCTGGCCAGCACTGTGCTTGTGTCCCTGCGCAGACAGGCTGGGCTACCCCTGTTTCAGTCTTCCAAGCACTTGGTTGAGAAGCAGGAGAAGCTCTCAAGAGTGCGTGGTGTGGCGGGCGCTGGTGGCTCACGCCTGTAATCCTAGCTACTCAGGAGGCTGAGATCTGAGAATCGCGGTTCAAAGCCAGCCCGAGGAGGAAAGACTGTGAGACTCCTATCTCTAATAAACCACTAGAAAACCGAAAGTGGCGCTGTAGCTCAAGTGGTAGAGCGCTCGCCTTGAGCTGAAGAGCTGAGGGACAGCGCCCAGGCCCAGAGTTCAAGCCCCATGACTGACAAAAAAAAAAAAAAAAAAGAGTGTCTGGTGTGTGGCAGTGGCTGTGGCTAGAACTGACATCTATCTGGGCGCTCAGGCCGGAAGGCTGCAGGGACTTTTTTCTATGGTGCCAGGGCTCAGGCAGGTGGCACCTTCTCCATTGGGGTTTGAAGTGTGATCTTGGAGTAGATATTTCCATGGAAAGCTGAAAAAAATTTAGAAGTAACACCTCATTGAGTGATGAACCCCAAGAAGCTGAGGGCGGTAGACTCTACGCAGCTTGCATAGTCTCTCCCCAATGCAGGAAATCCAGCTGGTGTAATTGTAGATAATCAAGGAAGGACATGATTATTATTACCAGTAATACATTTAAAACAGTAGTTGTGAATCTTGGCTAACGGATTTTATATTTTTATATACTTTGCTGTATGGTTTACCCCCACAGATCGTGCGCGCGCGTGTGCACATGCACGTGCATGTGCTGATACTGGAGCTTGAACTTGGTGCCTCGCTCTCTTCATTGGCTTTCCCCCCAAGGCTGGTGTTGTACTACTTGGGCCACACTTCCACTTCCAGTTTATTTTGCTGGATAATTGGCGATAAGCGTCTTGCAGTCTTTCCTGCCCAGGTTGCCTTTGCTTCGCAGTCCTCAGATCTCAGCGTGCCGAGTAGCTGGGGTTCCAGGTGTGACCCTCCGCACTTGGAACGCTAGCTGCTTTTCATAGGTACAGAAGCTAGGGCCTCACGCATGGACTGTATCCCCAGCCCCCTGCTTTTCTTTCTTTTTGTAAAAAAAACGAGTCTTGCTGTATAGCCCAGACTGTCCTCAAACTGTCAATCCTCTTGCCTTTGCCTCCCAAGCTCCGGATTGCAGGTGCTCCCCGCTCCAAAGTACTTCTTAAAAACATAGTTTAAGAAAGGATCATATAAAGATCGATTACATATTCTTTGTTGAATATACAGATAAGAAAAAAAATTAAACTCACAGCCCAGAGGAAACTAGAATCATGGTGCCCACCAGATTGCTTTAGGCTTCATTCCAGAAGCTTGCATTCTCGTAGAGTAGGCCATCACTGTTAATGGGACAGAGTAGCTCGTGGTCCAGGGACATTGGTCCTGTTCAGTGGGGAGCCCTGGCATGGAATCAGGAGCCCCACACACCCCACTTTCCTGCATTCTCTCCATGTGTAGGGTGTGTGTGTGTGTGTGTGTGTGTGTCCTGTGTTCTCTCCATGTGTAGGGTGTGTGTGTGTGTGTGTGTGTGTGTGTGTGTGTGTGTATGTATGTGTGTGTTCTGGAGTGTGCGTCCTCCCAAGCCCGCGTCTGCGCTCCTCTGTGGAGACAACCCTCTATTTGGGTCCCTGAAAATAGTAACAGTATGGTGAACTTGAACTAAAGAATGTTTATTTTGCTGTCTGTGGGGTGCAAGCTGCTTCCTCAGTTGCCGGATGGGCTGATGGGGCGCAGCATGGGCGTGCTTTTATTGAAGCTTAAACCCACCCGCGGGAAAGGAATGGGGGAAACACAGGATCCACTGTTGCTGGTGCTGCTGCCGCTGCCGCCGCCACCAAACACTAAGCAACAGTTGGGTGCGCATAGTCGCCCCTGCTCCTAGGGAACAGGTGATTTGGGGAGGTACAGGATCGATTGTACAGAGAGCCGCCCCTGGGGAGCCTCAATGGGACAGTCCCCACAAGAATCAGCCACGTTCGTGAGAGAGGCAGGTATAACCGCACTGAACGCCCAGCTGAGGCTTCCTGCAGCGTTAAGCTCTGAGTACCTTCCAGGCGATTCTCCAAGCTCACTGCCCTGGAGATCTGATTTAACTTACTGGTGGGAAACCTAGTGGCACCTTGCAGTCATCCAGAGCGCATCCCTGTGGAGGACGTGTCAGGTGACTGGACTTGCAGAGCTGGAGAAGGGGCGTGGCATGGAGGGGTGGCTGCAGACAAGGCTCCGCTTCCCATCAGGGCCCAGGGCCTCCCCTGTTCCACGCCGCCTCTACCTCCTCATTCCATGGCTGTGATTTTGTTCTGTCCTCCTGGACGTTTTGCGGGGAGGATTCCACATAGCAGAGAGGCCAGGCCTTGTTTGGGCTAGATTTGGCTTCCATGAAAACCCTGGGGAATCTTTTTTTTTGGTCTTGCCATGTAGCCGTGGAGTTTAGTCCCTTCCTTTCTGTCTTCTGCACAGCCTGGCCTGGAAGCTTGACTGAATCTGTGGCTGAGATCTTTTTCTGATGAGAGCCAGGTGGGGGGCAGGGGGGACGCCTGTCTTCTTGAGCGCTGAGACCCATCTTGAACCTGCCAGTTCCAGGCACCATCACGAGCGGGAGTCTATTTTTGGACATCCTCCCCAATGAGGTTGCCTGTTATTTTTGCAAGGTATTTTTCTTTCTTTGGCAAGCGTACAGTGTCTTTCTTCACAGTGAAGGATCCCTTAGCTCTTAAGTTTGACATGATAATCATAATTCTTTAAAACCTAGAACTTGAACAGATACACATTTTTAGTGTTTTGCTCTTTATTTTTTCAGCTAATCAGATAGAATCTGATCTCTATCCCATATAGTCTTACCTAGAAAGAGAGACAATTAACAGAGAGAGAAAGAGGGAGGGAGGGAGGGAGGGAGGGAGGGAGGGAGGGAGGGAGAATGAGTGTTTATTGGTCCTGAGATTTGAACTCAGGGCCTGGGTGTTTTCTCTGAGTTTTTTTTCTTTTTGCTCAAGGCTAGTGCTCTACCACTTGAGCCACAGCCCCACTTCAGCTTTTTGGTGGTTCATCGGACATAGGTGTCTCATGACTTTTCAGCCCAGGCTGGCTTCAAGCCTCGATCCTCAGGCCTTAGCCTTCCAAGTAGCTTGGATTGCAGGTGTGAGCCACCAGCTCCTGGCCACAGAAACTTCTAAAATCACAGACCTTTTTACACTGCCTCTTGCTCTGAAGAAACATCCTGTGAACTTTGCTGAGCAACAGCAGGTTTCTCCATTAGCGGAGGCAGCCTCAACACGCTTCTGTCATGACTACAGGCTGCCTTCCATTTTCCGGAGCAGTCTTGCCTTACCTGAGCCCGCCTGCAGTGATTTCATTGTCTTAAGTTTAAAGCACAGAACCCCTCCGGTTTGAAATCTCATGGATGGCCATGAGCACCGGTGACATTTATGTTTACAAAATATTTCCAATCTCTTGTAACTCTATCATGCCTCCTAGCAGATTGGTTTCATGAGGTAGATGCAGGAATTCCTTAGGAGAGGGACCGTGCATAGAAAAGCGAGCTGATCACTCACACCAGGGTCTAAGCTGGTCCTGGGGTCCGGCTGCAGGCTGTGGGCGTCTGGGATGGAGACAAAGCAGAGATTTGGGGCACAGTGTATTGCTGCCCACCACAGAATAGCATGCCTGATTGTATCAGTTATTTGAACATCAGGAGTCCAAATGGACCTGCAAATATGCTTGTAACTTACTGTAGCTCATGCAGGCTTCTTGGGGTTACCTACATGTACGTACTGTCTGGTTAGCTTTTTAAGATTTGAGCCAGGGGCTGGTGGCTACTCAGCAGGCTGAGATTGGAGGATTGTGATTCAAAGCCAGCCCAAGCAGGAGAGTCTGTGACTCTTTTATCTCTAATGAACCACTGGAAAACTGGAAGTGGCGCTGTGGTTCAAAGTGGTAGAGCCTTGGGGCTGGGAAGGTGGCTCAGTGGTAGAGTGCATGTCTTGCAAGCATGAGGCCCTGAGTTCGATTCCTCAGCACCACATAAACAGAAAAAGCTGGAAGTGGCGCTGTGGCTCCAGTGGTAGAGCGCTAGCCTTGAGCTGAAGAGCTGAGGGACAGCACCCAGACCCAGAGTTCAGGCCCCATGACTGGCAAAAAAAAAAAAAAAAGAAAGAAAGAAAGAAAGAAAAGTGGTAGAGCCTTGAGTAAAAGAGCTCATGGACAGCACCCAGGCCCTGAGTTCAAGTCCCACAACCAATAAGAAAAAGATAGAAAAGATTTACTGTGCATTGTAGGAAGGTGCTTGGGCCCCTGGCTACCTTAAAGGTCTGGGATTTCGCTCAGTTACTTGGTTATCCGGTCTCCAGTGTGGTGATTGCTTTGTTACCACCTCATGGGGCTCCTGGGTTCAGAGACTTCCTGGCTGCTGAGTGGAGGCCAGCAGAAATACTCTTCTAGAAGTTTCTAATATGTCCGAACTTCTGGATACTGAAGCTGAAGATCACACTGTTGGCCTCCAGTGTGGGTGAGGGTTAGTGCTGTGGTGTTTGGTGAGAGACTCGTGTGCTGCCAACTTGTGTGCCTGGGATTTTGGTGGCTGGAAGACCAGCAAGCAAGGCAGCCGCATGGATGGCAGGGTACTTGCCCTGTCCAGCTAGGCCCTGACCCTCCGACAAACAAGTCTCCTCTGTAAGCCAGAGCTAGACAAAGATCTGATTTAGAGAAGCAGCTCTGACCTTTGTGTTCCACCTTCACGGAAGATTCTAGAAACATGTACAGCTCTCTAGAGATCCCTTACTTTTGTTACAGTCATTAAAGACCCAGGAGGGCGATAGGATGTGGGCTTGACCAGGCAGGAGCTTGTGAAGGAGGAGGTAGCAGTAACATGGTGGATGTAAGTGGAGCGGATTTTGGAAAATCGGCTTGGTGGGAATCGGGTTCCTGTGCGAAGGGTGCAGATCCGGCCTGTCGGACGGTGCTACTGGCCTCCTCCTCACTGACCGCTCCTCAGTGCTGGCCACCGCAGCCACAGCCTCCACGGCATCAGGACACGAAGGACAAATAATTGTCGCTGTCACAGTCAGAAATAGACTCTGTGTTGGGAGCCATGACCGGGCCGGACAGGTCTGCCCTTCCTCTTTCCTTTTGGGGACACAGTTACCCCACTGCGGGCTGCAGGCCAGGCTGAGTGCAGGGCAGGCTTAGAACCCACAACCTGGGCTTCTTCCCACCTCGAGGAAAAGAAATGATACACAGCCGCAGAGTGACCGAACGCGGGCGCTTCACCCTGACAGACATCCCTGGTTTAGGATTCGTGCATTTCCCGCCCGCCTCCTCCCGCCTTTAGGTGCAGGGACGTGTGCAGTTTCCTATTTCCTCTGGGATCCAAAGGCTTTTCTCAGAAATGCTGGAGATACAAAACATGTAAGAACAAAGGCCATGGCCGTGGTAATTAAAACCATAATTATAATGAGCCAGGCATCAGTGGCTCACACCTGTCATCCTAGCTACTCAGGATGCTGAGATCCGAGGATCGTGGCTTAAAGTCAGTCCTGGCAGGAAAGTGCATGAGATGCTTATTTCCATTTAACTACCAAAAAAACCCCAAACCTCAAACAAACAAACAAAAACTACACCAGAAGTGGCGCTGTGGCTCTAGTGCTAGAGTGCTAGCCTTGAGCAAAAATAGCTCAGGGACTGCACGTAGGTCCTGAATTCATGCCCCAGGACTATGTGCATGTGTGCATGAGTAACACAAACACAGACACACAGAGATAGAACTTAATTATTTGGAAATAGCTTAAGTGTCCATCCATAGAACCTGTTACAGAAAGTGTGGTATAAGCTGCACAGTGGAATACTATGCTGCTATAGTAAAGGAATCCTCTGTATTGATGTGGAATGATCCTCAAGTCACATTTTTTTAAGTCAGTTAAAAAAAAGCAAGATGCAAAACCATGCGTTTACTGTGATTCGTATCAAAGGCTGTGTGTGTTTGTAAGTGCCCACGTGCATAGATCACGGAGGTTACATGGGAGTCCAGTAGCTTTGATCTCTCTGGGCAGAGCACTAGGTGGCTGAGAACAGGGGGGAGATGGACCCACTTATACTTTATGCCCTCTTGAATTTTGAAGCAAGTAGATATATCAGCAGTCCAAAGGTAACTATAGAATATAGACTAACATGAAGCCATATATATATATATATATATATATATATATATATATTTTTTTTTTTTTTGTCAGTCATGGGGCTTGAACTTTGGGCTTGGGCGCTGTCACTGAGCTATTCAGCTCAAGGCGAAAGCTCTACCACTTGAGCCACAGCACCAATTCTGGTTTTCTGGTGGTTTATTGGAGATGAGAGTCTCACGGAGTTTCTTTCTCAGGCTGGCTTTGATCCTCAGATCTCAACCTCCTGAGTAGCTACGATTATAGGTGTGAGTCATGGTGCCCGGCATGAAGCTATAGTCTTACAGTAACCTTGCCTTCCCCGAACAGCCATCTGTTTTCAGAGCACTGATGTCCTATTACATTTTTGGTCACAAGGACTTTTCTGTAGCTACACAGGCTCACGTAGAGTCCCTGAGCATTGGAAAGGGGCCTGTGGAACTCAGGGGCTCTTTTTAATGTAGTTTCACTTTAACTTAAGCTTAAACAGTGTCTTACAGCTAGGGGCTGCCACATTGATTGTTATGGGTCTAGTATTCCCTGCTTTGAGCCTAATGAAAGTTCACATGTGTTTTAGGAATAATTACTGTACTCGCTGTCAGGAAAAAGTTACTTAAATCCCAGAAAATACCTACATTTTCTTTCTGCCATGGAACTGATTTGCTGTCAGATATTTCTTGTAATGAGGGACTGGTTTGAGAATCTTTTTTATTACACCAGGAAAATCATTTTGGTGGATATTTGGTCTTTTTTTTTTTTTTTTTTTTTTTTGTCGGTCGTGGGGCTTGAACTCTGGGCCTAGACGCTGTCCCTCAGCTCTTCAGCTCAAGGCGAGCGCTCTACCACTTGAGCTACAGCGCCACTTCCGGTTTTCTGGTGGTTTATTGGAGATAGGAGTCTCACAGTCTCTCCTGCCCGGGCTGGCTTTGAACCGCGATCCTCAGATCTCAGCCTCCTGAGTAGCTAGGATTACAGGCGTGAGCCACCGGCGCCCGGCTTATTTGGTCTTTTTTAAATTGTTCATTTTTGAGACAGTGTCTCGTGGTATAGCTAAAGCCAGCTTTGAACTTTCTACGTAGCCCAGTTTAGACTCAGATGGAGCTCTTCCTACCTCCTGAATGCCTGAGTGCTGAGAATATAGGTATGTGCTGCCGTACTTGGTCACGTGGTCCTTTTCTTGTCTTAGTTGGAAGCCACACACATTTTGAGAGGCTGGCTCTGTCAATTTGAACTCAAACCCTGTTTGTGTGTCCCTTGCCTGTTCCTGACCCCAGTTTAACGTGCCAGTCACTTTGTTCCTGGGCCCCGCAGCTGTTGGGAGACAAGGAAACAGTTTCCAGTCTTAGCTAGCAGCTGCCAGAAGCATCTCCAATCTGGGTTTGGCAGGAAATAGTACAGCAGTGGACGCTGTTTAAAGTGAGCTTGAGAAACACACAGAAGGGCTTTGGGTGCCACTAACATAGTGTGCTTGTGCTGTCAGGAGCTGGGCTGTCTCTGGTCCTCTTTAGAATCCAGGATCTAGCTAGGTACCTGGAATAAGCTAGTAAGAGGCTACGATTATTGTTGTTTTTAAGTGATTAATTAATTTAGTTAAGAGTTGAAAACTGTTGCTCATGGGAAGTAAACTTCTTGTTGGTAATTAGTAGCTATGAGTCCTTCCCCGGACTCCCTCTGCCTTTCTGCTACGGGAGCATCGCCCACCCTCTCTTCTAAAGAAAGACATTACTTATGCATTGTTCTGCAGGCAAGTTCATTTTTGTTGAGCAGGAAGTAAAGCCTGTCTTCACGTCGTCTCTCTGCTTCAAGAGGCTCTTTAGGGCTGGGAAGGTGGCTCAGTGGTAGAGCGCTTGCCTTGCATGCATGAGGCCCAGGGTTCGATTCCTTAGCACCACATAAGCAAAAAGAAAAAAGCCGGAAGTGGCGCTGTGGCTCAAGTGGTAGAGTGCTATCCTTGAGCTGAAGAGCTGAGGGACAACACCCAGGCCCAGAGTTCAGGCCCCACGACCGGACCCCCCCCCCCAAAAAAAAAGAGGCTCTTTAGAAGGTGGACGTAGTGCTATAACGCAGCCACCCTTGAAAAGACAGCGTGTCTTCAAGTTGTAAGGCAAACAAATGACTTTGTCTCAAAAGAGGAGTACTTTTGGGTTTTTTGGTGCCATTGGTGGGGCTTGAACTCAGGGCTCTCCATTGGCTTCCCCCCGCGCCCCCCCCCCAAGGCTGATACTCTGTCCCCTGAGCCCACACTTCCATTTTGGGCATTTTGCTAGTTAAAGGGACATGAGAGTCTCATGGACTTTCCTGCCCAGGCTGCCTCAGATCTCAGCCTCCTGAGTAGCTAGGATGACAGACGTGAGCCACTAGTGCCCAGCTCTAGGCCAAGCTCTTGGCTCTGGGTCTCCAAGTTTTATTGCCGTGCTCTTCCGCCTCCTGTGGGTGGAAATGCACAGGCAGTGTGGCCTGCGCCCCCTCGACCTGTGACCCTGCGACCTGTGACCCTGCGACCTGTGACCCCGTGGCCTGTTGTCCTGGGGGATGGGGCCAGGCGGCCATGGCTGCTCAGCAGTGCCTGCTTCTCCCTGCAGACCTTCACCGCCTGGTGCAACTCCCACCTGCGCAAAGCCGGCACCCAGATTGAGAACATCGAGGAGGACTTCCGGAATGGCCTGAAGCTCATGCTGCTGCTGGAGGTCATCTCAGGTGGGTGTGCCCATCCACCCCCTCCCCCCCCACACGCACGAGGAGGGAGGAGGGAGGGGCCACAGCCTAAAGGTGGTGGCACGGAGTCCCCTCTGAACCAGGCCAGCCGAGAACACGGGTCGCTGGAACCTGCCTGCAGGTCCTTTTCAGTTCTAAACAAAGGGACAGATTCTGTTAAAAATGGACTTATTAAAATAATATATTTTTTTGGTCATGGGCCTTGAACTCTGGGCCTGGGCGCTGTCCCTCAGCTCTAAAGAGCAAAGCTAGTGCTCTACCACTGGAGCCATAGCACCACTTCCGGTTTTCTGGAAGTTTATTAGCGATAAGAGTGTCACAGCCTGGGCTGGCTTTGAACTGTGAATCTCAGATCTCAGCCCCCTGAGTAGCTAGGATGACAGGTGTGACCACTGGTGCTCAGCTAAAATAATATTTCTATCCCCCCTCCACCCCTGAAAACAAAAGAAGAGAGAAAAAAAATACCAAGTCTGTGCCTACCCATCCCACTGTCCTATCCACTCACTCCAGCCCATGCCTAGTCTGCAAGTAGCCGAAGGTCAGTGTAGGTACAGACACGACTCGGCATGTTGGTTGAGTTGGGGTTCAGTTGGCTGATGGGGCTGTGGGGTGGGTGGGGGAAGTTTGTCCTGACCTGTATCTTCCTAGCCAAGTGTCTTCAGTGGCCCTGGCAGCTGCACCGGCTCAGATGGGTCTCGAGTACATGTCCATTCCCCTGTGAGTCCTAGAAACTGGAGCCATGTTAGGGAGCAGCCCTCTCTCCCCAAGTTTTAGCATGTTGGTTTTCTTGTCCTGCAGGTGAGAGGCTGCCCAAACCTGACCGGGGCAAAATGCGCTTCCACAAGATCGCCAACGTCAACAAAGCCCTGGACTACATAGCCAGCAAGGGGGTGAAGCTGGTGTCCATCGGGGCGGAAGGT
The DNA here is from genome assembly GCF_024711535.1 of Dipodomys merriami. Classification (NCBI taxonomy): domain Eukaryota; kingdom Metazoa; phylum Chordata; class Mammalia; order Rodentia; family Heteromyidae; genus Dipodomys; species Dipodomys merriami. The sequence continues at coordinate 17,803,866 of NW_027205603.1, read as the reverse complement.
GAGGGGTCCCAGGTGGGGCTGCCCTGCGCTCTTCCTCTGCCCTCTCCCGTGCTTCCCACATTGCCCCCTGCTGGACGCAGAGCATACACGCCGGTGCGAAGGCACGGGGTATTTGGATGGAGTCAGACCCACAGGAGCAAGAGGCTCTTCAGCAGAAGTGATTTCTAGAAAGGAAGCGGCCTTGTTCTTGACATGGGGGTGGTGTTGAGAACCTGGGGATCCCCAGGCGCTGGGACTCTTCTCCCATGAGAAGGGTGTTAGGAAGGATCAGGGAAACCATGAGACCATTTTCTATTTGATCACTTAAGACCTGGGCTCCTGTTGTCATAAGGCCACAAGTCAGATGGCTTTCAGTCTTAAGGCGCGTGCAGATCTGTGGTCCTGATGAACCCAGAATTCTGTCAGCTGGGCGGTAGCGGAAGGCAGAGCCTGCTGGGGAAGGCTGGGCTCACAGGGCCATCTGTCTCTCCCCTGCAGAAATCGTGGACGGCAATGTGAAGATGACTCTCGGCATGATCTGGACCATCATCCTCCGCTTCGCCATCCAGGACATCTCCGTGGAAGGTGAAGGGCACTGCTGAGGGTCTTGTGGTGTTGTGTGGGTATGGCAGTCGGGGGGGGGCCTCCGAGAATGTCGGGCATGGAAGATGAGTCGTGGAAGGTTTGATGTGTGGTTGGGGAAGACTGGGGCGCCATTTTTGTTCACGGCTATGGGGTCCTTTTGGAAGAGGAGTGCATGTGCAGAGCAGCAGTTGCTTTTAGCCATGAGCATTTAGCTGGGCCCCGCAGTTCACGCCTGTCATCCTAGCTACTCAGGAGGCTGCAATCTGAGGATCGCAGTTTGAAGCCAGCCTGGGCAGGAAACTCTGTGAGACTCTTAACTCCTATTAACCCTTCACTCCCCCCCCCAAAAAAAAGGGGCCAAAAGTGGAGCTATGACTCAAGTGGTAGAGTGTTAGCATTGAGCAAAAAAGCTCAGGGACAGTGTCTAGGCCCTAAGATCATTCCCAGGACTGGCACGCACCCCCCTCCCCCACAAACATTTATGGAGCTCCTTTACCCATTATATGAGTAAGTTCACAACTACTGACAGAGCTCTTCTAAGTTTTCCTCCCCCTCCTCAGAAGATAGATCTGAGGATTAAGGTTCAAAGCCAACCTAGGCAGGAAAGTCTGTGAGACTCTTACCTCGAATTAACCGGCAAAAAGCCAGAGGTAGGGGTGTGGTTCAAGTGATAGAGCACCAGCCTTGAGTGAAGGACCAAGCAAGGGCACAAGGCCCTTCCCTTTTTAACCTACCATATCACCTGAGTGTGAAAGGCGGGGTGCCTGCCAAGCCCGTTTGGGGTGATTTTAAGTTATTCACCAATCAGCAAACAGGAATAACCAGCACTTTGCCTATTGTTTTGCTGGGTGACAGGAAGCCTGACATCTTCTTGCCCTCAGGGGGAATTCGAATTCACATACAAAATTCCAATTTTAGCACCAGAGACCCATTTATGTCAGCTAAAAATCCAACCACGACATAGTGAGATTAAAACATTAATTGAGGCTCAGGAATGACAGCCAGCTTGAATTAATAGTCTGAATTAAAATTTTTTGTATAAATTTGGGATTTTGGGTTTTTTGGGACCAGTTGTGGGGCTTGAACTTGGGGCCTGGGTACTGTCCTTGAGCTTTGTTTGCTCAAGGCTAGTGCTCTACCACTTGAGCCACAGTTCCACTTCTGGCTTTTTTTGGTAGTTTCTTGGAGATCAGAGTCTCACAGACTTTCCTGCCCTGGCTGGCTTCAAACCACAATCCTCACTTCTCAGCCTCCTGAGTTGCTAGGATTACAGGTGCAGGCTACCAGCGCCAGGCTCTATTATTTTCACTTTAAAGATACAGGGCTGGGAAGGTGGCTCAGTGGTAGAGTGCTTGCCTTGCATGTATAAGGCCCTGGGTTCAATTCCTCAGCACCACATAAGCAGAAAAAAATAGCTGGAAGTGGTGCTATGGCTCAGGTGGTAGAGTGCTAGAGCTAAAGAGCTGAGGGACAGTGCCCAGAGTTCAGACAAAAAATAAATATAAATAAAAAAAGATACAAAGTTACTACTCACCCTAAAATCTGGCTTCAGTTTTTGTTTTTTAATGTGTAACCTGCGGCTGCTTTTACACTATCCTTTTGAAATTCCGTAAGCGATACCAGGTGTTTGTCTCTGGAAGCCAGACACTGGTATATAGTCCTCACTATAGTCCTTGCTACTCAGGTGGCTGAGGTCTGAGAATTGAGGTCCAAAGCCAGCCTGAGCATACAAATCGGAGAGACTTACCTTCATATAACCAGCAAAAAGCTGGAAGTGGAGGTGTGGCTCAGATGTTAGAGCATCAGCTGTCAGCCAGACAGCCCAGCACGAGCCTGAAAACCCTAAATGCAAGCCCCAAAGAAGTCCGTGGGATCAGAGTCCTGGCTCTCGGTGCTTGTGGAGAGGGTGCTGGGGTGCTGGGAGGTGTGCTTTGAAAGCAAATGGGAATCAAGTAAGCTAGGAGGTCAGAATTCCCTCCTGGACACTTTTCTTGTCTGTCCTGCAGAGACATCTGCCAAAGAAGGGCTGCTGCTGTGGTGTCAGCGGAAGACTGCCCCTTACAGAAACGTGAACATCCAGAACTTCCACACCAGGCAAGCACCGGGCCCGGGGCAGAGGGGGTGCCCTGCCCACATGTGTGAGATTCCTCTCCCCAGCTCCACAGATATCCCCCCCCCCCCCCGTACACACACTGGCTGGGCCTCTCTTGAGTCCTGAGAAGTAGGGAGATCCCACTGGAAGGCAACAGGGACAGGTAGAGGAACCCCCGCCTGGCTGGAGTGCAGCCCAGGAGTGTTTGCCACGCAGGCTGTTTTCTGTGGATGGAGGGAGGGAGGGAGGACAAGGCTGGGAGGAGCCTCTGCCTTCACAGATGCCCTGAGCTGGGCCTGGTGAGCCAGAGCCAGGCCCAGCCCCGGAGCTGATTGGGCTGGGGGGCAGTGGCAGCGCCCCCTGACTGGCCCGCAGCCCCTCCATGCTCTCCTCCTGCTGCCCCAGATGGGGGCCAGTTTTCCGTGTTCCAGAAGGGTCCCCTTCCGCCCCAGAACACAGCATTGTGTCACAGCCCATTCACGATGGTGTCCACACCCCCAGGGGGCGGGGAGGGGACCTCCAAACCCATCCTGCCTGGGAAGAGCAGGGAGTGGGGATTTGCAGTGGGTGCCAGTGAGAAGTGGGGTGCTCCAGCGGCCACCCACTACTGGGTTCTCCCCATTAACCGCGGGCCTCTGCTCCTCGTTTGTGAAGCTGGAAGGACGGCCTGGGTCTCTGCGCCCTAATCCACAGACACCGGCCGGACCTCATCGACTACTCCAAGCTCAACAAGGTCACTGCACGTGGGGCCTCTGCATGTGTCCCCCATCTTGTGCTCAGCATGCCACCGGGAGTGAGCACATCTGTACTACCCACGCCCCTGGGCCTGGCTGAGGGGCCTTGGGGAAACTAGCCTGCCCAGGATGAGGATGGGTAGCATCAGGGAGGCACTGACCCGTGGCCCAGGGTGGGTGGCGGGGAAGGGAGACACCAAATCCTGTCCTGCTCCTTTATGATTTGGCTTTACCTCTGAGGAAGGCTTTATATATTTACCTACAATACTTTATACTCCTGGAGTGTTACTATCAGCAGTACAGCCTCTGTCTTCCAGTGGGTAGATGCATAAATACTCCAAGCCTGGGGTCATGGCTCCAGTGGCAGAGCAAATTCAAGGTCCTGAGTTCAAGCCCCAGGCAGTACTGACAAATACTCTAGGCCTTTCAGTTTTCTCTTTCACTTTCTAGAGGATTTATTTCCAAACTCTATTGAGAATTTAGTACTCAAATTTAATTACCTTGATTCTAGCTACTCAGGAGGCTGAGATCTGAGGGTCAAAGCTTGAAGCCAGCCTGGGCCAGAAAGTCCATGAAACTCTTAGCTCCAAAAAAGGCCAGAAGTGGAGCTGTGGTCCAAATAGTTGAATGTTATCCTTGAGTAGAAAAGGTTCAGGGACAGTACCCAGGCCCTGAGTTCAAAAACAAAAACAAAAGACCCCCAAAGAGGAATTGACTATTTGTCTCTCCCATAGCGGTCTGTCTTAACACTTTCAGTATTGACACGAATTAGTGTCACCTTAGAAGTTTTACAACTTTTTGTTTTGGTCTTTTTTTTTTCTTCAGAAAATTGAACTTTGAAAGGTTGAGTTTTCCCTTTAATTCTAAAAGTTACCATACCTGAGTCTTGAAATTAATATTTCAATTTATTATTTACAAGAATTTTCTTCCTGGGCTGGGAATGTGGCTCAGTGGTAGAGCGCTTGCCTTGCATGCATGAGGCCCTGTGTTCGATTCCTCAGCACCACATAAGCAAAAAGAAAAAAGCCGGAAGTGGTGCTGTGGCTCAAGTGGTAGAGCGCTAGCCTTGAGCTGAAGAGCTGAGGGACAGTGCCCAGGCCCAGAGTTCAGGCCCCACGACTGGACCCAAAAAAAAATTTTTTTCTTCCTTCCTTCCTTCCTTTTTCTCTCTTCCTCTCTTTTTCTCTCTTCCTCTCTTTCTCTCTTTTTCTCTCTTTTTCTGTTTCTTTCTCTCTTTTTCTCTCTCTCTTTCTCTCTTTCTCTCTTTCCTTCCTTCCTTCCTTCCTTCCTTCCTTCCTTCCTTCCTTCCTTCCTTCCTTCCTTCCTTTCTTTCTTTCTTTCTTTCTTTCTTTCTTTCTTTCTTTCTTTCTTTCTTTCTTTCTTTCTTTCTTTCTTTCTTTCTTTCTTTGTCAGTCGTGGGGCTTGAATTCTGGCCTGGGTGCTGTCCCTCAGCTCTTCAGATCAAGACAAGCACTCTACCACTTGAGCCACAGTGCCACTTCCAGTTTTCTGAGTGGTTTACTAGAGATAAGAGTCTCACAGACTTTCCTGCTTGGGCTGGCTTTCAACCGCAATCCTCAGATCTCAGCCTCCTGAGTAGCTAGGATGACAGGCGTGAGCCATTGGTGCTCAGCTTTCAATTCATTCTTTACAAGAAGTTTTAAAGTATGGGTAGGGATGCAGAAAGAAACCAGAGCCCTTTGAGTGGGTGCTGTGTGCTGCAGAGGATTTGGGGTGAGAGCCTGGCCTGTCTCCCCTGGGACCCCCACAGCTGGGTGCTGGTGTGCTCCACTGGATATTGCATGTGTGTGTCACACTTGAGGAGAGCACATGTATGTCGGGTTGGGGCATGGGGGCCGAGCCTGCTGCATGGTGTCCTCACCCGTGCGGTGTGGGCAGTCAAGGGGCGTGTTTTGGCTGCCCCCAGCTTTTTGGTTCCCTTGCCCACCTTCACCACCACCCCGCTTGTCTTCATTGATCTTGAGGACAGGTAAAATTAACTCACACTCAGAGGTGAAGACGACGCCCTGTCATAGAAAGCAGTTTTGCCAGGGCCTCAGTGCATGTGTTTTCTTACCCTGCAGTCATCTTGAAATACGTTAAACATATGGCTCATGCTGGCCATCCTGGCTACTCAGGAGGCTGAGCTCTGAGCATCGAGATTTGAACCCAGCCAAAGCTGGAAAGTCTGTGAGACTCATAACTCCAATTAACCACCAAAAACTGGAAGTGAGGTGGTGGCTCAAGTGCTAGAGCACATCCTTGAGCAAAAAGCTAAGGGAGAGTGTGCTTGTCCTGAGTTCAAGCCCAATAATGGTGTGCACACACACAGGTGTGCACACGCATGCACACACACCATGTGGACATCGCACATTTTCCCTATGAATCTTTATTGCAATGGCAAATGATGAAACCAGGCTGGAGGCGTGGTCTGAGAGGCCAGGAAGCAGTATTGGGCTCTTCACGGGACATGGGGGAGACGTCTTTGGTTTCTCTGGAGGAAGCCATTGTGGCTTTGCACCTCCGACTGTGTTAAGTGACGAGGCATGGCACAGCATCCTAGGTTCTAAACTCTTCAGATGACTTTGCCCATAAAATTGATGAAAGCTGCTCCTGGATCAATGTCTCTTGTCAGTTTGAGTTTTTGTTCTTAGCCTCATCCATTTCAGTTATAACAGTATTTCAGTTCTATCCAATTCTGGTTAATTTTATGATCTAAATTGGTTATATATACGTGCAACCGCTTTTATAGAGGAAAATAAACGAGTCCTCAGAAACACGTCACTTCAAACGTGAAGGTTCCCACACTCTTTCCTAGCCTTTAACCTCACAGTTTTGCTTTTTGTCGCCCCCTTGGGGTATCTTCAGTGAACTGCACCTACTTCCCCTTCCCTTCATGGCTCCATCCCATAAACTTTCACCTGCTTAAAACACACGAGTGGAGTAAACCTTCCCTTCCCCTCTACCTTCCACATCTGGGAGGAAGATGCCGATGACCCTTGTCCCTCCACAAAATAGTGTGTGCTCACATGTGTGCAGCGGGGCTGCATGGCTGTGTGGTTTCTGGTATTCAGAATGTTGGGAGTGATGGACGATGATAAGATGAGGAATTGGGGGATTGCGGCGCCTGGGGGTGGGAGGGTGCTGTCTGCGTGAGAGCACCAGTCACGAGTCTTGTCTGAGCCTCCTAAAAGCTGGGTTGTGTTGTTCTCCATTCAGGATGACCCCATAGGAAACATCAACCTGGCCATGGAGATCGCAGAGAAGCACTTGGACATTCCCAAAATGCTGGATGCTGAAGGTGAGACTGTCACTGCTGTCCCTGCATTAGTCACAGCAGTGCTTGGGACGGCCAGCTCTCTGGGGACTCCAGGACCCTCTGTAGCTGAGCTACGGCAGAAGGATTTATGCTTCCGAACAGATTCTGTCCCCTGGCACACAAGTACTAGAGTTTTAGGTGTAGCTTATTCACACATTACACACACACATATATATATATATATATATATATATATATATATATATATATATATACATATTTCAATTTTTACTCAAACAACACAGCAAAGCTATATTGTGAAAAGCTCAGCTTCAGCTAAGAAGCAGGATACTTTGGTTTATAATTTTAAAATTATGTGTTTCTTTTACTCAGCAACATACTGCATTTTTCTTCACTACACAGAGACAAGTTTAGTACATAAACATCCTTAAAGGACATACTTAAAGGGAAAAAAATCCCTTAGAAGTTATCAAATTAAATTTAAAATATGGAGCCAACAGTATACCATCTACACATTTGTATTTTTAATTAGTCTCAATTGAATTGAATTGAGATAGATCTGAAGGCCTCTCCTATGCTCTGGCAGTAGTCATTTTGAGGATCTCTCTCCCTTTCTCTCTCTCTCTCTCTCTGTCTCTGTCTCTCTCTGTGCCATTATTGGGCTTGACTCAGGGCCTGGGCACTGTCTCTCTGCTTTTTCTCACTCAAGGCTGATACCTCTACCATTTGAGCCATACCTCTGTCATTAGCTTTTTGGTGACTAGAAATAAGAGCCTTATGGACTTTCCTGTCCAGGCTGGCTTCAAACCTTCATCCTCAGATCTCAGCCTCCTTATTAGCTAGGATTATAGGCGTGAGCCACCAGTTTTTATATGGCACCAAGCTTTTTATATGGCAAGTTCATGTGAGTTGTACCTATGGTGGACCATTTAACACACAGGTGCAGGGAAACCATTGACTTCATATCTCGGATCCATTTATATGCTAATGGACATTGAACACTTGCTCTGAGCAAGCTGCTTTGCTGGGTTCTATAGGAAATAATGAAAGTATTACTTCTTCTACCTTTGTTTGTTTGTTTGTTTGTTTTTACTTTGTTGTTATTCACTCACTAGTGATCTGTTGCTTTCAGTAGTTGCATCACTGGGGAAAGAACTCGGTGACAGTTAATAGTAATCACGGATCCTCCATTTCTCCTCATTTCCATGGTTCTGAGAGGGCAAATAGGAGACTTGAATAAGACAGAGATTGCTTTCCCACATGGCTCTGAAGGGGTCTCTTGCATCTGAACTCCAAGTGCCAGCATGGGCTGAGCGCTCTGGGGGAGACCCTGCCTGCCTCCAGGATTCCCAGCACTCCTTGGCTTGGGGCAGCATCCCCCATCCATGGCTTTATCTTCACCAATACTTCTCTGGTCTGTCTTTGGGCATCTTCACTCTCCTGATGGACACCTGGAGGCTAAGATTTCAGCTCATCTTGGGATAGGCACCACCATTCAACCCCTAATAGCGATCCTTGATGGACACACCTATTATCTCCCCCGCCCCCCAAACACCTGTTGGTGCGCTAACCCTTGAACATACTATCAGAATTTTATGTACAGCTTTTCCAGATCTCTAGTAATGAAGTAAAAGTGTAGAAAATCTTCCCCATCGGGTCTCTCCCAGCTGAGTTGGTATTTGTCACCGTCCTTTTCATTTGACCCTTGGTGACACAGCGTTCTTGAATGAGTATCCAGGATGAATTTGTGAATTCATCTTTCAGCTCATTGATGCCTCTCTCATCTCCCGCATGGCGCGTGAGTTTCATTTCTGAACAATCCCTCATCCCCCTGATTATCAGTAGCATCAAGACTCACATCTCAGCCATTCCCACTTTCCTGCCTTTCTGAATCCTGGGTCGGATGGGCGTCCATCCACTTGTCCTTGGTAGCTGACAGGGCATCGGTACCATTGTCTTTTTCTCCCCCTTGTCCTCCATTCCCCCTCTGCGTCTTCCCTCTCTAGTGGTTCAGATGCCTGTATGCAGATGGGTTATTACTCTGTGGAGTCATCTCTGGTAGACAGCTGGCAGACAGCCATGCACGTGGCCTCCCGGGATGGCCATGCTGTGCTCGGTCCCCTCGGCACCCTGCACTTCTACCCTGTTCCGGGAGCCCACCTTCTGTCTGGGTTCTTTCACCATGCTGTCTGTCCAGCTGTGCTCCCAGCGAAGCCTGGCCTCTCCCCTGCTGCCGCTGACCTCGCCCCTTGTGCTTTGTGTTGGCCTCTGGCCCCAGGTGGGCATTTGCAAGCTTCTGATCAGCCCTGTCCCCGTGGCGGGCTGTGCTGAAGGAAGCTGGTGGCCTGCTTTTCAACCTCGCTGGCCACCAGCCTTGTGGAGGGCCGTGCAGCTGCTGCTGTTCAACACCTCCAGCTGTGTGCGCAGCTGTGGGGGCTGGCCTGGGGGCTAGCTCTGTGGGTAGACTTGCATAGAGATTTCTGGTACCTCGTGATAGAAAGACCATAGGGGGAATGTACTAGAATCCTGGAAGCCTCATTCTGGCCATGCACGTACGTTCTTAGAGTCTGGTCTCTTCTGGACCATCTATGCCTTTACCTTGGATAATTCCTTCCTATCGTGCCCCCCCCCAACCCGGGGTAGTCTGCAGAAGTACTTGGAAGTAATGACTTGGACCTGAGCTGAGGTTTAAGCAGTCAGCTGTGTGTGTGTGTGTGTGTGTGTGTGTGTGTGTGTGTGTGTGTGTGTGTGTGTGTGTGTGTGTGTGTGTGTGTGTGTGTGTGTGTGTGTGTGTGTTTGGGGGGTGCCGGCCCTGACTTCAGGGAGCTTTCTCCCCAGAGTGTGCAGTGTTTGAGCATCCAGTAGTTAACCTTCTTTTCTCCACACAGATTTAGTGTACACTGCCAGACCCGATGAACGAGCCCTCATGACCTATGTGTCCTGTTACTATCATGCTTTTGCGGGTGCCCAGAAGGTGAGGACAGAAGCCACTGCTCCCCACTCAGCCTCGCCTTCTGTCTTCCATGATTTTTCTGTCGTTCCTTTCTTTCCCCCGTCTCTCCTCCGAGGAGGGCGTCATGCGGGTCTGAGCAGGCAGCCCTGTGTCTTTTATTTTTCTTTTAAGTCTACTTTTCTTTGAGATGTTCTGTCAGGCATTGGCATTCCATTTGTGTTTGTCTTCTAGAAGGTTCTTTCTGTGGATGGCCCCCACAGACTCCATGATGAGGTCTCGCTGCAGGGGATGAATGGCAGGTTATGGCTCGAGTGGTGAATGCGGGCATTGCCCGGATAGAGGAGCAAGGCTGTGTGCTCACGTGCTTCCCTTTCTCTCTTCCAACTGGTTTCATCAGCAGCCTATGTCCATGGTGACAGGTCACAGTAGTGTAGTCCCCTCCCCCTGGTGCTTTGTGACCCTTGGTGCTTTCCATAGGTGGCACGGTAGGTAAATCATGCACAGAGGCAGCCAGGCAGGGCCCCAGCAGCCCTGTGAGAAGAAGAGGAAGAGAGGGGCGTGAGGAACCCGCATGGCGGCCACAGCCAGGCGCTCTCATCAGCCCCACAGCGGAGAAGGGCCCAGCCTCGGTGGGCACCTCTAGAAATCCTGCTCCCAAATCATCTTAGTGCTGTCCAGCCTTCCCGAGGGTCACAGTCACCGGCCTGTGAGCCACGGGATGTGGTCGGTGTGAACGACTTGTCTTTCCTTCCTTCACCTTGGTTTCTCCTCTGTGTGTGTGTGTGTGTGTGTGTGTGTGTGTGTGTGTGTGTGTGTGTGTGTGTGTGTGTGTGTGTGTGTGTGTGTGTGGTGTGCGTGTCCTGTGTTATTTTCTCCCCCTCAGACATTGTGAATACTCCCAAACCTGACGAAAGAGCCATCATGACTTACGTTTCCTGCTTCTACCATGCTTTCGCGGGAGCGGAGCAGGTATTCAACGCGTGTGCACCGCTGCCCACACCCATTCTCTGTGTGCCGTGTGTGTACCCGGGTGTGTGCGTGCGCGCGCTTTACATCCTACCTTGTTCCCTAAGTGTGTTATAACCATGTAATCCAGCAACTTCCACATGGGGCGGGATTAAAAAAATAGCCGTCACTTTAGGTAGTTCCGGAAGCGCTGTTACCATTTTTCCCCCCTTTCTTTTATTGGAAAATCATGGGCTAGATTTGTACTTTAAGGGGGGGAGGGATTGCCCTGAAGATTGAGCCATCAGCCTGGGGCGGCAGGGGAAGTGTGAGGAGTACGACTGCCTTCCCTGCATCCAGTCTGCTGTCAGCGGCCTGCAACGCGCCTTCTCTATGTAATCACTTGCCTGGACATATTTCCAGAAAAATCTTACTCTGGGTAAAATGGAGGAAGGGTTTAAACAATGCCACAACCTCCCCAGAACATTCTGGGCAGTGATGGTGACTTCAGACACAAGGCGTGGGGGGGGGCGGGGGGAGACACGGCCGGGAAGCCTGGTGGGGCACAGGTGGCTGGTTCTGTCCTCTTCACGATCAACCCCCAGATCACAAGGAACCAGGCACATGCAGGTCCCCCTCCACACACGATGGCATCTAGAAGGTTCTGTAGGTCTTCAGTAGATCCAAGCACAGTAGATCCATACGTTCAAGATGAAATCATTTCTGCTTTGATTTCCAAAGGCCAGCGTCCTTCCGGCAGTGTCCACCCCATGGCCAGGGGCCCGGTGTTGAGGGGTGTTCAGCGTAGATAGGCATTTTGGGACCCCATATTCTTGTCACTAACCTGCTCAGTGTCTTACAAAGCTTGCGTCCTGGTATGTCGTGCGGTACCTTCCGCCTGCCACGTGAGTCTGTGTGGAAACTAATGACTTGACCGTGTTGAGAAGACGTCCCCCCATCCCACCCCCCACGCCCAGCTGCGTGACTCCTCCCTGTGGACCAGCCATCCTGTTCTCCTATTGTGTTTTGCAGGCTGAGACAGCAGCTAACAGGATATGTAAGGTTCTTGCTGTGAATCAAGAGAATGAGAGGCTGATGGAAGAATACGAGAGGCTAGCAAGTGAGGTAAAAGATCGGGGCGTCCGGCTCCGCACCCCTCTCCAGGGCCGCCCGTGTCGCTTGCATCTTGCATCTCAGAGAGAAGGGAAGCAGGAACCACACAGGCTGTCGGTGGCTCCCATGGTAGCGAGCAGTGTGCAGTGCCAACGCTGCTCCGATGCAGAGTCGCAGAGCATGCGCGCATGTGCTGAGGCGCTGGCCTGCTGCATCCAAGCCCCACCCCTAGACAGCCTCGTGCCGGCCAAATCCAGGAGCCTGGCCACACTCGCACAGGTCCTCGTACGAAGGGGACGTGGCCTAGGTCTTCCCCAAAGGGGAAGCTGGGGACCAGAGCCCTCTCCCCACCGCAGCACACCCCTGAAAAGATCTGCAGCCAGAGTCGTGGTTAGAGAACAGCCCTGTCCCTGCTCCTCCCGTGGCCTTTGGTGGCACAAGTGACAGCCAGGCGCCTGGCGTGAGCCCAGCCACGTCCTCTGAGGCTCAGCATCAGCGGGTTCAACACCAAAGAAATGTCACTCTGATTCAAGGTCCCCAATATTTAGTCCACACTGGGAAAATTATGTAGTTACGCAGACGGAATCTTCCAGTCGTATTTGATCGTAACCCAGTATAATGTAGTTGATATTTGTATCCTGGTGCTGTGGGGAAAAGCCCTAGCTACTTTGGGTTTTGTTTTTATTTTATTTGTTGGTCCTCATTATGGCTATGGGAAAACTCAGGTTGACAGCATTGTTTGAAAGTAATCAGCTCCAGGAATGAAGAGTAGGTAGGCCGGGGACAGGGCGTAAGCCTGGGCCACGCACCTTCCATTTCCCACATTGTCCTTCATTCAGTGTCCAGAGACCCCTACACGAGGGCCGACACCACTGGAACTGGTTTGCACCCTAGGCTGATGTCATTTTGTAAGTACAGCAGGCACAGGGGAAGACGAGGCTTCTGGCAGGTCATCTCCAAGGCCAGCATCTTTGTGCAGGAAAAGGGTAAAGCTGGGCTCTGGGGAGTTAATTTCTACACCTTCTATCTAATGGAATGACTTACTTAGATTTAACTTATGCTTGGGTACGGAGCCAGTCTGAGACTTATAGTACCTTTATCTAGGGAATAAACTCATTGGATATGAGCTTAAAAAAAAAAACATTGAGTGGCTGGGCACTGGTGGCTTATACCTGTCATCCTAGCTACTCAGGAGGCTGAGATCTGAGGATCATGGTTCAAAGCCGGCCCAGGCAGGAAAGTCCGTGAGAGTCCTATCTCTAATAAACCACTCAAAAACTGGAAGTGGTGCTGTGGCTCAAAGTGATAGAGTGCTTGCCTTGAGCACAAAGAGCCTTAGGGACAGTGCCCAGGCCCTGAGTTTGAGTCCCACCACCACCAATAGAAAACCATTAAGTGAAATTTAGTTCTTTAAGTGAATTTATTACAATATTTTTCTGGCAGGTTTGGATTTTTTTCTTCTGATTTTGTTTTTTTGGGACTTTTTGTTTTGTTTTTGTTTTTATTTGAAAGCTCCTTCCAACATGTGTCTGCTGATGTCTGCTCCCCAAGTTTCTTGTGGCTGTCACATTCTTTTGTTAGCCATGACGTCACGTGCTGACCGGAAGTCTCTCCCCTTGTGTGGGTTGCTGGGGCAGTCCCTGGGGGTCTCTGGGTGGATGCTGACCATATCATGCATGCCACCACGCAGAGCTGCACCCCTCCCAGATTGGGGGGTGGGGCACAGGAATTTGGGGAACACTAGGCTTCCCGATTCCAGATGGTCAGGCGCCTGAGCATTTGCCTGAGCATTTCCCCAGGAGTGCAGCGGGTGTGGTCAGCAGTGTCTCTGTGTTTGGGAACAGCTTCTGGAGTGGATTCGGCGCACGATCCCCTGGCTGGAGAACCGGACGCCGGAGAAGACGATGCAGGCCATGCAGAAGAAGCTGGAGGACTTCCGGGACTACCGGCGCAAGCACAAGCCGCCCAAGGTGCAGGAGAAGTGCCAACTGGAGATCAACTTCAACACGCTGCAGACCAAGCTGCGCATCAGCAACCGGCCGGCCTTCATGCCCTCCGAGGGCAAGATGGTGTCGGTGAGTGGGCCGGGCCAGGGGCCTCACCTCCCCCTGCTGGGCGAAGAGGCCTTGACCAGCTCCAAGAAAGCTGGTCTTGGAACTGATTTATTACTGATATTCTCCTCGCTAGTTATCAGTTATTTTCATTTTTGTGTGTGTGCCAGCAGTAAGGCTTGAACCCTTCCATCATAGCTGGTGCTCTACCACTTGAGGCATGCCAACAGTCCAACTTTTTTTTTTTGGGTCTGGTCGTGGGGCCTGAACTCTGGGCCTGGGTGCTGTCCCTCAGTTCTTCAGCTCAAGGCTAGCGCTCTACCACTTGAGCCACAGCGCCACTTCCGGCTTTTTTCTTTTTGCTTATGTGGTGCTGAGGAATCGAACCCAGGGCCTCATGCATGCAAGGCAAGCGCTCTACCACTGAGCCACCTTCCCAGCCCAGCAGTCCAACTTTTTGCTGGCTAATTGGAGACAAGAGTCTCTCAGATTTATCTACCAGGACTGGCTCCAAACTTTGATTCTCAGATCTCAGCCTCCTGAGTCATTGGAATTACAGGCATGAGCCACAGGTGTCCAGCAACTAATGGGCAGGTTTATTTTATTTTATGTTTTGGCCATGGGGCTTAAACTCAGGGCCTGGGTACTGGTCCCTGAACTCTTTTGCTCAAGGTTTCACGCTCTACCACTTTGTGCCACAGCTCCATGTATGGTTTTTTTGAGTGTCTAATTGGAGATAAAAGTCTCCTGGGGGCTTTCTGCCTGGGCTGACTTCAAACTGCAATCCTCAGATCTCAGCCTCCTGAACAGCTAGGATTACAGGTGTGAGGCACCAGTGCCTGGCTTCAGGGTTTTGTTTTGTGCTAATCCTGGGGCAGGAACTCAGGGCCTGAATGCTGTCTCTGTGCGTTTTTGCTCAAAGGTAGTGCTCTACCACCTGAGCCACAGCTTCACTTCTGCCCTCTGCTTTTTTTTTTTTTTTGGTGATTTATTAGAGATAAAAGTCTCACAGACTTTCCTGTTCAGGCTGGCTTTGAACCTTTATCTTCTGCTCTCAGCCTTTGAGCAGCTAGGATTACAAGTATGAGCCACCAGCACCTGGCTTGTCTTGTTTTTTGAGACATGGTCTCACTATCCAAGCCAGGCTGACCTTGAACTCAAGATCATCTTTCCTCAGCCTCTCTAGTGCTAGGATTACAGGCATGCATCACTATGCCTGGATGTTTTTTTTTTTTTTTTTTGTCAGTTGTAGGGTTTGAACTCTGGGCTTGGGCACTGTCCTTATGCTCTTCAGCTCAAGGTGAGCGCTCTACTGCTTGAGCCACAGCGCCACTTCCGGTTTTCTAGTGGTTTGTTGGAGATAAGAGTCTCATGGACTTTCCTGTCCCGGCTGGCTTTGAACCGTGATCCTCAGATCTCAGCCTCCTGGGTAGCTAGGATAAGAGGCATGAGCCACCAGCGCCCCGCTTGCCTGGCTGCTCTTGAGTAGAAAATGTAAACTGTGTACATCTTCGTACACATCTGCTGAGAGAGCAGATTCACGAGATCCCAGTGATAATTAAGACTTTTGGAAACCAAGGTGGCTAATGGAGGGAGGGGGAAGCAAAAGGAAGGAAGACAAGTCACTCAGCCCCATATTGGGAGTTCACAGAGGAGCGAATTCTCAGTGTAAGGAAGTGTCGTGTCTGGGCAC
This sequence comes from Dipodomys merriami, assembly GCF_024711535.1. NCBI lineage: Eukaryota > Metazoa > Chordata > Mammalia > Rodentia > Heteromyidae > Dipodomys > Dipodomys merriami. The sequence goes on along the minus strand of NW_027205603.1, from coordinate 17,788,441 downwards.
CCCAGGACATCGCAGGTGCCTGGCAGAGGTTGGAGCAGGCTGAGAAGGGCTATGAGGAGTGGCTGCTCAACGAGATTCGGAGGCTGGAGCGCTTGGAACACCTGGCCGAGAAGTTCAGGCAGAAGGCCTCCACGCACGAGACCTGGGCTTATGGTGAGCGCCTGCACCTGGCTTCCGGCTTACCGAAAGCACGACTGAGTTCTGCAGAACCCGCAGAGGAGAGCAGTGTAGTGTCATTATTGCCTGCCTGCCTGCCTGCTTCCTCCCTGTCTCCCTCCCTTCCTTCCTTCCTTCTTTCCTTTCCCATCCTCCCTCTCCCTCCTCTCTCTTTCTTCCCCCTCTCCCTTCTTTCTTTGTCTCTCTTTTCCCTTTCCTTTCCCTCCCTTCCTCTCTTTTTTCCTTTCTTTCTCTCTTTCCTTCTTTTTTCTCTCTCTCATTCTTTCTTTCTATGTGTATGTTGGTCCCGGGCTTGAACTCAGGGCCTGGGCACTCTCTTTGAGTTGTTTGTTTGTTTGTTTTTGCTCAAGGCTAGCACTCTACCACTTGAGCTACGGCGCCACTTCTGGCTTTTTTGCTGGTTAATTGGAGATGAGTCTCATAGATTTTCCTTCCCTGGGTTGGCTTCAAACTGCAATCCTCAGATCTCAGTCTCCTGAGAAACTTTCATTTTGTTTTTATGAGACAGGGTCCCACTATGTAGCCTAGGCTGGCCTTGAACTCATGATCTTCCTGCTTCTGCCTCCTGAGTGCTGGGTTTACAGACTTGTACCACCGCAACTGGCTTAGCACAAAGGCTTTCTTCATCTATCCCAGTGGCTCATGGGAACTGTTGATTTCTAACTTAACTAAGCGTCACACTAGAAGAGCAGATAGGTGTTCCTTAGCATGCTGTAAGATGCCCACGCATGCTTCCCACACCCCTAGGTGGGCTGGATGTTGATTGAGGATGACCATAGCCCGAACCCACACCGACCTGCTCCTTCAGTCCTGGGGTTCTCGGCCCGCCTTGCTCCCTGAGGGCGTGGCTGGCGAGGGGTACTGCTGGGTGGCTGGGTGGCAGGGCGGCATGACGGACAGCGCGGAGGGGTTCATGCTCCCTCTTTGCAGGCAAAGAGCAGATCTTGCTGCAGAAGGACTACGAGTCAGCGTCGCTGACCGAGGTGCGGGCGCTGCTGCGGAAGCACGAAGCCTTTGAGAGCGACCTGGCAGCCCATCAGGACCGCGTGGAACAGATTGCCGCCATCGCCCAGGAGCTCAAGTATGGGCGGGTGCTGGGGCGTGACTGTGACCGAGGGTGGGCTGTGCGGAGCTCAGCTCGGGTGGTATGCTGATAACAAATAGGCCTAAACGTCTTCGTCATCCTTGACAGTGGCAATTGCTCCTGAGCACCCAACAGGCTTTAATGAGGTGACAGGCATCTCAGGTGCTATCAGAATGTTCTAGAAGAACACGGCAGAGCACATAGTCTGTGCACATAGCAACCCTGCATCTCCTCTGTTTGGTAACACAAAATGTCAGCCAGCAAGTATCACATCTGTATTATTCCAGGGGAAGAAAGGACCGCAGGGACAGTGCCAGCTTTTCTGAGCGTTGACACAAGAGAGACGCTTAAGCCTTAGAGGAATGAATGGTTGGTCAGAGGGTAGAACTTCCCTAGAGCTGGCTCTTCCAGGCTGCTTTTTAAAGAACTCTCCTGCTGGGCGCCAGTGGCTCATGCCTGTAATCCTAGCTACTTAGGAGGCTGAGATCTGAGGATCGAGGTTCAAAGCCAGCCTGGGCAGGAAAGTCCATGAAACTCTTATCTCCAATAAACGACCAGGAAACTGGAAGTGGTGCTGTAGTTCAAGTGGTAGAGCGCTCACCTTGAGCTGAAGAGCTGAGGGACAGCGCCCAGGCCCAGAGTTCAAGCCCCACAACCGACAAAAAAAAAGAAAAGAAAAAAAGAAAAGAAAAAAAAAAAGAACTCTCCAGAAAACGCCTGCACGTCTCCATGGTTCTTGCTTTCTTCTCAGTGGAAAGAGCGATTGGGTTTTTGTGCAGGATTTAAACTTTTTGTCATTCTTCTTGTAAATATCGGGGCTTGAACGTAGGGTCCCCATGCTTGCCTGACATTGTTGATGGGTTGATGCTCTACCACTTGAGCCACTCCTCCAGCCTGGCTTTTTTTTTGCCTGGTTATTTTGGAGGTGGGGTTTCTTGGACTTTTCTGCCCCCTGCTGGCCTTTGAACCCTGATCCTCGGGATCTAAGTCTCCTGAATAGCTAGGATTACAGGTGTGAGCCAGTGGTGCCCAGCTTAAGATCCACACATCTTGTCCCTGAGATACTAGGTAATCTTCTAGTTAGGCATTGCTTTCATAATAAATTTGATATGAAGAAAAAAAAAAGCATTTAACAATGGTGTTACAGGGGTTTGACTCAGGGCCCCATACTCGCAAGGCAGGTGCTCTACTACTTGAGTCATGCTTTTTATTCTTTCATTATCTGTAAGATGGGGCCTTGATTTTTGCTGTGGAAGGCCTGTATAGCAATCTTCCTATATACACTGACCACGTAGTTGGAAAGACAGGGCAGGTAACATTGCACCCAGCTTTTATTGATTTAGATGGGATCTCTCAAGTTTTCATGCCTGGCTGGCATTGAGCTGTGATCTTCTCCAGCTCCAGAGTTGGCTAGGATGACAGGCGCAGGCCACCGTGCCTAGTTGCATTGTGTTGTTTCTGTCACACAAGTGGCATAAGACAAGGCAGAGCCTCACTGTCCCCCCCGCTGGGAGAGCTGTGTTCTCGGTGAGGTCCTGGGGCTTCCTGGGTGGGTGCTGCTCCCTGGGGAGCTTGTGTGCCCTTCAAGAGATGCCAAGGTCACCGTGTGCACAAGCCCACACCTCCCATGATGCCTGAGGAAGTTGAGGCCTCATGGCCGCAGCCTCGGCTCGAAGAGCTGCCTTCATTTGGTTTCCATTTAGCAATCTTGCTTTCACAGTGCTTGTTCTCTCTGACATGAGGAAACTAGATCTGAACTGTACTGGTGTGTGATAAATTGTATAGGATTCTAGATACTCACAGTGAGACCACACAAAGGCACAATGCCTGTGTGCCTTTTCACATTTGTATAAAATTATATCTATAGCTATAGACATATATATAAATGAACTCCAAAATATACAAACGAGAGACCTCTTTTTTCTTTCTTTTTCTTTTATATTTATTTTTGGAGTGTCTGTCTTCAGGAGGTGGGGAGGAAAGGGCACAGAACTGGAGGGAAAAGGGGTGACAAGCACAGGAGTTCTCTGGGCATGGATGAACGTGAACTCTACAACCCGTGGGTAGAGACAGGAGAGAGGGACTGGGAGAGAGGGAGGGGACAGAAGATGCTGTACAAAAGGAAACACACTCATGACCTGACTCACGTCATTGTACTCCTCTGCGCATCACCTGTATCATAGCAATAAAGTAAGTTAATTATCTATTAAAGAATCTCGCTTTCAGGGTGCCTGGCAGAGAAGAGAGCTAGCTGGGGGCGGGACTGGGTAGAAACCCCTCGGCCAGCCTGGGATTGGGTAATGCTCCTTATGATCCTGGGACCGTGTGCATAATGGTGGGGCTGCCAAGCCCCTGGAGGAACCTGCCCGCGCCCCCCCTCCCTCCCCCTGCCCCTGTATCATTCCTTTCTAGAAGCCTCGTGGCGTGGCTGTCCATACCCCCACAGCCTGGGAAGGCTCATCTTGGTTGTTGCTTTTCACAGCGAGCTGGATTACCATGATGCCGTGAACGTCAATGACCGCTGCCAGAAGATTTGCGACCAGTGGGACAGGCTGGGGACGCTCACGCAGAAGCGGAGGGAAGCCTTGGAGGCAAGGCTTTTAAAGCATTTATTAACTCGTTATATTTCTTGCTAATACAAAGGGCTTGAACTCAGGGCCTTTGTGCTTTTCACTTGGCTTTTTCTCTCAAGGCTGGCACTCTACCATTTGAGCCACACCTCCACCTGTGTTTTTTTGCTGATTAATAAGCGATAAGAGTCAGATGGGCTGCTCTGCTAGAGCTGGCTTAGAACCGCCATCCTCAGATCTCAGCTTTCTGAGTAGCTAGGATTACAGGCATGAGCCACCAGCCCCTGACTGGAATTTTTGTAAAACCTTGAAGTGACTTGTTGATGTATCTAAATAGAGATGCTTCAATGCAGTCACTGGTTTTAATTATCTATCTCTCTAAAACCAAACAATTATCTAATGAATGGAACCCTAGAAGAGATAGCCCACCAGCCATGGGAGGTTGGCATTTGAAACCCATCATGAGGATTATGGTATAAACTCATTTGTTCCCAAAAGTCCTCAAGAGGGTGTTCAGTTGACTTAGGGGACAGAGAGGATGACTGGAACTTCAGTACTGAGCATAGGGGGAAACCAAGTCCTTTACTTTAAAAAGTCTTTTCCGAAAAGCTAGCATGTAGTAGAGGACTTTGGGCGCTATGGAGATGGAGGCTGCATCTTTGGTGCCGAAGGTCCCTCAGGCTGCTGCAGGCACTGAGTAGAGCATGCGTTATTCTTTCCTAGCCCTGGGTGGCTAAATGTGGGCCAATACCTTACGTTGTTCTGGGATGCATATTTATTTACAGTTGTCTACACACTGGAGGGGTTCTTGATGTGTTTCTTCTATGATGACCCTTGTTTCCATTTAATTTGCCTTTAGAGAACAGAGAAATTGCTAGAAACCATCGATCAGCTGCACCTGGAGTTTGCTAAGAGAGCAGCTCCCTTCAACAATTGGATGGAGGGCGCGATGGAGGACCTGCAGGATATGTTCATTGTCCACAGCATCGAGGAGATCCAGGTACTGGACTGGGCCTCTCGGGGCCCTGCAGGTGCCATCGAGCTCTGCCTCTGCCGCCTTTCTTTCGTTTTATGCTTTGAGAACATACACGTGTGTATACATATATACACACAGGTGTACATATACACATGTGCACATGCATGCACATACAACACACACTACATATACACATGCATGCACATATACACATATGTGTATATACATACCACACGTGTACATATTCATGCACACTTGTGCACATTCAACCTACCCCATACTTGTGTACATATGCATATGCACAAACACATGTGTATACATGCAGAAACACGTGTACAAATGTATGCTCACATATATGTACATATACATGCACTCATGTGTACATATACACACATACACATGTACATACACATATATGTATGTTCACTTGGGAATGTACAAATAGAAAGTTAAAATTAGCCTTTGAACCTTAGCTTAAAAATATGTTTGTTAAGGTGGATGCCTGTGTGTCATGCCTGTAATCCTAGCTACTCAGGAGGCTGAGATGTGAGGATCACGGTTCGAAGCCAGCCCAGGCAGGAAAGTCTGTAAAATTCTTGTCTCCAATTAACCACCAAAAAGCTGGAAGTGGAGCTGTGGCTCAAAGTGGTAGAGCACTAGCCTTGAGTGAAAAAGCTCAGGGACAGCGCTCAGGCCGAGTTCAGGCCCCATGACTGGTGCTCAGGAAGTGGAGACAAAAGGATCCCAAGTTCAAGGCACCACTGCACAACATAGGAAGTATAGGCTGGCCTCAGCTACACAGTAGAGAGAGGGAGAGAGGGAGAGAGAGACAGAGACAGAGACAGAGAGAGACAGACAGAGAGACAGACAGAGAGACAGACAGAGAGCAGCTAACATCCAGATAATCAGTAGAAAGTGACCCTCACTGCAGCCACCGCTGGGCGCAGTGAGGCAGACATGCACGGTGTTTGTTCGACTCTGTATGGCGGTCCTCACATCATGGTTCTTGTGGTTTCTTCACTCCATCAAGGAACTTGAGTTCCAGGTACCAGAGAGCTTTCCTAGAACCATCAGAAGTTGCCTGACTTACCTCCCCCCTCCCCCCCCCTCCCCGCCGCCCTCATGCCTACCTGCGATTAGACTCCTCTTTGTGGCGTGCAATGCGCAGTGTGTGGTGCGGGGGCCCTCAGTGCCCGTGACTCTCATGCTCACGCGCCTCAGGTTTCTCTGCATGTTCTTGGTGCAGAGTCTCATCACTGCCCACGAGCAGTTCAAGGCCACGCTGCCCGAGGCAGATGGCGAGCGGCAGTCCATCATGGCCATACAGAATGAGGTAGAGAAGGTCATTCAGAGCTACAGCATCAGGATCAGCTCCAGCAACCCATACAGCACGGTCACCATGGACGAGCTCCGCAACAAGTGGGAGAAGGTAGGTGGTGGTGGGAGGGCAGGCAGCATCTGGGGGTGAGGGTTGGGGGGTAGTGGTGTGGGAAGGGCAGGCAGTATGTGGGTGGGTGCGGGGAGGGCAGGCAGCATCCTGGGTGTGGGGGGCTTAGGGAAGAGGAGGTCCCTCCCTGGGCCTTGGGGTTCCTGCCTGGTTTGGCTTCCTGAGGGATTTTCCTCACCCCAAGTCTTGCCGGAGAAGGATGTTCAATACATGAACTCCATTCAGCAGCCTCTGGGGTTTTGGGCAAAGACACTAGGCGTTCTTTTCCTTAAGGAAACTTAGAAATCAGTGCAGGTTACCCTAGTGATAGCAGAGGGAGAAGTCTTTTTTTTTTTTTTTTTTTTTTTTTTTGGTCAGTTGTGGGCTTGAACTCTGGGCCTGGGCACTTTCCCTGGGCTTTTCAGAGCCATAGCACCACTTCTGGTTTTCTAGTGGTTTATTGGAGAGAAGAATCTCATGGACTTTCCTGCCTGGGCTAGTTTTGAACCATGATTCTCAGATCTCAGCCTCCGGAGTAGCTAGGATTACAGGCGTGAGCCACCTGTACCTGGCATAGGGAGGACTTTTCAAAACTTTGACTTGATGGAATCAGCTTGCCTGTAGTATGTCTGTTTTTTTTGTTTAGTAACCCTTAAACAATTTCTTTTGTGCCAGTACTGGGACTTGAACTCAGGGTCTCTCATGCTTGCTTAGCTTTTTTGCTCAAGGAGGGAGTTCTAACCATTTGAGTCATACCTCCAAAAGCTGGTTTTTTTGAGATAAGAATCTCACAGATTTACCTGCTGGAGCTAGGCTTTGAATCCCAATCCTCAGATCTCAGCCTCTTGAATAGCTGGAATTACAGGTGTGAGCTGAACTGTGTGTTTTAAATGCAGGAAATTGCTTATAAGACTGTATCTAAGGAACAGTTTCAATTTGGAGAAACTGTCCACAAACTTAACTACATTGAAAGTGAATTATTTGAGCCCTTTGTCTCATTAAGAGAAGTTTAAGTTTGTGGTTTCCGTTATGATGCCACCGGTGGATAGGTGTTGAATGCGAGCTTTGAGGTTGGCTCTGGTTTTTTGACCTCCCTTCAGTGGAGGTCAAAAGGGAAAGGTGTTGTACTAAGCAGTTCCCGCTCTGGCAGAACGGGGAGGCATCACTTGGTGGTATTGAGGTTTGAACTCAAGCTTCACACACTTGCTCAGCTTACTTTTGGGGCGTGGGCCTTCAGTCCTGCTTTTTTCTGGAGTCCTTTGGACTTTGAACTGTGATCCTCCAGATCTTAGCCTCCTGAGCAGCTAGGATTACAGGAGTTTTCACTGGTGCTGACTGGGAATTTTGCAAAAGGAACACTCAAAATAAAATGTTTTCATGAGCGGTTCACTTATGACACAAACAAGATTTTCAAAGCCTTTTATGTTTTTCCCCATCAGTTCAAAGAGAATTGAGGCAAAGCATTAAAATGTAAGGCACTGATGGGAATGAAAATGTGATTCCCAGGTGCCTTGCCTTCTTCATCCAGTGCCAGGCAGGGCGAAATGCCAGAGCACGATGAGGTGTCCTGTGGATCCCATCTGATAGTACACTTGAATTGGAGCATCCTTACTAAAACACTCCGAGCCATTGGGACAGAGCAAGGAACGCAGGGGCTGGCGGTAGTGTCATGCTCTGTGGCCCGCTGGCTGGGGCGGGAGCCACTGGACCGCCTGCGTGTGTGGTCTGATGCTAGCTCCAAGTCACCCAAGTTCAGAGATCTGCACTGATGCGGGGGCGGGGGCGGGGATGGGGACACAGGGCAAGACTTCCCAGTGGAGGGAGAACGGCCGATGTCCTGAGTCCCCAATGTGTGCCCTCCCCTCAGCTGGGCCCTGGGGGCCCTAGGAGGCAGTCAGAGCTAGCCTCTAGAATGGGAATCCCACCCCAGCCTCCACCCCCAGACTGTAACCCCAAGGCTGGACCCTCACCCCTGTCATCTTTGGGCCCAGGTGAAGCAGCTGGTGCCAGTCCGCGACCAGTCCCTGCAGGAGGAGCTAGCTCGCCAGCATGCCAACGAGCGCCTGCGGCGCCAGTTCGCTGCCCAGGCCAACGCCATCGGACCCTGGATCCAGAACAAGATGGAGGTAGGGATCACTGCCCTGGAGTTCCAGGGATTTCAAAGCTGGTGCTTTGCATGCCACGGTGGGGCAAGGAGGGTTTTTGTCATTGTCGTAAGCAACGACAAGGCTCTTGGTCAATGTTTTGGCCTCTGCGGGAGCTGGACTTTAAGCTTTTCATCCCTGAGGATAGGCAAAGACTTCATGTGTGCTACACATTTCTAGAACATTCTTAACAGAGCAGCGCTGGGAATGGCTCTGAGGTCTGGGTTCTCTTTAGCACTGACACCAGCCAGGAGACATTTCTCTTGCTGTCTCCCTTGTGATGATAAAAAATACTCACTTTTTCCTGAAGGGGAGAACACCAAAAATTAGGAGTGAGCCCTCACAGCAGGGGAGGTGCAGCCGTCCTGTTCATGTCTCTCTGCCAGTTCAGGTCTTCCATCCTGGCCCTGGCCTCCCCACGCACAGGGAACAGGGCAGCTGGGATGTGAGGGTGATTTCTGCCCCTCAAGAAAGCAGGCAGGACATTTTTCTCTGCTTTGGGTCTTGATTGGCTTTTTTTGTTTGGGGCTCAAGACTAGAGCTCTACCACTTGAGCCACAGCTCCACTTCTAGACTTTTGTGGTTTATTGGGCATAAGAGTCTCACAGACTTTCCTGACCTGGCTGTCTTTGAACTGTGATCCTCCTACCTCAGGCTCCTGAGTAGCTAGGATTACAGGCTGGGAGGCACCAGCACCCAGCTTGATTGGCTTTTATTCCATTCCCTAGACAGACGATGTTCAGCCTGAGATCCTGCCCATTGCCACTGTCTGAGAATACCCATGATGGTGGCTAAGTCTGGTATGGGCGTGGCCTCTACTGTGGGTGTGGCCTCTGGCATAGAGTCAGAGCCAAGCCCTCTGTCCTCTCCTCCCCAGGAGATCGCCAGGAGCTCCATCCAGATCACTGGGGCACTGGAGGACCAGATGAACCAGCTGAAGCAGTATGAGCACAACATCATCAACTACAAGAACAACATCGACAAGCTGGAGGGAGACCACCAGCTTATCCAGGAGGCCCTGGTCTTTGACAATAAGCACACCAACTACACCATGGAGGTACCACACACAGGCTGGCTGTGCTTGCTCTGACTGGAGCCATGTCACCCTTACTGCCTCAGGGCGTTTCCTGCACACACACACACACACACACACACACACACACACACACACACACACACACACACACGTGTCTCCTTGTTCCTTCTAAGTTCTACCAGTGTGTACACGAGGGGCTTTAAAGCCTTTTCCTTGCTGTCTTTGGAAAAGCTGGGTAAACTGTATCAAGCACCAGGTAATAGTTACCACCAATGGCATCGTTACTAGGGCCATAGGGAATTTATGACACCTCTTTGGAGAGTGGATTAGAAACTGGACTGTCTCTATTCCATCAGTCTAGCCCAGGAAAGTCTCACAGACTTCCCTGCCTGGGCTGGCTTTGAATTGGGAATCTTCAGATCTCATCTACCTGAGTAGCTAGGGTTACCAGCGTGAGCCACCAGAGCCCGGCAGGCAAATCTGAGTGAACCTGCTCCCCTCATTTGGGTGGATCTCCCCTTGTAACTATGAGAGACCCCAGGCTGATCCCCGCTCTCCTTCCTCCAGCACATCCGTGTGGGGTGGGAGCTACTCCTCACCACCATCGCCAGAACCATCAACGAGGTGGAGACACAGATCCTGACCAGGGACGCCAAGGGCATCACCCAGGAGCAGATGAACGAGTTCAGAGCCTCCTTCAACCACTTCGACAGGGTACCATGCTCTCCTTGCTTGAAAGGCCGCTCTGTAGACAGCCAAAGCACCCTAACCAAACCTGCTTGTTCCACTTACGTCACTCTCTAAATACGTTAGGACGGGACTCTGGTGGACTTTTTCAGTACCTGTTCAGGGTGAATCCCTGATGGAAAGTTAGCCTCCTTTCTACAGAGGAGTCAGATCCTGGAATATTCCAGGCAAATGCTCTGCCATGCTCCCAGTTCTTTTGTTAGCATTTTGAGATAGGTCCTTGATACCTTTTTGCCCAGGTTGACCTGGAAAATGAGATTTTCTTGCTTTCCCCTCCCAGGTGGATGAGATTATAGGTGTGAACTACCCTGCTTGGCAGTCTACTCTTTTCAAATCTCTCCCTCTTCCCCCACCTCTTTCTTGTGCTCAGCACAGTTGTAGCTTCCCATTGCAGGCAGAACTGGGTGTTGCTCTCAGGATTTGTGGAGCTTGATTTTCTGACCTCATCTGCTCTTTTTTTTTTTTTTTTTCCCTCTCTGAACACAGTAGATTTTTGGGAGCATCTGAGCTTGCTACACATGGGGAGGATGCTGTACCCTGGCCAGAGGCTTGGAGAGGGGCTGCAGCATAGTTCTTGAGTTTACTTCTTTAAAGTAGTTAGGATTTAGTCTAGTTAAGCTCTTTAAATTAGTTTAGAATTTGCCATCTGATGACTAGATAAGGCCCAGGAGAGCTTTGTTCTCCAGATATTTGCAGTATGTTCTATTACAGATAGGTGGCAGTAGTGAGCCCCTGCTTTTGCCAACTTCTTTTTAAATTTTATTTTATTTTTTAACTGCCAGTACTAGTGCTTGAACTCAGGGCCTGGGAGCTGTCCCTGAACTTTTACACACCTCCACTCCAGGCTTTTTTGGTGATTAACTGGAGCTAAGAGTCTCAAGGACTGTCCTGTCCCCGCTATCTTTGAATTACAATCCTTAGATCTCAGCCTCCGTAGTAGCTAGGATTACAGGTGCGGACCACCAGTATAAGGCTTGTTACCTTCTCAAATGTGGGTCTTCTTTCATTTTTGTCTAGTCTTCAGAGCCCCAGCCCCTTTTTCCTGTTAAGGAAATGACTTTATAAACATTGTGGTACTGGTGGCTCTGTCCAGCTATGGCTGTCCACCTCTTGGATCTTGGGGCGGCTCAGTATGGCTCTTCTTCCAAAACAGACTTTGCCCATTTCATCAAGCAGAGCAGCCTGGCTGGCCCTAACCCCCTTCTCTCTGCTCTTTGCATTTGCAATAGAGGAAGAACGGCCTGATGGACCACGAGGACTTCAGAGCCTGCCTCATCTCCATGGGTTACGATCTGGTGAGACCAAGTGGAAGTTGTAACTAAGCTGTGACATCTCACTGAGCTGAGATATTCAGGAAAGGACAAGCTTCAATGAAAGACTTGTTTCTGTATATTATATGGGATATTATTTGTCTTTTACTATATAAGAATAATTCTCAAGGGTCCAAAGATACATTTTTATTTGGGGATTGGTCAAATAGTTCTTCTAATATGGAATCAGCTGTATTGCTATGATTCACATACCACATTTCACCCATTTAACATATACATTTGAGTGGCATTTGACATCTTGATTATTTTATTTATTTATGTATATATGTATGTGCCAGTCCTGGGGCTTGAACTCAGGGCCTAGGTGCTGTTCCTGAGCTTTTGTGCTCAAGGCTACCACTTGACCCACACCTCCACTCTCAGCTTTTTAGTGGTTACTTGGAGATAAGCATCTCACAGACTTGCCTTGGTTGGCTTTGAACTGCAATCCTCAGATCTCAGGCTCTTGAATAACTAGGATTACAGGCGTAAGCCACAGGTGCCTGCCCAGCGCCTGTTTTGAGTTTTTAAGGTCCTTTTATCCTGTAACATTTTAGAATGCAAACATTTTTTAGTAATAAATTTTCTAAGAAGAAATTATATTTCCTGTGGGGTACGGTAGTAGCTGGGGACACTTTATTATCTATCACGAGCATGCCCTGGGATGTCCTGTGTGTGGGGTTACAGGACAATCACGTGTACCACCTCCAGATTGCCTTACTGCTTAGCAGTGTTACTTCATATGGGCAGCCAGAGAGAAGCTACCATTATTACGTTCGGGACCCAGGAAGGCACTGTGAGTCCCAGAGATGAAGGTTGCTATAGCAACTTCAACATTTTTGTTGTTGTTGTTTTAATTACATTGAGCCTAAATCACCCATTCTGGGACTAAAATTTTCAAACCCAAAGGAACTCAATGTCTCTATGCTACTTTGCCTCAGGGTGAAGCTGAATTTGCCCGCATCATGACCCTGGTTGACCCCAACGGACAAGGGACGGTCACCTTCCAATCCTTCATTGACTTCATGACTAGAGAGACTGCGGACACAGATACCGCCGAGCAGGTCATTGCCTCCTTCCGAATCCTGGCTTCTGATAAGGTCAGCATTGACACGACTCATTTCCTTTAGCTGTAGCCCACTCCTTCATTTCAGCAACTGCCTCCCCCCAAACACAAAGCAAGCAAAAAACTCAGATTACCAGTAAAAAAAAAAAACAAAACACTCTTAGCTGGACAAGGTGGAATGTGCTTACAATCCCAGCTCCTTGGGAGTCAGAGATCGGAAGATCAGGATCTGAAATTAGGAGACCTTACCTGAAAAATTACTAAAGCAAAAAGTATTGGGGGGGCTGGGAAGGTGGCTCAGTGGTAGAGTGCTTGCCTTGCATGCCTGAGGCCCTGGGTTCGATTCCTCAGCACCACATAAGCAAAAAGAAAAAAGCTGGAAGTGGCGCTGTGGCTCAAGTGGTAGAGCGCTAGCCTTGAGCTGAAGAGCTGAGGGACAGCGCCCAGGCCCAGAGTTCAGGCCCCACGACCGGACCCCCCCCCCCCCCCAAAAAAAAAAAGTATTGGGAACATGGCTTGAGTGGCAAAGTTCCTGCCTCACAGGCACAAGGCCCCATATTCTGTGTTCAAACTCTAGAACCCCCTCCCCCTGCCAACCAGTCCCACAGCATTGTAGCTCCTATATCAGCCCTGAAATTGGAAGCAACACTGTGGTGTGTCTCAGGTAGAGCAGATGTTCTGTCTTGATACTTGTACTCAGGCCTCATGGTAAGAAGAGATCAATAGTGTTTATCTTGTAGTAGATTGGGGTGTGAGTGTGTTTTATTGGTTCAATCCCATTTTACATTGTGTGTTGGTAGATGTGGCTCAGAGACAAGAGTCTGTACATAATCGAAAACCTTCCCTTGCAGGTCAGTGATCCTTTGTCCAGCCACAGGGACAAAGTTATATGTAGCTGTTTGGTTATTAGGACTTCCATTTATGTTCAGCCTGGAAGTTAAATAGGAACAAAACCATATGTTCAGAATTTTAAAATGTCTCCCTCCTCACAAACAATAAAACATCCTAGGACACATATGTCTACTTTAGGAAAGGATTGCTTTAACTAAACCCTTATTCAGTCTGACAGAGTATAGCACAGGACCATGGAAGTTACAATGCTAAATCATCCGTACTTGTTACAATAAAAGTCAGTAGGATCAACTACCTTAAAAGTAATGAGTTTGCTTTAAAATGAGTCTCTTACGGAGTGAACTGGAAAGAGGGCATGCCACTGATTGAAGAGGTAAGAAAACCACAGCCTATCCAGCCTTGCAAAACAAGATTCTTGCTACAAATGAAAGTTATTTGTGACTTACTATGATTTATATTAATCTGTACTTACCAGCATGATCTTATTTCTCATTGGATGTTTCTGTTTTTAGTTCCTTTTAAAAATGTTTACTACTATATAGTCATTGTACAAAATAATGGGCTATATTGTGACATTTTCATAGAAGCATGGAACCTATTTTGATCATATTTAGCTTTATTATTTTTTCTGTACTTGGATTTGAACCCAAAGTCTCATGCTTGTTAGATACTCTACCACTTGAGCCATCCCTAGCCCTAGGCTTTTATGTGTGTTTATAAAAAATCTCTATCCTTGAATGCAGTCTTATTTATTTAAATAAACTAGGTAGGGAAAGAAAGGTCTTTATTGTCTAAAAGCATATGAAACATACAGATTTCAATATATATACCAATTATGGTGAATGAAGTAGCCCTGTGCCCTATGAGTGTATGACCTAAACCAACTGTTTGTGTGTGGTAGGATTTTAGATCATGAGGCTTAGCAACCCCATAATGATAATTCTCCACTTGCCTTCGTGAAGCATATTAAATTTCCTCCTGACCCACATGTGGAGCACCACCTGTGCCCAGGGAAAGCCCTCCCTGCCCTTAGACCTGTTTATAAGCTATGCAAGTGCAGCAGATGCTTAAGCATGAAACCGTTGGTGTTGCAGTGTTTTTTGAGACTGACCTTGCCCGTGTGTGTATTTTCCAGCCTTATATCCTGGCAGATGAGCTGCGTCGAGAGCTGCCTCCAGACCAGGCCCAGTACTGCATTAAGAGGATGCCAGCCTACTCTGGCCCAGGCAGCGTGCCTGGGGCCCTGGATTACACGGCCTTCTCCTCCGCGCTGTATGGGGAGAGTGATCTGTAATCCTTGTCCTGTCCCAACAAATAAAAGCTGAAGTCATGTTGGTTTCTGGAAATGTTGCCAAGCTTTGCTGAGTTCAGAGAGGAAAAAGATTCTGTAGCAGCTCATTATTTTATTTTATTTTATTTTTGTCAGAGCAGTCACATGACCTAAACACAGTTTCCCTGGTGTCTGATGTGGTGTGCTTGATAAACAGATGCAGTCTTCATTTCTGATATTTTTTTCAGCTAAATGGAATGAAATATTAGATTGGTTCATTTCTTTGGTTAAACAGAGCAAATTACTTGAATACTATGAAATTAGGAAGATTTAAGAACAAGAAGAAAAGTGGAAAATGTGAAAGATCACAAACACCCAAGATTCATAGGAGTAACTAGAATCACAGCTTAAGGTTTGATTTTTTTTATGAAATAGTCTTCCTATATAATATGTATGTGTGCTTTTGCCTAGGAGAAATATTTGGGATTCTAGTGCTTTATTTTCTTGGTTATCCAAAGATTAACTTGATTCATATATAAATATCACTGTGTCTCTTCATGGAATTAAACATTAAGAGGTGGACCTGCCAGGAAAAGAAACATAACAATCAAAAGCTCTTTAGTGAGTACAAAACATTTAAGGCAAGCTATCTCCTCCTAGCCCAGACTTGCCTCCAATTCATGATCCTCCTGCCTCAGTTTCTCCAATGTTGGGATTACAGATGTATATCACTGTGTCTGGATTTTAGTAATTAACATTTTTGATGAGTTTGAGGCCAATTTGGGCTGTGTAGTGAGAGCCTGTCTGAAAAGCAAAATTCATTTTTTAATAGAGTGTACAGTCAGCCCTTTATTATTTAGGAATGGGCTGTCTGATTAGTGAGTTTTGATGCCTTACCTATACCCCAGGGAAGGGACCTGAGGCAGCATACATCTCATGCCAAACACAAAGGTGGAGTTGACAGGAAAGTGAGTTTTGTAGGATTATCTGCCCATTGCAGATTCTTGTGTTTTTTTCTAGAGCTTGCTTATAAGAGGGTCTTGAGAGATGGCTGTATGTAAGCCCTAGGTTTTTAAATGAGCACGTTTTTATGAAAGAGTTCATAGCAGGAGACTCCTGTACTCCTGGAACTTGGAGCAGGACTCACTTAGGCTTTGAGCTCTAGGTGCTGTCCAGGGAAGCTGTAGTTAAGAAGGGGTGAATTCAGTGTCAGTGCAGGTAAGTTCTTTACTGCATGACCTGCCCAGAGCTTTTGGGTAGTTTCTTTTGGGTAGGAGGAAGTGGGAGATTCTGTGCTGGTAGTTAGGGGTTTTCTGCTGGAATGGGCCTCACTGTGACCCAGGATGGCACTCATGCCCCGACATGGAGTCGTGATCTGTTTAACATTGGTTCCATTTTCCACCTGGGGTGCTGTCTGTCTGCTTCCCCACCTCATTGACCGCAGGTAGTGAAGAAAGTAGGAAGCCTCTTTATCCTGGATCCTCTGGGTCCTTAATGATCAGGAAGAGAAACAAAAAACAGTTGCAAGCAGCAATAAAAGTGTTGCTAGAGAAGCAGCCGTGTGCCTGTTACTTGCACGTTTTTTTTTTTTTTCTGCTTGTTCTACATTTCCGCACAGCCAAAAATGTAACGTGTTTCTCATTCTCTGATGCTTATACGACCCTGGACTGTTCAAAGCATTTGACCTTCATGTATTTCATTCAGTAGGTGGCTTTACACCAGATGCTTCTCGGGTGGTGTGTAATGAGCTGTTGATTTTTTTTTTTTATTTCAAGCAGGTGCTATATTCCATCCATAAACCCTGGGGGAAACTAGGAAGTCATTTCTCATTTGAAGATGTTTATTTGGGGGACTTCTGTTTTAGGGTGGGTTTGGATAACTCATATACCCCAAATTTTAACTGCTTAACAACATTCATCAAGAGAATGGAGCCATACTATTCGCCAATTAAAAAAACAAGAAACTCGGGAAACAATAAACATGTTCATACTCTGAATCTAGGATTTACTTTTGTTTCTGAGGCTAAATTATCAATTTAAATTTGCAAAAGAAAAATAATGTTTTTTTAAAATTTCAAACAACCAGATGCTTTGATTGACTCCATATAAACTTGTTCAATTAAACATTTACATTGGATTTTAAAAACTCTCATTTGGTGTAGTATGTGTGTCCCTTAAACAAGACAGACAGATTGTTGGGTGTGGGTGAATTTGCTGTGGGCATTTGTGTCGTTGACCTAATTAGAGGTGAGTGATATAAACGAAGTAGGAAGATCGGTTTACCTGACAGGAAACTTCAGAATTCCCAGTAGATATATGTGAGTTAATTGCATGCCAACTCAGCCCTAACCTCTGGGTTTCAAGTTGTGAAGGTCTGGGTTAAGATCTGTATATTTTCAGGCTCCTTGGGGATTCTAGTAACCTCTAACAGATCCAGTAGACTGAAGGAAAGGTTATTAGTACTCAGAAGGTCTCAAACAATTAGAAAACAAATTCTTCCACTTAAACCATGCCACCTGACCCCCTCTGTCCTCTCAGCACTGCTATGTTGAGTATTTGGAAACAGATGTTTGCCTCCATAGCCAATGGGCACTGGAATCCAGCTGCTGGAATGCCCTCAGTGGACCCAGGCTGTAGGAGCCCTTCTCATTTTGTCCTCTGTAATTTTCTTTTACATTGTTTCAGTAACAGAGCTTGAACTCAGGGCCTGGACACTCTCTCTTAACTTCTTCACTCAAGGCTGGTACTAGCTTTTTGTTGGTTAATTGGGGATAAGAGTCTCATGGACTTTCTCACTCAAGCTGGCTTTGAACTGAAATCCTCAGACCTCGTACTCTTGAAGAGCTAGGATTACAGGTGTAAGCCACCAGGGATTGGTTTGTTAATATCTTTAAGCCTCAGTTTCAAGCCATGGAGGGCTTAGGCCAACCCCCTGGTATGGAGTGAAGGTTATGTAAGAGATCATATGTGAGATTTTAAGAGCTAAATTCACAGCTAGCACTATAGAATTAGCAAAAAATCTAAGTTTGCATTCAGTTTTTACCATGTCTACTTTCAGGGGTTGGTCAGATTGGCTGAGTCAAAACTATCTTTTGACAGGGCCTGTGGAGCAGGTGGCACAAACTGAGCCAACAGGTGTCTGGTGTCTCACTGAGAAATGGCAATTCTCACTGTGCAGAAAGCAAAAGGCGAGGGAGGCCTCCCAGGGCTAATGATTATAATAAAAGGACTGCAAATTGTAACCATTATTTTCTATGAGGGCTAGTGTCATCCTTAGACTGGAAATTCAGCTCATTTGGTGTAGTCAATGTGAGTAGTCACAATGGTAGCTGATGTGGAATTCTGGGAAGAAGATATAAATCTTGAGAATATAACAGAATTTGAGGGGTGCGAGTAGCAGAGTTCACCTTTGTGGCAAAGTAGGGAAGCTTCTTGGAAAAGCGGGTCATCACTCTGACAAACTCCAGAGGTAGCAGTATTTTGTTTCAGGTCTGACTTACCTTCTCACACCTGACAAAATGGACACCCAAAGAACTGAAGGGCTCTGAATTCAAGTCCCAGTGCAAGTGTGCGCATGCGCACGCGCGCGCACGCGCGCGCGCGCGCGCGCACACACACACACACACACACACACTATCATAATCCAGGAAAGAGTAATGATCCCCTAGTGAAGTGGGTTAGTTATA